>NC_068922.1:21532500-22140625 GCF_023091745.1 Budorcas taxicolor
GCCATGTGACCTCAGGCAAATTATTTAAACTTTATAGTTTCCTCCTCCATACAATGAAAGATACTAATAGTTCTTACCTGGTGGGGTTTTGTGAAAATAAAATAAGTAAATATGGGTTAACATGCATAGGACAATGCCTAGCACATAGCAGGTGTTCAATAAATACTGTTTAAAGGATATAGTGTACCTATAGATTATCTTTAAATTATTGAAGTGGTTTACAACGTGCCATCCTAAAATATTGCCACTTTGGCATATTGACTATTTTGAGAGCAAGGCAATTGAGAAACCATAGCTGGAAGGGCTCTCTACCCTCCCCCTTTCTACCTAAAAGCTGGTCATGAGATTTCCATGAAAAAAATCTGCCCTCCCAGCACCAGAAAGATAAAAATATTCTTATCACTGGAGATTGTGAGTTGAAACCTAAATGAACCTATACAAACCAATGAAACAACCCTGATCTCCCATTCATTTCCCCATATATTTCTTGTGTGTGTTTCAGTTGCTCAGTCATAGTCGACTCTTTGCAACCCCATAGGCTCCTCTGTGCATGGGATTTCCCAGGCAAGAGTACTGGTTGCCATTTCCTCCTCCGGGAGATCTTCCTGACCGAGGGACTGAGCCCGGATCTCCTGCACTGGCGGGCAGATTCTTTACCACTGAGTCACCAAGGAAGCCCTTTGTGTATGTCCTAGAAAGAAAGAAAGTGAAGTCGCTGTCATCTCCGACTCTGCGATCCCATGGACTATAGCCTACGAGGTTCCTCTGTCCATGAGATTTTTCAGGCAAGAATACTGGAGTGAGTTGCCATTTAATTCACTGTCCCAAACCAAGTCCCTTTGTCTTGTTCCATCTTCACAATTTATTGTTCTTTTTTACAATCATGTATAAGCTCTAGGGTCTAAATCGCTTCTTCACATCTTCATTTCCCTCATCAAGACTCCTGAGTGCAGGTAAGACTATTAAAACTTGCATGCTATTCTCCTGTTAATCTTATGTTGTCAGGGCCAGGCACAGAACTTAAGAGGGTAGAAGTTTTTCCTCCCCAAATTTTACACAGCCGCACTCTGTACTGGTTGGTGAATAACATATGTAGACCTCTGTACTTGATCATGTTGAATATGAGAAACACATAACAAGACTCAGACAGTAGAGTAGCACAGAAGCCAAGACACACCTAGAGAGAAAGCAATAACTGAAAGCTATGAGTACACAGAAGCCAAAAGGTCTGGAAAAGGAAAGGAAGTTTTCAACAGTGGCAGCAGAGGCAGAGATAATTAAACCTAAGAACCAGATTAACAGATCTATATCCGCATACTAGCAGCAGTACTTTATTTTGAAAATCGTTTCAGTTCTTCATGAACATTTATTATGCTCCTGGATTCCCATGAGTTGGTATGATGCTCAGTGATTACTCCCTCATAATGCAAAGTAGCTGCCAACAGCTTTAAGCTTGCACTCCCACACCTTCATGGCACATAGAAAAAGATAACATATCTTTCCTTCAACATACCCTGCCATTGTCCAAAGATTCCATCACACTTGTTCTGACTAAGACTCTTGCCCATCCCTGAACTAATTTCTGTGGCTGGGAGAAAGGGGTATTCCAGTTAGCCAGGCATGAGTCACTTGCCCATCTCTGTAGCTCAGACTAATATCAATAATTCCCCAACCACAATGGGGATTGAGATGGATGGTAGGATGGTTCCCTAAAGGAAAACAGAGGTAGAAATGGACAGTGGCCAGAAAAACAATAACCTCTACTGCAGTTGGTAGGAAACAACATCCGGGCAGAGTTGAAACAAACTTTCTTGAATTAAATGGAAGTGGCATGACTTGCAGTCCTGAGGGACACATGAAATAGCTGAGCTCCTCACTCATAGCCTCTCAGAGATGCGCAATTCAAGGCAGAAGCTTGACCCATTGATTCTGCAGGTCACCTCCATGTACTCCCACCACCAGCCAATCCACCCTTTATTGAGGATGCTGCCTTAGTGGGAAAGGTTTACTTAGAAGCTTCAAGAAAGTATTATGCAGAAAAAAGCAACATTACACCTCAATGTATATATTTTACACAGGACCAATCAGGCCCAGTGTTAATTTCCATCATGTCCTTGGGGAATTATTTAATCAGGGATCTCATATCATCACTGTAATAAACCCTCCTTAAACAGTTATAAACTTCCTAGCAACAAGGAGAATGGCTTTTATTGTTCTAAAGGAGCTCCAGGCTCTGAAAAGAAATACAGTATAAGAAAAGTGAAAGGGAAAGTCGCTCACTCATGTCCAACTCTTTGCGACCCCATGGACTATAGCCTGTCAGGTTCCTCTCTCCATGGAATTCTCCAGGCCAGAATACTGGAGTGGGTAGTAGATCCCCTTCTCCAGGGGATCTTCCTGACCCAGGAATTGAACTGGGGTCTCCTGCATTATAGATGGATTCTTTACCAGCTGAGCTACCAGGGGAGCCCACAGTTTAGGATCCCTCAGGAAAGGAAAAAAACAAACTTTCCTGTTTTGTAAGTTGAATCTTTTTTGCTATTTAGAAGGGAATGCATGCAAAATTCAAATATATTCCTAGTCAGAAAATTAGAGTCCAGTTGTTCAGTTGCTAAGATGTGTCTGACTCTTTGCGACCCCATGGACTGCAGCACGCCAGGCTTCCCTGTCCTTCACTATCTCCCAGAGTTTGCTCAGACTCATGTCCATTGAGTCAGTGATGCCATCCAACCATCTCATCCTCTGTCACCTCCTTCTCCTCCTGCCCTCAATCTTTCTCAGCATCAGGGTCCCTTCCAATGAGTTGGCGCTTCACATCAGGTGATCAAAGTATTAGAGCTTTAGTTTCAGCAGCATAGAGTCTAGGAAGTCAGCTAAAAAATGCTGTCAAAATGTAAAGAAGACATCAAATGAAAATAGATGGGGAGATACTTTTCCATGAAACTCCAATTCACTCTGTTTCTCCATTAGCAGCAACCTTGCTAGTGACCAAGAGCAATCCAGCTTCCTGGTTTTCAAACTCTATGGAGAATCTACCACTTCAAGCATTCCTGCCCCTCCAAAGTTTTTTAAAGGATAGAAAGTAGCCATAATTATATATAGACCTACACTCAAACTGGAGAAGGAAATGGCAACCCACTCCAGTATTCTTGCCTGGAGAATCCCATGGACAGAGGAGCCTGGCGGGCTATGATCCATGGGATCGCAAAGAGTTGGACAGGACTGAGCTACTAACACACACACACTCAAATATCAACATGCTGTACTTTAAAACTTGCATCTCTGGGCTCAAAACTGTAATGTGATATCTACCAAGATTTAGCAATCTACTCACTTCATTAATAATACAATTTGTGCTCTTCATTTCATTTCTATTACCAAATTAGAGACTATGATAATAGGATTTCTAGGGTTTGTGTCTTTTGGATTACAGAAGCTGAGGTGCAGTACAGATTGTTAACTCCACAGCAAGAATACAAATGATTTGGTGCTCCCAGCTAAGAATAGATCTCTAAATGCCAAGATGAGGGGGATAAATCCCCACACTCCACACATCTTCAAGATCTCATATTCTCCCTCTGGTTTACTCTTCCTGCACATCTTTTTCAAGGTGCCAATGCTTCCATTTCAGCAGTTACTATTATCTTCCAGCTTCTTTTTAATTTTTGAATCCATTTTCTGTCCTTTCTCTAATGGAAATAACACCCACACTGCATCCGCAGCCTTTGGGGCTGTGTCTGTCACATACATCTGTCTCACGGTTTATTTTATTCTGTGTCTCATCAACTTGCTCTGAACTTTCTGTTTTCTGGGGAAGCATCGCAGTCATATTTCTGTTCACCTTTCCAGTTTTTCCTGCGGGGAATTAAGAGACGATTAGTCAGTCCTGTAAGGTAATTTTGGGTTTATGACTATTGCAACGAAAATTTAGTGATCTTAACTAGGCAAAAAGCTTTCTCAGGAAGAAATATGGGTTATTTCCTCCTTCTCTCTCTCTCTCTCTTTTTTTTTGAAGGGAGGAAATATGGTCGTTTCTCTTCCTGTTAATATTGCTTTCCTTGGCAAATATTTTCTGTTTGCCAAGAGAGAAAAAAAAAATGTAATTCCCAAAGATTAAACTTGAATGGACCATCAAATGCTGAGACTTGCCATATGCATTTCTCTAAAACCCCTTCCCTAAAATGGCAAATACAAATTGGAAAAGGACACATGAGAGTCTGAAGGGACCAGACAGGTCTCTCCACTAAACAGATCAAAAGACAGATACAGGCAATTTTGAGAGCCTCGACTGCAGAATGGCTAGGACAACATGGCAAAGCAAAGTTTAAATATGCTGGTATTTAAATTTAACGTTTGGATTTGTGAAGATAATTAAATGTCCCACAGATATGTGGGGCATATGCTCTGGAGTGCATATGCTGCCAAAGCCTGGATCTGTCCACTAAAGGACAGTAGGGACAAATAGTGTAAGGCAAGTCAGATTTAAGAGTGTAGATATTGAGAATAACATTCCCTGTCTGCTTTGGGAAGTAATTTCAAAGAAATCCAGGCAGTTTCTTGATCCTCTTTTCTGCCCATTTCAAAAAGTTGCTTCCTCCTCATGTTATCACCTCCCCAGAATTCCTCCTGTTATGTCATTTCTCTGCCATACCCCTCCCCCTCAGCATGACTTCTGCCTCCAAGATATCCAGTGGGTTCATAACGCTAATCCTGCTGACCTTTTCTCTTCCCTTTGATACTTTCACTTGATACACGATGTGTGTGTCTGTTAGTCACTCAGTGGTGTCCGACTCTTTGCGACCCCATGGACTTTAGCCCACCAGGCTCCTCTGTCCATGGAGTTTCCCAGGCAACAATACTGGAGTGGATTGCTGTTCCCTTCTCCAGAGTATCTTCCTCATCCAGGGATTGAACCCTGGTCTCCTGATACATGATACTGTCTATACCCTACTCCTCCTGGGGTCCCTTTATCCAGCTCTCGGTGGCCCAAAGAGATGGTACTTTCTCTCCTTTTCCCTCTTTCTTTCACTGTTTTTGCCTCTTTGATATTTTTTCCCCACATCTCTGGCTCTCACACTAGAGTACTTTCCTCTGAAATCTCAGCCAGTCTATTGGCCACAACCCCTAAAAGAAAAACAATGTCTGTATTAGTATCAAAACTCATGTTCCCTCCCTGGCTTCAGTTTACCTCTCTCCCTGAATCCTAGAAGATGCTTTTAACTTCTGCTTTCTTCTAAGCCATGATCCTCTCTGCACATCCTAACTACTGGCAATGGTGGCACCTGAATTCACAAAAATTTTCCTGTTAAGCTCTTATAGTTCTTGTTCTCTTTCTTTTCTTGATTTGTCTTCACCAAGATCTTTCTCTTTCCCATGTTCAACCTACTGCAATCATCTTGCCCTTGACTCTGGTTCCTCCACTCTCCCTCCATTCATTTATCTGAGTCAACAGACTCTAAAGGCCAGGGTGTCAAAGAAGACCAAGATGTGACATCTGCTCTGAAGAAGCTTCTGGGTTCAAGGCAGCGGAGGAGGCTGCGAAGGGTAGAAAAGTACATTTATAATTTTCCGAACAACAAAAAGGTTGTAATAGGTGAAAAGAGGCATAGTCTAGACATTTAAGTCACATTTGTTAGTCAACGGTATCCAGGGAAGACAAACTTGGAAGGGTGTTTTAAATGATGGATATGAAGAGAAATGAGCATAAATGGTATATTTAAAGCTCAGAAGCTTTGGGGTATCTGCGCAGGTTCTTTATGGCTAAAGGGTGCATCTCAGAACAGGTGGGAGAGGAGACCAGAGAGCAGGCTGCAGTGTTAGAGTCCCAGGAGGAAGAGCTGGCTATTAAAAAGGCTTGAGGTGGGTAGAATTTAACAAGGGAACTAGATATGTGGAAATAATGGGGTACATGGAGATCTAATAAGGACCATTAACACCCACAGGCAACAAGGAGCAAAGGAAAGGAGTGATGTTACAGGATCCTGGGGCTAAATTTAGTGAAATTACCACCACAACCAGGTGGGAATAAGCAGCAAGGGGACCTTCACAGGGAGGAATGGGAAGGCAATCCTTCTCATTGGGGGTGAAAGCACCCAATCTGCTCTCCTGCTGGTGCTTCATGTTAGACACAGCCAGCCAGAACCCAGAGAGCAAGGAAGCCTGAAACTTCCCTCAATACACAGCCCTGGGGGAGAGGGTGCAAATGTGGGGGGAAGAGCAAGTACAGGTATTTCTGAGCAGGTAATTCTGCAAGTTACAACTTGAGTTTGTTTGGCCATTGTAATTTGTATAAATTTCTGCTTAAAATCTGTGCTGGACCCATTTTAATTTTTTATCTTTTGATTTTCTTATCCTATTTAATGGCTTCCCATATAGTGCTAGTGGTAAAGAACTCTCCTGCCAATGCAGGAGATGCAAGAGACTCAGGTTTGATCCCTGAGTTGGGAAGATCCCCTGGAGGAGGGCATGGCAACCCATTCCAGAATTCATGCCTGTAAGATCCACATAGACAGAGGAGCTTGATGGGCTATGGTCTATAGGATCACAGAGTTGGACACAACTGAAGCTCCTTAGCATGCACATCCACATCCTAGTTAAGATGAAACTTAAAAAAATCACACTGTGATGAATTTCACTTCCATGTAATTTTTAAACTTTACTTTAAGAACATGTTTTAATTGAACATGTTTTCTAATTCCCTGATGAACATATTCCTCTAGGGAATATGTTGCTACTCTTTTAGGGCTATATAAATGTACGTTCCTTTAGGGTTATATCAGTTTGACCAGCAATAGTTTCTAATTTTCCATTCCATTCTCTGGCTTGCATTTTAAATCTTGGTGCATTAAAGTAGAGTTCCATGCTAAACACTTTCTTTTCCTGATGTCAGCCTCAAACCATCTACTTTCCTCTATGGCATAAAGTAAATGAAAGTGAGGGGAACATCTAAGTGAGAAGAGTTGTCTCATTTGATAAATGGAGCAATGTGAACAGAATTCAATCTATTTGACAAATGGGCCTAATTTAACCAGTGTCCTGACTCGGGAGAATTTCTCCATTTGGTAAGATCATTAGTGTTTGCAAGCTCTCTTGCCTTGGTATGTAGAAAAGAATCCAGAAGGTGACCGAGGTGACGCCTGATCTTCATGTGGAAACCTCCCCAAGATTTCAATGAATAATGAGAGACTATGCTTTGTCTAACAGATTGACAGATGTGTTCAAATCAGCATTTCAATGTTTTAGGGATTTTTGCAGGGAGAAGAGGAGGGAAGAGGGAGTGGATCACATACCAAAGGGCTCAGAATGGAATCAGATTTCTCAACAGCTACCCCCAAAATAGAATAGAATGGAAAATTACCTTCAAAACAAATAAAGAATGATTTACAACATGGAATTCTATTTCCAGTCAAATAATAAATCATGTGCGAGTGTTGACTAGACATTTTCAGATACGCCAGGTCTCCAATCAGTGGATTCCCTGTAGGTCTGTTTTCAGGGTTTTGGAAGATATGTTCCAACAAAAATGAGGAAGTAAAGAAGGGAAAGAAAGAAAAAGAGAGAGGGGCATGGGAGATGAGAAAGGGAGAGAAAGGTATAGAAATGAAGGACAAGAATTTCCATGACAAGGTGAAAAAAAAAGTCTGTGCAGAAATCTAAAGATGCACCCAATCCAGACTGGAAAGAGAGGTATTAACACTCTTAGAGATATGTTTACAGGGCTAAAACAGTCATGATAATAATAAAACCTGACATGACCTGATATGTCCCATTATGCGATAAGTAGCTTTTGTTGTTCAGTCGCTAAGTTGTGTCCGACTCTTTGCAAGCCCATGGACTGCAGCAGGCGAGGCTCCCCTGTCCTTCACTATCTCCCAGAGCTTACTCAAACTCATGTCCACTGAATCGGTGATGCCATCCAACCATCTCATCCTCTGTTGCCCCCCTCTCCTCTTGCTCTTAATCTTTACCAGCATCAGGAACTTTTTCAATGAATTGGCTCTTCGTATCAGGTGGCCAAATATTGGAGTTTCAGCTTCAGCATCAGTCCTTCCAATGAATACTCAAGGTTGATTTCCTAGGATTGACCTACCAAGGACTAGAACCCAACTTCCACACATAACTGCTTCTTTCCTCTGCACTCTGGTTTTAGGATTTCCATTTTAGTTTTTACAGGGAAGCAGTAGGTTATCAGGGGCTCAAACTTGGCTGTGTTTATATACTGTGGATTCCTGGTCTGTGGTTGCTGACATCCTCTGATGGGGTCAACCAACAGGAAGCTTCTGTGAATCCTTTGGTCCCACCCCTCTTCTCCTGATCTTTGGCTCACATGCAATACCCTCTTCCTCCAACCCCAGTAAAGGCTGGAACCCCTCTTTTTAGCCTCACATGAAATGCGGGCCATGGATGTTAACAACTGGAAACACTCCAGACCACCTTTCCTGTCTAAGAACCTGTGTCCTACTCCAGAAAGTGGCCCCACCTTCACACCAGCCTCACCGAACAGAACCTTTCCCCAGAAACAAGTGACCTCTTCCTATCAGAATACATATTTTATTTCTGAATACCCCCAAATTTCTAAAATGAGGACTTCTCATTGTAGAAGTCACACCTGCTAGAATTAAAACATCTGTCTTGACTCAAAACCCTGCCATAGAATAGCTACAGTCTGCAACCCAACTCAGAAAACAGAGCTCTGTTTCAGTATCTCTTCCTGTGAATTTATTGTCAGACTAAGACAGCCACATTGCTATAAAGAATTCAGATACAGTTTTCTCCATTTTTACACAATGAAGGCCCAATATGGACCACTTCTATTCCCCCAAATCTCTTAAATATTGTTTGTCTGTGGTTCCCTCAATGACAACCACATCATTTCCAGAGCATTCCTGGTGCTAACTTGATGCAGATTCTTCAGATTTTAGGAAAAGTATGAATGGGTAGAAAAAATAAAAGCAGCCAAAGTTTTTTGTGTTTTTGCTATATATATTCTCTTCATTGACATACTGTAATGATTTAAAGTGGTCTGTTACACTGTATCTTGAGACATTACTCATAAAAAGTTTCCTTAGGTATGTTCATTCATATCTATGACATTTCACGTTTCCAGTACATGTGGATGTAAGGCAAACCATTCAAATTCACAGTTATCCAAGTCTATGCCCCAACCAATAACACTGAAGAAACTGAAGTTGAATGGTTTTATGAAGACCTACAAGACCTTTTAGAACTAACACCCAAAAAAGATGTCCTTTTCATTAGAAGGGACTGGAATGCAAAAGTAGGAAGTCAGGAAACACCTGGAGTAACAGGCAAATTTGGCCTTGGAATGCGGAATGAAGCAGGGCAAAGACTAATAGAGAACACCCTCTTCCAACAACACAAGAGAAGACTCTATACATGGACATCACCAGATGGTCAACACCAAAATCAGATTGATTATATACTTTGCAGCCAAAGATGGAGAAGCTCTATATAGTCAACAAAAACAAGACCAGAAGTTGACTGTGGCTCAGATCATGAACTCCTTATTACCAAATTCAGAATCAAATTGAAGAGAGTAGGGAAAACTGCTAGACCATTCAGGTATGACCTAAATCAAATCCCTTATGATTATACAGTGGAAGTGAGAAATAGATTTAAGGGACTAGATCTGATAGAGTGCCTGATGAAGAATGGAATGAGGTTCGTGACACTGTGCAGGAGACAGGGATCAAGACCATCCCCATGGAGAAGAAATGCAAAAAAGCAAAATGGCTGTCTGGGGAGGCCTTACAAACAGCTGTGAAAAGAAGAGAGGCGAAAAGCAAAGGAGAAAATGAAAGATATACCCATTTGAATGCAAGGTTCCAAAGAATAGAAAGGAGAAATAAGAAAGTCTTCCTCAGTGATCAATGCAAAGAAATAGAGGAAAACAACAGAAATGGAAAGACTAGAGATCTCTTCAAGAAAATTAGAAATACCAAGGGAACATTTCATGCAAAGATGGGCTCGATAAAGGACAGAAATGGTCTGGACCTAACAGAAGCAGAAGATATTAAGAAGAGCTGGCAAGAATACACAGAAGAACTGTACAAAAAAGATCTTCACGACCCAGATAGTCATGATGATGTGATCACTAATCTAGAGCCAGACATCTTGGAATGTGAAGTCAAGTGGGCCTTAGAAAGCATCACTACAAACAAAGCTAGTGGAGGTGACGGAATTCCACTTGAGCTATTTCAAATCCTGAAAGATGATGCTGTGAAAGTGCTGCACTCAATATGCCAGCAAATTTGGAAAACTCAGCAGTGGCCACAGGACTGGAAAAGGTCAGTTTGCATTCCAATTCCAAAGAAAGGCAACGCCAAAGAATGCTCAAACTACCGTACAATTGCACTCATCTCACATGCTAGTAAAGTAATGTTCAAAATTCTCCAAGCCAGGCTTCAGCAATACATGAACCATGAACTCCCTGACGTTCAAGCTGGATTTAGAAAAGGCAGAGGAACCAGAGATCAAATTGCCAACATCCACTGGATCATGGAAAAAGCAAGAGAGTTCCAGAAAAACATCTATTTCTGCTTTATTGACTATGCCAAAGCCTTTGACTGTGTGGATCACAATAAACTGTGGAAAATTCTGAAAGAGATGGGAATACCAGACCACCTGACCTGCCTCTTGAGAAATCTGTATGCAGGTCAGGAAGCAACAGTTAGAACTGGACATGGAACAACAGACTGGTTCCAAATAGGACAAGGAGTACGTCAAGGCTGTATAGTGTCACCCTGCTTGTTTAACTTCTATGCAGAGTACATCATGAGAAATGCTGGACTGGGAGAAACACAAGCTGGAATCAAGATTGCTGGGAGAAATATCAATCACCTCAGATATGCAGATGACACCACCCTTATGGCAGAAAGTGAAGTGGAGCTAAAAAGCCTCTTGATGAAAGTGAAAGAGGAGAGCGAAAAAGTTGGCTTAAAGCTCAACATTCAGAAAACGAAGATCATGGCATCTGGTCCCATCACTTCATGGGAAATAGATGGGGAAACAGTAGCAACAGTGTCAGACTTTATTTTTCTGGGCTCCAAAATCACTGCAGATGGTGACTGCAGCTATGAAATTAGAAGACACTTACTCCTTGGAAGGAAAGTTATGACCAACCTAGACAGCATATTCAAAAGCAGAGACATTACTTTGCCAACTAAGGTCCGTCTAGTCAAGGCTATGGTTTTTCCTGTGGTCATGTATGGATGTGAGAGTTGGACTGTGAAGAAGGCTGAGCGCTGAAGAATTGATGCTTTTGAACTGTGGTGTTGGAGAAAACTCTTGAGAGTCCCTTGGGCTGCAAGGAGATCCAACCAGTCCATTCTGAAGGAGATCAACCCTGGGATTTCTTTGGAAGGAATGATGCTAAAGCTGAAGCTCCAGTTCTTTGGCCACCTCATGCGAAGAGTTGACTCATTGGAAAAGACTCTGATGCTGGGAGGGAGTGGGGGCAGGAGGAGAAGGGGACAACCGAGGATGAGATGGCTGGATGGCATCACGGACTCGATGGACATGAGTCTGAGTGAACTCCGGGAGATGGTGATGGACAGGGAGGCCTGGCGTGCTGCGATTCATGGGGTCGCAAAGTGTCGGACATGACTGAGTGACTGAACTGAAGATGTAGTGAGTGTCAAGACTAATAGATTTATCTTATGCTAAAATGCATACTTTAATAGGCTCCCTTAGGAAGGGTGACTTATAAAGCAAATATTTATGCAGTGATGCACAGTTTTTGTGTTTTCTTCCTCATTTAAGTCATTGGATGTGCTGAGCTTTTACTTTGTAAGAAATTACAAAAGATTGTTGGAAATGAGAGAAGAAGGGAGGTTGAAGTTTTATCAACACCCTGGCATCATGGACACGAGATTGCAACACACAGGCACCTGGGTCCATAAGAACTGAGGATTGGCCATTGAATTAATCCAAGACCTTCTGCATGTGTGATTTGGCACTTACAGACCTGAGTCTTAAACTACCGGCCTGTAAAACTGGACCTGCTCCTACCTAGAGGGTCATTTCCAGTTTCAAATGAAATAATGAAAAAGAGTTTTTGATAACCTGGAACATACTGTGGAAAAGTAAGATCATTCTGCCATCAGGTCATATACCATTTCGGTTCTCTTACCACTGAATACACAAGCAGACAAGGTCCTCTGGGTCCCTGGCAGATAGCAATGCAGGTCATGTGGTAGAGTTTCAGCTATTTCGCAATCATCCATGGAGTTAAAATGATGACCATGATCATGGCATCCAGTCCCATCACTTCATGGCGAATAGATGGGGAAGCACTGGAAACAATGATAGACTTTATTCTCTTGGGCTCCAAAAGTCACTGCAGATGGTGACTGCAGCCATGAAATTAAAAGACGCTTTTTCCTTGGAAGAAAATCTGTGTCAAAGCTAGACAGCTTATTAAAAAGCAAAGACATTACTTCGCCAACAAAAGTCTCTAGTCAAAGCTATGATCTTCCCAGTAGTCATGTATGGATGTGAGAGTTGAACCATAAAGAAATATGAGCACCAAAGAATTGATGCTTTTGAACTGTGGTGTTGGAGAAGACTCTTGAGAGTCACTTGGGCTGCAAGGAGATCCAACCAGTCCATCCTAAAGGAAATCAGTCATGAATATTCATTGGAAGGACTGATGCTGAAGCTGAAACTCCAATACTGTGGCCACCTGATGGGAAGAACTGACTCATTGAAAAAGACCCTGATGGTGGGAAAGATTGAAGGCAGGAGGAGAAGGAGATTACAGAGGATGAGGTGGTTGGATGGCATCACCGACTCAATGAACAGGAGTGTAAGTAAATTCTGGGAGTTGGTGATGGATAGGGAAGCCTAGTGTGTTGCAGTCCCTGGAGTCACAAAGAGTCAGACAGGACTGAGTGACTGAACTGAACTCAATGGAGTTAAAAAGAAACAGTACTGTGTGGGGTGCCACCCAGATCATGTCTTCTGCACCTGAGTACTGATTTCCCCATCTGCTGTGAGTGTGGCTGCTGGCAGCTCACAGCTGAGTTCCTTCCAGGAATTACCCGCCTCAGCAGGAAACTGTCTTCAAGAAAGCAATCCATGTGTCAGTGCAAAATTCCGGCCCCTCACCTCCCTTGGGGATGATGTGGGAGTGTCTTCCAGTTTGAGGATGCTTTGGGGTCTGTGACAGCCCCTTTTGTAGTGACATTTTCACAGTTCATGGTGTCCCTCAGTCCCATGCTTCTTCCCCCACCTCCTTATGGGGTTCATTCCCAGGTCCACTGCTTAAAAAATTCTCCTGCTTGCAAATCTCCATCTCAGGAATTGGTGTCTTTTAAAAGCTCTCAGTGCTCTGTGATGACCTAGACGGGTATGATGGGGAATGGGTGGGAGGGAGGCTCCAGAAGGAGGGGATATATGTATACATATAACTAATTCATGTTTTGTGCAGCAGAAACTAACACAGCATTGTAAAGTAATTGTACCCCAATTAAAAAATAAAATAAATAAAAGCTCTCCAAATCATATGGATATCCATCAGGGCTGGAAACGGAAGTTTACCCTCTCCAAGCCCTCTCTGACAATTGGCATAATAACTAACATAGACAGTTTTCGTTAGAAGAGCTTTATAATGTGATAACACAACATCCACAGCATTGTAGATACTCAATAACTGTTTGTTGTAATTTTCTTTATAGCCAATCAGGAAGAACAAAGGTTACCATCTTGTATGATTGGGCCTTACGTATCAATAGATGTACTCTATTAGATACCATACTATATCTGTATCTATATAATGTACTCTATTATGGTAAAGAATCCGCCTGCCAATGCAGGAGATGCAGGTTCAGTCCTTGTGTCAGGAAGATCTCCTGCAGGAGGAAATGACAACCCGCTCCAGTATTCTTGCCTAGAGAATTCCATGGACAGAGGAGCCTGGCAGGCTACAGTCCATAGGGTCACAAATCAGTTCAGTTCAGTCACTCAGTCGTGTCCGACTCTTTGCGACCCCATGAATCACAGCGCGTCAGGCCTCCCTGTCCATCACCAACTCCTGGAGTTTACCCAAACTCATGTCCATGGAGTCGGTGATGCCGTCCAGCCATCTCATCCTCTGTCATCCCCTTCTCCTCCTGCCCCCGATCCCTCCCAGCATCAGGGTCTTTTCCAATGAGTCAACTCTTCACATGGGGTGGCCAAAGTATTGGAATTTCAGCTTTAGCGTCAGTCCTTTCAGTGAATGGACTGGTTGGATCTCCTTGCAGTCCAAGGGACTCTCAAGAGTCTTCTCCAACACCACAGTTCAAAAGCATCAATTCTTTGGTGCTCAGCTTTCTTCATAGTCCAACTCTCACATCCATACATGACCACTGGAAAAACCAAAGCCTTGACTAGACGGACTTTTGTTGGCAAAGTAATGTCTCTGGTTTTTAATATGCTATGTAGGTTAGGGTTGCTGCTGCTGCTACTAAGTCACTTCAGTCATGTCTGACTCTGTGCGACCCCACAGACGGCAGACCACCGGGGTCCGCCGTCCCTGGGATTCTCCAGGCAAGAACACTGGAGTGGGTTGCCATTTCCTTCTCCAATGCATGAAAGTTAGTTGGATACAAATTAGTGACTGATCAAACAACACACAGCAAAATTAGATATTCAGACAAATGCAATAATTGAAAGAATATTTAACTGGAGAAAGATTAATAGTAACTGATAGCAAATGAAAGATAGTAGGAAGGCTATTTCATCAACTGAAGGAAGCATGATGTTTATTATAGAGATATTTTTGTAAGAAAAGAACTCATACATATATACCAAGTTTATTGTGGAATATTGGTTGAAAAAATGTTCACCAAAGTTTGTAGCTAACATGATAGTGTAATATATCTGGTGTGTGTTGGTTCAAGTCTCGGGGATAATTAAAAGATAAAAAGCATTAACTCTGAAGATAAAGTAGAAACTTTGGGGAAAGTGTTATTTGTTATTTTTGTAATTTTAAAAATTGCTATTATTTTCAAGGAAATGGTGACCAGCTTTTAAATCTCTTGGATTTCATTTGGGAGATGGGAGTTGTGTGGAAAGACATGTAACTATTAAAATTTTTCATTTTCCTGCTTATGTATTTTTAAAAAAGTGGTCATGCTACCCTTACCTTCTGTATAAAGAGATATTCATCAAATGATTCCGTTAAATTATCCATTCAAACAAAAGTAATTTCTCAGTCTTAAAAGGATTGGATGGGGCAGGATACTGTTAGGATTGATAAAAAATAGTTATCCACCTTGCCATTCAGTAATCCCGATTAAAGAGGTTTAAATTGTTTAATTCTGATTTTTTAAGCATTTATAAATGATTCACTGATTTTGATCATATAAAGACTCAAGTATAAGAGCTGGGGGATTTGGACTAAGATTTGCCACCTATTTAAAAAGAAAATCAGGTAAACTTGCTAATTTTCATATTATTTCCCAGTTGTATTTACCAGTTGTAACTCAGTCTCCCAGATCATAGCAATCCATAGTGATAAAATAAGATCATAGTGAATATCTTTTGTAACTTAAAAAAAAATTAAAGTACTTCAAATATTTAGGCAAGTAATATAGAGGCTAATTGAATGAAGGCTCTAACACAAGACATCTTATTTTATAAATTCTTGATCATTTTGTATCACACAACTCAGATTATTTTAAGCAATAAAATACTATGAGGTATTTGAAAGCCCTTTATATACCCCACTGTAATCCCATTCTCCATTTCCCTTCCTAGAAGTAACTATTATCTTGGACTTGCATTTATCATCACAGTAATCATTTTTACAATTTTCATACATATGTAGGTGACCACTGAAAAATATAGTATTATTTTCATATAAATGATATTTTCAATATGCTTTTTCTGGTTAAATATTAAGTTTTAAAGATTTATCTGAAGTGAGATGTGTAAATTTAATTCACTCATTAACTTGCTTTGCAGTATTTTTTATGTGACAGATAGCAATATCTTCACCCTGTCTTTGGTAAAAAAAAAATAGCTTATTTCTAATTTTTCTCTATTACAAATATCCACTGTGCCCTGGTTAGGGCTTATCTGTGATCTCTACTGCAGGTGAAATGTTTGGGTCTCAGGACCACAAACACCTTCAGTTTCCTTTTTTTTTTCTTTTTTGATGTGGACCATTTTGAAAGCCTTTATTGAGTTTGTTATAATAATATTGTCTCTGTTTCTGGTTTTGGCTTTTGGCCATAAAGGCATGTGGAATTTTAGCTCCCTGTAATGTGATATAATGTGTGTCTGACTCATTGTGACCCCATGATCATTAGCCTGCCAAGCTCCTCTGTCCATGGGATTCTCCAGGCAAGAACACTAGAGCGGGTTGCCATTTCCTTCTCCAGGGGATCTTCCTGACCCAGGGATGGAACCCGAGTTTCTTACATCTCCTGCATTGGCAGGCAGATTCCTTACCACTGAGCCACCTGGGAATCCCTTTTATTGCGACATAATTGGCTAAAACATTGTATTAGTGTAACTCCATATCATAGTGATTTGATATATGCAGATATTGCAAAACATAGTTACAATTTTTTTTCTCCCCTCAATGAGAACTTTTATGATCTACTCTCTTAGCAACTCCATAATTAATTTAAATGGATGAGTGGTTTGGATTCCAGGTTTCCAAAGATAGATGTTCAAATCCCAGTGCATTAGCCTGAAAGGTTTCCTGTCCTCACTAATGTGTGGACACAGATGCAGGGGCTCTGGGGGAGGAAAAATGGTGCCTGGAACACTTGAGTTAAGTAATGTCTGGGCAGTGCTCCATCATTCCACACTCAGCGGTGGAAACAACATCCTGGGGTCATGTGATCTGAAGGAGGAGCTTGAAATCCTGCCTCTTATTCTTAGACTTCTGTGGTTATAATCCACGACTCTTCCGTCTAGATGGAGAAGCACACTATCAGTGAGAAGACGGGCAGCGTCACGGTTACTGCTGCCTGCTTTATGCTCACAGTAGGTTCACAGTCTAGTTTCGCACGTACTCTGTCTGTTATCAAAACCCTTAGAGATTTAGTTTCCTAGTTGATGTAATAATATATTTACTGTTAAAATAATGTTTATTTCAGCCTGGCAATAATATTTGCTTCCTAAGCTTTTGACATGTTTAAATAAAAGCTATTTAAGCTACTTGGCATAGAGGAAAACATTTCATCGTACCTATTCTTACCTCTATTTAAAATATATGTTATTATAATTATTGTTTGGCATGTTTTTTTTACTCACTATTCAGGGACCTCCTTAAATACAGAGTATTTGTCCTGCTCTTTCCCTTCACTGTCAAGTTTAAAAACCACACATAATAGACAGAAATGTTTTGTGTTAATAATCAAGGTAGTATTTTAGAACTATTAATCTAGTGGTTTCAAATGATAGATCAGAATGTAGAAAGACTGGAGCCAGGGAGATTGGCTAAAATATCCTTACATTGTGAGGGAATTTGATGGGAATGTGTGATCAGAAATGATGGTTAAGGATAAAAAGAGGTCAAAGACTTCATATATATATATATGACTGTATCAGGTATTAGTTGCTTCTCGCTAGTTGTGGAAAAAGGACTTACTTGCTCCATAGCACGCAAGATCTTAGTTCCCCTAACAGGGATGGAACCCACATACCCCAAGTTGGAAGGCAAATTCTTAACCACCAGTCCACCAGGGAAGACCCAGAAAGCAAATTCTGTAAACCTTGGCCCCTGAGGGAGCCAGTTTCTGTCTGAAGGGTGCCATGCTTTCCTAGTAGAGCCCTAGATTGATTCTTCGCTTGGAAGCCATTTGCTTTGAGAATTTTTCCCTTGGTGAGAATAGGGTTGAGAATAGTTTATTTTTGAACCCATAAGTTATGGTTTCTTTATGGATCCTCTAAACTCAGATTGAAACTTAACAAGTGCTTTTTAAAGCTCCTTCTCTCTTCGTATATGTTATCATACATGGACAAAAGAAGCTAGTTGGATCTTTGGACATTCTATCTGGAAATCTCCTTACCTAGGTTCACAGGTTCGTTAGATACATGATCTATTTTCCATATTCTACAGCTGATAGTTTTTCTGTTCTTTCCCCTATGATGTAACACAGTTATCTTCTCTCCAGTGCTTTCCTCACTGTCCTTCAAGTCCTCCCACTTGTCTCCCGAGGAACCTCCAATTTCCACTTGCTAGCTGGTACTATGTTTTGATACTTGGTTATGGCTGCATTCTGCCTCCAGGTAACAAATTCTGTTCCAAATACACCACAATACACCTAGAGATAGACTACGGGAGCTGTAAGTCTTTCCAAGTCTGAACCCAGACACTTAACAACATCATTCTTATCAAAGTTCCCCAGGCTGAAGATGCCACCTCTCTATGGGAGTGGTGCCAAATAAATTGGAGTCATTTTTAATCTACCACAGATGGAGAAGCATGAAGGAAGGGGGAGCAGATTTAAAGATGAAAGTTCAATTCAGCATCTGAAATTGAGAGAGACAAATTACTATTGCAAATAAATGCAGCAACATGGATGAACCTAGAAATTACCATACTAAGCGAAGGCAGATACTGAAAGACAAATATTATATGATATGACTTATATGTGGAAACTAAAAATTAGGACCAATGGACTTATTTACAAAACAGAAACAGATGCACAGACATAAAAAAAAAAAACTTATGGTTACCAAAGGGGAAAGGGGAAAGGAACACATTTGGAGTATGGGATTAACAGATGCACAGTACTGTACACAAAATAAACAACAAGGATTTACTGTTTAGCACAGGGAACTAGATTCAACATCTTGTAATAAATTAAAATGGAAACTTTTTTCAAAGGAATATAGTTATATATATGTGTGTGTATATATGTATTTATATAATGTATAATTAAGTCACTTTGCCATACACCTGAAGCTAACCAATATTTTAAGTCAAATATATTCCAATTTTACAAAATTTCAAATAGACTCTTGGTTATGACTCTGGATCCCCAAAGAGAGCTCCAAGCTTGATGAATAAATCCGGGAACTATGAAACTGAACACTATTACTCCGAAGAGGATATGAAGCAAGAAAAGAAGGCTCAGTGCTAATGACTGAGAAATTCCAGTTCAAGCAGTGGAATAGCTCATGGAATAAAAGAGAGAGAGTGTTCAGAAGAAGAGGAAGGGAAGCTGGCCAATGTAGTGTTTACAGAAGACAGCAAAGAGCAAGTGAAGACAGACAGACTACACAGAGGATATATGCTCCTCCTCATCAGATGTCCTGCCAGCCCCACTGAATGGACCACATTCTAGAACAAACAACAACAGCATACTCCCCTACTGAGTTAAAACTATCAGCAGGGTTTTGAATAAAAGTCTAAAATTTGCTTTTGTACCAGTAAGAAAATATTTAAATAATGTGAATTTCCAGGGTGGGGGGCGGGGGGGAGTGTAAAAATCCAATAAACTTGACACCATGACCCTTAAAGGCCAAGCAGAATATGTTTGTAATAAGAACAACATGTAGGGAAGAGAAAAAGAGCATCAGACCAACAATATGTCTGCACACTGCCCTTGTAGGGAAAAATCAAACATCTTTCCATTTCACCCACTCTTTTTTGAGGGGAAGGGTAATCTGGGAAAATTAATAGCCAAGATATGATGTATATTTTCAGTAAGCATAAATCATGTAGGAATGCTGTTGACAAGTAGAAATTTCCTTTTCCAGCTACATTTATGAAAGAGTTTTGTAAAGGATGGCCACCTGGGTGGTATTGTAGGACGAGTACAAGCTGGCTTGAGTTTCTTGGAAGTGATTGCTGCAATTTGCTTAAAATATTCTTCCATCCTAGGATGCGTTATTCACCCACAGACCAGCTCCTGCCCACTTGGGATGTCAGGATTTCACCTCATCTCCCCTTCTCTCTGGCCTCCTCTCTTTCAGTGAACACAAAGCACTGAATGTGAAAAAGAGAAAAAAAATCTAGAATCTTTGCTCTTTAAAAAGCCCTGGAACATTCTCTATGGATGGTTGACAGTCATGGGAGGAAATTATAATACAGGACATGGACTGTTTCAACATCCTTTGAGGTGTGTGGGGTTCATGTCTTGCAGGGAGGTAACCATAATGCCACTTTGGGGAGGGGCAGTGTTAGCTCCCTGATCAGGGGTCAAATCTGTGCCCCCTGCATGGGGAGTGCAGAGTCTTAACCACTGGACTGTCAGGGAAGTCCCCATGAATGCCATTTTTATACGGATATTTCCAAATCCCTGAAGCTCTGGAGAAAATGCCATCAACATAAAATCCTCCGTGTTGAATGTAAAAAGACAACCCAAAGCTTTGCTCCCATACCTGTAGGGGCAGGTGTCACCTGTAGGTTGGTTGTCTCTGAAACATTCCAAAAAAGATCCTGAAGTCCTGATAGCAATTAAGTATAAGAATGTAAAGAAATCAGCTAAAAGAAAAAAAATACTCAGAGAGAGGTGAAATGTAAAGATTCCAGGAAGGCCTGGGAAACTGTACAAGTTTTTCCAGAAGATTGATTTGAATTTTGGAAAAGTCTTCTAACTGCCCAGAGTTTATGCAAATCCAAGTTCTGAATGCTTTTGAGGTCTGCCCTATCAGTTGTAATATATAATGGAAAGAACTAATTATCCTGGAGCAATGCAGCTGCATGCAACCTTCAGATTAATATCAGAGTTCAAAGACAGAAGCAGATGTGTAAAGCAGAAACAATGCCAGATATGTACTTTGGAGTATTAGGAAATATTTGGTTTGATGAAAGAGTCTTGTTCAATAATAATTTTCCATCTCTCAGCCATGGCAATGGGATTAATATATATTAGTCTGTCAACTAGGTTGCTGTTTTTCATTGTATTTGTTATTTTTCCATTTGGGGCTTAATTGACAGGAAATTGCAGCTTTCTCGGAGCTTGTGTAGATTTTGTAAATCCCATGTGGAAGACACTCAGAAAAACAAATCCAAATAAGGTGCCTCTGCTATTGTCAATTGAAACTTATTATGCCTCTTTTAGCAGGACTGAGAATAACACTGTGCAATTCCATCTGCTGAAAATCGTCTCTTAATTTTTCAGCTAAAGAGCTGAGATTTGGACACAAATTTTTAAGACCATTTTTATCAGTATTATGCTTTAAGTAATATTTCTAGATGCCTCGGAAAGCCAGCCCAGATTTTGGGGGGCTTGGAAAACTCAAAGTCAAAGATGCTGAATAACCACTGTGAGTCTGAAAGAGGCCTAGCTTTCTGACATTGGCATATCTTTTCTGAAATCCAGCCTTTGATCAGATAAAAATATTTCACTTGGAAATGATCTAAATAAAACTGTCCAGAGCAAAAATGTAAAGAGTTGTCATTTGTGGGTAGAAGAACCATGTGTGTCTTTCAATTCTTCCAATTTCTCTTCCTTTTCCTAAATTTCCTACAATGGGAATGGAATGGTGTTTCATTGAGATAAAGCTAAATATATATATTTTAATGTTCTACTTAACTGTTACATCTAACAGGATGCCAATTCCTTTATGAAGTAAACATATTAGCTTAATAAGTGATTAGAATTTACAAGTGAATTTTAAAATTCTCTAGTTCACCTGGAAATATTTATTTATTGATAGAGAACAGGAAAACCTATGTCCCCCTGATGTCCAGTATTTGAGGAATATGAGTTTTCTCTATTTTCACATACCAATCAATAATATGGCTTTTGTTCTCTTTATCTTAACAAGCTGAAATCATGGTCCAGTGTTAGTGATACGTCTTCCTTAATATGAATCAACCATCATTACACCCTGGCACAAAAAGATACCAAATAGTAAGGTAATAAATTATGTAGGGTTAGATTTGGGACAGTCATCAGGGGAAAGGCAAGGCTAATCTTTCTGGATTCAGTCTAACCCAGATGTTACAGTGTGGAGTGAGCCATTGGAGGAGACAAGACAGAAGATATTAATACAAGCTCTAGCCTGGAAAGTAGCAGCCCTCATCAATAACAGAAGTGAGGAAAAGGAGAACAGATCTTCAACAAACTTCTGGACTTTCTCCCTGGCACAAAGAACAGTGACTGCTGAGGTTCAGTGCCTGCATCCGCTACCACTGTGTCAACAAGTGCTGAGAAAACAATGCCTGGTCATGAATTCATCTACCGTATTTGGGAGCCCCTACTCTATGCTGAGCATTGTGGTAAATGTTTCAAATTCTTTATTTCATCTGGGACTCACAACTCTACAGCAGGTGCAGTTGAAACAGAGAAGGACTCTGTGGTCTTTGCCTCTCATGTCCTCAGCCTGCCATTTGTCTGTGGAGAAACTTTAGCCAAGAATAAGTATAATCAGAGAAGTGAGAAAATGCAGAAACAAAGGAAAACAGTCCAACAAGACTAAATAATAATAGTTTGGTCATTAAGCAAAGTCGAGGACCTTAGTTCTTCCTCAAGGGCTATAGATGATATTCTAAACCATATCCTGTGAGCTGTCTTTTAGATACTGAAACCCCACCAGGTGGAAGAGGTTAACTACATGTTGACCAGGCTGCAGCCGTGCAGTCTGCACTTACACATGAAAGTGAGTGTTAGTCGCTCAGTCATGTCCAACCCTTTGGGACCCCACGGACTGTAGCCGGCCAGGCTCCTCTGTCCATGGAATTCTCCAGGCAAGAATACTGGAGTGGGTTGCCATTTCCTCCTCCAGGGGATTTCCCCAACCCAGGGAGTGAACCCAGGTCTCCTGCATTGCAGGCAGATTCTTTACCATCTGAGCCACAAGGGACACAGCTATGGCATAAGTTGCCACAATTCTGAGAATCAGTCTCAAAGAAATGGGAATAAACTGACCCTGAAACTGAAGATTGAAGTGAAGTCGTTAAGTCGTGTCCGACTCTTTGCAAGCCCATGGACTGTAGCCTACCAGGCTCCTCTGTCCGTGGGATTTTCCAGGCAAGAGTACTAGAGTGGGTTGCCATTTCCTTCTCCAGGGGAACTTCCTGACCCACGGATCAAACCTGGGTCTGCCGCATTGTAGGCAGACGCTTTACCATCTGAGCCACCAGGAAAGTCGAAACTGAAGATTAACTAAACTTAAAACAATCAAGATGATGCTAATCAGACCACCAAAGATAGGTTTCAAGATGACGGAGCTAACTGTACAGTTTTTGCATGAAGCCCCTTCCTTCCATCTATAAAAGCTCTTGCCCGCTGGTTGTCAGTGAAGGTGGGGGTAGTCAACCTTTGGATAGGAGTCTGCCCTCCCCACTCCCAACCCCCGGTTGCAGCCCTTGAAATAAAGCATGCTTTCTTTTCCTCTGACTTGTCTCTTTATTGACCTTTGAGCTGCAAGCAGCCAGCCCCCACTTTCATTTACACTGTGACCCCATTTAGCCAGGGAAATCTGAAGCTCAGGATGGTAAATAACCTTCTCAAAATCACACATCTAGGAGAAAGAAGAGCTGGAGTCTGAATCGGGGTTTGTGTCACTTCCAAGCCAATGCCCTTCAGTGTTATGACGTTTTGCTCCTAACATCAGTTTCACATATGACTAGCTTATAGCAGCTTCATAGCACCATGACATGGGTTCTCACAGCAGCACTGTGATGAAGGTGGTGATATCACTTCTTTCCTAGGCATAAAAGCACAGTGAGCAGAGAGATGGAGTGCCCTGCTCAGAGCCACAGACGTAGAAACAGCAGAAATGGGGCACCAACATAGGATTCTGGTCTTTTTTTCCCCCTCTTAATCCGTAACACCTAGTCGGCAATTTCTCATTTCTTTGTGTGGCTGTGAAAGCCATACGTTTTCTACCAACTGAACAGGAAGAATAATAATCTAGAAACAAAATAGGATGTTAATAATTGTTCTTTTTTTGGGGGGGGGGGGGGGGCCCTGCAGAATGGCATGCAGGATCTTAGTTCCCTGAACAGAAATTGAACCCATGATCCCTGCCGCAGAAGCGCAGAGACTTAACCACTGGACTGCACGGGAAGTCCCAGTATGTTAATAATTCTTCCAGGACATTATTAACCTCTCTTTCTAAAGAGACAAAATATGCAAACTCTGACCAGCATAAGGAGTTAGATTTGCCTCTCATTCTAAGTATGGATTTCACTAGTTACTTCATTTATGGCTTTTCTATGAAAATGTTGAGCCTGTATTTTATGAGCAACAAAGTCCTGTTAGATGCCTATGACAAATCCTTTTTAGCTTCAAGTATCACCATCATGATAGAAGTACCCTTCAGCCTGTATTTTATGAGCAACAAAGTCCTGTTAGATGCCTGTGACAAATCCTTTTTAGCTTCAAGTATCACCATCATGATAGAAGTACCCTTCAGTGATGAAGCTGCAGCCTGTTTTCCTGTTAATACTTGTTTGAACCCAAGTACTGTTTGTTTTACACAAGCACTTTGCAGACATTTGTCCTCACCTGTTCTATCAGAATTCATTGGGGGAATTTGTTACACATTTTGGGACTCCACCCCCAGAGATCTGGATCACTCAATTTGGGGCGGTGCTTGGCATTTGTGTTTTTAAACAAACCCCAAGAGTGGAGAATCGGGGCTTTATTACTGGACTTCCTGTTACACCTGTGGCTCTGATGCTTCCTGTGTGTGTACCAACTTCCAGGAATTCTGAAGCAGCATGAAGCAACTTAGAAAAAGAAGAAAGACAGGCAGATCGGCCCTTAGAGAAACAACTGCTGAAAGACTGAAAATTGCTGGACCAAGCACTGCTTGATTGAATACTCTCTCCTTCCTACATGTTTTGAAGGAGGACTTGGAGTCAGATGGGTTAAAGTTCTTCCTTGACCAGCCTTATTGGCCACAATGAGGCTGTAGAACAATCCCTCAAAAACAGAGTGGCTTGCAGCAACATGCTGTTATTCCCGTGCTCTGAAATCTGCAGGTTGGTCCTGGTTCTGTGTCTTCAAGGTGGGCTCAGTTGGGCAACTCTGCTTCAGGCTGTGGCTTGGCTGATTTGGGTACCAGGTCAGTCTCCTCCAAGTATTAGACTCAGATCTATACAGTATAGGTTTCCTCTGGAGACAAGGCTGGAGGGGCTGTCGATCCCTAAGTTCAGAGGACCCTCTAGAGAGCAGTTACGCCATCTCAGAATGTTTCAAATGTTACCAGGATGGGTCTGCAAGGATTCCTGGGAGACTTAGGTTTTGAGATATAAAAATGCCTGTAACAGTGCTTCAACCACATCATAGTTTTTTTGGGTTAGGAGGGGTGGGCTCTGGGGAGATGCAACACCTCCATAGCCATAAATTGCTCCTCCACTATCTTCAAGTTACAGCATACTTTTGGACTAGGTGATGGAATGGCCTCATAACACAGGGCTAAACAACAAATAGGTTTGTGTGATAAAGAATAACATTCATGGTTCCATCAAACCCAGAGCTGAATGCAAGCCTATGAAAAATATCAAAACGGAAAGTGAATAAGTTCACCTGTACCATTTTCCTAGATTCTATGTATGTGGGTTAATATATATTTGTTTTTCTCTTTCTGACTTACCTCATTCTGTATGTGTAGGAATAGAGATGCAGACGTAGAGAACAGAGGTGTGGACATGGTGTGGGGAGGAGGGATGGGATGAATTTTGGGGATTAGGACTGACATATACACAGTGTGCTGTGCTTAGTCACTCAGTTGTGTCTGACTCTGCAACCCCATGGACTGTAGCCCAGCAGGCTCCTCTGTCCATGAGGATTCTCCAGGCAAGAATATTGGAGTGAGTTGCCACGCCCTCCTCGAGGGGATTTTCCCAACACAGGGATCAAACCCAGGTCTTATTGCAGACAGATTCTTTTACCATCTAAGCCACCAGGGAAGCCAAAGAATACTGGAATGGGTAGCCTATCCCTTCTCCAGGGGATCTTTCCAGCCCAGGAATTGAACCAGAGTCTCCTTCATTGCAGGTGGATTCTTTACCATTTGAGCTACCAGGGAAGCCCTATACACACTACCACGTGCAAAACAAACAGCAAGTGGGAAGCCGCTGTATAGTGCAAAAAGCTCAGCTTGGTGCTCTGTGGTACCTAGAGTGGTGGGGTGGGGGCAAGTGGGGAAGTCCAAGAGGAAATATATGTGTACATATAGCTGACTCATGTCGTTGTACAGCAGAAAGCAACACAGCACTGTAAAACAGCTATGCTGCAATTAAAAAAAGAAAAAATCCTGGAATCAAAGAAAACAAAGTAAGTAAAAAGGACTACTCTCCCCTTTTTTGCCCCCAAACTTTAATTCCTATGAAGGGAGTCATAAGCATCTGAGCCATCCACAGCAGACAGAAAATGAATAAAAGATTGCCAACTTGTATCCCTATTTTCAAACTGATTAGAATGGCAGAGACAAAAATGATAGGGATTATTTCCCCCCACATTACAATACTCTGCTGTGATTATGGTTTATTTTGCATAATGAAAGGATAGCATCTACTTGAGTGGTCTAAATTTACACTTGCATGTTTCAAATATCAGCATTCATAATTTATGGTCAACTGATTTATACTTCTTCATTTGAGGAGACAGAAAATGCTTCTCATAAAAAATAAATTCCTACACATGAAAATTTTATCTTTTCTTTTTCCATGTTTTTTTCATAGTCATTGGCTAAATGTTGCCACAAAATCTAATTTTAAATTGATACATTTTTATGTCTTTATATTAAATTTTGAAAATATATCCTATATCTGGGAATATTATGGTGGAAACAAAAAACTGAAATACAAAATGAAGCTATTGCAGATGCCTAACAAGAAAATATGGACACAGAAATACCCTCATAAATCTCAGTAAAGTATAATTCAATTTTGCTCCAGATTAAAAAATCTTGCTTGCTGGTTTGAGCTGAAGTTATACTGGCCCCACCTTGCACTACTCACTTTCCATGGAAAGCAATCCTGTTGTCTGTCTTTTTTGACCCCTTGGTATGCACAGCTGCGGTGGGGCCACTACCAACTTGTCACTTCAGACAATGCTTCCTTCTGCACTTTCTTAGTTTATCCCCCGTAGACCATGGGCATGCAATCCAAGGCTTTGCAACATCCCCTGGCTTCCAGGAAGATACGGACTAACCAGGATTTAACCATCCCAGGATTTTTCTGGTTTGCTGGGAGGGGATTCTAAGAGTCAGGATATCATCACAGGCAAGCAGAACTGTTGGTTTTAATTCAGTTCAGTTCAGTTCAATCGTTCAGTCATGTCCGACTCTTTGCGACCCCATGGATCGCAGCACACCAGGCCTCCCTGTCCATCACCATCTCCCGGAGTTCACTCAGACTCATGTCCATCGAGTCAGTGATGCCATCCAGCCATCTCATCCTCGGTCGTCCCCTTCTCCTCCTGCCCCCAATCCCTCCCAGCATCAGAGCCTTTTCCAATGAGTCAACACTCCACATGAGGTGGCCAAAGTACTGAAGTTTCAGCTTTAGCATCATTCCTTCCAAAGAAATCCCAGGGCTGATCTCCTTCAGAATGGACTGGTTGGATCTCCTTGCAGTCCAAGGGACTCTCAAGAGTCTTCTCCAACACCACAGTTCAAAAGCATCAATTCTTTAGCACTCAGCTTTCTTCACAGTCCCCCAACTCTCACATCCATACATGACTACTGGAAAAACCATAGCCTTGACTAGACAGACCTTTGTTGACAAAGTAATGTCTCTGCTTTTCAATATGCTATCGAGGTTGGTCATAACTTTTCTTCCAAGGAGTAAGCGTCTTTTAATTTCATGGCTGCAGTCACCATCTGCAGTGATTTTGGAGCCCAAAAAATAAGGTCTGACACTGTTTCCACTGTTTCCCCATCTATTTCCCATGAAGTGATGGGACCAGATGCCATGATCTTAGTTTTCTGAATGTTGAGCTTTAAGCCAACTTTTTCACTCTCCTCTTTCACTTTATCAAGAGGCTTTTTAGCTCTTCTTCACTTTCTGCCATAAGGGTGGTGTCATCTGTATATCTGAGGTTATTGATATATCTCCTGGCAATCTTGATTCCAGCCTGTGTTTCCTCCAGCCCAGCATTTCTCATTATGTACTCTGCATATAAGTTAAATAACCACTTTCAATTAGATCACCTTTAATTTTATGTCTTTATCTGAGAGTTCCAGATACCATCTCATTTGAATATGAGGTTCTCCCTTTTCTGCCATTATTATTTGTTTTAAATTGTCATTTTGCTTTTATATTTATTTACTTATTTTAGGCTGTGCCAGGTCTTAGGTGCAGCATGATGGGTTCTCTCCAGTTGTGGAGTGCAGGATCAGTCTTTGCAACACACAGGCATGTGGGATCTTAGTTCTCTGACCAGGCGCTGAACGCAAATCCCCCTGCCTTGGAAGGTGGATTCTTTTTTTTTAAACTTTGTTTTAAATATAAATTCATTTATTTTAATTGGACTGCCAGGGAAGTCCCTTCTCTTCCTAAAGTTCCTTATAAGCACAGCGTTATAACCAATTCAGAAAATAGGAGGCAATGATGATATTCTTTGATGTGCTTTTCATTGAATCGTAGGAAAGCTTACTTTCCAGATCTATCTGTATATATCTACCTACAACCTTCCATTTTTAATGTAGTTGCACACACACACACACATGCATATATATAGGGAGTGCTCAGTGACCTGCCAGCAATCACTCTGTGTCTTTCTTGAGTCAAATTGTTTATTGCAGAAATTTTGTAAGAGATTAATTGGTGATTGAAGAGATCACATCATTTCATCTGTTATTGTCTACCCATCAACTCACCCCTCAGCCTTCCATGCACTTTTGATCAGAACTATTTTGTCACTAATGCTGATGGGCATCTCACAGATGTAGGGAAAGATACTGCAACTGCCTTTTCTTCCTCATGTTTGTACCTTTATGAGCCTTCATCTAATATTAGGAGGCATTAATTTGTACACATTGGTGGTATCCAAGGACATACTTAATCATTGTTCTTTAAAATTCTCTGTAAAAAGAAAGCCTCCTCTATTGCAGCACACAAAGGAAGGCAAGAAGTAAAAGTATCTTCTATTTTTTGGAGATCTTGATCTCTTAAAGAGGTTTTATGTTGGTTAATTTATGTAACAGTCACAAACACTTTGGTATGAATAGCATGCATGCTAAATCACTTTCAGTCATGTCCGACTCTTTGCTACACTACGGACTCTAGCCCGCCAGGCTCCTCTGCCCATGGGATTCTCCAGGCAAGAATACTAGAGTAGGTTTCTGTTTCCTTCTCCAGGAAATCTTCTGGACCCAAGGATTGAACCCACATCTTCCTGACCCAGGGATGGAACCCACATCTTTTTCGTCTCCTGCATTGGCAGGGTGGGTCTTTAGCACTAGAGCTACCTGGGAAGCCCCTTTGGTATGAAGCCGCTATGCTACTAAAACAAAGGAAATGATTAAACTATGAAAAGAACTTTTTTTTTTTTTAACAGCAGATAACTCTAAGAATCACCCTTTCTATGTTTTGACCACCTCGTTGTTGGAAGGTGAAGTCTTAACAATTGGACCACTAGGGAAGTCCCTTGAGAAGATTTTAGATAAGTTGTGAGTCAAATAAAATGCTCTCTTTTTTACTTGTTGTCCTTCACGTAAGTTGAAGTTGCCATAGCTGAATTGGTTGAATCTCTAAATTCCCCTGTGACCTTTTCATTTGCTCTTTAAAGTTAGCTTTGTGGTTTAATTTCTAGAGCATTATTGTCAATTATTAAGCCTTTACTGCTCACCCTTCAGGTCTCAGCCTAAATATCACTTCCCCACAAAACATTCCTGAACTCTTTTGCCTGCCTTTGGTCACCTGGCAACATGCACATGCAGAGAGTGGCAGGTTTCTTTTAACCCATGTTTTGCAGCTTTTTAAGTGACCTATTCCTTTCTTCTCTAATAAAGTGCAACTTCCAGGAGTGGGGAGTATGCCGCATTCACTAGCCACAACCTCAGACCTAAGATAACAGCCAGTGGATACCAGAGGCAACATAAATTTGGATAAATGTCAATGAATGCAGGATGGCATGGTGGCCACTGAGGATGCCAAACTCTGGAAGCATCTCAGGGATTCATTGTCTAGTCAGGCATGCAGGACAGGTAAATGTAAATACAAACAATATGAAGCTAAAATGAAGAATAATCAAAAGTGTAACAGAATTTTTTTAAAGCTACATCTTCAGTGAAGTTGACAAGGATTTAGGGGAATGAAGACTGTGGCTTGGGACGACCAAACAACCAGAGGATAAAGCAATTTAGCTCTTGTGGAGAGGGTGTCGCCTTGACCACAGTGAAAAGACTCAGGCCTACTGGACTCTGAGGATGTATCTGCAGGTTTTCATTTGCTTCTGTAGGATATGGAATATCATATTCTCTCTCTCATTCTCTTTTTAAAACTTTTTTAAACTGGTTGAGGGTATTCCAAAGTAGTCATGTATGAATGTGAGTGTTGGACCATAAAGGAGGCTGAGTGCCAGAAAAGTTGACGCTTTCAAATTGGGGAGCTAGAGAAGACTCGAGAATCCCTTGGACAGCACAGAAATCAAACCAGTCAGTCCTAAAGGAAATCAGCCCTAAATATACACTGGAAGGATTCATGCTGGAGCTGAAGCTCCAATACTTTGGCCAACTGATGTGAAAAAAGCAACTCATTGGAAAGGACCCTATGCTGGGAAAGATGGAAGGCAAAAGGAAAAGAGTAGTGGGGCAGAGGATGAGATGTTTAGGTAGTGTCACTGACTCAAGGGACAATAGTTTGAGCACACTTTGGGAGACAGTGGAAGACAGGGAAGCCTGGCGTGCTGTAGTCCATGGCGGTTACAAAGAGTCGGACATAACTTAGCAACTGAACAAGTTATTACAAAATCAAACCATTGAGGAACATTTAACGTGAAATTATGTAGAGGTAAAAAAAAAAAAAAATGGGAAGGAAAGGAGTTCACTTTTGTAACAAAGGCATAAGAGGGAAAAGAGTAGCCGGAGAGAAAAGCCTTCCTTCTGTCCTCTTGCGTTCTGTGGCTGAGCCTAAGAATTACACTGCGGTAAGACAGATTACAGGAAAAAGCCTTATACGTGTTATTTAATATAGTCTGCACTTAAACAAAGCAGGTCTGAACTTCATGGCTGCACCTATAAGCAGATTTTTTTTCAACATAGATGTGATTGGACTACAGGTTCTTCAGGTGGTAGATGTGGAAGCACAGATATGAAGGGTGGACTCTAAGGTGATTTTTGTTTTTGTTTGTTGGCTGAGCCCCATGACATGCAGCATGTGGGATCCCCAAGGACCCCCAGCCCCTGCAACAGAAGCTCGGAGTCCTAACCACTGGGCTGCCAGGGAATTAGGGTAGACTGTAAATTATCAGAGGATTTGCTACTGCACAGAGGGTAGCACTCCTAACCCCTGCACTGTTCAGGGTCAGCTGTATTTTTACAAGCACACTGAGTGTTGATAAGGAAAACGAAGATCTGAAGAAGCAGGTAGGACCAAGCCCTTAGAAGTTTTCTAAGCAAAGAAACAATATATTTGGAGAGTGACAAGACAAAAAGGCTTGAACTGGGACAGTGAATTGTGGGTGAGTGACCAGGAAATAAATGGGGAAAACGAGTGGAAGATCAGGGTTGTTTAGGTTGTTTGTACCTATTCAGTTTGGGGATGACTCCCAGTCTCCAGTGATAAGAAAGAGCTTCTCTTACTGGTGCCTTGAGGGCAGATTTCTCAGCGGAAATCATACGACCTGCTCTTAGGGAGAGAGGAGCAGGGCCAGGAGAGCCTCTTGCATCAGTAGTTTCTCAAGTGACTTGGGCTCAAAATAATATCCCCAAATGGCAATATTTATGGGGTGGCATGTCTGAACCCCTTTGGTGGGAAGGAAGAGACAAGGACCAGACCATCAGGATCTGATGCTGGATTGGATGGAAAAGCAGAGGGGAGTATCTTAGAGGATGCCCAGATTTTAAAGGGATGTGAAGAACAACAGTAGGGTATGAGAGAGTGAAAGAGAGAGAGAGATAGGTGAGGAAGGTTGGCTACTTTTTGTCTGAAGTGACAACAGCACAGCCCAGCTAGGAGAAACAGCTTGCAGAGGGTGCGATTTGTTCTGCCAGCCTGGAGAGCTTAGAAAGAGAGTCTTTAATTGGAGAAGAAAAATGTTAATGTACTGGCTTTGCTTTTCAATCTCAAAGACAATAATAAAAGTCGTTCTCTCGTGGAGACACAGAAAGTGATACTGATCTTTCCTGTTCAAAATTTGCACACACCATCAGTGACTTCTAATTGTCATAAAAAATTGGAACTATGAGTATAGTTTAAATCTTTGGCTATATTCATTACTACCGACCTCAGATGTTAAAGGTAAAAATCCAGTGATAAACATGATGAATGTTAAAACCAAACAGATCACCAAGGCCAGTGTAATGACATCATAAATATGAAAATTCCATGCAATCGTTTACCATAAAAGAAGGGCTTCTTATAAGAAGTGAACTTTTGTAGCATGAACTACTCTGCACAGAAGAAAAATTGGCTTTGGTTTTTCAAACTGAAGAGCTAAATGTGCAAAAAATGAGCCAAAATAGCTGCAAAGTGTCAGGACTGTAAAAAGAGTTCTGCAACTTTTCCCAGTAGTGTGGCCTTCAAGTCATCTGGGATGTACAGCGTTGTAGTGGTTGGGTGGGTTTGTACTTGGATGGGTTGCCGATTCTTTAAGAAATTAACAGATAGTCAGCAACCACAGGGCCAGCTATTAAATTACACCAATTTTTATTGCTGAAAAGTTGACCCTTCTGTGAATGTGCCAGAAGCAATGATGAGACTGCAGGTCAAAACTGGACTGCCAAGTCCCACCTCATTAGGCTCCCATCTGACTTTCACATATTCTCTGCAGCCTGCCTTTATCCAACACAGGAAGCCCTCCTGACACTTGGCTATAGGTATTGGGAGCCATATTGAGAAAGCCAAGAGTGTGACCAGATGGTAGCTCTCTCTTGGACTTCTTCAGAGATTTATTTTTTTTCCTATGAAGCAGAGGGAATTGGGCCAGTCTGCCAAGCACATGGCCTTTTTTGTACTTTCATTATATGAGGAAGCCCTGGCTAGTCTTTTGGCAGCTGAGAATTTGGCAGGCTGGCAATCTTGGCAAAGCTACACAGCTCACGGACTCAGGGGCCCTTCAGACTACAAAGCAATTCTTGCAATTTGCAAAGTTCCTAGATGAAAGGTGGGGGTGGGGGGTGGGCTGGATATCATTCACTGCAGGCACCTAAAAACATTCTGGAAATATGACCAGCTCTGCCAAGATTGAGAGTGAAGAGATTGTACTTAATAATTATTTCCAAAAGAAGCCTTATTTTGAAAGTTTTTAAATGCATAAATGATGATGGGCATTATAGAAGGCCATCTATGTACTGATTTTCCCACATTTTCCAGAATCATCTCAGACTTCATGAAATTTATAGCGAGGATGCAAACTTGTCATTTTGTAATTATTATTAGTTCCATATTTTAAGAAAAAGTTAACAAGGACACTAGAGGGTTGTATGTGTCCACCCTCTAATCTTTAACTGTTTTTTAGAGAGAAGCAGCGTTAAGGACTTCCCTGGTGGTCCAGTGGTTAAGACTGCACATTCCATTGCAGGAGGTGTGGGTTCAATCCCAGATAGGGAAGCTAAGATTCCACATGCCTCGGGCCCAAAAACCCCAAACATAGACGAAAGAAACAATGTTGTAATGAATTCAATAAAGACCTTAAAAATGGTCCACATCAAAAAAATCTTAAAAAAAAAAAAAGGAAAACAGCTTTATTGAGATACAATTCATGTGCCATCTAACTCACCCATTTAAAATAAAAAATCACAGTTTTTATTACATTGAATTATTAATTTAGTTAAACTGGTAAGATATATATAACATAATTTGCTATTTTGACTCTTTATAAATGTATGATTCAGTGCCATGAATTATATTCACAATGTTGTACAAACATCACTACTATTTCCAAAACATTTTCATTACCCCAAATTGAAACTCTGTAATGAGTACGCAAAACCTCCCCATTCCCCTCCTCTCACAAGCCCTTGGGAATCTCTAATCTACTTTCTATCTTAATGAATCTGCCTATTCTAAATATTTAATATAAATAGAATTATTCAATATTTCTCCTTTTCTTCATGAATTATTTCAATTAACACAATGTTCTTCTGGTTCATACATATTGTAGTATGTGTCAGAATTTCATTCCTTTTTATGGCTAAGTAATATTTCATTGCACATATGTATCACATTTGTTTATTTATCTGATGAATGGACACCCAGGTTTTTTCGACTTTTTGGCTAGTGTGTTCAACTGATTTTGTCAATTGAATGACATTTCTATAGTGATTATGTGTCCCAGATGCATGTAGGAATGAGCAGCACATATGCTTTTAATACCTTGCAACAGTAAATACTCTAAGGACAGCCATCCCATAATGGGCATCCCCGTGTCCAGTACCAGAGAAGATTGGCTGGAATGAATTGCATTGATATAGAAATAAAGAGCAGATCACTAAACATTTTTCTGAACATAATCTATTTGGAAAAAGTAATGTGATTCTCTTAAGCATAAATCATGCCTGACTAATCCAATAGACTTCTTGGAGGTGATACATATTTATGTGGAAAAACAGACACAGAGAATACAATTTGTTTAAACTTTCAAAATGTCTTGGAGAAAGTTGTTCAGCAAGGCTATTATGTTTTAAGAAAATCAACATAGAACTGTTTTACCATTATAGAAAATTGACATTTAATTTGATGAATATTTATTACATGCTTAGTTAGGAACTATGGAAAATACAAAGTAGTATATACTCTACCAAATCCACAACCCAACAAGAAAGGAAGTACAAAGAATAAAATAAAATGTGTGTGACATAAAAGGTCACACTTACATAAGAAAATATGTAAACAATGGAATTTCATAGAGAATCAGATCTAAGATCAGTTCTATTTGAAACATATTTCACATAAAAAGTGGTGGAGACTGTATATGAGAAAATACCCAGGTTTGCATATGCCAATAAATTTTTCCAGGATAGAAAGTCATGGATGAATTTATGCTTCATGAATGAAAAACAATAAGAAAAAATGACTAATACTTCCCAATTGAATATTGAATAATATTATTTAATTTAATATAAATTCATCCTAAAATTAATTTTACTTGTCAATTATGCTCCATCAAATGTGAACTGGGATAAGTGACTAAATATGTTTACCCAAATCAAAATTATTATATTGAATCCACATGATTTAAAAAAAACAGCATAAGGAAATAATAGCAAGATTATTCTAGAACAAGCCAGAAAACATCTCATAATCTAATTATAATCTTGGAAGAGTCACACCTAGTCTGGGAATTAGATGTTTAAAGTTATCAAATTACAGAAGGTATATAACCCTGCAGTTTCAAAAGGTCCATTTCATTGAAAACATCAACTTTATAAGATAATACAAATCTCACTACTAAAAGAAGCAGAACTCTGTGTGTGTGTGTGTTTTTTTAAAGAAAAGCATCCCTTAGATTCACATTTTGCACAAGACATGAACAATAGTGTGGTAGGAATTATTAAAATAGTTTTGTTTAAATTATGTTAAACAGCATTTCAAGCAAAAACTCAAAAACTCAAAAAAACACATCAAAATTGATCCGAATGATGAGAAACAGGCATTCCGCTTTTAGCAAATGTCATTTTCATTGTCAACAGCTTCCAGCGTATTACCAGATGGTAAAGTCTGAGTTACCTAGTGGTAGAAATTGTATAAAATAATATAAGAACATCATTAAATTAAAGAGAGTTGAAAACATGTCAGAATACTCAACAAATGCCAAACTTTAAAAGTTTATGCCACATAACAATCATTGATCTAAATTAATGATGGGGCTTGTTACATATCCAGCTCTCCCTCTTTTTTTTTCTTGCTTAAGATCACAAAGTTAATAGATCTATTATTGTAATGGATAGAATAAAACTGACCTGGAAAAGATCCAGAGAAAACAAGTAGAATGATATCAGAGTTGTGGTGAGAGATCTCAAGGAAGACAAATGAAAAAGTTTAGAATTGCAGTTGGAAAGATAAAGACTGAGTGAGGTTATTTTTTATGTTAAAAATTGCAAAAGCTGAAGATGTGAATGAAGAACATCAGCTAGTTCATCAGATCCTGGGATGTTAGTGCAAGAAGGCAAGCTCTTCAGTCTTTCAGGAGGAGTTTCAGGTTAATATCAAGAACATAACACTTCACCATGCCATGTGAGCTAAGGTTCCAAAGTCTAAACGTGAAAAGAAAATGATTTAAGTCAACTCAAAAATTACCGAGTTTGATGAAAGTTAAAGAGGAGAGTGAAAAAGTTGGCTTAAGGCTCAACATTCAGAAAACTAAGATCATGGCATCCAGTCCCATCACTTCATGGCAAATAGATAGGGAAACAGTGGAAACAGTGGCTGACTTTATTTTTCTGGGCTCCAAGATTGCTGCAGATGGTGATTGAAGCCATGAAATTAAAAGATGCTTACTCCTTGGAAGGAAAGTTATGACTAGCCTAGACAGCATATTAAAAAGCAAAGACATTACTTTGCCAACAACAAAGGTCCATCTAGCCAAGGATATGATTTTTCCAGTGGTCATGTATGGATGTGAGAGTTGGACTATTAAGAAAGCTGAGCACTGAAGAATTAATGCTTTTGAATTGTGGTGTTGGAGAAGAGTCTTGAGAGTTCCTTGGTCTGCAAGGAGATCCAACCAGTCCATCCTAAAGGAGATCAGTCCTGGGTGTTCATTGGAAGGACTGATGTTGAAGCTGAAACTCCAATACTTTGGCCACCTGATGTGAAGAGCTGATTCATTTGAAAAGACCATGATGCTGGGAAGGATTGAGGGCAGGAGGAGAAGGGGACGACAGAGAATGAGGTGGTTGGATGGCATCACCGACTCAATGGACATGGGTTTGGGTGGACTCCAGGAGGTTGATGATGGACAGGGAGGCCTGGTGTGCTGCAGTTCATGGGGTCACACAGAGTCAGACACAACTGAGTGACTGAACTGAACTGAATGTAAGAGAACAATTAGAAGATAGTAGAACCTAACTTTATAGCCAATGACTATGCAGTCAAACCATCCATCTTCCAGAAATACATCGCTGCTAAGCTGGATGTATACAATAACTTCAATCCATTCTTTTGATTCAAGCTCTAGAGATGAGATCAGAGTGTGCTTTAATGAAAAATTAAGCAGACTGCATAATCTAAAAAGATAGGGACTTTCTCCCTGGGAGCCTGGGAGCCTAGAGCCATGCCTAATTTGGAGCCATTATACAAAAAGCTACTACACTACACTGTCCTTATTCTTTCACTCCAAGAGAAGAGGTAAAGAAATCTACACACTTTAGAGAAACAATGGGGAGAAAATTCTGAAACAATGAAAATTTTGAAAATATACAAATGTGACATCATTATACCAAAGTTGCTAGAATTGACTCGTGAGATTCTTTCCTTTTTCATCTGGAATGCCCGGCAGTGAGCAGACCAACATGTGTCTTAAATTGCACTTGCTCCTGAGAATGCTCTTTATGTAAGATTAAGTCATATTTTCTTTTTTTCTATTTCCAAGAGTATTTTTTTTCTGGAAAACTATTAAAGAATCTTACAATTTACATTTATTGTTAAAGTATTATTGTTACAATCACAATATTTATCTAACTTCACACCTTTGCTTGCCTGTGAAATGAGCTGACCTGTAGATCTTGCCATTTCTAAGTCCTTTTTTTTTTCAATTACAACTAAACCCAAGTTGAAGAAACATAGTCTCAATAAAAATAGGCTAATCTGTCTTTGGCAAAACAGATATTAGTTCACATGTAATTTGGATCAGGATTCACCTGGTTTCATGAACATTCCAATAACTGCACCTAAAACAGGGGAAATAAGCCAGGAATTTATCAGGACAATAAATAAATTATATCAGTAAAATGATAATTCTTTACCTTGTAAGGAAGTCACCTCTAATCCTAAAATGTTCCAGCTGGAGCTAGAACGATAAACAGATGACTACAGGAATTTAGTGATAAAATAATGGTTAACTTAATTCAATTCAGAAACTATTGCCATTTATCTGTTTAGGAACAGATGCACTAGGAACTTCCAATTATGGAACTAGGATCAGAACTCATTCTTCCCTCCAGTAAAAAAATTTGAAAGTAAAAACAATGTCTCTCTTCTCTAGTTGCAAATGTCTCTAGGTACTTTTTCTGTGGGGTAATGTATTGGTGAAAAATGCTAAGTATGCTTCAGTTGAACTGCTGTATCAGAAAGCATCACCACAAGATCCATTATTCAACAGCTTCACACCCGGATCATGTGGGAACACCGGCTGCTCACAGACCAAATGCCAGAAGCTTCAGGAAATCTACAATGACACAGGAAAAGAGTACTCTCCACCCCCACCCCCACCCCCCATGAGCATACAGTAGTTGATATGTAAATGTTTTGTCATCTGGAGAAGTCTGTAAGGGAGCTAGGGACGGTGTCAATGCTGTGTCAATATGAGGGCAACACTCTTGATGAAAATTTATTGAAGTCAAATCGCCAAATTTCTTGAAGGTGGACCAGATGTCTAGAATTGAGTGTCTCTGCATGACTCGTGAGATTCTTTCCTTTTTCATCTGGAATGCCCTGCAGTGAGCAGACCAACATGTGTCTTAAATTGCACTTGCTCCTGAGAATGCTCTTTATGTAAGATTAAGCTTTCCTGTTTTCCCTTACAAGTGATTTAGCTATGTAAACTGACTTAGAGAGGGTAACAGGCAGAAAGACTAGCTGCGAGTGTCAGACATTTTTTTCTCTTATGCGGCAGAAGGAAACAAACTACAAATGTCAGAATTTTTTTTTTTTCCTTCTCTATACAAAATTAAAAGGAGGCTTCTCTTAAAATTCTCTATTGCCATGACAACACCTGGCACCACCTGAACTTAACTTTTGTCAAACCTTGAGCTAACCAATGCGTTTTTCTTATGGAAATGTTTTTCTTAAGCTATATTAGTGAACTATGTATTTACCCTAGACTCTGTCTTTCTTTAAGTCGGTTCCACTTAAGACTCAGAACCAATAAGGGCTCAACAAACTTGTATGTTTTACTCATGCATTGTTCTTCTAATCTATGTTAATGAAACTATATATTTACTTGGAAGCCTGCCTTTCTTCAAGATTCATGTCAATCATTTTATGGCCCAGGATGACTCACTTGGTGCCAATGTTATCTCACAATTCATGTTGTAAGTGAGGGGCCTGGTGCCACTCTGAGTTTTGAGATATCTTCTTTCTTTAATTAACAGTTACTGATAGGTATACAACATATTGCTAAAGGCTAGCAGGGAGCACTCTTTCTGCCCCCTTCTGATGTCTATGTCAGAAACTTTCTCTATCTCTTTTATACTTTAATAAAAATTTACTACACAAATGCTCTGAGTGACCAAACTTTGTTACTGGCCCCAGATTGAATTCCTCTCCTCCAGAGGCCAACAATCCTGGCGTCTTTCACAGCTCAGCAACAACCTTTCAACTTCACTGACAAATTGTGGCTTTCATAAAAATGTTTTAACTGCCTGTGTTTAACCCTTCACAAAATTCACCATTTGATTTGTCTGAATTTTCACCTTTTGAATCTGGGAGTTGAGAAAGCCAGTGTTGCTCAAAATTAAATTCTGATTCAGTTATCTAATGTAGGCCTTGATGGTCTGCATTTCTGACAAGCTCCCAAAACAGGCTGTTACTGGTGGTCTGAAAAAATGCAAAATGGGATTCCCTGGTGGCTCAGCTGGTAAAGAATCCACCTTTAATATGGGAGACCTGGGTTTGATCCCTGGGTTGGGAAGATCCCCTGGAGAAGGGAAAGGCAACCCACTCCAGTATTCTGGCCTGGAGAATTCCATGGACTCTATAGTCCATGGGGTCACAGAGAGTTGGACACGACTGAGCGACTTAACATTTTTTTTTTTTTTTTTTTTTGCACTGGTGGTCTGACGATCACACTTAAGACAGCAGAGTTAAGCAATTATTACTTAAGCCATTAGTGAAAACACTTGGGTGTATTCTGAAGATACTGTATTCTGAAGATACTGTATTCTGACAGTGCCATTGAAATTCCATTTTTACATTCCAAAAATAGCCACATTTCCACTCAGGAACTGATTCTAAGTCTGCCTGGATCATTCATCATGTAGTTCCTATCTTGAATTTACAAAATCAAATCACACTTTCAAAGGACCATGCATAACTCAAATAAGGTCACCCAAAAATTGAGAAGAGCTTCTGAGTTAATAAAAGTTATTTTTTTCATTCCAGAAACTTTGCATATAAAGAGTGAAAGCTGTTTTCCACTCTTAAAAGCTTCTTATCAAAAGGAGTGACAGTGACAATAGTTTTGAAAGGTCAAGAGATTTGCTTCGGATTTCTACAGCTGAAGGCTTTCATTACTTTTTCTGTGGGGTGTTGAGCTGTTTGGACTTTGAAATGAAATATCTACTGTTTCAAAAATTGATCTCAAGTATTTCAGTTGTTCACAGGTAAGTTTCTAGCTAGGAAAGGTCGTGAAATGCTGGATGACTCATTGGACATTGCCACAGGCTATGGAAGGATTCAGGCAAAACCTTTAGAAGCATAAATAATGACATAAAACATAATACATAAGACACTGCCTTAACAAAATAGGTTGAAAACATATATAATTTAATAAATGTAACAAGTTGCTTTATGAAAGTAAATTATAGATTTCTTAGGAAAAGACACATATCAGTTGAAATTCCAATCAAATAACACATTTTAGTAGTAAACATGTAGGAAATAGGTAAGGGACAATCGAAGAAATGTAAGTGAACATCAGTCAGACATAACTTGCAGAGATTCAAGTGAAATAAATCTTGAAACCTCCCACCTTCTGTCATACTCAGCCCCCCAGATTATATGGTTATGGTTTCCTTTACATTCAGTTCAATTTAGTCACTCAGTCATGTCTGACTCTTCATGACCCCACGGACTGCAGCATGCCGGGCTTCCCTGTCCATCACCAACTCTCAGAGCTTGCTCGAACTCAAGTCCATGAAGTCGGTGATAACATCCAACCATCTCATCCTCTGTCATCCCCTTCTCCTCCTGCCTTCAGTCTTTCCCAGCATCAAGGTCTTTTCCAGTGAGTCAGTTCTTTGCATCAGGTAGCCAATATATCTGAGTTTCAGCTTTAGCATCAGTCCTTCCAAAGAACACTCAGGACTGATCTCCTTTAGAATGGACTGGTTGGATCTCCTTGCAGTCCAAGGGACTCTCAACAGTCTTATCTAACACCACACAATTCAAAAGCATCAGTTTTTCAGTGCTCAGCTTTCTTTATAGTCCAACTCTCATATCCATACATGACTACTGAAAAAACCATAGCTTTGACTAGATGGACTTTTGTCAGTAAATCAGTGTCTCTGCTTTTTAATATGCTGTCTCAGTTTGTCATAGCTTTTCTTCCAAGGAGCAAGTGTCTTTTAATTTTAAGGCTTCAGTCTCCGTCTGTAGTGATTTTGGAGCTCCCTAAAAAAATAGTCTGTCACTGTTTCCATTGTTTCCCCATCTATTTGCCATGAAGTGATGGAACCTGATGCCATGATCTTCATTTTTTGAATGTTGAGTTTTAAGCCAGCTTTTTCACTCTCCTCTTTCACTTTCATAAGAGGCTCTTTAGTTCCTCTTTGCTTTCTGCCATAAGGGTGATGTCATCTGCAGATCTGAGGTTATTGATATTTCTCTCTGTAATCTTGATTCCAGCTTATGCTTCATTCAACCCAGCACTTTGCATGATATACTCTGCATATAAGTTAAATAAGCAAGTTGACAGTATACAGCCTTGACATATTCCTTTCCCAATTTGGAACCGGTCCCTTGTTCCATGTCCAGTTGCTTCCTGACTTGCATATAGATTTCTCAGGAGGCAGGTAAGGTGGGCTGGTATTCCCATCTCTTTAAGAATTTTCCACAGTTTGTTGTGATCCACACAGTCAAAGGCTTTGGAGTGGTCAATGAAGCCGATTTTTTTTTTGGAATTCTCTTGCTTTTTCTATGATCCAATGGATGTTGGCAATTTGATCTTTAAAATTCCAAAGTTCTTAATGTATAGACTGCTGAAAGATAAAAACTGATAAATAGATAAAGGAAAAATATGTAGTTAAATGCATATTACACTGATTTCACAGGCTCCATTCAAAATTGGAAACCAATGAATTAACTGTAGATATTAAAATATCTTATTTTTTAGGCTAAAGTGCTTCTATAGGTAGAAAAGTATTAATTTTAAATATCTTATAGTATATTTTTATTTTGTTGAATTGGCTTATTAATTTGGAAGGCAAATAAACTGTTCTCTTCATATAGATCAACATAAATGAATGGTTCCAATAAGTGAAGGTGACAAATAATATTTAGTAGTACCTGACGTGAATAGCTGACTCATTGAAAAAGACCCTGATGCTGGGAAAGATTGAAGGCAGGAGGAAAAGGGGATGACAGAGGAAGAGATCACTGCATGGCATCACCAACTCAATGGACATGAGTCCGGGAGATAGTGAAGGACAGGGAAGCCTAGCATGCTGCCGTCCATAGGGTCGCAAAGCGTTGGACATGACTAAGCGACCGAACAACAGCAACAGAAAATTTTAAAATAACGGAAAACATATACAAACATTCACTACACCTTAAGAATTAGATTTTAAAGTTAAAATAGCAACTTCCCTGGAAGTCCAGTGGTTAAGACTTTCTATGCCTCCAGTGCAGGTTTCGAGGGTTTGATCCCAAGTCAGGGAACTGAGATCCCAAGTACTGCTTAGTACCACCAAAAAAAAAGGTTAAAATAAATGTGGCTACAGAGTCTGCTCTCTCAGCATAACAATACTGCTAATTGTATAATTGGTAGAGAAATAATAAGAGAAAAGTTGTAATTTGGACAATAATAGAAAGAAAGGATTAAAGATGGTAGCAGACAGGATGGAGAAAATTCCAAAGAAAGTATTAACTTGTTGCAAGCACATACACAACACCTTGAGGCTCATATCCCCAAGAAATACTTATTTCTATTTAGATTTGGCAGTGAAGAAATAAAGGAAGTACCCTTAACACAATGCCTCTTTAAAAGAGTCTCTCCCACTATAAAAACTGAGGTGATGGTTATGTTAGATAACAGATTATTGGCAATATTGTGCTTTATATTTTAAGATATGCTTCTCCAAATGTTTTTAAACTTAATTTTGGTTGTTTGGGCCTTGGCTGATGGTTTAACTCAGGCAAGAGTTTCCTTTTGTTATGCCAAAATTCCGTCTAGTGGAAATTTAGGATTACTCTTAATGCTTGGCTGTTGGGAGGAAGAGGATTTGTTTAATCATGATTTGAAGGAGGGAGGGGGTATATGGAAACTCTCTAATTTCTGCTCAATTTTTCTGCAAACTTAACACTACTCACAGTCCTTCCCAGTGAGGAGGACTTCATCTTCCAGTGCAAGGGTGGGAGGGTTTGATTCCTGGTCTGAGAGCTAAGATCCCACATGCCTCACAGCCAAAAGACTAAAACATAAAACAGAATCAATATTGTAACAAATCCAATGAAGAACTTTCAAAATGGTCTACATCAAAAAAAAAAAAAGAAAAGAAAACTTAAAAAAAATTAAGTGTATTAACTTTAAAAAAAAGGAAAGGAAAGAGCAATGCTATCCCTGAAACAAAAGTCACATAAAAATACACAAAAATAAAAATAAAAAAAAATAGAAGCCTACCTTTTAGAAGAAATCATAAGACAAAAAACCAAAAGTGAAGTGAAGCTCCTAATGGAATTTATACAATTTTCAATGGGACTTTATATTTTTCATTTATTTATTTCAACTTTTTATTTTGTTTTGGGTTATAGCCAATTAACTATGTTGTGATAGTTTCAGGTGAACCCTGAAGGGACTCAGTCATACATACACCTATATCCATTCTCTCCCAAACTCCCCTCCTATCCAGGCTGCTACATAACATTGAGCAAAGTTCCATGTGCTTACACAGTAGGTCCTGTTATTTATCCATTTTAGATAAAACAATATATACATGATTATCCCAAACTCCCTAACCATCCCTTCAATGGGACTATGATTTTTAAATGTAGATACAGAAACAGCAAACCCAAGATAAAATGATCAGGGGGATTAAGTCTCACATTACCATCAATAGCCAAATCCCATCAGGACCTCAAAATTACATGGTTATGCTCAGTATTCGAAAAAATTCATTTGTCTATTTTGGCATATGCAGTTTTCACATTCAACTCTAATTGATATTATAGTAATTAACAGTCCAGGAGAGGGGCCAACTTAATTTAATTAAAGTTTCTCAGGGAATCATCATCATACATTAATATTTAATGTATTATATGCTGCAAAAGGAAAATAACAGAATCATAATTCCATTTTATCATGATTCCTGACACCCTCATGAAATGTGAAGAAAAGTTATTTTCCTGTTGCATGATGGTATATTGGGAAATGAAAGGGGGAAATGATGCAGAATTATAGATGATGGCCTGAAGACTCAATAATATACAACTATTTATAGATATTGGCAAATGATATAGTATTTAAGTAGCCAAATATAACCCTGTGAATGAACATAATACCAAAGAGGAAAATTGGGTTGGCCCTGAAAGCCAAGAAGTAGTATAATTACCACTTTGTTTTGGGAGGGTTCCTTGGGCATTTGTTGCTATAATTTAGAGTGGTATTAGCTATTGGCAATGAAATACTCTCCCTTTAAAGGCTTGATTGTTACTTGATTATTATTTATGATGAGGTCTTTTCTGCCTGTCAGAATGAATTTTTTTCTAAGTGAAACTGTGGATAGTGTAACTGACTCTCAAGTAAAAATCACAGCATCAAATTTGCCCTCCATCTCTGAGACCAAACATAAAAACTTTGTGCTTCAAAAGACAGAGTGATAGCTAACTCAATATGGGCTGTCAACCATTTTTCCTGGGTTTCACATATCTGACAAGCTTTCTTTCTACCGTGACATAGACGAAATAAAATGTCACCATGTTTCTAAGGCTATAGAACAGAGATGTTCTGTCACAGTTTCACTGAGTGATAAGCGCCATTTGCAGTAGACATCTCCATCTGCTTAGAACTGTTGAATTCTCTTACCACTCCTGTAGGGGCAATAGTCCCATCAAGAGGGCTCCACCCTGAAGACCTGTTTACCTCCTGAAAGGCCCCACATCCAAATACCATCACAAATGGTAACTTTGGGCTTCCCTGATAGCTGAGCTGATGAAGAACCCACCTGCAATAAAGTTCGATTCCTGAGTTGGGAAGACCCTCTGGAGAAGGGATAGGCTACCCACTCCGGCATTCTTGGGCTTCCCTCGTGGCTCAGATGGTAAAGAGTCTGCCTGAAATACAGTTTGATCCCTGGCTTGGGAAGATGCCCTGGAGGAGGGCATGGCAACCCACTGCAGTATTCTTGCCTGGAGAATCCCCATGGACAGAGGAGCCTGGCGGGCCACACACTATGGGGTTGCAAAGAGTCGGACATGACTAAGTGACTAAGTCGTGACTAAGCACAGCACAACACATGGTAACTTTATGTCTCACATTTTGAAGAATGGTCAAGCTAGTTTTCTAAATGTCCTGAACCATGTTAAAGGTCATACAGCCATGTCTGAGAGTTTTAGTTTCTGCACATTCTCGCCAACACTTGCTATTTTCTTTTTGATTATAGCCATACTAGTCTGTGTAGTGGTAGCTTACAGTGGTTTGATTTTTGTTTTCTTCATGACTAAAGATATTAAGTATCTTTCCATGCGTTTGTTAGCTATTTTCATTGTCTTAGGGCAATGTCTGTTCAGATCCTTGGCTTTTATTAACTGGACTATTTGTCCTTTTAACTAATGAGTTATATAACTTTTTATATGTTCAGGATGCAAGTTCCTTTTCAGGTATATGATCTGCAATTATTTTCTTCTTTTCTGCTGATTGCCTTTTCATCTTGTTGATGGTAGACTTTGCAGCAAAAAATTCCTTAATTTTGGTGATGTCCATTCTTATTTTTATTTCAAGAATGAGTCATTAAGATAGGTGTATAACATCCTGAAGGACTTTAGGTCCATGTCGTACAATGAGCACTGCATAGTTTACTTAGGATGACAATTTTAATAAACAGTGAAAAATTTTTTCCAGGATAACTTTACTATAGAAAAATTTGGGGAACATTTCCTATGTAACTATCTGATACAGTCATATTTTAGTAACCATTCTGAAGTAACCATTCACCAGAGCAATAAAACTTCTCTGATCATTATAACTACTAAAGCACTTAATGGATTTGTTTTGTACAGTTAGCTTTAGTAGAATTAGCTTCACAAAAGGGAACTTTCAGTTTGATTAAAATATCTGTTAATTAAAGAAATTCTGGTGCTGTGATGCCCCATGGGACAGGGGCTCACTGTTACACATTCTTGTACCTCCTAAAAATCTGCAGATAAAAAAGAAAGAAAGATAAGATTTACCAAGCTCAAAATATGTGTCAGATACTTTATAAGACATTCTGTGCTGTGCTGTGCTGTGCTGTGCTGAGTCGCTCAGCTGTGTCTGACTCTCTGCGGCCCGTGGACGATAGCCCATCAGACTCTTCTGTCCTTGGGATTTTTCAGGCAAGAATACTGGAGTGGATTGACATTTCCTACTCCAGGGGATCTTCCTGACCCAGGGATCAAACACACATCTTCCTGCATTGGCACCTGGGAAGCCCTATAAGGCATTCTGCTACATGGTAAGATAATTTATAATGGAGTCATTCAAGAGAAGGTCAGCAGCCACAACTTATGGCCCTCCTTTGTTTCCCTTGTCCCTGCAACACAAAAATGAAGAAGTCATTTAATTGGATCATGAGAAGTTTGCTAAGTTCCTACTATGTGCCAAGTATTGTACTGTAAAACAACAACATTGTAAGGAAACCCAACTGAGCTGATGCCATGTGTGTGCTCAGGTATGTCATTGTTCCCAGGCAATGCTACATGAGTGAGTTGCCATGCCCTTCTCCAGGGGATCTTCCCAAGCCAGGAATCAAACTTTCGTCACTTACATCTCCCGCGCTGGCAAGCAGATTCTTTATTGCTGGGCCACCTGGGAAGCCCAAGTATTGTACTGGATATTACAATTACAGATTTGATCTATTTTTCCTCAAGAGGGTGGTATTTTGGGAGGGGTGAGGAGAAAAAGGTAAACAAATAGATATAATGAAATGTTACTGGCAAAATAAGTATCTATAGGACACAGAGATCAAAATACTAGCAAATATAATCCTGAAAAGCAGGTATTTCATTTCCACTTCACAAATGAGAACTATATGGATCAAGAAAGTTAAACTTTCAAAAGTTCAAAGAAAATGAATAAGTATCACAATAGAAAGTCAAACCGAGTCCTCCTGTTTATTTTCCCAGTTTGTGAATTAGCTTCTCAAAGACTCATTCTGCTTATCTCTTCAGTCAGGCTAATCACACAGAGGTCAGAGAAGTATAGACCCCAAACCACTAGACATTCTGTCAGCATATCTGTCCACATGTGTCTAGTGAGGATTATTATAGTCTCAAAATCACTCTTCTTTACATCTAGAGTCACCCTGCAATGCTGCTGGACTACAAAAGTTATCAGGAATATCTAATAACTGAAGAATTGTTTTCAAACAAGGCAAGTTGCAGCCCTTATTTTTATCTGAAAATGATAAGCTTTGTGGTAAATTGAATCATTGTTCAAAATTCTTTACTTTCGGGAATTTCTGTTACAGTCCAGTTGTTGGGACTCCGAGCTTACACTGCAGGGGGCCCAGGTTCAATCCTCCTTCAGAGACCTAGAATTCCACAGGCCCCACAGCTCAGCAACCCTCCCCCTCCCCAAAAAAATTATTAAAATTCTTTACTCACACTCCTCACCCCCCTCCCATCCCAGTGCCTTATATATCTACAAACTTTGCCACATGCTTTTTTAGTATCAGTGGCTAAGGTAGGCAGAGTTTAGTGTCCAGTCCCATTGACATTGTGTTTGGCCTTATTTGAACGATGGAATAGGAGCAGAAATGATTATGTGCCAATTCCAGATGAGCCTGAGGAGGGAAGGGTACCTCCACATGAGAATGTCGTTCTGTCATGAGCATCATGATTGTGATATGAAGAGGTTCTTCTGTAGCTGCTGCAGCCCGCACCTGATCCCCATAGTAGACACCTTTGGACCAGACCAGAGCCCAACCTGCACTGAGAAGCCCAACCTAGATCAGCTGAACCCTAACTATTGCACAAATGCGTGAGAAATAAATGCTTATGGTCACATGCCACGGAGATTTTTGTGGTTATTATACACACTACAATAGCTAACAGAGACAAGTCTCATCTTCTTGCTCATGGGGGAATTTATAATATGAGCATTCTGGATTTATTTACCCAATTTAAAACTCCACTGGGCTGCATCAATCTTAACAGCTCAAAAATCAATTTGTTTTCCCCACTTAATGTATTCCCCCCACTTTGGTCTCCCCATCACAGAAAATACCACCATGGTTTGGCTAAAAACCCAAGTCATCCTCAACAATTCAGTGTCAATGCTCACCACATCTCATCACCTGCAGTTTTCCCACAAATTTTCTGGGATTCATTTACTTCTCTCCTTGGCCCTATTCAGCCTCTACTCTGCATCTGGAGCCATGATTTCTTCTCATCAATACATACAAAGAAGAGAGTGAAAGACAAATCCCCCACAAATGAACACAAAGATATGCTACTAACCAAAGGTTGCTATAAGGCTAAAGTAGTGGTATCCAGTAGAAATATAATGTGAACCACAATGGCAATTTTAAATTTTCTAATAGTCATATTCAAAATGATCAAAAGAAACAGACAAAAATAACATATATTTTATTTACTCTACTATATCAAAAATGTGATCATGTCAACAAGTAATTAGTACAGACTGGTAATAAGATAGTTTACATATTTTCATACTGGTTTCAAATTCAATTTTTATGTTAAACTTACAAAACATCTCAGTTTGGACAAATCACATTGCAAGTATTCAATAGCCACATGGCTACTACAGCAAGCAATAAGATCTAGAATATTCAAATGCTTATAAAACAATAAGAAATAGTCCCGAAGAAAATGGGAAAAAGACATGAACATAAAGGTAAGTACATGCAGCCTTCTTCTACTCTGTTCATTTCAGTTCAGTCATGTCCAACTCTTTGCAACCCCATGGACTGCAGCACACCAGGCTTCCCTGTCCATCACCAACTCCCAGAGCTTGCTCAAACTCATATCCATAGAGTTGGTGATGCCATCCAACCTTGTCATCCTCTGTCGTCCCCTTCTCCTCCTGCCTTCAATCTTTCCCAGCATCAGGGTCTTTTCCAATGAGTCAATTCTTTGCATCACGTGGCCAAAATATTGGAGTTTCAGCATTAGCCCTTCCAATGAATATTCCAGACTGATTTCCTTTAGAATGGACTGGTTGGATCTCCTTGCAGTCCAAGGGACTCTTGACAGTCTTCTCCAATACCACAGTTCAAAAGAATCAATTCTTCAGTGCTCAGCTTTCTTTATAGTCCAACTCTCACATCCATACATGACCACTGGAAAAACCATAGCTTTGACTAGACAGACCTTTGTTGGAGAAGTAATGTCTCTGCTTTCTAATATGCTGCCTAGGTTGGTCATAGCTTTTTTCCCAAGGAACAAGCGTCTCTTAATTTCATGGCTGCAGTCACCATCTGCAATGATTTTGGAGACCCCCAAAATAAAGTCTGTCACTGTTTCCACTGTTTCCCCATGTATTTCCCATGAAGTGATGGGACCAGAAGCCATGATCTTAGTTTTCTGAATGTTGAGCTTTAAGCCAACTTTTTCACTCTCCTCTTTCACTTTCATCAAGAGGCTCTTTAGTTCTTCTTCACTTTCTGCCATAATGGTGGTGTCATCTGCATATCTGAGGTTATCGATATTTCTCCTGGCAATCTTGATTCCAGCTTGTGCTTCACCCAGCCCAGCATTTCTCATGATGTACTTACTCTGCATAAAAGTTAAATAAGCACGGTGACAATATACAGCCTTGATGTTCTCCTTTCCTGATTTGGAACCAGTCTGTTGTTCCATGTCCAGTTCTAACTGTTGCTTCTTGACCTGCATACAGATTTCTCAAAAAGCAGGTCAGGGGGTCTGGTATTCCCATCTCTTTCAGAATTTCCTACAGTTTGTTGTGATCCACAATCAAAGGCTTTGGTGTAGTCAATGAAGCAGAAATAGATGTTTTTCTGGAACTCTCTTGCTTTTTCCATGATCCAGCGGATGTTGGCCATTTGATCTCTGGTTCCTCTGCCTTTTCTAAAACCAGTTTGAACATATGGAAATTCACGGTTCATGTACTATCAAATACTGGTTTGGAGAATTTTGAGCATTACTTTGCTAGCATGTGAGATGAGGACAATTGTGCGGTAGTTTGAACATTCCTGGCATTACCTTTCTTTGGGGTTGGAATGAAAATTGAACTTTTCCAGTCCTGTGGCCACTGCTGAGTTTTCCAAATTTGCTGGCATATTAAGTGCAGCGCTTTCACAGCCTCATCTTTTAGGATTTGAAACAGCTCAACTGGAATTCCATCACCTCTACTAGCTTTGTTCGTAGTGATGCTTTCTAAGGCCCACTTGACTTCACATTCCAGGATATCTGGTACTAGGTGAGAAATCACACCATCATGGTTATCTGGGTCATGAAGCTCTTTTTTGTATAGTTCTGTGTATTCTTGCCATCTCTTCTTAATATCTTCTGCTTCTGTTAGGCCCATACAATTTCTGTCCTTCATTGTGCCCATCTTTTCATGAAATGTTCGCTTAGTATTTCTAATTTTCTCGAAGAGATCTCTAGTCTTTCCCATTCTGTTGTTTTCCTCTATTTCTTTGCATTGATCACTGAGGAAGGCTTTCTTATCTCTCCTTGCTATTCTTTGGAACTCTGCATTCAAATGGGCGTATCTTTCCTTTTCTCCTTTGCCCTTAGCTTCTCTTCTTTTCTCGGCTCCTCAGACAGCCATTTTGCCTTTTGCATTTCTTTTTCTTGTGGGTGGTCTTGATCACTGCCTCCTGTACAATGTCACAAACCTCCATCCATAGTTCTTCAGGCATTCTGTCTATCAGATCTAATCCCTTGAATCTGTTTGTCACTTCCACTGTATAATTGTAAGGGATTTGATTTAGACCATACCTCAATGGTCTGGTGGTTTTCCCTACTTTCTTCAATTTAAGTCTAAATTTGGCAATAAGGAATCCATGTTTATAGACAAAGTATAGTTAAAGTGTTTTTTCTGAGACCAAACTGAAACACCACTGGGGGAAAGGGGAGTGTCTTATCCTCTAAAAGGAATAAAAATGGCTACAGATTAATTCTCTTTAGTCACGATTTTGCTTTTACAGATTAAACAGACAGTCCACATTAGCACTGAAATCTAATGTTTAGTTCTGCTGCTGCTGCTGCTGCTGCTAAGTCGCTTCAGTTGTGTCCGACTCTGTGTGACCCCATAGATGGAAGCCCACCAGGTTCCCCTGTCCCCGGGATTCTCCAGGCAAGAACACTGGAATGGGTTGCCATTTCCTTCTCCAATGCATGAAAGTGAAAAGCGACCCCATGGACTGCAGCCTACCAGGCTCCTCCATCCGTGGGATTTTCCAGGCAAGAGTACTGGAGTTTAGTTCTATTATAATATAATGATTATCCATGTTCTTAAAATTCTAGTTATCCAAGATAATTTTTATCCAATTTTATTTTTATTGGCTATACAAGCTAGTCAGTTCATTCCTCTTAGGGAAAATTAAGCTTCTACCTAACAGAATCTTCACCATCAGCATAACAACCTCCTCATAATGAATGAGTGAAAGGAAAAAAATCATAAAGGTGTGCAAATATTTTCCTTAAGTCACAGAAAAGAAACTAAGTAACCAAGTTTAGCTTCTAATTCGTTGCAGATAGCATTCCCAATAAAAGGATGTTTTCTTATCTCTTAAGAACATTCACCTTGTTAAGTCCATTTCTTTATACATATCAGAGAGTTCTGTCCTTTTAAAAGAACAATTTTCATAACAATTCTACTAGATGGCTCATAAGAGTTCTGAAAAGTTTATCCATTTCATAAATGCAACTATTAGACTTTCTGAAGCTCTTTGTTCATAGAGTTCCCAATAAGCCTCTTCAGAGACACAAGAGAATAAGGGAAATAATTACTGATGCCTAGGAATGAAACTTTTGAAAGTCTGGGGTGGGAAAATAACTTATTCTGGGAGTGGAGAAGGTTAAACATTGGAGCCCTTCCTGGGGTGCAAGTTCATTCTGAATAGAGAGGAAGTTACCAATCCTGCATCCTATGATCATACCATGAGATCTAGCATGGATTATCTCAGAACAGAAAGCAAAGGAAATAAAAGTCTTACTTGACAATACAGTAAAACAATAAAACCATAAGAACTATAGCAACACGGAAAGAAAAGAAAAAAAACCTAGCATGGGCAGGCCACATGCTATATTGGCTATAGGCTAAGGAAGAAGAAATGACACCAGGGACAAATACGGTGACCACACAGGAAGCCTGTGAGTGATGGTAATATAAGGGTAACCACTGGGTCCAAGCCAATCAGCGCTCTCATATGGGCATTAGGATAAGCATTTCCATGAAACCAAGAGGGGGCTACATCCACCACTGCAAGGGTAAAATAAATTTGGCAGTAGAAGCAGGAGCGTTTTGGGTGAACCTGCCAGATATTCCTGCCAAGGTAAGGAAAGGTGTTGAGTGATTTGAGAGCCCAAAGAATGTTTTGTGGAAACACAGGGGGACAAATGCTATTTTCCTTTCACTGGAGTCCCCATCCCCACTCTGTGGTACACTGGAGATTGTAAGCTCCAGGTCAGTCACATCTTACTTGTTTTGTAGAAGTTTTCAAAGTTTCCCATCAGCGCTTTTTAAAACCTACTTACCAATTTTATAGACTACGTATTGTGTGTGGTAGGTGATTTATAATGTGAAAAATCCCAACCAGTCTAGTTTATGACCGGGAAGATGGTTCTGCTGAGGTTTGGAATCGTTGTGCCTGTTCTCTGAGCTATAATATATAGCTCAGGTATTTCTGGGATATTGCATCAGAATCCAAAATTTGAGCTGGAAGAAAAAACAAGAGCTTTATTTTAAATGGAGTCTTTTTAAAAACCATGTTTCCCCATTTTCTTCCCTTCTTTCTCAATTTTCCTCTAGGCAGTTAAAAAGGAAAGCACTATTTCAGAAGATACGCTTTTAACGAACATTGTGGGGGGCGTGTATTTGAATCTAAAGCACCCTACATTACCTGTCCTTTAACAAAAATCAGATCTTGCACTCCCTGAACTAGTTTCATTTATTAATGAGAGGTGCTCAAAGAGCACTCCATAAATATTAAAATTCAGGAACTTGAACTAATACAACTCTGTTTGACTATACTGTCACTGGATGAAACTGAAAGTAATAAAGCTAATAAGTACAGTTAATAAACTACCTTCACCTGGATTAATATAGATTAATGGATTAATTTACCTGATTAATATGGAAAGATGATCTGATAAGTTAAAGCAAAACATGCATTTTCTTTTTAGTAGCAAAACTATTTTTAATTAAAAACACATATTGGAGTTCTCTCTACCCCCAATTTTATATTTTAAGAAATTCTAAGCCTACAGGAGATTTATAAGAGTAAGACAGTGACCATTCATGTCATTTACGCAGATTCATCAACTACCAACATTTTGCCTCATTGGATTTACTTCTCTCTCTCCTTTTTATTTTCATGACCTTTGTAAGAATCAGTTGATATCTTGACATTGCACATTTAAATACTTCAGTCTTCATTATCTGAGAACAAAGGTATTTCACAATTTAATAATCCTACTCAAGAATTTTAACATTGATCCAGTCTATCTACTAACATTGAGTCCACATTCAAATTTCCCAAAATTTTCCAGTGATACCCTTAATAACATTTTTAAATCAAGGATTTGATAAAGAACCACACAGTGAATTTAGTTGTCAAATCCTCATGTATTTTATTTATTTTTTTATTAAAAATTTGTTTTTATTTATTTGGCCATGCCAGGTCTTAGTTGTGGCATGCAAGATCTTGTGACCTACAACAGTTCACCAGGTGTAAATTCCTATTATTTTTTTTTCTACCCAATTTTGAGAGGAATTTGCAGATATTATGCATACATAATTTAGTATAACTTTCTAAAGAGAAAAAGTATTCCTTTATAGAAATACAGTATGAGTTTTAAAATCAGTAGTTTTTATCATTAAAATTGGTTACTTGTTTTTATTAAAAAAACACATTATTAGAAAACACAAAATAGTAGAAAAAGGGAAAAATCATTACCTTCCCCTAGTGAAAAAGATGGTGACTATTTTGTTACACTTCCTTTTAGTCATTTCTTTATAAATTGTTCCTTTGCATATTTGTTGATTTCACATTATTTGGGAGCAATATCCTAACAGAAAATTTTAAATAATATATTTTAACTTCCGCTTAATAGCACCTCTAAAACCAGAATAATACAAACCATAGCACAGCTGGAGCAATGAGATCAGAAGCTTCAGGCTAAAAACAGCAGAAGCCAATGTCAAGATCCTCTGGACTCCAAACACTGCATGGAACTGTGGCAGTAAATTGACATCTGAAATCTTTCCATTATATTATTCTTTAGAGTTTCAAGGTAATTGTAATCAATAAAATGGTAACTTCAGCCAGACTAATCTGAATTCTAGAGTTTTCTACTGTGACATCTAATTGAAAAACTTCAAGTGGATGAGAGAGTGTATGATGGTTGAGTGTTCCTTCAATTGCATGATTGTAAATTACCCTAATTCCTCTTTAAGAAGTGTCTAGAGGGTATTACCAAGATAAAAGTATAGTTTTAAAATGAACTCAGGAGCAGTAAAGGGCATCTAAAAACGTCATAAAATTTGAGTTGATATAGTCTTGGAACAAATCCAAAACCTTCAGCATTTCACTAGATTTTCCTCCTTCATCATCGTGACTGTACTTTATATTTCCCAGAGGCAAAGAGTCCTCAGAACCATTCAGAATATATTTCAAAGAAATGAGGATATAATATCACATGTATATTGACCTGAAGAGGCCCTCAGAGACTAGTGATACCACCTGATTAAATAAGAGTCTAAGGTTTTCTCCAGTGTTTCAGTCAAAATGCTATGGGGAGCCAGACCCAGACAAGTGAGATTAGAATACTGCTCAAAGCATATGCAGTTCTTATCAATCTGTAAGAGGTTCATATTCATGGTTGATGAAAATATGACAAATTTTTAAATAACTGGACTTCTCTGAAAGAAAAGAGTAAGCAAGAAAAAAAAAAGTGTAGGAGTCCTTGGTCTCTTTTAACTACAAAGACATAAATGTTAAATGAGAGAAATTTATTAATTTCGAGTCATATACAGTTTCCTTAAGGGCTTCCTAGGTGGTGCAGTGGTAAAGAACCAGCCTGCCAGTGCAGGAAATGCAAGAGATGTGAGTTTAATCCTTGGGTCAGGAGGATCCCCTAGAGTAGGAAATGGCAACCCACTCCAGTATTCTTGCCTGGAAAATTCCACGGACAGAGGAGCCTGATGGATTACTGTCCATGGGGTCGCAAAGAGTTGGACATGATTGAGGGCATACACACCACGATTTCTTTTTTTCAGAAGTATTTATGTACTTTGAACATTTCTAAAATAATTTTATGTGACCTCTTTTCCCTTCCTTGTTGAAAGGAACAATTCATTATTTTATGCATATAAAATTAAAAGAATAATTAAAGTGATAAATTATAAATAGTGATAAATTTATAAATAAAAGAGCTGTTTGTTCTCTGAGAAAGAGAGTTATTTTTCTTTTTGGTAGCTTTACAGCTAAAAACAAAGTACATTTTTATGATATCATTAAATGTAATTGATATTCTTGATTTTTCCTATTATGTTTTATTTGTTTATTTTAAAAAGGGACTATCCATTTGTTCATATTAACACATTCAGATAGTTCTCATAGCCGATATAAAAATTAGATACCATATATTTTATATCGATCTACTCTGAAAAATCCATTTGTAGTATAATAGTTTGGTACATTTTAAAATGCAAATATAGCTATTATTTGTTACTATAATGTAGCTTAAAAGCCAGAGAACACTTCAGGAATTAAAGTAACTTTAAAACCCTAGGTGCATAACTTCCATATGAATGTAATAAAATTCAAACTTAAATTTTATTAAGACAAGTTGTATATATGTAAGAATATATATATATGTATATGAGGGGGAAATTCTATAGGTTTTCTCTGATTGTCAATGTCAAGAAGCAATAAAGAAATACATTCTTAGAATGAATCCTTACCCCAACCCACAGTGCATGCCCTCACACACACAGTACTGCTGAGAATTATCAATCAGCTATGTGAATGAAGATAAAACATAAATGTGTGCGTGTATCATCTTTTCACAGATGACACAATTCAGTTTACATAAAGGACTGTCTAAGAGTATTGTCAAATTATTTCCACTAAATAAAAGAAAATGTCCTCTTAACACAGAACCATCAGGACTGAACAACCAGACACTTAGAGACAACACTTCCTGAGATGTGTATCATCCAAATGGAGAAATCCCTACTAAAAAAGAGATTATGCATTGATAGCAGTACTCAGATGCTAATCGTTAGATTCACGTCAAATGCATGAAATTTGAAACCCTTAGGTTAGATGCTGCAAAAGGTAACAGAGTAGCTGCTAAAGGAATCAGAAAGTAAGCTTCACACTGCAGAGCACTGTGAAACAGGTGGGACGGCATACGTGCTGGAATATACCTCATCCGTCCTAACCAATAGTCATTGCTGAAGTAGAATGTCAGGGCCGTCATGATGGCAGAGGGACATTCATTTGGTAGGGCATAAGATGCTATTAGGGATTTATATCTCTTCTTCTATTTATGAAAAGGAATTTGCTATTCAAAAACAGCAGCTATTTTAAAAGGGTGAGAACCCAGCTGCTTCCAGTTTCAACAGCAAAGATCACCATTTTGAGTATAAATGTGCTTTGAACCCAACCATTTCTTAACAGATGTAGCTGTCTGATTCTCCCAAGCACCTGCAGGGGTTGAAAGATGTATTGGATTAAATTCATGTCGATGTATGGCAAAAACCACCCCAACCCAATAGGATAAAGTAATCAGCCTCCAATTAAAATAAATTAATTAATTTTTTAAAAAGTCAGAAGCCATGGGTTCAAGTCCAGAAGACAACACCTTGCTAAGTACTTTCATCTACCTTATTTAATATTTGCAGTGATTTGATGTGGCAAACGTTATCAATTAATTTTCACAGGAGCAGAAAATTTCAAAACGAGTAAGCTGCGTAACTGGACTGGTTCAGCTGGAATTCTCCCGTCACCTCCACGTGCTATTCATTCACTCCTTTGCAGTATCACGCTTTGTGCAGTGGCTCCCTCATGGCTGAGCCATCCTTGTACCATGAACATAGGTGATGCCCATTAAACCTTTGCCCCATAAAGAAAATATACTGAGCAACACATGCTGGGCACAGGTCTTGACAGAGAACAGTCAACAAAGCCAAACCCTAATCTTGTGGAATTCACGTTATAGAGAGGAGAGGCATAAAGCCTTATGAACAAATAATTGCATATTACAGGGTGATCACAGCCTGGCAAAATAAAATAAAACTGGACAAAGGGAGAGAGGAATAGAGATGTGCCATTGTAAATGGGATGAGCAGAGAAAACCTCTCCAAAGCAGTGGCATTATGCAGAGGAGAGTGACATGGAGGAATGAACCATTCAGAAATCTGGGGGAAGAACATTCCAGGCAGACGAAAGTGCAAAGTAAGTGCAAAGGCCAGAGTCAGGGCCAGCACACTTGCTGTGTTTGAGGGAAAGTAAGGGTTCCTCTGTGGTTGGAACATCATGAAGAAATCAAAAGTGTTTGGAGATGATGTCAGAGAGAAGACTGGTTTGCAGATCAAAAGATATGTGGTGGGCATGTGAGAATTTTGGATTTTACTCTGCATGACATGAGAAAATAACCAGTGTGACATAATCTAACTGTAATCTCACTTCAGCTAGATCCCTTTGAATCAGGGAGAATTGTGAAAGGCACGCGTGGAGGATGCTGGGATTGAAGCTGGGAGCCATCAGAATAAGTCCAGAGAAGCAACAGCTTATTTGTTTTGCTTGCTTTATTTTTTTTTAATGGGGGAATAATTGTTTTACAATGTTGTGCTGGTTTCTGCTGTACAACAATGCAAATTAGTCACAATTATATATATATATATATATATATATATATATATATATATATATATATATATAAAATTATTGGACAAGGCAATGGCAGCCCACTCCAGTACTCTTGCCTGGAGAGCCCAGGGATGGTGGAGCCTGGTGGGCTACTGTCTCTGGGGTCGCACAGAGTTGGACACGACTGAAGTGACTTAGCAGCATGTATAATTATGTATATACATATATATATCTCCCTGGTGGCTCAGACAGTAAAGAATCTGGCTGCAATGCAGCAGACCTGGATTTGATCCCTGGGTTGGGAAGATTCCCTGGAGAAAGGAATTTCAATCCACTGCAGTATTCTTGCCTGGAGAATTCCATGAACAGAGGAACCTGACAGGCCACAGTCCATGTGGTTGCAAAGACTGGGAGCCAACTGAGCAACTAACAGTTTCACTTTCATCCCCTCCCTGTGGAGCTTCCCACCCACACTCCTATCCCACCCTTGTAGACTGACAGGGAGCAGGGGCTGCAGATGGAGGTGGTGGAGAACTGCTCTGATGTTTGGGATTTCATGACTTTTTCTATTTGAGCCAGTTAAAGGGTTTACTGGGTCATTTTGGACGTTTCTTTGTTCAGAAAGCAGAGATTGTTCTTTAGAGGATGGGGAAAAGCTTGCTTAATTTTGGGGTGGTCTGTGGGTATAATTAGGCTGAAAGAAGGAATTTTCTAGCACCCACAGCATCAAGACAGCCAACCTAGGGCTCCTTATTAAATAGATATGTGGTTAAGCTTAAGGGACTTGGCGAATCAAGCTTATTGAAAACCTACTTGACCTATTGTGCAATTTAATTAAGAATTGGATTCTTGCTTGATGGACTTGTGGCTTCTCCATGGTATCATCTTAAAGGCGGGGCGGGGAGGAGGGGAGTGGAAAGGCCAGATCCTTTAACATGGCCTAAACAAAAATGGAGACGCTTCATCTCCATGAAGAGAACTCTCTGACTATCACAAGTGATTTGATTTTTAATACATAGAAATCAATGCCTTCCTTCCAGAGCAATTATCTAAATAGATACAGCTGTGCTTTGAAATTGTCTCATTTTCTGGACACGATTACTGTGACTTTGTCTCTGCCATTCTGAAGCCCAGAGTACAATCATCTTTGATAGCCAGGACAGTTTTTCAGGTGGATTTCCTTTGAAAAAGAGTTTTTCTCTAGGTTTCCATTATAAGAAAATTAAGTTGAATTGGATTTTCAGGTGCCATTAATTGATGTAACAGAGGGAACAGAAATCTGATGATTTGCCTCAAGGCTTTTTTTTTTTTTAAGAAAAAGACTTCAATGTGGAAAGCCTCCAGGCCTCAAATGTCAGCCTTCTTGCTGCTTCCACAGCAATACCTGCAGCAAACAAAGGAAGCAATGTGCTTGATCATTTCCTTGGAGAATGCATGTTTTTACCTGCAGTTTCTATATACCATATTGCAGAAGAAAACCCAGAGACAGTTTATTTATAGCAAAAGTATGTTTAAGAGACAGAAACACTGAACAGTGTACAAAAGAACCTAAAGTACATTTCACTTTTTTCCCCTCAATCTAAATTTTGTTTTCTAGTATTTCTAATGATTACATAAAGAAACCTTTATTTGGCATGATTCTGTATGTGCCTTATAGGCTGACTGAATAATTAAAAGGCTCCTCACTTGTGGGCAGTAATGAATTGGGTCAAGGGTGGATTCTCTAGATTAAAAATAAATGTATTTTGTTAATTTCTCATTTTGAAAATGTGCATTGAGATCCACAGGTGTATCTGGAAAATTTGTTATAATCTACTAGGAATTTCTCATCTGGAAGGATATTGAACACTGGCCAAAAACCTCAAAGGCAAAGGGAGATGATGGGAGAGCTGATACCCAGAGCCTGTGTTCCCAGAGGGGTGATACTGCCCCCAGTGGGGTGAAAAATGCTTCTCAAAATGCAATAAAATGTTAGGTATTACAGTGGTTCGTGGCCTTCTATGGCAGCCAGAAAAATGTCCCCCTAACCCTGGCCTTGGCCCATCAAAGAAGTCTCTGCCCTAATCCCTGGAAACTGGGAACATGTATGTCATGTGAAACATAGGAATTAAACTTGATAATTTGCTGTCTTCAGAATGGGGAGATTACTTTGGATTATCTGGGTGGGGCCCATGTAATCACATGGGTCCTTAAAAGTACAAGAGGAAAGTAAGACAAGGAAGAGAAGTCACAGATGAAGTGTTTGCTTTGCAGGTGGAGGAAGAGGACCCCAGCAAAGACACGTGTTCAGTTCAGTTCAATTCAGTTCAGTTGCTCAGTAGTGTCTGACTCTGCAACCCCATGAATCGCAGCACGCCAGGCCTCCTTGTCCATCACCATCTCCCGGAGTTCACTCAGACTCATGTCCATCGAGTCAGCAATGCCATCCAGCCATCTCATCCTCTGTCGTCCCCTTCTTCTTCTGCCCTCAATCCCTCCCAGCATCAGAGTCTTTTCCAATGAGTCAGCTCTTCTCATGAGGTGGCCAAAGTACTGGAGTTTCAGCTTTAGCATCATTCCTTCCAAAGAAATCCCAGGGCTGATCTCCTTCAGAATGGACTGGTTGGATCTCCTTCAAGTCCAAGGGACTCTCAAGAGTCTTCTCCAACACCACAGTTCAAAAGCATCAATTCTTCTGTGCTCAGCCTTCTTCACAGTCCAACTCTCACATCCATACATGACCACTGGAAAAATCATAGCCTTGACTAGATGGACCTTAGTTGGCAAAGTAATGTCTCTGCTTTTGAATATGCTATCGAGGTTGGTCATAACTTTTCTTCCAAGGAGTAAGCGTCTTTTAATTTCATGACTGCAGTCACCATCTGCAGTGATTTTGGAGCCCCAAAAAATAAAGTCTGACACTGTTTCCACTGTTTCCCCATCTATTTCCCATGAAGTGATGGGACCGGATGCCATGATCTTCGTTTTCTGAATGTTGACATGTGAGTGCCCTCTAAAAGCTGGAAACAGATTCTGCATTAGGTTTCTATAAAGGAATGCATCCCTCCCTCCAGCTTCATCGTTTTAACATGGTGAGTCACACTTCTATTACTACAGACATGTGATAACACACTTGTGTGTTTATACTGTTAAATTTGTGGTCATTTGTTATAGCTGCAACAGAAATCTAATACATCCCCCACGGGCCATGGAACATAAACATATACACAGTGTATCTATGGTATTAATCGGTAAGCAATTGGGGCAATTGTCTAAATAAGGGCAATAATGGGGGAAAATGAAGAAACATTGCCCTGGAAGGTGACATTCAGGCTCTTATGCTTGTATTTAGTAACAGCAGACATAATCAACCTTCAGATGCTGCTGCTGCTGCTAAGTCGCTTCAGTCATGTCTGTGCGATCCCTAGACGGCAGCCCACCAGGCTCCCCTGTCCCTGGGATTCTCCAGGCAAGAATACTAGAGTGGGTTGCCATGTTCAGATGAGTGAGTTTTATAACACTGGAATCTTTTGCTTCCTATGCAGAAGATCAGAAAGGTAGCACAAGTAGGTGGTGGTGGTTGAGTTGCTAAGTCGTGTCCAACTCTTTCCAAAGTCATGAACTGTAGGCTGCCAGGCTCCTGTGTCCATTGGATTTCCCAGGCAAGAATACTGGAATGGGTTGCCATTTCCTTCTCTGGAAGATCTTCCCAACCCAGGTGTGGAATCCACTCCTGCACTGCAGATGGATTCTTTACCACTATGCCACCAGAGAAGCCCAGCACAAGTGGAGTTATTTCTAAATACAAAGAACTAAGCAAATGTTCTTCAGAGAAAATATGGAGGGAAACAAAATAGCTCATGTGAAATAGAAAGCTGAAAAGCACTGACATGGAAAACTGCCTATATGTACATTTTTGATGGAAAAAGATATTTGAGAGCTTTTAGGCCAAAATGTTAATAGTGAGTTTTCTTGGTGGTCATTCTCTGTTTTGCTGCTGTTTTTTTTTTTTTTTTAATAACTTTTCTACAAGAATTATATATTACAGGAGGTTTTTACTAGATGACAGTAGTTGGTACCTAGGCGGGGTCAAAAATTTCTTTGTAATTATTTTTTTAATTCAGTTTGTATAAAATAAGCTACAAGGATATATTGTCCAACACAGGGAATATAGACAATATTTCATAATAACTGCAAACTGAATGTAGTCTTTAAGAATTGTGAATCACTATATTATACTCCTATAACTTATATAATATTGTACATCAACTGTTCAGTTCAGTCCCTCAGTCATGTCCAGCTCTTGGTGACCCCATGGACTGCAGCACTCCAGGCTTCCCTGTCCATCACCAACTCCTGGAGCTTGCTCAAAATCATGTCCATCAAGTTGGTGATGCCATCCAACCATCTCATCTTTTGTAGTGCCCTACTCTTCTGCCTTCAATCTTTCCCAGCATCAGGATCTTTTCCAGTGAGTCAGTTCTTTGCATCAGGTGGCCAAAGTATTGGAGTTTCAGCTTCAGCATCAGTCCTTCCAATGAATATTCAGGACTGATTTCCTTTAGGATGGACTGGTTGGATCTCCTTGCAGTCCAAAGGACTCTCAAGAGTCTTTTCCAACATCACAGTTCAAAAGCATCAATCTTTGGTGCTCAGCTTTCTTTATAATCCAACTCTCACATCCATACATGACTATTGGAAAAACCGTGACTTTGACTAGATGGACCTTTGTCAGCAAAGTAATTTCTCTGCTTTTGAATATGCTATCTAGGTTGGTCATAACTTTTCTTTCAAGGAGCAAGCATCTTCTAATTTCATGGCTGCAGTCACCATCTGCAGTGATTTTGTAGCCCAAGAGAATAAAATCTCTCACTGTTTCCATTTTTTCCCCATCTATTTGCCATCAAGTCATGGGACCAGATGCCATGATCTTCGTTTTTTGAATGTTGAGTTTTAAGACAGATTTTTAATTTAAAAAATCCAGTTTGACTTGAGTCTTTATTTTCAAAAATAAGACAAGAATTATAAAAATAAATCTATTTTATCTTACATATCATGAAATGTATGTTGCAAATAAAGCTATATTGTTGGGACTTCTTTGGCAGTCCACCGGTTAACATTCAGGTCTTCTAATGCAGGGGGTGTGGGTTCCATCTTGGTTGGGGAACTAAGATCCCACATGCCAAGCGGTGTGGCCAAGAACAAACAGCTATATTGTTAGAACTGTGTTCTTAGTATAGATTCTAGAAAATAAAAGTTGTGGTAATTTTGTTTTTTCTTTATTTGTATCATTACTTGATAAGATCATTCACTTCATGTCTGAGAGTCATGTTTGGAAAAATATTTGAAGCTTTCATCAGTTTTCCCAGGGGTTTTGTCTAATCCTTGTAAAATCAAATTATTCCCTTTTGAAATAACTATTCTGTAGTCAACTTTGTGCATTTTTTTCTCTTCCTCAATTTAATTGGTAAATTATGCCAGATTCTCATTTGTCAGTGCTGTGACCTGTAGTTGGAAGAGTTCAGCAACATTTCTTTTCATCAAATGCATCACTCGCATATTTTTAAACAAGATTTTCAATTTCATCCTGCATTGAATAATTAGATGTTTAAGAGTTAGGTGCAAAGAAGGAAAATTTGAATGTGTGCTAATTTTATAATTGTTTAAGCTCCTTAGTTGATAATGTTCTGATGATCTTTGTTTCTCTACATAACTTCAAGTTAGCAAGAACTCAGATAATGAATACTTCGATAATAAGGCCATCTTGTATGTGAATAATTGGACACTATTTCATCACACACAAAAATAAAAGCATATTCTGTACCTTATTTTCAAACATATGAGCATAGGACTTTTGAGAAATCTCCTGCCATACTTTTCAGAAAAAACTCAGCACCCCTTTGCGGCAATGAAACACGTGGCTCAGAGGGTTTTGTTGGTTTGTTTTAAATATTTATTTATTTGACTGTGTTGAGTATTAGTTGCAGCACGCAGGCTCTTTGTTGTGGCGGGGGGTGGGGGGGGTGTGGAGGGGGGGTGTGGGGGCTTAATTGCTCCTCAGCATGTGGGATCTTAGTTCTCTGACCAGGGATTGAATCTGCATCTCCTGCATTAGAAGGCAGATTTTTAACCACTGGACCACCAGGGAAGTCCTGAGCTCACAGGTTTTCAATAAGAATATAGGTATGCTAGTTTGATTTAACAACAAAAAGGGACAAATTGTGATAGTTTCAACATAGTGTGCAAATATACAAAATTCCTGTTTAGTCCATTCTGATTTTTGACAATCTCAGACAATGAATGTCTTCTCTAAAGAGTTGAGGGTTTCCAGGGTAACACAGTCCCCCTTTCCAACAGACTCTTCACTTGGCCCCACACTAGATATGTGTCCCTGGCCATTGAGGAGCATCTTATGATGGAGTCTTCATCCTTGTCTCCAGAGATGAGGTTTCACTCAATGGTGACATTCCCAAGAGCTGTTTTTCCAACCTCTACGTGTATTGTCTGAAAGCAAAGAAAGTTAGAATTGAGAGTCACCCGTTGACCATCAAGCCCATACATCTTCATTTCATGGATAGAGAAACTGAGCACCTTTGGCACTACTGGTGGTCCTGTTGACAGCAGAGCTCATCTGACATAAACACTCCCATGGAAGATTCCTCTGAGTACAGAGGCTGTGAAGATGTGATCGTCTGAACAAAACCTACACATGGCAAATTCCCCCAACCAGGGTACTCACACTGGTCAAAGCAGCAGAGCCCCAGAGGATGAATCAATAAAGAAAATTTGCCAGATCTTCAGAGGACTCCACATCCACCTGGCCCCTATCCATAGGCTCTCTGAGATGCCCTGGAGTGCCAAGGTAGAGAAGATGTTGTTGGGTGGTTTAACATTGTTTGCTTAAGCAAATAGGAACACCCTTCCAGGGTTGAGCTCTTTCAGATAAGTCAGAGAGGGCCACAGCTTTGGTCAGAACCACTGGTCCCATTGGAGCATTGCTGCCTCTGGGACCTTCCTCTCTATTTGCCCATAAGCCAGTCCTGAGGATCTGTAGGATTCATTCTGAGTAAAACTCCACCCCTCACATCCTCACACTGCTCCATACAACACTTTTCCCTTCCTACTGAACCAGGTGACTGGGGCTTACTCCCTCCAAAACCCCATGTCTATCAGTCCCTCTTCCAATCACTTTGGCACTCCCTATTTCCTTTAGGATAATTTCAAGAGTCAAAACTTTCCAGAAACTTCTCTAATTTATCCCATAATGCTCACCACTTTATCCTGTTCTCCCAGCTTTTGGAGAAAGATTTTTAGACAGATAGATAGACCTACAGATAATAGATACAGAAATAACGATTTGGTATCCTCTACTGGATTCTTTGGGCTTCCCTGGTGGCTCAGCAGTAAAGAATCTGCCTGCCAATTCAGGAGACATAGGTTTGATCCCTGGGTCAGGAAGATCCCCTGGACAAGGAAATAGCAACCCACTCCAGTATTCTTGCCTGGGAAATCCCATGGACAGAGGAGACTGGTCAGCTACATTCCATGGGGTCGCAAAAAAGAGTCAGACCCCACTTAACGACTAAACAACAACTGGACTTTAATCTCCTAAAGCCCAAATAGCACATTTTAAAATTTCTTTTATATTCTCCTTCTCCCATATTTCACTGTTGTTCCTTCCACCATTGCCTCACTCTCCTACTTAGTAACTGTTTTCATCTGTCCTTTGGAACTCAGAGAAGGTCTAGGAGGCTGAAAGCTATTGTCCTACAAACAAGAAATGGGGAACATAGAAAGGCTTTGTGCCTCGACAGGCCCTTTAGGGTCCTGCTTGTTTTCCCTGAAGCTCATGCCTCCCTAGGTGCCAATCTCTTTAACTTGAAATCTTTGCCTAGGTTTAGGTATCCTTGCCCCTTAATCTTGAATTTCCTGACATCCTGTCTTTCCTGGCTGCATCTCTGTTCTCTGAGTCCATCAGATTAGCTCACTGGCCCACCTGCTGTGGTCCTGACTGGCCCCAGCCTGCCGGCACCCAACCCTGTGATCTCCGAGTAAGTGGATTGCCATTGGGATGACATTTCAGAATGATGGCTGGAGTGAAAGTGAGGCATTTCTCTAACATCAGCTCTCATTGTTGGCTGGCCCTCATCTGGCCTGAGTTTAAGGCCATGCTCTGCTTCCAGAGACTAGAAATCATGTTTCTTGATCAACTTTAAGACCTTGGCTATCAGCTATGCTTTCTCTCGCAGGGGATCCATATTGGGTTTATGTTTTCTGGCACTGAAAGCCTCCATTCCCTAAAGCAAACTGAAAATTCAGAAATTTCCTCTGTCTGTTCTCAAAGATCCTCCTAAAACCTATCTTCCAACTTTTGTTATCTGACATCTGTTGCCTACACTCATACTCTCCATATCCACTTTCACCAACCAGACCACCCTTACTGCCAAAGACTTCCTAAAACCAAAGTCCAGAAATCTCTATCAGTTCCCAGGAGCCAGTCAGCAGCTTTCATCTTCCTCCCCTGAATCCGAGGCTCCCTCAACAAGGGCAGGGAGAGAAGAGAGCGGAGAATGTGAAGGTTTTATTGTGTGTTTCAGATTGTCTTGGTCAAGCGCCCTGCACATGTGAACTCACTGCAGACACACAATGTTCTGAAAAGGAGGCATTGTCATGTCCATTTGACAGAGTACAAAACAGATGCTCAGAGAGTTGGAGTGACTTGCACCAGAGTCACACATCCAAGATTCAGGTGGATCTGAACCCATGGAACTGAGCTCAGGGTTGATCCACAAAGGAGCAGGATCCATTATTTGTGTGAGCTCACTATTCCTCAAAGAATGGTACCAGGAAGAAAATCCCTTATTCAAGAGAAGGCCATCTTTGACCAAATAAACTTGGGGGTGATGAACTAAGATGCTCTCCAATGTAAACACAAGCTTGGCTGTCATCCTTAGATCACATTATTTTAGTTTATTCACTGTGATCCTTTAAAGAAGGTCTTTTTTTTCTCCTCCATGTTTAGTATCACTGCATCAGTCACTCCCTTGAGGGAAGTTAAGCTGATGGTGGGGAGGCTGAGCATGTCACCAATATTTCCAGCCATAACAGCAGTGAAAAGACAGTCTTGACTGCTAAGACCAAGGAAACAAATGTGTTGTCTGCCTCAGTCCAGAGAACAAGACTGGTGCAGATCATCTTCATTTATGAGTGAGATGGAAAATAGCCCATGTGCTGATTGTCCCCGCCTTCATGTCCCCTGCTTCATGCAGGCTGGCATGAAGCAGAAGCACTTCTTCCTACTGAAGAGATGCTGGACTATGCTGTGGAAGCCCTGCAGGGGCACAGTCAAGGTGACCTTTGCTCTTAAAGGACTCTTGAGAGGTCTGGGGCTCTGGATGAGTAACTGACTCCCTGAGTCTATGCTCCCTTAGCTGCAAAATAAGAGGTCTGATACCTCAACTCAGAGGCAAAAAAGTAGCTGATTTAAGAATACGATATTTATGACTGTTTTTTTTCTTTTCATTTCTGGTCAATACTAATGGTCTTAATACATTGGCAAAATGAGTCCTGTACAACATAAAGACACAGAATGCCATAAATATGTTGATAAAAGTTTGAGAAATATGCATTCCTATACATAGGATGTGGAATCATATTCTTTGGGGAGGGTAATGGACATTATGCATCAAAATTAAAAATCCTTTAGACTCTGCTCTTCTGTACTGTTACTATATAAGCGTGATGTGATATGTATGGGTATGTGTGTTTTCTAAATGTCCAACAATATCCATGTGTGTGTGTTAGTCGTGTCCGACTCTTTGTGACCCCATGGACTGTATCCTGCCAGGCTCCACTGTCCATGGGATTCTCCAGGCAAGAATACTGGCGTGGGTTGCCATTTCCTTCTCCAGGGGGGGTCTTCCCAACCCAGGGATTGAACCTGGGTCTCCTGTGTCTCTTGCAGTGGTAGGTAGAATTTTTACCACTGAGTCACAGGGGAAGATGTTCAACAATAGGGAACTAATTTTTTTAATGTACAACATGCAAATAGAGAAGATTATACAACTATTTTTAAATGAACACATTAATATGAAATGTTATCTAAAATGAATTAAATGCAAAGAAAAAAAGCTGGTACTCAGCCTCTGGTACAACATAAAGATACAGAAAGTATAATGTATAATGTCAACCCACTAATTAAGTATATATGCAAGCATATTCATAGACATTTTACACTCAAGTATATATTTATTTCTATATGAAAGATCTGAAAGGATGTCCAATATAGTGGGAATCTTCCCTTCCCTCCTGCCTCCCAAGTCCCTATATTTCAAAGGGATTGGAAATACTAGTTAACTTTAAGCCTGGCACAAGCCAACTAAAGACAACTAATGTAGGAGTTGAGGTATCTTTGTTGAAGAAAATACATGGAATTTATCTGTTTAGTGATTGCGTAGTACTTGTATTAAGACAGCCATAGTTATCATGTGTAAAATAGATGGCTAGCAGGAAGCTGCTGTATAGCGCAGGGAGTTGTTTGGTGCTCTGTGATGACCTAGAGGGGTGGGATGGGAGGGGCAATGCTCCAAGGGAAGAGATATATGTATACTTCTGGCTGATTCATATTGCTATACAGCAGAAACCAATACAACACTGTAAATCAATTATATCCCATTGAAAAAATAAATTAAAAAAAAGAAAGTCATAGTCATAATTCCCAGTCCCTAGAGTTTTCCATAGTCTTGGATACCTGGACCAATTGACTGCACACCAGGTGGGAATATCTAGAGCTTAAGTTTCCTGAAATGAAAAACAACACGCTGAGGGGCAGTCTCAGGGAAACATACGCGGAGTGGAGAGCACTCAAATCAGTGAGAAAACAGGACAATTGCTTCTCTGCTTCTTTCATCTATTAGAGATAAGCTTTGCCTACAGAAAGTAAGGACAAAGTTTATTAATGTTCTGGAACTTTTTATTTGACTTCTCAATGGGAAAGAAGAAATATTGTACCTAAAGCCTGGAGTTTATTACCCTGCAATTGTTTATGGCTTTTGCTACACCAAACTTCAGCAGTTGAACTGCATCTCTATATATTTTAAAGATGAATTTACTTAGATGATAGCTTATACAAGTTTTATTCCTGAACTGGCCTCCCTAATAGTGGAAAAGTACCATTTCTGATCTTCTTATTTTGATTATAGTTTTGATGGATTGAACATGAATGGGGGAGAAACTGGACTGGTTTAGCTGTGAAGGGCTATGGAACATGTACTTCTCTCTTGATGTTAAAAATGTTTTTGTATTGTTATGGGGTGGAAGAAGGGGCAAAGGGATAGTTAGGGAGTTGGGGATGGACAGGTACACACTGCTATATTTAAGATGGATAACCAATAAGACATACTATATAAAACAGGGAACTCTGCACAATGTAGCAGGCTGGACAGGAGGGGGATTTGGGGGAGGATGGATACATGTGTATGTATGGCTAAAAAAAAAGAGTGGATATGTGTATACGTATAACTGAATCACATTTGCTGTACAAAGAAACTAGCACATTGTAAATCAACTACACTCTAATAAAAATTAATTAAAAAATAAATAAGTTAGTGAATTTCCATCAGGAAAATAGAGTTTTTGGAACACTTTGAAGGCAGTGTCTGTATGTGTGTGGCAGGGGTGTATGTATGCATGTATGATATCACTTCACACCCCAGAAAACTGGCAAGGATGTGGAGAACTGGAACCTTCATCCACTGCAGGTGGGACTGCAAATGGTGTGGTCATTTTTGGAACACAGTTTGGCAGTTTCTTAAAATGCTACACATAGGCTTACCATATGACCCAGCCACTCCACACCTACCTGTTTACCCAAGAGAAATGAAAATATATGTCCACATAAAAATTTGCACATAAATGTTCATAGCAACATTATTCATAATAGCTAAAGAAGGAGAAACAAGCTAAGTTTCCATCACCCGGTGAACGGATGAATCTTCAGAATGGAATCCTAGTCATCAACAATGAAGAATGAAGTACAGACACAAGCTGCAGCACAGATGAAGCTGGAAAAGTGATGCTGAGTGAAAAGAACCGGCCACAAAAGACCACACAATTCACGAACCCAAGTGTGTGAAATGTCCAGAATAAGTAGGTAACTGCATAGAGACAGAAACCAGATTAATGATTTCCCAAGCATGGGTTTGATCCCTGAGTCAGGAAGATCCCCTGAAGAAGGAAATGGCAAACCAGTCCAGTACTCTTGTCTAGGAAATCCCATGGACAGAGGAGCATGGTGGGCCATAGTCCATGCAGTCAAAAAGCATCAGACACAACTTAAGCACTAAACACCAAAAAATTAGAGCATAGTTTCTTTGAGGGGGTGATGAAAAATGTTCTAACTCAGACTGTGGTGGTGGTGAAGTCTATAAATTTACTAAAACCCATTCAATTACACATGCCACATGAATGAATTTTATGATATATAAATAACTACTGAATAAATCTGTTTAAAAACATATGGAAAGGTTACCAGTGTGCAAAAGATACTAGCAAGAGGTCAAGACCATGGTTACTGGGGAGGTCTGGACTAGGTGTAAAACCAAAGGGCCTTGTATATAATATTTTACATACAGAGTCTTTATTTTAACAGGACATGTGTTCAGAGAACCTGTAATCTTTAGCTGGAAAACATTTTGCTGCTGAGTTTTCTTTGAAATAATGTTGTGAGGTGAGAGTGCTATTGGAATGTTCACCTTGACGGACTGCTTTTCAGATTATTTTTCCTTCAGAACAAGTCGAGTTGTTTTCTTCTTTTTTAAAACAACCATAAATAAATGGAAATTTTTGACACACTGTACAACACAGTTTTTTTTTTCTTCTTTAGAGACCGCAGGAAATGTTTTAGATTTTATTCCTTGTGGAATTCACAAACAAACAAGAAACAGAACAAGAAAAACCTGTCCAGTCTTACCCTCTCTTTCTAACTTTCTCTGAAAGCCAGCTAAGATACACCAAATCTGATTCTCTTTTTATCTACCCAAGGGCAAGGTTCCTCATTAGCAAGGAAAAAGTTTGCAAAGCTAAGAAAATTGAGTGAAGAAGTTCAAGGTCATCTCACCAGAACCTAAAGTACTCACTAGGTGTCCCGTAATTAACAGTAAGAAGCCAAATGTCCCTGGAGTGAAACAGAACACATTTCAGCACTCAACTTGGACCTTCCTTGATCCTTTTCCTAAAGGTTCTGTTAATGAATGATTACAGGACATCAGAATGTGAACAGGAAAGGAGAGGTTTGAATCTTTGCTTTAATCACTATGATGGCAAAAATAGTGCTTTAGAAACCTTCACTTCTACTCCTTTCAGATCCAAAATAGCATTTATTATCAATCTGATCATCAATCCAACATGCAAAGCACATCAGTACACAAAGAACTTTTAGACCTCACTTTCTCATATTTTAAACAACTTTACTGAAGTACAATTTACATATCATAAAATTCATCTGTTTTAAGTATAGAATTTAAAGACTTAGTAAATCTACAGAGTTGTGAAGCCATCACAATTCAACTTTTTCTATAGAGAACATGGTTAGACTCTGAAAATTTTAAAGTTATTAAAGAAAGAACTTGCTTGTGTGCTAAGTCATGTCAGACTCTTTGCTACCCCATGGACTGTAGCCCTCCAGGCTCCTCTGTTCACTGAATTTTCCAGGCAGGAATATGTGAGTGGGTTGCCATTTCCTGCTCTAGGGGATCTTCCTGACCCAGGGATTGAACCCACATCTCCTGTGTCTCCTGCATTGGCAAGCGGATTCTTTACCACTGAGCCCTTGGGAGGGTATAAAGAAAGGACAGAAGATGAAATGGTCTGTCAAGAGTAAGGTATACAACACTCAGGGCTTCCCAGGTGGCACAAATGGTAAAGAACCCGCCTGCCAATGCAGGGGATACAGGAGACAAGCGTTCAATCCCTGGGTCAGGAAGATCCCTTGGAAGAGGGAATGGCAACCCTCTTCAGTACTGTTGCCTGGAGAATCCCAAGGACAGAGGAAACTGGTGGGCTATAGTCCATGGTTGCAGAGTCGGACACGACTGAAGCAACTTAACATACACGCTCGAATACTGACTTCAAGAACTCTTAAATGAAAAAAAGAAATGATACCATACATACCATTACACCAAATTATAACATTTTAAAATGTTACACCTTTTAAGTTCCTTACTTCTTATTTTAAAATTGGGGCATACTGTTGTTGCTATTTCAGGGATCTTACCAGAAATAATGGTGTGCTATTTTGGTGCCATCTCCGTTTGCTTCCAAAAATAAAAATCTTTGATGCATGAATTCTCAAAACATTTAAAAAATTTAAGTCTTTGAATTCCGCCTTTAAAGTAATTGAAAAAAAAGAATAAACTCTTGAGGGGGTATTAAGGGATTTTGCTGCTTCTAACAATAATGTCTTCCTTTAAGGAAAACAAAAAACAGATTCATAGAAGTAATCAAGGAAAATTGTTGGCCAAAATGGTAATTAGTCCCGTTAAATGATAATAAAGGGAGCTGTGATTAAACAAAAAAAAATGAAACAAGCAGTTTCCTTTCTTCTTGATGTGTATTGACTGGGTATGGAATGGAATGTGTTTCTCCTGAATTCCCTGATCACCTGCTTCATTAAAGAAGCAAACAAAAAACTTATCTTTCGATTCCCATCCCTACAGAGCAAATATACGTTCAATCCAAAAATGGCACAACCAGCTCCAGACAATAAACACTGAAATGGACAAAACATTGAAATAAACACAGTGCCACCAGCCACAAACCTTGTGTGCAACTGACAGTGATGCTGGAAGGCAAAGTCCTTGGGCCACCATCAAGATTTCTTCATTTCAAAGTTGTCTATGATGGCCAAGAGAATTAAAGAGTTATGGTAATATTCCAATTAACTGTATATCATTATTAGAGTAATGAAAGGGAGTTTGAAAGTGAAAAGTGAAAGTGCAAGTTGCGCAGTCGTGTCTGACTCTTTGTGACCCCATGAACTTTACAGTCCATGGAATTCTCCAGACCAGAATACTGGAGTGGGTAGCTTTTCCCTTCTCCAGGAGATCTTCCCAACCCAGGGACTGAACCCAGATCTCCCACATTGCAGGTGTATTCCTTAGCATCTGGGCCACTAGGGAAGCCCAAGAATACTGGAGTGGGTAGCCTATCCCTTTTCCAGTGGATCTTCCCGACCCAGGAATAGAACCAAGGTCTCCTGCATTGCAGGCGGATTCTTTACCAACTGAGCTATTTGAGAATCCTTAAATCATTCTGTACAACATCTGACAGTGACCAAATCATCTGGAGAATAATATAGTGTTAAACCACATAGATACAGTTTTATTCATTCACTCAATTACTCAGTCGGTCAACTGATATTTACTAAATTTTTATTGTGCCTCATAGAGTTGACATAGGGTGAGTCTTTTTATTTGGTCCAATGTATGAAGGCCATAGAAAGAATTTCTTCTGAACAGCTTTACTTTTCTCTATAATAACATATGTTTAATATGTTTAATAACATATGTTTAATATGTTTAATAACATATGTTTAATATGTTTAAAATAATGATATGTTTAATAAAACATATGTTTAATAATGTGAGGGAATTATCTGGCAGTCTGGTGGTTAGGACTCTGCGTTTCTACTGCAGGAGACATGGGTTTGGTCCCTGATTGGGGAACTAAGATCCCATAACTTTGATGTAGTATAGCCAAATAATAATAATAGTTTTCAATGCACCATTATCTTTATGTAAAGAAAATTCACTGAGTTACCCTACAGCTAATAATCAAATAAGTCTGTTGATTAGATTTAATCCAAATCCACCTCTTCTCCACTATCAAGTTCCTCCCAAAGACATGTATTAATAATTATTTCAGTCAGTTTCAAGCAGCCCTAACTTTTAGAACACTGCAGATGGTGAGTGCAGCCATGAAATTAAAAGACGCTTACTCCTCGGAAGGAAAGTTATGACCAACCTAGATAGCATATTCAAAAGCAGAGACATTACTTTGCCAACAAAGGTCCATCTAGTCAAGGCTATGGTTTTTCCAGTGGTCACGTATGGGTGTGAGAGTTGGACTGTGAAGAAAGCTGAGTGCCAAAGAATTGATGCTTTTGAACTGTGGTGTTGGAAAAGACTCTTGACAGTCCCTTCAACTGCAAGGAGATCCAATCAGTGCATTCTAAAGTAGATGGGTCCTGGGTGTTCATTGGAAGGAATGATGCTGAAGCTGAAACTCCAGTACTTTGGCCACCACATGCGAAGAGTTGACTCATTGGAAAGACTCTGATGCTGGGAGGGATTGAGGGCAGGAGGAGAAGGGGACGACAGAGGATTAGATGGCTGGATGGCATCACCGACTCGATGGACGTGAGTCTGAGTGAACTCCAGGAGTTGGTGATGGACAGGGAGGCCTGGCGTGCTGCGATTCATGGGGTCACAAAGAGTCAGACACGACTGAGCAACTGAACTGAACTAAACTTTTATAACACTTATTCTTTTCCAAATGTTCAAAGACATAAAATCTATAGCAGCAAGTTGGAGAGAAAAGTTAGCTTCCGCCTAACTTTTCTGGACTTGCTAAGTGAAATGCAAAAAAACAATAGGTACTTGAAAGAGCCTAAGGAGGAGAACCAGAAATGAGGTGATGAGATGCAGGGGGCAGTCTCTTGCTTCCCCAGTTTCAAAGGCACATGATTGGTCACCCCCAGGCACAGTTATGCCTGTAAGGATAATGTACACAATTTAAGTGATCCCAAAATATAAGACATGCCTCTAGGTGACTGATAGGAGCCAAAAAGCTCTCATCTCACATAAGCCTTAGAGAAACAGGAGGTGACACACTTCAGACTGGAATTCACATGCAGTCAGAGAAATGAAACCAAGACCATGCAAATGCCCTCTCCAAGTTGTGGAGCAAGCCAGCGTGTAGGCCAAGTCAACCCGTCCTCAATGTACCGTGTAAACTACTAAATCCTACTGTCTGCATGGAAAGCCTTAGACTGACTCTCTGGGGAATCATCACCTTTTCCAGATAATGCTCTTTGTAGTTTTATAGAGATTAAAAAATCACGTTGCAGTGTTTTTTTTCAGTTGGGTTTGATGGTATTTTTGCAACTTATTTACAAACCTGGATCTGAAAACGCTTTGTGGATTTGAGTTTCATTGATGAAAACGTTTCTATTCTTAATAATAAACAATAACAGACACATTTTGTTATGCATCATTCTTAGCTTTCACTATGATGCATATCGACAAAAGAATAATAAATGTACTTACATTTTTTAGAAATCCATCATTTTTCTGTATGAAGTTGCACAGAAATATAAACAAAGTACAGTTCTCAATTAAACATGCTTCATTAATGGGGATAATGTACTAACATAAAAAGTCTCATCTTTGCTACTCGAGACCCATCAAACTGCTAAAACTGGCTCAAAATCAGAACAGTTGTTAAAAATAACAACTATTTTTGGGGGGTGGAATGAATTAGGAGATTAGAAATGACAGATACACACTAACATGTGTAAAACAGGTGGGTTGTGGGCAGCTGCTGTATAGCGCAGGGAACTCAGCTCGGAGTTTCGTGATGACCTGGACGGGTGGCGTGGGAACAGGAGTCAGAAGGAGGTCCAAGAGGAAGGAGATTTTCGTTTACATACAGGTGGTTCACTTCATGGTAGAGCAGAAACCAACACACCATTGGAAAGCAACTGTACATGCTCGGTCCCTAAGTTGTGTCTGACTTTTTGCGACTCCATGGCCTGTAGCCCACCAGGCTCCTCTGTCCATGGAATTTTCCAGGCAAGAATACTGGTGTGGGTTGCCATTTCCTCCTCCAGGGGATGTTCCTAACCAGAGATGGAGCTGGTGTCTCCTGCATTGGCAGGAGGGCTCTTTACCACGGCACCGCCAGGGAAGCCCTAAAGCAACTACACCCCAATGTGAAAAAGAGAGGAAAAGAATAAGACTCTGTTTTGATTCCTGAGTTTTCCAGGTGGTGCTAGTGGTAAAGAACCCACCTGTCCACACAAGAGACATAAGAGCTGCTGGTTCGATACCTGGAGAAGATCTCCTGGAGGAGGGCATGGCAACCCACTCCAGTATTCTTGCTTGCAGAATTCCATGGACAGAGGAGCTGACAGACTACAGTCCAAAGGGTCACAAAGAACCAAACACAATGGAAACAACTGAGCCTGCTCACATGCACGTTTTGATTCCTACCTGCCTGCACTCTTCTAGGACCATTGCTCCATACGGAGATCATCAGCCCGATAGCGGCATTTGGGCATTATCTAGTGGGATGTGTCCCCATTTCTATGTCACTTCCAGATTCGGGGCAGAAGATCAGGTTCGGAGCATTTTTCCCATTTCCTATCCACCCTACCATCCTCGCACCTGCCTCTCCCAATGTTCACTCACTCCTGGAAAAAAGGCTTTCAAAGATAACGCACATTTCTGGATAACACACTAAACAGCAACAATTCTGGGTTGAAATTTTCTACCTACTCTGTACTCTCTGTCCTTCCCTTCTGCCCTTCAAGATATGTGCTTCCAAGACGCCTCGTGTGAAATCCTCAAGACCAAGTATTAGAGGTCATACAGCTTTCTTTCTAAGCCACCAATGAAAAGTAAGTCTCCAGGTATCTCCCTGGATTTGTGTCATTTCACTAAGTAATAGAAAAAGAAGCCCAGTACACAAAGGACCAAAATGCCTATGGAAGCTCCTCGTCACGTTACTGTCTGGAGCATTCAAGTTACTCTTGCTAACTAAGATCACCTTACAGAAGCCAAGATTTACAGGGAAAAGAATTGTGAAAATAAAGTATTAGAAATCTTTTATTTAAAATGTACTGGCCTCAGGACTTCCTTGGTGGTACAGAGGTTAAGACCTCCTCTTCAACTGCAGGGGCTGAGGGTTTGATCCCAGATCAGGGAGCCAAGATTCCATACACCTTGTGGCCAAAAACCCAAACCATAAAACAGAAACAATGTTGTAACAAATTCAGTAAAGACTTTTAAAATGGTCCACATCAAAAAAAATCTTAAACAAAATGTACCGGCCTCACGTAAATAGGCTTTCTTCTTTCTCTTCCTTCTCTTCTCCCTTGTTCCTTCTTTCTTTCTCGCAAAGATGCAGTTGTATTTATTGAGTACAATAGATTGCTCTAAAAGCTTGTTGAATTAAAGTACAATAATGAGATACACCAAATAAATTCTCTCTAGCAGAGGATTACTGTGGATGCTCAAGATGACTACAATTTAAACAAGAGCAAGCCAAGATCTAGATAAAGCCCTTCTGAGCTTCAGAAATCAGAAGCGGAAGCTGCAAGTTCCTTTAATAGCAAACACTGTTAATCGTAGCTGAGTAAATAAGGATGAGAAGCTAAAAAAACATGGACATTTATCCAAGACTGATGTGCTTGTTATACCGGTTTACAAATCCTTGCATCTTCATTTTGGGACTAGTAGTTTTTAAATCTTTTTGTACCCTGGAGAGGAAAAGAGAGTTATTTGGCAATGCGAAGGATACGTCAAGATAAACTGCTAAGACATTTATATCCTCACTCAGTCTCATCCACTTGAGTGAGATGCAGAGTCATCTCAATGGCTGTAAAGTTGTTATGTTAAATGTGTTTCATTAATATTCTTCATGCACCAACACCAAATGAAAGAAGCACAGGCATCAAATGGTACCATTTTGAAATACCCCAGATGGGAGTAAGGCAACTGAGCACTGCAACATAGCTGTCCGGATGCTCTGATGCACCACTACACCTTAAGAGATCGTAATACTGAGGACTATTTGACAGTTACATTTAGAATATCTTATAGCTAAGATCCAATATAAGCTTTCTACTTAATTCCATTGTATTGTGGTCATCTTTTGTAATCTACATCTCAGTAATTATGAGATGCCTTTACAGCCTCACACATTTTGTGCCATGAATCCATCTATTAGAACTTGGATCTTAACAAAGTATATAGTCCAAGTGAAGAAGAAAACATTGTCCTGACTTTGAGCCCCTGCCAGACATTCCAGTAGGGATGGTGGTGATAACACAAACTGGCAGCTCTAGACCCTTTTGCCAATGAAAGTATTATTTAAGTAGTATTTCTTCAAAGGAAAAGCCTATTTTGTGTTGTGGAGTTCCTTTGCCTTTGAATATACTTCGTGCTTTTAAACTGGCTATACTGTCTGGTATGCAAAATAAGAGGTGGTGAGTTAGAGGTGTGTCAGCTGTTGCAACTGTATTACTTGTGTCTACTCACCAACGTTACAGACACCACAGTTTCCACAGCTCTCCAGTAGAACACACCATGACTGATAAGAAGCAAAGATGATTCCACGCTTTATTGATTAAAAAAGGAAATATCTTAAAAAGGCAGTATAACAATGCAATCTTTGCAACAATGTATATATAGATTGAATCCTCCAGGGTTTTCAACTTCTATGGCTCTTCTTCACATGCTCTCCCGGCTCTAGAAGATCCAGCCCACTTGGACACAGCAGCGGACGATCTTGTACTTGGAGGTCCCTGCAATAGCTTTCTGTACCAGATGCATGTAAGTTGCATTGCTTCTGTTGTCTTTAAAGCAACTTCTTCAGGAATTTTATCTAACCGATTCTCGCTATATGACCCACTCAGCTCAACTGAATGGCTTTATGATAAGGCATTCTATAGCATTCTTTCCAGTCTTCTCAGGTGGTAAAGAATATGCCTGCCATGCAGGAGACGCAGGTTCAATCCTCAGGTTACAAAGATTCCCCTGGAGAAGGAAATGGCAACCCACTCTAGTATGCTTGCCTGGAAAATCCCATGGACAGAGGAGTCTGGAGGGTCCACGGGGATGCAAAAAGAGCTGGACATGACTTAGCGACTAACACAACAATAAGCATTCTTTTCACAGGATAACTCATGAAAGTCTGCATAGCAACAGCAAGATTAGCGGAGTTGAACTTTTTAAGCATTTGGTGTTGATTATCCATGTAAAGACACTTGGGCACTGAAACTTCAAAGACACAGACACCCTGCTCTCTTGGGTTATCCCCACAGTTTAAAAATTCATCATATATCTAAGCTCCTGCAGCCCGAGATCCACAAGTCTGATTTCTAAATGAAACTTTTTCTGACACTCTACTGCCATTCAAAGCCTTGGACATTTTTACCCTGAGGAGTTTTATCTTGGGAGAAATGGGGCAGTGGAATATTGATGAAGCATTTGAAGGTGTCTTCATGGAAATGAATTTCCTTCTGAGATATTCCAGAGGCACATCAAAAGGAAAGACCAGGCACCTCATGGACTCAGTCAACTTTGAACCATTTCTCTTTCAGGGTGGCTGATACCAGATATTAACTTCAGCATTAGAAACACAAAGTCGTTCTCATTCCATTTGTGATTTTATACCATCACAAATAAATTTGGCTACTGAGAGACATTTTACTTTTCGGGAATGAAAAGTAATCTATCATACTTTTTAAAAAGTAACAAGAAATAGAAAAATGATTACCTTTAATTTTATTACCCAAAGGAAATTATGGATGACATTGAAGTATATTTTTCTGCCCTTTTTCCTATGAAATTTTAAAAGACTGAGCTCATACAGCATACACAACTTTGCGGCATGCTTTCTCAAACATTTCATCATGCTTTTTTCTATATAATTAAAAATCTTTCAGGAAGACTACATGTTATTTCATAAACAAATGCATCATAATTCATTAATCACATTTCCATTGTTTTAATTAAATTATTTATAATTTTTCTCAATTATTAATAGACTTTAGTAAACATCTTTAGATGTAAAACCATGATAAATTCTCAAGTTATTTCCTTATGAAATATAGATTTGAAAAATTTTAATTGTGGGATTAAAGTTATAATCTTTAAAGCTCTTCACACATTTTGCCAAATTGCTTTTCAGAAAATAATTATCCCAATTTAAACTCCCTCAGGCTGGGTATGAGAATAAACACTGCGCTTTCTGTTATTTCAGGTCATCTCATTTTTTAAAATTTTTGCTAATTTGATGAATGAAAATAGCATCTATCCAAAAGATACCAGTCTTCTGAAAATTGCTGTATGGATTCAAAGCAATTCAATAGAAGTTCTAACAGAATTTTTCATGGCACTTGAGAAACAATTCTTTAAAAAGAATTATTTATTTATTTGGCTGCGTCTGGTCTTTGTTGCAGCATGCCAGCTCTTAGTTGTGGTATGCGGGCTCTAGCTTCCTGACCAGGGATTGAACCCAGGCCCCCCGCATTGGGATCATGGAGTCTTAGCCACTGGACCACCAGGGAAGTCCCAAGAAATGTTTTCTTAAATGTATATGGAAGAGTAACAGGCAAAGGAGAAACTAAATATTTTAGAAAGATAATGGGGGAATTCCTTTTTATTTGATATCTGCACTTACTTTGAAGCTCAAGTAACTAAGATGATGTGGGTGTATGTGGAGGTAGACAAAGTGACCTATTATAGGCAGGATAGAAACAGACTCATTAAAATATAAAAACTGGACTCATGATGGTGATACAGGGCAGGTCAAGAGGAACAGAACAAATTTTTCAATGATTAGAGCTAGATAAAAAATTACACATACTAAAAAAATAGAATAGGATCCCATTTTTTCCAAATACAAAAATAAATTCCAGACCGATTAGGACTTCAATATAAAACTTTGAAACTTTTAGTTTTATTGGCAAATATCTTGCTGACCTTGGGAAGGGTACAGATTTTTCAATCGAGACTCAAGAAGCATTAGCTAGACATAAGACACTCATGAAAAAAGAATGATGAATCTAAATACATTAAAATTAAAAGCTTCTCTTCAATATCATGTTATTCAATACTTTGAGCAAGTGATTTAATTTCTCTGCACCTTTGCTCATCTGTAGAATAAAATAATAACAGTACCTACTTCTTTGGTTCTTTCTGCAAATCAAGAGTTAACTCATGTTCTCATTCAGAACAACTATTTGATATTTAGTGAGCACTCAATAGTCATCAGCTCATTATTACTGTCGTATGAAAGGTTTATATATTTTGTATAATAAAACAAAGTTATCTTTATTATTTTCTTAGTGATTTTATTGTTTGACCTTAAAAATATCCCTATCTAGTTCCCATGGAGATATAACATTCATGAAAAAATATGCTTAATTTTTATATACTGATTATTATTAATACATCTCATTTTTTCATAATGTAAAAATTTATTTTAAGGCATACTCTGAAAAATGGACAAACTAATTATCCAGGCATTGTGCTTCATAAACCTTTACTCTCTCACTGATTCATGAAATTTGCATGATAGAATATTAATTTTGCCTCTTTATTTGTATTTGCATTAATTTATTCTTTTTAATTCTGTATTAATTAGCTGGAGGTGAATCTTTTTAACAATTTATCAGGGAAACTACTCATGTCTCTTACATCATTTTCACATGTATATAACATAAAATTGATTTTTGAGGCTCCTTCAACTTTCTTTTTTTTAATCTTATTTTCTTTTTTTTTTAATTTTTTTTTTACTTTATTTTACTTTACAATACTGTATTGGTTTTGCCATACATCAACATGCATCCACCACAGGTGTACATGAGTTCCCAATCCTGAAACCCCTCCCACCTCCCTCCCCATACCATCTCTCTGGGTCATCCCAGTGCACCAGCCCCAAGCATCCTGTATCCTTCATCAAACCTAGACTGGTGATTCATTTCTTACATGATAGTATACATGTTTCAATGCCATTCTCCCAAATCATCCCACCCTCTCCCTCTCCCACAGAGTCCAAAAGTCTGTTCTAAACATCTGTGTCTCTTTTGCTATCTCACATACAGGGTTATCGTTACCATCCTTCTAAATTCCATGTATATGTGTTAGTATGCTGTATTGGTGTTTTTCTTTCTGGCTTACTTCACTCTGTATAATCGGCTCCAGTTTCATCCACCTCATTAGAACTGATTCAAATGTATTCTTCTTAATGGCTGAGTAATACTCCACTGTGTATGTACCACAGCTTTCTTATCCATTCATCTGCTGATGGACATCAGCAGGTTGCTTCCATGTCCTGGCTATTATAAACAATGCTGCGATCAACATTGGGGTACATGTGTCTCTTTCAATTTTCCAAGCCTTTCTTCCAAAAGGCACAAAATAAAACCTCCAGAAGTCATCTGCTGCTGCTGCTGCTGCTGCTGCTGCTAAGTCGCTTCAGTCGTGTCCGACTCTGTGCGACCCCATAGATGGCAGCCCACCAGGCTCCCCCGTCCCTGGGATTCTCCAGGCAAGAACACTGGAGTGGGTTGCCATTTCCTTCTCCAATACATGAAAGTGATAAGTGAAAGTGAAGTCGCTCAGTCGTGTCTGACTCTTAGCGACCCCATGGACTGCAGCCCACCAGGCTCCTCCGTCCATGGGATTTCCAGGCAAGAGCACCGGAGTGGGGTGCCATTGCCTTCTCCGCCAGAAGTCATCTAGACTTGTAATTATAAAACCAATACCGATTCACATTAGTCAGTTAGCAGGAAGCCCAAGTCAGGCCTCTCTAGTACAAAAAGCAGTTGTAAAATATACATCAGTATTTGACAAGTTCAGTCTGGACCTTTTCTGCAAAAAGACATCTTATTATTTTGCAAAAAAAAAAGAAAAAGTTACATGATTGCTTATCATCAATCTTTGTGAGATTTAAAATCATCATATAAGCCCCAAATTATGAATGTATAAAACATTGACTGTGTGATGATCTTTTGGAACTAAGCTCACCACTGGGATGAGAAAGCCTGACTTCCTTCTAGGCAGCATATAATGCAGAACAACAGCAGTGGGCCTAAAATAAATATGCTTGGATGTGCTACTTTCTTAGACATTTATTATAAGTTACCGTTTTACAATCTGAAGTTTCAAGAAGTTTTTTTTGACATAATTGAGGACAGACATGAAAATAGCTATGTTGTAAAATCTATATAGCTGAGATTCTTTTTTTTAAGGCAATACGTAGTTTATCAAAATCCTTGGTTGGTCTGATTAAAAAGCCGACCTGCCTAGAAATGTAAGGAAATGAAGTTAGCCTGGTGAAGCTGAGGAATGTGCAAGAGATGGGAGAAAAACCCTTAAAAACATTAATGCCCTAAATAAATGCAGAAAAAAAAAAATAAAAGCTTTCACCTGAAGTGATCAACCTGCGTTCTTTTTCCACCTGTTTTTTATTAGGTTTGGCGACACCTTGCTTCTGGAAAGTGGCATAATCTATTATGTGCATGCATGCTCAGTAGTGTCCAACTCTTTGTGACTCCATGGCCAGGCTCCTCTGTCCATGGGATTTTCCAGGCAAGAATACAGGAGTGGGTTGTCAATTCCTCCTCCAGGGGATCTTCCCGACTCAGGAATCAAACCCACATCTCCTGAGTCTCCTGAATCGGCAGAGCTGTTTGTTTATCACTGAGCCACCTAATCCATTATAAGCACCTAAATAAAATGAAGACTTAAAAAATGTCACTTGCCTGGACTTATTACCAAATGTCTCTGTTTCAACGAACTTAAAGTGTAATCCTTGCATGGTGTAAAAAGGCACCTGATTAAAAACAGAGAACCTCATGTATAGCTCATTCTCGGCCCCCTGAGACCTTGAGTCACTTAAGCCGAGTTATATAACTTTTTTTGCCTTCATTATCCTCATGCTTAAAGTCAAGGGTCCAAACTAGATGCCATCAATGTTACAGGGTTATCAAACATATAAAGTGCTTAGAGCATTGAGTCCCTAGTGAAAACACAAAGAATTGTTCTTTTCATCACTGAAATGTATGATTCTCTTGTTCAGAGCCTCCTCAGCATCTCCAGCCATCTTCAGAAATCCAGTTTATCCTAATAGAACTAGCCATTATCTTAAGTCCTTTGTGATCCTGTCAACCCTTGGAAATCAGAATGGATTGGTTCTCCACAATATAGGCATGAATAAATCTTTCCTGCCCACACCAGACTTTAAGACATATTCTAGAGCAAGGAGAAGAAAAGAGAGTATCTTCTCAGGGACACCCTAACTTCTCTGTGACTTGTTAATATGTTCTGCAGTTTTCCAGGAAAATATCACCCATAACCCTTCTCTGTGCGTCCCATTGGCAATACCCCTCCATGCTGGAATTAAAGCCGAGCAGTATGAAATTTTAGAAAGTTCTTCCTTTTCTGTGAATCCATTGTTTCAAATCTGCATATTAAATTATTTCACAAGAGATATTTTATTTGGTAAGTAAATGCATATTGTTATATGATAGAGAGATAGACAGTCAGAAATGAACATGAACTAAAAGGAAGTCTGCCAATAAAACTTTCTTGCAATGAGCATCAAATTGGGAACTTGGTTTTATATCAATTCCTTAGTGGGACATGCTGATGTTTCCCTAATCTGAAAGAAATAGGCGTGTATATGTGAGAGAAGAGGAGGGAGGTCTTTGGTGAGCCATCAGTATCCATCAGAATTTTTTTAATCCAATTTAATTTTGGTGGCTTAATTATTCCTGAGGTCTGGTAATTTTGACAAACTGCTAAAATACATCAAATACAAGTGGCAGAGCTGAAGACAAGACCCAGTTTGAGACTTATAACTAGAAAATGATAGAACAGTAAAGGCAAAGGACACTTCCTGGAAGAATTAAGAAACAGAAGTGCAACTCCAGACTTTGATCCTCAATGAGGGAGGTTTGGGCTTCCCAGGTGGCGCAGTGGTAAAAAATCCACCTGCCAAGCAGGAGACGGGGGTTCGATCCTAGGTTGGGAAGATCCCCTGGAAAAAGAAATGGCAATCCACTCCAGTATTCTTGCCTGTTGGGCTACAGTCCATGGTGTCTCAAAGAGTGGAACATGATTTAAGCGTGCACGCATGAGGGCATTTTAGGTAGAGGTGTAAACAGATGTCTCAACTCCTGAAATCATGATTGTTTCAACTGCTCATTAACATATTCCTCTAGATAATTTTAGGTCTGTGAAGCAAAGAGGGGTAAAAAACTTAAAAAGAACTTTGGGGCAGACTTCCTGAGCCCCTTAGGATTTGCCGAGTGTCAGGGTGAGAGGCTGGGCATACTTTTTTGCTAAATAAAAAATTTTGTTGCCAGTGAGTAAGCCGGGAACCTAAGTGTTCTCACCACTCTGCTGTTCAGCACGGGGCAAAAAGACCAACAAAATCTGCAGCACTGGAGAACTTCATCAGTAAATGAAGTGCTATATAAGGCAATAATGCCTATTTTTTTCTGGCTTGGAGGACAAAAACTGTCCTGATCTTATTATAAATAAGATTGTTATTAGCAGAATTTGTGGGCTTCCCTGGTGGCTCAGAGGTTAAAGCATCTGCCTGCAATGTGGGAGACCTGGGTTTGATCCCTGGGTCAGGAAGATCCCCTGGAGAAGGAAATGGCAACCCACTCCAGTATTCTTGCCTGGAGAATCCCATGGACGGAGGGGCCTGGTGGGCTACAGTCCACGGGGTCGCAAAGAGTGGGACACAACTGAGCGGCTTCACTTTCACTTTTCACTTTCACTTTTAAATCAATGAAGCTCAGACTTTAGAGCAAGTAGAATATTAAAAATACACATTCTCTTTCACTTAATGACATTATTTTTGTGTGTTTTTCTTATAAAAATACATAGGTCCTTCACGAAACTTTTGGAGGATTCAACCACGGGCAAGGAATAAAATACAAATGTCCTGTAACCCCAAGACCTAGTGATGTATTCAGTTAACAGCAAGCATCCTTATAATGCAGTGTGTCCTTGTGACACAGGATTGCTTTTTAGCAATAAAGCTGCTATCTAGTGACATAGGAAGGGGGCAGCTTTAAAAGTCAACACTTTTATTAAAGTTCTCTTACCATTTGTGGGAAAAATTATATTCATACATATTCATAAGTGTTGGATTAAAAATGTCCTTCTGATACCAGAGAAAGGATTCACTTTCTCAGTTGTTATTTGTGCAATGTTCTGTGAGATTTTTTTCTTTTTTAACTAGCTTAGCTTAGTTTCTGTGGTTTGGTGGGAATCTAATCCATTACTAAAACATATGATTTATTTCAATTTCCTTATTTCTTCCACCAACAGCAAAATTGCACACCATCATCTGTTAGCAGAACTATGGCAGTGATTATTTAATCTGGCCAGTAGAGTGATGAGTGAAAGATTGCAGACCTGTTACTCTCAAGTTGATATGCTGCCATGTGATAAAATATCACACAATCCCACCTAGTATTCAAATCACTGCAGATGGTGACTGCAGCCATGAAATTAAAAGACTCTTACTCCTTAGAAGAAAAGCTATGACCAACCTAGATAGTATATTCAAAAGCAGAGACATTACTTTGCCGACTAAGTTCCGTCTAGTCAAGGCTATGGTTTTTCCTGTGGTCATGTATGGATGTGAGAGTTGGACTGGGAAGAAGGCTGAGCACCAAAGAATTGATGCATTTGAACTGTGGTGTTGAAGAAGACTCTTGAGAGTCCCTTGGACTGCAAGGAGATCCAACCAGTCCATTCTGAAGGATATCAACCCTGGGATTTCTTTGGAAGGAATGATGCTAAAGGTGAAGCTCTAGTACTTTGGCCACCTCATGCGAAGAGTTGACTCATTGGAAAAGACTCTGATGCTGGGAGGGATTGGGGGCAGGAGGAGAAGGGGACGACCGAGGATGAGATGGCTGGATGGCATCACGGACTCGATGGACGTGAGTCTGAGTGAACTCTGGGAGATGGTTATGGACAGGGAGGCCTGGCGTGCTGCGATTCACGGGGTCGCAAAGAGTCGGACACGACTGAGCAACTGAACTGAACTGAACTGATTCAAATATGGAAGTGCATCAAAATAAGTTTAATTGAATGTTTCATCTTTCTTCTTCACTTTCGTACTTAATAGAGGCAAATAGGAAGAAAAATAACTTTTTGTTACATTCTAGAAATAGTCACAAAATTTCACTGGGACATTCCATTAGACTTCCTGATGAGAGAGAACTCCGGTAGAGAGAAAGGGAGAGAAAACAGGAAAAGTGAGAGAATAGTGACATCATCCAAAAGGCGAGAGACAAACCAGTAATGTTTCCTTGGTAGAGTTGTCAGTTTTGTAAAGTTGGTTCAAAATGGAATTGTTTTTCACTATTTGGAGGCACACTGGTTCCCCTCCTACACACCGGGACCTGTGTGTCCACATGGCCCCGTCTGCTCACAAGGCCCTCACGCCCATATCAGTTGTGCTGCTGCTATTAGGATCTATTTCTACCCAGAGGGTCCATTCAACACTGACTCTGTGGGGCTTTCCCACACCAACAATCACTTCTCTAACTCTCCAGACGCCAACTGGGTATCCAAGGATTCTATCCCGTTGTGACACTAAACACTCCCAGGGCTCAGTCCCATGGGACCACCCCCACCTCAGACATCAGCCGCAAGTCTGGGTTCCCTGTACTCCTGGCTGCTCCACTATGAGGCCAGGGACAGCACCATCCTCTCCTCAGGTGTGATAATTTGCTGTAATGCTTACAGATCTCAAGAAAACAGGTTAGGTGCTATTCCTGCTTTATTATTAAGGACACAACTGAAGAATAGCCAGATAGAAGAGATGAATAGGCCAAGGCATGCTGGCTTTTTAGACACTTTTGATATTTGATATTCTGTAATGTATTTGATATTCTCTAATATATCCTTGCTGGAGAAAGGAATGACAACCCACTCCTATATTCTTGCCTGGAGAATCCCATGGACAGAGGAGGCTGGCGGGCTACAGTCCGTGGGGTCGCAAAGAGCTGGACGTGACTGAAGCAACTGAACGTGTAATATATTCTTGGACTTCCCTGATGGCTCAGATGATAAAGAATCTGCCTGTGATGCAACAGACCTGGGTTCTCTGACTGGATCTTTCAGGCAGGATCTGGAAGATCCCTTGGAAAAGGAAATGACAACCAACTCCAGTATTCTTGCATGGAGAATTCCACGGACAGAGGAGCCTGATGGGCTACAGTTCATGGGGTCGCAAAGAGTTGGACAAGATTGAACAACTAACACTTTCACTTTCACTTCACTTCACTTCGATATTTTCTTGAATATATTGAATATGTTCAGTATGATTGTATTCCCATATTATCTCCTCCAGATTTATTACACTGATAGCTATGTCTTTATGTCATATTAAATTCAACATTTTAGATTAAATCTAAACAATTTAGATTAGAATTAGATCTAGTGCTTCCAGTTTCAGTTTTTTTGTTTGTTTCTACGTTTTAAATCTGGGAGATTTCTAACTTCTGAAGGAATATTTACAAATGGAATGATCTTATCCATCATGTTCAATCATATAGTTCAATTAAATATTTAAGTTTCAATGGGTATCCTTATTTAACTATGCTTCAAGTTTCTGAGAGAAATTCATTATTCTTGCCACTAAATGATTCACGGGGTGTGATAGTGTGTCAGTGTGTTGCTGCATTGGGTCTGAACACCTGGCAGTAAATGAGAAGGATACGTAACAGAACTGGACCGCAGGACATCAGGACTAGAAAGAACCTTTGGAAATTTCCTAGTCACGTTAAACAGAACATAAAACTCAAGACCACAGCATTGTCTAACTCAATGAAACTAGGAGCCATGCCGTGGAGGGCCACCCAAGACAGACAAGTCATGGTGGAGAGGTCTGACAGAATGTGGTCCACAGGAGAAGGGAATGGCAAACCACTTCAGTATTCTTGCCTTGAGAGGCCCATGAACAGTATGAAAAGGCAGAAAGACAGAACACTGAAAGAGGAACTTCCCAGATCGGTGGGTGCCCAATATGCTACTGGAGATCAGTGGAGAAACAACTCCGGAAAGAATGAAGAGATGGAACCAAAGCAAAAGCAACACGCAGTTGTGGATGTGACCAGTGATGGAAGCAAGTGCTGTACCGAGCAACATTGCATGGGAACCTGGAATGTTAGGTCCATGAATCAAGGCCAATTGGGAGTGGTGAAAACAGGAGATGGCAAGAGTGAACGTCGACACTCTAGGAATCAGCAAACTAAAATGGACTGGAATGGGTGAATTTAACTCAGATGACCATTATATCTACTACTGTAGGCAAGAATCCCTTAGAAGAAATGGAGTAGCCTCATAGTCAACAAAAGAGTCCAAAATGCAGTACTTGGATGCAATCTCAAAAATAGCAGAATGATCTCTGTTCATTTCCAAAGCAAACCATTCAATACCACGGTAATCCAAGTCTATGCCCCGACCAGGAATGCTGAAGAAGCTGAAGTTGAACAGTTCTATGAAGACCTACAAGACCTTCTAGAACTAACACTAAAAAAGATGCCCTTTTCATTATAGGGGACTGGAATGCAAAAGTAGAAAGTGAAGAAATACCTGGAGTAACAAGCAAATTTGGTCGTGGAATACAAAATGAAACAGGTAAAAGGTAACAGAGTTTTGCCAAGAGAACGCACTGGTCAGAGTATACACCCTTTCCAACAACACAAGAGAAGACTCAACACATGAACATCATCAGATGGTCAATACTGAAATCAGATTGATTATATTCTTTGCAGCCAAAGATAGAGAAGCTCTATACAGTCAGCAAAAACAAGACCAGGAGCTGACTGTGGCTCAGATCATGAACTCCTTATTGCCAAATTCAGACTTAAATTGAATAAAGTAGGGAAAACCACTAGACCATTCACGTATGACCTAAATCAAATCCTTTACAAGTATACACTGAAAGTGACAAATAGATTCAAGGGATTAGATCTGATAGACAGAGTGCCTGAAGAAATGGATGGAGGTTTGTGACACTGTACAAGAGGCAGGGATCAAAACCATCCCCAAGAAAAAGAAATGCAAAAGGCAAAACTGTTGTCTGAGCTCTTACAAATAAATGAGAAAAGAAAAGATGTGAAAAGCAAAGGAGAAAAGGAAAGATATTTGAATGCAGAGTTCCAAAGAATAGCAAGGAGAGATAAGAAAGCCTTCCTCAGTGATCAGTACAAAGAAATAGAAGAAAACAACAGAATTAGAAAGACTAGAGATCCATTCAAGAAAATTAGAGATACCAAGGGAACAATTCATGCAAAGATGGGCACAATAAAGCACAGAAACGGTATGGACCTAACAGAAGCACAAGATATTAAGAAGAGGTGGCAAAAATACACATAAGAACTACACAAAAAAGAGCTTCATGACCCAGATAACCATGATGGTGTGATCACTCACCTAGAGCCAGACACCCTGGAATGTGAAGTCAAGTGGGCTTCAGGAAGCATCACTACAAACAAAGCTGGTGAAGGTGATGGAATTCCAGTTGAGCTATCTCAAATCCTGAAAGATGATGCTGTGAAAGTGCTGCACTCAACATGCTAGCAAATTTGGAAAACTCATTAGTGACCACAGGACTGGAAAAGATGTTTTCATTCCAATCCCAAAGAAAGGCAAAGCTAAAGAATGCTCAAACTACCACACGATTACACTCATCTCACACCCTAACAGTAATGCTCAAAACTCTCCAAGCCAGGCTTCAACAATGTGTGAACTGTGAACTTCCAGATGTTCAAGTGGGATTTAGAAAAGGCAGAGTATCCAGAGATCAAATTGCCAACATCCATTGGAGCACTGAAAAAGGAAGAGAGTCCCAGAAAAACATCTATTTCTGCTTTACTGACTACACCAAAGCCTTTGACTATGTGGATCACGACAAATTGTGGAAAATTCTGAAAGAGGAATACCAGACCACCTGACCTGCTTCCTTAGAAATCTGTATGCATGTCAAGAAGCAACACTTAGAACTGGACATGGAACAACAGAGTGGTTCCAAATCGGGAAAGGAGTATGTCAAAGTTGTATATTGTCATCCTGCTTATTTAACATATGCAGAGTACATCATGAGAAATGCTGGACTGGATGAAGCACAATCTGGAATCAAGATTGCCAGGAGAAATATCAATAACCTCAGATATGCAGATGACACCACCCTTATGGCAGAAAGAGAAGAACTAAAGAGCCTCTTGATGAAAGTGAAAGAGGAGAGTGAAAAAGTTGGCTTAAAACTCAGCATTCGGAAAATTAAGATCATGGCATCCAGTCCCATCACTTTATGGCAAATAGAAGGGGAAACAGTGAGAGACTTTATTTTCTTGGGCTCCAAAATCACTGGAGATGGTGACTGCAGCCATGCAAGAAGTCTTTCTTGCTCCTTGCAAGAAAGTTATGACCAACCTACACAGCATATTAAAAAGCAGAGACATTACTTTGCCAGCAAAGGTCCATCTAGTCAAAGCTATGGTTTTTCCAGTAGTCATGTATGGATATGAGAGTTGGACTATAAAGAAAGATGAGCACCGAAGAATGCTTTTGAACTGTGGTGTTGGAGAAGACTTCTGAGAGTCTGTTGGACTGCAAGGAGATCCAATCAGTCCATCCTAAAGGAAATCAGTCTGAAATATTCACTGGAAGGACGGCTGCTGAAGCTGAAACTCCAATATTTTGACCACCTGGTATGAAGAACTGACTCATCTGAAAAGATCCTGATCCTGGGAAATATTGAAGGTGGGAGGAGAAGGGGGTAACAGAGGATGACATGGTTGGATGGCATCACCAACTCAATGAACATGAGTTTGAGTAAGCTCCGGGAGTTGGTGATTGACAGGGAGGCCTGGTGTGCTGCAGGCCATGGTGTCGCAAAGAGTCGACACAACTGAGCAACTGAACTGACTGAAAACTCAAGAAGACATGTTTCCAAAGCCCGCAACATTTGTTTGCAGGCTGGATGTTTATTTAGGTTAAAATACAAGTAAGGGTGTACATGGGGACTTTCTTAGTGGCTCAGACAGTGAAGAATCTGCTTGCAATTCAGGAGACCTAAGTTTGAACCCTGGGTCTGGAAGATCCCTTGGAGAAAGGAATGTCAACCCATTCCAGTATTCTTGCCTGTAGAGTCCCATGAACAGAGGAACCTAGGGGGTACAGTCCATAGGGTCACAAAGAGTCGAACATGACTGAGCAACTAACAAGGGTGTACATAATAGCATGATACTTAGGAACAATCCAGAATATATGTTATTTTTAGAGCTGTTCCTCAAAGTGGGGATCACAGACTTCCTGAACAAATCACAAGAGGTGCTTGTAAAATATGTAGACTCTTGTCCCATCGTTGAATAAGAATCTCTGACTGTACAGTTCAGAAACAGGCTTTATTAACCATCTCTGTAGATGACTTTTGGACAAAATCGACTTGAGAGCAATGGTTGATGGCTTCAACCAGGAAAGAGTTATATCACTTTCCTGAACTTTGGAGTGTGTCCAGTTAAAATATACTCTTTATTTCCTGAAAAAGAAGCAAAAATCCCTAAAAGCACAGAAAGAGAACCAGAGATCAGAGAAGGATAACACAGATTGACTGACCCTCTGCTTCCATTTAACTCTAACCAGAGAGTTTTCATTTGTGTTGGGAATGTCTTTGCTTTGGACTATACCAAGGAAATAACTGTGATAATAGTATAGAATCACCTGTATATTTTTTCCTTTATGGTCTATCCAGGCTCCTCCATCCATGGGATTCTCCAGGCAAGAATACTGGAGTGGGTTGCCATTTCCTTCTCCAGGGGATCTTCCCAACCCAGGGATTGAACCCAGATCTCCTGCATTGCAGGCAGATGCTTTAACCTCTGAGCCATCAGGGAAGCCCAAACAATGACATACTTTTCTTCAAAGATCACAGGGATAGAAATGTTGTCATAGGATGGAAAAATGTCTTGGCCAGGAAACGAGGATAAAAGAACTCCTGGTGGAAGTGTTCATTGGTGTAACTGCCATAGAGAGCAGTGTGGTGGAATCTAGAAAAGCTGAAAAATTGTTCCTTGTGCTTTGGAAATTCCATAATCAGTTACATTTCTAGGTAAACTGTTCTTAATATACATGAGTAGACCTCAAAATGGCTGACATTGAATAAGACTCAGTGTGGTAGCTGTTATAACAATCACCCAAGAAACAGATGGGTTTTATTGTAGATGAATTGCTGCAAGTTGGGTAGGATGCTAAACTCATGTGGCTAGCACACGGACAGTCAGGATCCCACCCAGGCAGGCACCCTTGCTGGGAACCCCTAGTCTAGACTGCCTCCGATGGTATCCTCGCATGCCTGTGTGCTGTCTCTTCAGCTGTGTCCGACTCTTTGTGACTCTACAGACTGTAGTCTGCCAGGCTCTTCTGTCCATGAGGTTTTTCAGGCAAGAATATGGACTGGGAGACATGCCCACCTCCAGGGAATCTTCCCGATCCAGAGATTGAACTCTCTTCTCTTACATTTCCTGCATTGGCAGGCAGGTTCTTTACCACTAGCACCACCTGGGAAGCCCAATGGTATCTTTTTTAGCACTGAATTGTGTCCTCCCCAAAATCCATAGGCTGAAATCCTAACCCCAATACGCCTCACAATGAGACTCTATTTAAAGATAGGGTCTTTCAAGAGATAAAGTTTCATTTTGTTATAGGGGTGGGCCCTGATCCAATATGATTGGTATGATTTTAAGAAAAAGGAGAGACACCAGGGATGTATGTGCACAGAGGAAAGGCCACCTGGGAACACAGAGAAGTCAGTCCCAAGCCAAGGAGGGAGACTTCAAGAAAAACCAAACCTGCTGACACTTTTTTCTTGGACTTTCAGCCTCTAGAATTGTGGGAAAATAAATTTGTTATTTAAGCCATCTAGCTATGGTGTTTTGTTTGGTAGCCATACAAAGTGTATGTATATAACAGAGATACTTAAAAAGATAAACATAGGTTCTCTATTAGTAATGAGCTATAAGAAACACACCCAATAACCAACTACAGGGAGAGTCAGAGGAAGGCGGTATGTTGATGTGCTGAAGCCCTATGACGGTGGTAAACAGGATGGGCTAGAGCTTGATGTGATAATATGAGTAGACCTCAAAAACCATGTTAAATGAAGAATGATGAATATCAAGTATGAAACCGTTTATGTGACTTTAAAACATGCTAACCCAACACACTTGTATAAATCAATGTAAACACATGATATGATTTTTCCATATCATGTGGGATTGCTCCAAGAGATAAGAAAGAAATGCATCCTGGCATGCAGGACAAGCAGGAGTTGTAGCTTACTTGGCAGAATAAAGTTTGCCAGATATAGTAAGTAATAGAAGATGTCTTTAAACATATATGAAATGTTAACAGTTACCATTCTGGGCTGTGGTTATGCAAGCCTTTTTATTTCTTAAACCTAACATAGTCTTAGAAAAAGAATATTCTAATTCAGAGGTCGTCAACCTCCAGGATCTAATGCCTAATGATCTGAGGTGGAGCTGACACCATAATAATAGAAACAAAGTGCACAGTAAATCGTAATGTGCTTGAATCATCCTGAAACCATCACCCCCACCCTGCTCCATGGAAAAATTGTCTTCCACAAAACCGGTCCCCAGTGCCAAATGGTGAGATTCTAAGAATCTAACTGGTGTTAGATAAGAGTGGTTCAGACATTCCTGAGGAGACATGAAACATACAGGCTTGGTCCCTCGGGTAGTCTGTGGTGTAAAATATGCAAGTGCTCAGAATAACGCCCAGTACATTCTTAGCCTTCCACTATGGATTTGCTCCCAGGATTATCATCACATAGTTATCCTAGGATTAGAAATAATACATGAAAAACATGTGGCACTCAATTGGAATTTTATAAGCAACAACTCTGCAGCCCTAATTAAGAGTACTGTATGATTTGAGAAAGACAGAAAGGAAAGTTGGTGTAAAATTAACAAGAGCCATCATGGATCCAAAAGATCTGGATGAACCCTCTTTCCCAGGCCTTAAACTCTCTTCTCATCTTTTAATCAGGTTTCTCCAGACATATGGCATTAACTCTCTTGCTGTCTCCAAAGTTGCCTTTCACACATGAAAATGACATCAGTCTCTGTTACAAAAAAAAAAGAGTTTCAAAACCTCCAAATGAGAATGTACTGATCCAAGCAGTCCATGTTGGATCCTTCTGGGATTAGTTTGAGGTGCTGCAAGTTGTTGAAAGCCGATAAGTCTCTCTGAGAAGTCGTCATTTACAATGCCCCTGTGGCCTGGCAGAGTCAATGCAGCCTTCAGCAGCCCCTAATTATCTTCTGGAAGTAGTCTGAGCTCTGGGATAATCGGACTAAGAACACACAAAGAGGTGAGGCTGCTAATTACCCCCAAAGAGCATTTTTGGCTTCTTGTTGGTGTGGTGGAACTATATGCCAGACCTAACTCTAGCATTTTTCTGTGTGACCTGCTGATCCAAAGTTCAATCCCCAGATTTAAATGCATGGATCAATGGGAGATTAAAAGAAATCCAGATAGAAACACAGTTTGAGATTCCAAGTTCAGATAAAAATGAATTTATCCCCCTGTAGAACTCCAATCCATTCTACACACATTCTGCTAGTAACTTAAAAATGACACAGATAAAATTTTGAAGCCCAGCATTATCACATACAGAGAGTAGTGAAGCGGTTGAAACAGATGCCGTAGCCAAACTATCTGCTTTGCCGTCTGCATCTCGGTCCCTTGCCACACAGCTGTGGAATATTTATGCAACTTCTCGATTCTTCAGTTTACTGATAAGAAACACAAGGATAGTCAAATAGCTTGTTTCTGAGATTGTTATAAGTCTTCATGACAAAAAAAGCACCTAGAACACTGCTAGGTGTTCAAGTTCTATATGAGTGTTAGCTTTTGTTATTACTGTACGAAATCTGGAAAAATGGTACCAGTGAACCTCTTTTGGGGGCAGGAATAGAGATGCAGATGTAGAAATGGACTTGTGGACCCAGCAGGGGAAGGATAGGGTAGGATGAATTGAGAAAGTAACACTGACATATATTCACTACCATGTGGGAAACAGAGAGCTAGTGGGAAGCTGCTGTATAGCACAGGAGTCCAGGCTGGGGCTCTGTGATGATCCAGAGGGGAGGGATGAGGGGACGGAATGGAGCCTCAAGAGGGAGAATCTATATGCATATATCACTTCAGTTCGGTTGCTCAGTCGTGTCTGACTCTTTGTGACCCCATGGACTGCAGCACGCCAGGCCTCCCTGTCCATCACCAACTCCTGGAGTTCACCCAAACTCATGTCCATGGAGTCAGTGATGCCATCCAACCATCAAATCCTCTGTCATCCCCTTCTTCTCCCACCTATAATCTTTCCAAGCATCAGCGTATTTTCAAATGAGTCAGCTATTTTCACATCAGGTGGCCAAATTATTGGAGTTTCAGCTTCAACATCAGTCCTTCCAGTAAATATTCAGGACTGATCTCCTTTGGATGGACTGGTTGGATCTCCTTGCAGTCCAAGGGACTCTCAAGAGTCTTCTCCAACACCACAGTTCAAAAGCATCAATTCTTCGGTGCTCAACTTTCTTTATAGTCCAACTCTCACATCCCTACATGACTACTAGAAAAACTATAGCCTTGACTAGACAGACCTTTGTTGATAAAGTAATGTCTCTTCTTTTTAATATGCTGCCTAGGTTGGTCATAACTTTCCTACCAAGGAGTAACTGTCTTTTAATTTCAAATTCCATGGCTGCAGTCACAATTTGCAGTGCTTTTGAAGGCCCCCAAAATAGTCAGCCACTGTTTCCACTGTTTCCCCATCTATTTGCCATGAAATGATGGAGCCAGATGCCATTATCTTAGTTTTCTAAATGTTGAACTTTAAGCCAACTTTTTCACTCTCCTCTTTCACTTTCATCAAGAGGCTCTTTAGTTCTTTTTCACTTTCAGCCATAAGGGTGTTGTCATCTGCATATCTGGGGTTATTGATATTTCTCCTGGCAATCTTGCTTCCAGCTTGGGCTTCATTTGGCCCGACATTTTGCTTGATGTACTCTGTATATAAGTTAAATAAACAGGATGACAAAATACAGACTTGACGTTCTCCTTTTCCTATTTGGAACCAGTCTGTTGTTCCACGTCCAGTTGCTGGACGTGGAATTAACTGTTGCTTCCTGACCTGCATACAGATTTCTCAGGAAGCAGGTCAGGTGGTCTGATAGGCCCATCTCTTTCAGAATTTTCCACAGTTTGCGGTGATCCACACAGTCAAAGGCTTTAGTGTAGTCAGTAAAGCAGAAATAGATGTTTTTCTGGAACTCTCTTGCTTTTTCAATGATCCAGTGGTGTTGGCAATTTGATTTCTGGTTCCTCTGCCTTTTCTAAAACCAGCTTGAACGTCTGGAATTTCACAGTTCACGTACTGTTGAAGCGTGGCTTGGAGAATTTTGAGCATTACTTTACTAGCGTGTGAGATGAATGCAATTATGTGGTAGTTTGAACATTCCTTGACATTGCCTTTCTTTGGAACTGGAATGAAAACTGACTTTTTCCAGTCCTGTGGCCACTGATGAGTTTACCAAATTTGCTGGCATGTTGAGTGCAACATTTTCACAGCATCATCTTTTAGGATTTGAGATAGCTCAACTGGAATTCCATCACCTTCACTAGCTTTGTTTGTAGTGATGCTTCCTGAAGCCCACTTGACTTCTCATTTCAGGGTGTCTGGCTCTAGGTGAGTGCTCATGATGATCTGGGTCATGAAGCTCTTTTTTGTATAGTTCTTCTGTGTATTCTTACCACCTCTTCTTAATATCTTGTGTTTCTGTTACATCCATACCATTTCTATGCTTTATTGTGCCTATCTTTGCATGAAATGTTCCCTTGGTATCTCTAATTTTCCTGAAGAGATCTCTAGTCTTTCCCATTCTGTTGTTTTCCTCTATTTCTTTGCATTGATCACTGAGGAAGACTTTCTTATTTCTCCTTTCTATTCTTTGGAACCTTGCATTCAAATGGGTATATCTTTCATTTTCTCCTTTGCTTTTCACATCTCTTCTTTTCACAGCTATTTGTAAGGCCTCCTCAGACAGCCATTTTGCTTTTTTGCATTTCTTTTTCTTGGCGATGATCTTGATCCCTGCCTCCTGTACAATTTCATGAATTTCCATCCATAGTTCTTCAGGCACTCTTTCTATCAGATCTAATCCCTTGAATCTATTTGTCACTTCCAGTGTATAATCATTAAGGATTTGATTTAGGTCATACCTGAATGGTTTAGTGGTTTTCCCTACTTTCTACAATTTAAGTCTGAATTTGGCAATAAGGAGTTCATGATCTGAGCCACAGTCAGCTTCCAGTCTTGTTTTTGCTGACTGTATAGCGCCACTCCATCTTTGGCTGCAGAGAATATAATCAATCTGATTTCGGTGTTGACCATCTGGTGATGTCCATGTGTAGAGTCTCCTCTTGTGTTGTTGGAAGAGGGTGTTTGCTATGATCACGTTCTCTTGGCAAAACTCTATTAGCCTTTTCTCTGCTTCATCCTGTACTCCAAGGTAATTTGCCTGTTACTCCAGGTATTTCTTCACTTCCTACTTTTACATTCCAGTCCCCTAGAATGAAGAGGACATCTTTTGGGGGTATTAGTTCTAGAAGGTCTTGTAGGTCTTCATAGAACTGTTCAACTTCAGCTTCTTCAGCATTACTGGTCGGGGTGTACTGCTGCTGCTAAGTCACTTCAGTCATGTCCAACTCTGTGCGACCCCATAGATGGCAGCCCACCAGGCTCCCCCATCCCTGGGATTCTCTAGGCAAGAATACTGGAGTGGGTTGCCATTTCCTTCTCCAATGCATGAAAGTGAAAAGTCAAAGTGAAGTCGCTCAGTCGTGTCCAACTCTTAGCGACCCCATGGACTCGGGGCATAGACTTGGATTACTGTGATATTGAATGGCTTGCTTTGGAAATGAACAGAGATCATTCTGTCATTTTTGAGACTGCATCCAGGTACTGCATTTTGGACTCTTTGGTTGACCATGATGGCTACCCCATTTCTTCTAAGGGATTCTTGCCCACAGTAGTAGATATAACGGTCATCTGAGTTAAATTCACCCATTCCAGTTCTTTTTAGTTCGCTGATTCCTAAGATGTTGACGTTCACTCTTGCCATCTCCTGTTTGACCACTTCCACTTTGCCTTGATTCATGGATCTAACATTCCAGGTTCCCATGCAATATTGCTCTTTACAGCATTGGACCTTGCTTCCATCACCAGTTACATCCTCAGCTGGGTGTTGTTTTTGCTTTGGCTCCGTCTCTTCATTCTTTCTGGAGTTGTTTCTCCACTGATCTCCAGTAGCATATTGGGCACCTACTGACCTGGGAGTTCATCTTTCAGTGTCGTATCTTTTTGCCTTTTCATACTGTTCATGGGGTTCTCAAGGCAAGAATACTGAAGTGGTTTGCCATTCCCTTCTCCAGTGGACCATGTTTTGTCAGGACTCTCAGTTATGACTGATTTTCATTGTACAGCAGAAACCAACACAGCATTGTAAAGCAATCATCCTCCAATTTAAAATAAAACAAAATAAAATAAAAAACACATCTGAACACAAACACAGCAATAAAATTTGAAAACAGCCATTCCTACTGTCTATCAACACTTTTGTCCAGCATCACTTGTCTTCTGAGGCTTTTCAAGTTGAGGACTGATTGAGTGCTCTTGCTATTTATTTCTGTCTCTCTAACCAGAGTGTGATTCCCTCAAGACACTTCTTTGGTTTCCTCTCGCATCTTACTCTAGTCTTTGCTTAAAAGTCATGTCCTCAGAGACAACCTTCCTGGAAACATCGCATCTCTGGCCTGTCACACTCTATCCCTATTCTTGCTCTATTTCTTTCCTGTTGTTTTTACTAAATGAACTTTCTATTGTATGCTTATTGATTTACTTCTTCTATTTCTCTCTCATATGGAAAAGGGCATGTACCTGTTCTGTCTTGCTTCTTAAGAAGAGTGTTTGCCTAGGACATAGACATTAAGAAAACATATTAAGTGAAGGGATGAATTAATAAGCTGTATCTACATCCCCAGAATTTCCCTGGTTCCTATCTTTTCTAAATCCAGTAGTCGTTCAGCTTTTCACTTTATTTTTCTAACGTATTTTTTCTCTTTATTTCTTTCTGTTTTGTTATGTTTAAAGAACTTAAGTTTCTGATGCTAAAGAACCCCAACTGACAGAGATCAGTGCAAAAGTACCTTTAATATTTTTCTCATAAAGCATTTCACAGCAGTTCTGGCATGTAAGTAGCACAGAATTAGTATGAATTTTTATCTCTTTCTTTTCCCACTCCCTTCTAGCTAACCTCGGGGATGGCTGCAGTAGACCAGAAGATATATCTGGTAGTCCTAGGCACACAGTAGGTGTTCCAAAGTAGTAGTTGAACATTCCATTGGAACTGAAAATGACTACTGAATTACTGCCCACACCTCTAGAAAAACTCTATTTCCCTGGTACAAGAGTTAGGACTTGGCAGGTGGCTGAGAAATGGTATCCCCAACCTGGCATATGGGAGGGTAGGGATATAAATACTGCTTTTATCAAGAAGATATACCAACCTCCTCTTCCTTCTCTGCCATTAATTAAGACATTTGAGCTGGGTCTTAAGGGAGACATTTGCTTTGTGGAAAAGAGAGAGGACATCCCAAGCAGACAGCTGACCTAGGTTCTCAGGGCTGAATTACATAATGCACTATTACACACTCAGTAACTTAAAACAAAGGAAATGTATTTTTTCACAGTGCTGGGGGCCAGAAATCTAAAATCAAGGCATTGGTAGGGCTAGATTCTTACGGAGGCTCTCAAGGAAAATCCACGTCTTGTCTCTCTCCTGGCTGCTGATGACTTCCAGCAATCCTTGGTGCTCGGTGGCTTGTAGGTGCATTACCCACAACGCATCTCTCTCCATCTACACAGGCTTCTCCCTGTTTGTCTCTGCATTTTGTCTCTTACAGGCCACCTATCTGTGGATTTGGAGCCTGCCCTAATCCAGAAAGATCTAAAGATCCTTATCTTAACGACATCTCCAAGGATTCCTCTTCCAAAGCAGGTTGAGTTCTGAGGTTCCAGGGGGAAGTATATTTGAGGGGGCCACAATTTAGAGGGCACACGGCAATGTGTAGAGACATAAAATGTCTGACACGGTTGTGGGTGGCAGGACAGGACACCTGGCCGGGAGGTTCGGTGCTACTGTGGCCAGTGGAGATGAGACTGAGGTGGCATTCATTGCAGACTGGGAAGAACCTTGGCATTCTTCTGTGGGTAACAAGGACTCAAGAGGATTGTCAGCAAGACAGTGATGTGCTCTGACTCCTTTGGGGGCTTGTGACTCTGAACAGGAAGATGGGCCAGACTGAAAAGAAACTAATGTTATGAGCAGCAGTGGTTGCTGGGAAAATCCTGGAGGAGCCCCTGGCTTCCGGGTAGTTCTGCTGCAGAGAAACAGGCAAAGCCCTAAGGCAAGTTATCATTTGCGCTAAAATTTACTCCTACACGACATGCTCAGGAACTCAGTTGTGTCTGACTCTTTGCAGCCCCATTCCATGGGCCTGTAGTCTGCCAGAATTCTCTGCCCATGGAATATTCCAGGCAAGACTACTAGAGTAGGGTGCCATTTCTCCCCCAGGGGATCATCTCAACCCAGGTCTCAAACCCACATCTCTTGCATCTCCTACCTCAGCAGGCAGTTTCTTTACCATGAGCACCACCGGGGAAGCCCCACATTACTCCCACAGCTGCTTCCAATTTTCTTTACCTCAGACCCATCAACGCATTCTAACTAAATCTAGAAAATAAATAAAACCCTTTTGACTTTAAGTTAATGGGCAAGTGCAAAACCAGTGTTAAAAATTATATCTATTTTTGACAGACCAAATGTTGAATAAGACTATTGATACCCAATAGGTTAAACAATTAATATCAATTGATGTAAATGATGAAATAAGTCACTACTTTGTATTAACTATTTCCAATACAAGTTCATGCCTTCTGATCAGCTGGTTATACAAACACATAATCAACAAGAGGTTCATGAAATGATTGCCTGGCTCCCTCCTTTATTCCCAGCACAAATGCCTAGCATTTGCCAGCTGCATAATGAAACTTCCAATTGCATTTAAATTATGATATTCGAATGCTTAAAATTTCATGTTGTCAAAAAACAGCAACATTATCAAAGGGAAATGAGTATGATATAAATATATACTCACTTTTAGAAAAATGTACAGCATCTCATTTCCATAATAATCACCAAGTTCTCTTGTAGAAAACCACATTTCATGTTGAGAAGACTAGTTCTGTTCACTTAGAGATTTTTGCAGAGCAGAGTTGGGGTGGTTTCAATTCTGAGCAAATACTTTAAGTTATTTTCAGAGAACTGCTTTTTTCAATTTCATTTCTAAGAAACACACTTTCTTTTTAAAAGAATTTTAATGCTCTCTTGCTCTTCAGACGATACATCTTTTAGAACATTAATTGCAGTTGTTTTATTTCATTATTTGTGCTTCATTTAGCTGCCTTAATAACTTAAGAAAACTTATGCAAAAGCATTCCTAATTACCTCAGAGTTCGGCTCTTTTGCTTTCAAGTTTCCACACAGTTTCAGGACTGTGTGAAAAAAAAAATCAGTTTGTCGCATTAATTATAAATCCTACATTTGGCAAATATTTATGTGTATATATGTCTATTGAGTTTTCTCCCTGAAACTTCTTTACCTTTCTCCTTTAATGCTAATATTCATTTTAATTCTGATAGTTTCATGTCAGCTTCTCTAATCAGGTTTCATTTAGATGCAGATTAATAATAAATTTTTCATGAGGCTATAAGATGCTTACAAAATCTATCATCTCTGCATTTTGATACTAAAGCTAAAAATGATAAGTAGTTAACAACAGATGTTTTTATTTCTTTTGGAAAATCCAAAATGTCCATAGATTGATGAATATGCCAGACTATTAAGCTTTACAACAGTGTTATCTGTAGGGTGGACAAGGATGGGATGGGAGCAGCATGGAGGAGGAGCATGTGGGGAATTCTAGAAGATTCCTCTCATTCTATTACACTGGGTGAAAAATACAGGCATACCTCACTTTATTGCACTTTTCAGATAGTACATTTTTTTTTACAAACTGAAGTTTTGGAGTAACCATGCATCAACCAAGTCTATTAGTACCCTTGTCAACAGCATTTGCTCATTTCACATCTCTGTGTCACATTTTAATAATTTTCACAGTATTTCAAGCATTTTTATTATTACTATATTTATTTGTTATGTGATCTGTGATCAGTGATCTTTGATGGTACCATTGGGATTGCTTTGGCATTTTTTAGCAATAAAGTATTTTTTAATTAAGGTGTGTATATTGTTTTTTTGGATAATGCTACTGCAGACTTAATAGACTACAGTATCACGGAAGCATAACTTTTACATGCACCGAGAAACCAGAAAGTTCATGTGTCTCACTTTATTGCGATATTTATTTTCTAGTGGTGGTCTGGAACCGAACCCAAAATATCTCTGAGCTAAATATAAATATGACTGTATGTGTTTTTTTCTTAATATTTAGTTTAGATACATCACTTGCTTTATAAATGTGTATTTGTATGTATTCACTATTTAGTAAAAATAAAAAGAAGAACCAACTTGTACCAGATGGGGGAATGTCCTAGACCTTTAACCTTATTTCTTATTGGTATCCTCTTTTTGTTTGTCCACGTTTGTTTGGTTACTTTTCTTCTGTTACATTTAGCTCTTTGTCCTCTTCTTATACAAAGACCATCATTATATTATCTCACTGGCATCTGCAATATAGATCAGTTATCTCAAAAGTCAATATGTATACAAAATTGAAATATTTCTGAGGCATAAATTTGAAAACAGCACCCACTTACCTTGTGAGTGAACTTAGCCAATTGTTCAACAGTCACGTTTCCAAGAGGTTTTGTTGTTCCTGACACTTGGTTTCAGAGGCAGTGACACTCAGCACCCTTTATAGCATTTAATGGAGTAAATTATGAGCTATAATTGCATTTATATATTGGGGGATGTACCTCCCAGAGCACTAATTGCTGAGAATTATTTGTTTCTTAACCTACACATCCTCCAGATTTTTTAAAAATTATATTTTTTAAAAATATCCCACACTGAGCTGATCCCCCAGGCATTTTAACCTCTCCATGGGAGGTAGCCTAGGAATTTACTGTTATAACATTGGAAGCCCAGTAGAGTCAGGTGCACAGTCAGGCATGTATTTTGTGGCTGGAGATCATTGACTTTTCCTCTGCTCACCTAAGAGAGAAGGGAAGAGAAAATATATTTTCTTTCCCTTTCCCATTCAGAAAACTTGCCTTCTGGGCTCAGAAAGACACAGTGACTGAGTGAGGCCTGTGAGAATCCTGGTTAATAGCTGACCTCGTCCTCCATCTCATTAAAATCTTACTTCCTTTGGGGTGACCTTTGAGGAGATGTACAATATGTCATTTATACAGCAGTTTCAAAGGAGGAAGTAAAGGGACTTCCCTGGTGGTCCAGTGGTTAAAATGTCACCTTCCAATTTAGGGGTTGCGGGTTTGATCCCTGATCAGGGAATTAAGATCCCACGTGCTTCATGGCCAAAAAGCCAGAACATAAAACAGAAGCAATACTGTAACAAAGTCAATAAAGGCTTTTTAAATGGCCCACATTTAAAAAATCTTTTTAAAAAGAGAGAAAGTCTATTTAGTTCTTTGGCTCATTTTTTGATTGGGTCTTTTATTTTTCTGGAGTTGAGCTGCATAAGTTGCTTGAATATTTTTGAGATTAGTTGTTTGTCAGTTGCTTCATTTGCTATTGTTTTCTCCTATTCAGAAGGCTGTCTTTTCACCTTACTTATAGTTTCCTTTGTTGTGCAGAAGCTTTTAATTTTAATTAGATCCCATTTGTTTATTTTTGCTTTTATTTCCAGTATTCTGGGAGGTGGATCATAGAGGATCCTGCTGTGATTTATGTCTGAGAGTGTTTTGCCTATGTTCTCCTCTAGGAGTTTTATAGTTTCTGGCCTTACATTTAGATCTTTAATCCATTTTGAGTTTATGTTTGTGTGTGGTGTTAGAAAGTGATCTAGTTCCATTCTTTTACAAGTGGTTGACCAGTTTTCCCAGCACCACTTGTTAAAAAGAAGACATACAGATAGCTAACAAACACATGAAAAGATGGTCAATATCACTCATTATCAGAGAAATGCAAATCAAGACCACAATGAGGTACCATTTCACACCAGTCAGAATGGCTGCGATCCAAAAGTCTACAAGCAATAAATGCTGGAGAGGATGTGGAGAAAAGGGAACCCTCTTACACTGTTGGTGGGAATGCAAACTAGTACAGCCACTATGGAGAACAGCATGGAGATTCCTTAAAAAATTGCAAATAGAACTGCCTTATGACCCAGCAATCCCACTGCTGGGCATACACACTGAGGAAACCAGAATAGAAAGAGACACATGTACCCCAATGTTCATTGCAGCACTGTTTATAATAGCCAGGACATGGAAACAACCTAGATGTCCATCAGCAGATGAATGGATAAGAAAGCTGTGGTACATATACACAATGGAGTATTACCCAGCCATTAAAAAGAATACATTTGAATCAGTTCTAATGAGATGGATGAAACTGGAGCTGATTATACAGAGTGAAGTAAGCCAGAAAGAAAAACACCAATACAGTATACTGACACATACATATGGAATTTAGAAAGATGGTAATGATGACCCTGTATGCGAGGCAGCAAAAGAGACACAAATGTATATAACGGACTTTTGGACTCTGAGGGAGTGGGAGAGGGTGGGATGATTTGGGAGAATGGCACTGAAACATGTATACTATCATGTAAGAAACGAAGTGCCAGTCTATGTTCGATACAGGATACAGGATGCTTGGGGCTGGTGCATGGGGATGATCCAGAGAGATGATATGGAGTGGGAGGTGGGAGGGGGATTCAGGATTGGGAGTTCGTATACACCCATGGTGGATTCATGTCAATGTATGGCAAAACCAATACAGTATTGTAAAGTAAAATAAAGTAAAAATAAAATTTTTTAAAAAAAAAAGAGAGAGAGAGAAAGTAAAAGCCAAAATAGACATTGATAAAATCTCTATCCTTCCTGGCAGTTGATTGATATGGCAGTTGACAGTCATAACAGGAGGTAATATATTCATAAATAAACATTGAGGTGGGAAACCAGAAAGAGAGGATGGGATGGAACCTTCCTTCCACTCTTTGCTCCAAAGTAATGGAGACAGTGCTGACAGCTTCTGTGTTTGGCCCTGACCTTGGAGCTTTACATGAGCTTAGAGCAGAGTGGGACACTGGCACAGATGAATGAGGAAGGCTCTATTGTTACTTTATTGAGGATGATACTGTGGAGAATGAGGCCCAGAGGGATTAAATAAATTGCTGAAAGTGGAACCAGGATCAGAGATGCAGGCAGTGAACCACTCTCAGTGAATCTCATCCCCACCTTCTTCATTTCTCCATGGAAAGGGTAGAGACTGGGAGTGAGCCAGGACAAACCAGACGGCAACCCTGAGATGTTGACACAGTCTGGAAAAAACACTCAGTCCTCACAGAACATGACCTGAAGTCCCAAACAGGGAACGCGGAGACCAGAAGGAAAAACTAGCTTTTCATTTTCCCTAGTCATTCTCCTATGGTGTATTTCCTAAAATACTAGACCTAGAATTCAGGTCAGACTCAATGGACATCTGATTCCTACCATGATTAGGTGTCCTTACACTAAATTCACCACGTCCCTTTCATTTTTACATAATGAAATTATTTCGTTGGCATTAATATTGTCTACCGATGGAATAACCGGTATGTGATTATCTAAACTTGTATTTTTATCTTTTTGCTATTTTGTTATTTTTGACATTTTGTATTTTGATATTTTTCTCACAAACACAGATATTTCAGAGGAAATCATCAATCTGAGTACTGTGTTGCTTTACATTCTGTTGAATCTCTTTCTCATTCTTTTCCAGCTTTCATCTCTCTGGTTTAATCTGAGGGAGTCTGTGGTGAATATTGCCATTTTCCTGTTCAAATCCTTTCAAAGATTTCCTATCACCTATGGGACTGGACAGAAATGGTATGGACCTAACAGAAGCAGAAGATATTAAGAAGAGGTGGCAAGAATACACAGAAGAACTGTACAAAAAAGATCTTCATGACCCAGATAATCATGATGGTGTGATCACTAATCTACAGCCAGACATCTTGGAAAGTGAAGTCAACTGGGCCTTAGAAAGCATCACTACAAACAAAGCTAGTGGAGGTGATGGAATTGCAGTTGAGCTCTTTCAAATCCTGAAAGATGATGCTGTGAAAGTGCTGCACTCAATATGCCAGCAAATTTGGAAAACTCAGCAGTGGCCACAGGACTGGAAAAGGTCAGTTTTCATTCCAATTCCAAAGAAAGGCAATGCCAAAGAATGTTCAAACTACCGCACAATTGCACTCATCTCACATGCTAGTAAAGTAATGTTGAAAATTCTCCAAGCCAGGCTTCAGCAATATGTGAACCATGAACTTCCTGATGTTCAAGCTGGATTTAGAAAAGGCAGAGGAACCGGTGATCAAATTGCCAACATCCGCTGGATCATGGAAAAAGCAAGAGAGTTCCAGAAAAACATCTACTTCTGCTTTATTGACTATGCCAAAGCCTTTGACTGTGTGGATCACAATAAACTCTGGAAAATTCTGAAAGAGATGGGAATACCAGACCACCTGACCTGCCTCTTGAGAAATCTGTATGCAGGTCAGGAAGCAACAGTTAGAACTGGACATGGAACAACAGACTGGTTCCAAATAGGAAAAGGAGTACGTCAAGGCTGTATATATTCACCCTGCTTATTTAACTTCTATGCAGAGTACATCATGAGAAACGCTGGACTGGAAGAAACACAAGCTGGAGTCAAGATTGCTGGGAGAAATATCAATAACCTCAGATATGCAGATGACACCACCCTTATGGCAGAAAGTGAAGAGGAACTAAAAAGCCTCTTGTTGAAAGTGAAAGAGGAGAGTGAAACAGTTGGCTTAAGGCTCAACATTCAGAAAACGAAGATCATGGCATCCGGTCCCATCACTTCATGGGAAATAGATGGGGAAACAGTGGAAACAGTGTCAGACTTAATTTTGGGGGGCTCCAAAATCACTGCAGATGGTGACTGCAAGAAAAGTTATGACCAACCTAGATAGCGTATTCAAAAGCAGAGACATTACTTTGCCGACTAAGGTCCGTCTAGTCAAGGCTATGGTTTTTCCTGTGGTCATGTGTGGATGTGAGAGTTGGACTGGGAAGAAGGCTGAGCACCAAAGAATTGATGCTTTTGAACTGTGGTGTTGGAGAAGACTCTTGAGAGTCCCTTGGACTGCAAGGAGATCCAACCAGTCCATTCTGAAGGAGATCAACCCTGGGATTTCTTTGGAAGGAATGATGCTAAAGCTGAAATTCCAGTACTTTGGCCACCTGATGAGAAGAGTTGACTCATTGGAAAAGACTCTGATGCTGGGAGGGATTGGGGGCAGGAGGAGAAGGGGACGACCGAGGATGAGATGGCTGAATGGCATCACGGACTCGATGGACGTGAGTCTGAGTGAACTCCAGGAGATGGTGATGAGCAGGGAGGCCTGGCGTGCTGTGTTTCATGGGGTCACAAAGACTCGGACATGACTGAGCGACTGAACTGAACTGAACTGATGGGATTGGACTGGTGGCTCAGACTGTAAAGTGTCTGTCTACAATGCAGGAGACCCAGGTTCAATCCCTGGGTCGGGAAGATCCACTGGAGAAGGAAATGGCAATCCACTCCAGTACTATTGCCTGGAAAATCCCATGGACAGAGGAGCCTGGTGGCTACAGTCCACAGGGTCGTAAAGAGTCGGACATGACTGAGTGACTTCACTTACTTCACTTACTTATGGGATTAAACTCACCCTTATTATCCTGGTGGAGTTGACTTTCTTTCTAGACCAATGGACAAGTCAGTCTGCCCTGCAAATAATTAAAGTCTACACTCTCATGCATGGAGAAAATTTCATGTAGGCTTTCACGACTGTTGTTCCAGTTTCTATTAGTAAGGTCTCCAAAAATCTCAGACACAAAAATCAAGGTCGTGTAACCTGTTGATATCATCATTCAACATTGTCTTCACTGATGCTGCTGTATCATCATGATTTTATCTACATGAACTTAGTGATTCCCCAGGCAGTACATCATTTGACCTTTATTGATGCTAGTTTTTCTGTTTGAAATTGCCAGCCACGTTTACATATACATATACATATACATATATATATATATATATATATATATATATATATATATATATAAAATTCATCATCTGGGCTTCCTTGGTGTCTGAGTGGTAAAGAATCCGTCTGCCAATGAAGGAGAGGTGAGCTCCGTCCCTGGGTTGGGAAGATCCCCTCAAGAAGGAAACGGCAACTCACTCCAGTATCCTTGCCTGGGAAATCCCATGGACAGAGTAGCCTGGTGGGCTATGGTCCATAGAACTGCAGAAGAGTCAGACACGACTTAGCAACTAAAACAACAATGACATAACTATCTACAGAGGACAATCCTCATGCATGTAGTTCCTTAACAATTCGGGACACCATTCCTGTTTGAGAGTAGCCCACATTATGAATTCCACTCCCTAAAGTAAGAAACTAATGGATTCTTTTGGATTTCTTTGCTGACAGGGTACAGGCATGGGACCTAGCTCCTGCCGTGTGTGGGGGGTGGGGGGGGTGGGGGGGGGGGTGGGTGTGGGTGGGTGTGTGGGGGTGTGTGTGGGGGGGGGGGGGGGGGTGTGTCAGTCACTCAGCCGTGCCGACTCTTTGTGACCTCACGGACTCTGCAGGAGCAATTCAGTGAGCATGGCGCCCTCACTCGGCAGCTGAGTGGTAGAGCCTGCGAGGTCTGCAGTGGCTGGGGTATGTTTGAGAGGCAGTCCCTCAGCAGTGTGGTTTAAGCTAAACCCTGAAGGATGAGAATGAGCAAAGTATGGGAAGAATCTGGAGAAAAGACTCCCAGGCGTGGGGAAGAGCAAATGCCCAATTATGAGCTCTCAGCCGAAGAAGAATGAGGAGACTTTGGAATCACCCCAGGGGAAAACCACAGTGATGATTAAAGGGCTGTGAATATGAGTCACAGATGAAGGGGAGTGACCAGCTAGCCTTCATATCCCTCCTAGAAAAAAGAGGAAATTAGAAAATAAAGGATTTCATCTAGTGTGTTTTTCTCTTTGAAGACAAATAACCTGTGAGCACCCTCTGTTAAGCTGACCTGATCCTGAGGAGTTCAGTCTGGTCTTAGGCAGATCAGCTGTACAGTTCATTAAATGGGAACCTTTGTAGACCAAACCTCAGAGAGCACAGCTTGTGTTGGCTACATTTTAACACTTGGGAAAACTACAAAATGCCAGGTCCTGGACATCAACAGTCCTGTGGGATAAAACCAGCTTGTGCGTGCCCAGTTTAGCATGGCAAGAAAGGAAAGGTCCGAATTCACTCTTTTAAATGGATAAACACACACCCCATGTGACCTGAGGTACTTGATGAATAAAATTGCAAGATATTTAAAGGGTAAACATGATGATTTGATATCTGTCTACTTTGTAAAAGAACCCCTCCTCCCCATATTGAGTAAATTAACACAGGCATGCCGTTGTCAACGTGCCTTGGGTCAGAGGGATTCTGAGAATAAGAGAATAAAATAGAAAGATGGATGCAAGTGTGTGCCAGGGGTCCAGCGGGTCTGTGTCCCAGCTGAGGATCCCCAATCTGGAAACACCCAATCTTATAGAGGTTCTACAAGCAAACCTGCTTAAACTTTACCCCAAAGGGAGATATCATTTTAGTAAACTATTTATGATACACATCTGCCCTCTGACCCAGATGGAGATACTCTAATTTCCAAGGTGTTTGCTATACAAACATCCTTCAAAAGGTAGTCTTGAACAAATGCTATCACCAGTACACTATCACCATGGAGAACTTCCCCACAAAATAAGGTAGAAACGATATAAAACAATGAAAGGAAGAGATATATGAATTAGGGAGAAGAAATGGAAATAGGATTTAACACAGGATATTGCTATAAATTGGGGCCTCCCTGGTGTCTCACTAGTAAAAAAAAAAAAAAAACAAAAAAAAAAACAAAAAAAACCCACCTGCCAATGCAGGAGATATGGGTTCAATCCATGGGTCAGGAAGACCCCCTCGAGAAGGAAATGGCAATCCACTCCAGTATTCTTACCTAGGAAATCCCATGGACAGAGGAGCCTGGAGGGTTACAGTACGCAGGGTCGCAAAACAGCAGTTCATTACTTAGAGACTATAAGAACAACATCTGTCTAGATTGTCATACTACTAACGTTGTTAGCAACTATTCTACTTAGTACAAGATAAGCCTTGCTAATAATATATTTCCCTTCATCTGAAATATGAGTGTTTGATAGTTGTTAGCAAAAGTTCCCTAGAGCCTTTTGCCCAGGGATGGTGACTGTAGCCATGAAATTAAAAGATTCTTGCTCCTTAGAAGAAAAGTTATGACCAACCTAGACAGCATATTCAAAAGCAGAGACATTACTTTGCCAACAAAGGTCCGGCTAGTCAAAGCTATGGTTTTTCCAGTGGTCATGTACGGATGTGAGAGTTGGACTATAAAGAGACCTGAGCACTGAAGAACTGATGTTTTTAAACTGTGGTGCTGGAGAAGACTCTTGAGAGTCCCTTGGACTGCAAAGAGATTCAACCAGTCCATCCTAAAGGAAATCAGTCCTGAATATTCTTTGAAAGGACTGATACTGAAGCTGAAACTCCAATACTTTGGCCACCTGATGCAAAGAACTGATTCATTTGGAAAGACCCTGATGCTAGGAAAGATTGAAGCTGGGAGAAGAAGGGGATGACAGAGGGTGAGATAGTTGGATGGCATCACCGACTCAAGGGAAACGAGTTTGAATAAGCTCCGGGAGACGGTGATGGACAGGGAAGCCTGGAGTGCTGCAGTCCATGGGGTGTCGAAGAGTCAGACACAACTGAGCAACTGAACTGAACTGAACTGATTCAAGGAAAATAAGGAGATTATTAGACATCATTTCCACCACCATACTGGTTCCATTACTGCAACAGTCAGTAAAAACATAAAAAATCTTTCACTTACCATTACTAATCAGCAGCTGAAAATTCAGTGCGTATCGTTTAAGGAGAATTCCCTTAGCAATAAAAACCTCTTTACTGCTTTCTGTTAATGAAGAAGACGTACAACACCTTCCCCCATGAGAGACAACAGCTGAGCGGGAGTAGAAGTGCCTCGTCTGTAAGTTCTAAACACAACACCAAAATGAAACTCTTGAGTCAAAAACACATCTGCTCTCTGTCTGCCCTCTATCCTCCGGCAGGACTAGTTCTTGGTGATATCTAATGATTCTCTTTAGAAAAAAAATTATTTACTATTAATTGAAGGATAATTGCTTTACAATATTGTGTTGGTTTCTGGCATACATCAACATGAGTCAGCCATAGATATACATATGTCCCCTCCCTCTTCAATCTCCCTCCCATATCCCACTCCACTCCACCCCTCTAGGTTGTCACAGAGCCCTGGTTTGAGTTCCCTGAGTCAGACAGCAAGTTCCCACCTGGCTATCTATTTTTACATATAGTAGTGCATATGTTTCCATGCTACCTTCTACATTCGCCCCGCCCTTTTCTTCCCCCTCGCTGTGTCCATTTCTTCTCTTCTTAAAGACTCCCCTAAATGTTTGTTACACATAAAGGAATCTAAAAATCCCCCAGGCTACAAATTGAGAGCTATTATTTTGGTCCTCTCCTTCTTCAGGGCAGCTGGTTTCTGAAGTTGTCACAGCATTAGATCTGGTGGAAGTTAGGTGCGCAATGATGAGAAGCTCCCCAACCAATCTCACTCTGTGGTCCTAGAAGCAATAAGATGGGAGTTTGACTTATTCAGGTGGTAAATCCTTGAGTGTCCTTAAAGCTGCCAATCATGAATTCAGCTTGGTAAAAATTATCTGGAGAGCTTTGAAGAATGAAAAGAAACCAATGCTATATTGCCTTGAACACTACTGTAACAAGAAAAAAGGTTGAATTACTTTTGATTGAAGACACAGTTGGAATAAGTACCCTTAGAGCCATGGTTTTTCATTTCAACCTACAGGCTTTGCACTACTTTTCAAGTCTAGGCAACAGCCAACAGCTAGTTAACCACTTGTTTTGATATGCGTGTTTGTGTGTATGTTGAGAGCTGCAGAGAGGGAAGGACAAAAGGCTCTTTTGATCTGTTGAGAAAAAAATAATTTAATTTGTGCTATTTGAAGTCAGTATAAAGAGGTATCTGGATTCCTTCAATATGTATCTGCTTCAAAAAATGAAAAAATTTATTACAAATATAAAAAGAGCTAAAATTGAGTTCTGTGAATTGGACTGGAGAGTTACTAAGTCACTGTTTTCTCAACTAGAAAAGCTAGTTTTACTCAAACACATCTGGTTTGATTAAAATTCCCAGTGATTTAAAATTTTTAAACTGCACAAATTGACTGTCTTTAATGTTGGTCTTAATTATTAGAAAATTGTTAAAATTGAAAAAAATATTTTTGCACAGACTCATTCTGGCCATGGCTAATTCCTCACCATATGGAAAAAGCAAGTGGAACTCAGGAGTATGTATTATTTCTAATAAAAATAACAAATTGGTCCCAACATTCCAATAGTCCAGACAGTAAAGAATCTGCCTGCAGTGTAGGAAATGAGGGTTCGATTCCTGAGTCTGGAAGATCCCCTGGGGAAAGGAATGGCTCCCTCCTCCAGTATTCTTGCCTGGAAAATTCCATGGACAGAGGAGCCTGAGGGCTACAGTCTATGGGGCGCAAGAATGGACACAACTGAGCGACTAACATTTTCACTTTCCATTTTAACTATTACTGGCCGGCAAAGGAGAGACCAAGATAGCATGAAATTATTTTTTTCTTTCTGCACCTTAGAGAAATATTTAAGGATTTTTCAAATTTTTCTCTCAATAGTTGAGGAATACAATGAAAATAATTTGGCAATAAAAGGAAACTCTGCCAGTATTTTTTAGCAAATTATGGATCCCCATTATTTTGTTCTTCTGAAGAAAAATCAAGAGAATAAAATTGTGTCTGACTGAACAAACACAATCAATTAAGGGAAAAAAAGGATTTTTAATGTCAACAAGCGAGAAGAACAGATTTAATTCAAAGAGGTTAAAAAAAATCCTGGTTGGGCTGATTTGTTTACACTGAATTTGTTGTTTGTTGGACTGAATTAGCTCTATCTATCAGTGTTCATAGTTTGCCTGAATTGAAATTCCAGTTCTACTGTTTACTAACTGGATTCTCTTGGGTAAGGTCATCGTCTAAGTCTCAGGTTTTCTGTTCGTCATCAGTTCAGTTCCGTCGCCCAGTCATGTCCAACTCTTTGCAACCCCAAGGACTGCAGCAGGCCAGGCTTCCCTGCCCATCACCAACTCCCAGAGTTTACTCAAACTCGTGTTCATAGAGTCAGTGATGCCATCCAACCACCTCATCCTCTGTCATCCCCTTCTCCTCCTACCTTCAATCTTTCCCAGCATCCGGGTCTTTTCAAATGAGTCAGTTTTTTGCATCAGGTGGCCAAAGTATTGGAGTTTCCACTTCAGCATCAGTCCTTCCAGTGAATATTCAGGACTGATTTCCTTTAGGATGGACTGGTTGGATCTCCTTGCAGTCCAAGGGACTCTCAAGAGTCTCCTCATAGTACTGGACTTCTCCAGGCCAGAATACTGGAGTGGGTACCCTTTCCCTTCTCTGGAGGAAATTCCGAACTCAGGGATCGAAGCAAGTCTCCCACATTGCATGCAGATTCTTCACCAGCTGAGCTGCAAGGGAATCCCTCTGTTTATCATAGTTATTACAATAATTGATTTTTTGTTTGGTTTTATAATATAGTTTTATTTATTTATTTAGGCTGTGCTGGGTCTACTTTGCTGCCTGGGCTTTACTCCGGTTGTGGTTGAGGCAGGGCTGCTCTCTAGCTGCAGTGCTCAGATTTCTCATTGCAGTGGTTTTCTTGTGGAGCACGGGCTCTAGGGTGTGTGGGCTTCAGTAGTTGCAGCACATGGGCTCAGTAATTGTGACTCCCAGGCTCTAGAGTGCTGGCTCAGTAGCTGTGGTGCACAAGCTTAGTTGCTCAGAGGCATGTGGGATCTTCCCGGATCAAGGATAGAACCTGTGTCTCCTACATTGGCAAGCAGACTCTTTAACACTGAGCCACCAGGGAAGCCCAATAACTGATTTCTACAGTGTACTGGGTACTCTTCAAAGGGCTTTTCACGAGGTAATTCATTATTTATAACAACTCTATGAAGTAGGTACTACCATTGTCACGCTTCTGATTTCTCAAGTAAGGAAAGAGACCCAGAGAGATTCGATAGTTTGTCTGAGGTCTCAGCACTAGTATATGGTAGAACAAAGCTGTGAACCCAAGTAGGCTGCTCTTGGCTTCTGATGAATGTGTTGGTGTCTGTCAATACAGTTCTCCAGGTTGTCAGAATTTCATGCCAAAGTGCTGGTCAAGCACCTAGCCCAGTGTTTGGCATGTATTAAGTACTTAAAACTGTTTCCTCTAACTGTCATCCACCCAGAATTCTTAGGAATGACCAGTCTTTACTATAAATGAGGTTAGTTAAGTACTATGGATTGGATGAATAATATGTGCCTTAAGCTATTTATATGTCTTCCAATTTTCCCCCTGAAGTTTGATGTTTCTATTACTGGTAACATCACTTTCTCAATCACTCAAACCTGATTTTTTAAATTTAATTTATTTTTTGCTTGTTTATTTGTTTTTTAAACTTTTTATGTTATATTGGAATATAGCTGATTAACAATGTTGTGATAGTTTCAGATGAACAGCAAAGGGACTCAGCCATATATATACATATATCCATTCTCCCCCAAACTCCCCTCCCATCAGGCTGCTACATAACATTGAGCAGAGTTCCCTGTGCTATAGAGTAAGTCCTTGTTTGTTATCCATTTTAGATATAGCAGGGTGTACATGTCAATCCCAAACCCCCTAACTATCCCTTCCCCCATCCTTCCCCCATCCTTCCCCCACTCCCCGTCAACCATAATTCATTCTCTAAGTCTGAGAGTCTGTTTCTTTCTGTCAAACTTGATTTTTAAAAATTGTCTGTCTGTATATGTATATGTATATATATAATATTTTTATTTATAATAAAAAACAATAATGCCAGTACTCATGTACCTGCCACATGACATAAGACAAAGATCAATGCCAGTATTTTGGCATCTGCCTTATGGCCCTCTCTGGTTACACCCCTATCTGGAACACAGTGGCCAGCTTGTAGGTTGCTCCTTGGAGCTGACACGTTGACATCGTCTTTGGCCATCTCCTGCCTACTTGAAGACGATTATTCACAAATCTCATTTTTCTTCATTAAGAAGTTTCACTCCCTGTATGAGTTTCCTGTTGCCACTATTACAAATGGCCACTAACTTAATGGCCTAAAACAACAAAAATTTGTTTTCTGACAATCTCAACAGTTCAGAAATCCAGAATGGGTTTCATTGGTCGTAAATTGGGTTATCAGCAGAGCTAGTTCCTCCTGGAGACTCTGGGGAGAGAAGCTAGCTCTGGCCTTTTTGAGGTATCTTGTGACCACCTATATTCCTTGGCTTGTAGCCCCTCCCTCCGTCCTCAGAAGGCACGCTCCAATCTCTGCCTCCGTCCTCTCACCACTTTCTCTTCTGAAGCTTCGTGTCTTTCTCTTATAAGGACTATCATCCTGGACAATCCAGGATCCTCTGCCCTTCATTTAATCATGTCTGTACAGTCTCTTTTCCCATGTAAGGTAATGCTCACAGGGTCCAGGGATAGACACGTCTGGGGACCATTATTCAGCTCGCCTCCCCCCCCCCCCCCCATCCATTTACTCATTTTTTATTTGCTGTACTGTGCTTAGTCACTCAGTCATGTCCGACTCTTTACAAACACACATACTTACATAATAATACAAACACAAACAATAAACCCTTTTAAATCTTACAGTACAGTACCTTGAAAAGTGCGGTAGTAGAGTACAACAATGGGCATATAGAGGCTGGCACGCATGTTCACATTTTTGAAAGCTCGCAACCTGAAGATTTGTATGTAGGGGACACATTGTATTTCTAACACATTGTAATTACCTCTTGGTTATTCCTGTCTGCTTAGAGGTGAGGCAAAGCTAGAATTAAAAAGTATACATATCCTCTAGGCACCACCTAATGAGGAGGGGTAAAAGATGCCAGAGAATGTTTCTATTCCAATTTTGTCTTACATTACTAACTTTACATCTGTTGTGCATGGAGTATGTAAGGGTGTTCCAATTATGATTTATCATTTCTCAGCAATTATCAAGCCCGGATGGGGGAGAGGACTGGAACAGAGTGCATTGTCTCTGGATACCATTTATCCTCTGGGCATCAGGACACTTGTTTCGCTTGCTCTTCTCCAGCATCAGTCCTGCATGGCAATACCAAACCCACTCTTTCAAAACACAGGACACTGGCTTATCAAAACATATGAATAAAGAAGAACAAAAGAGTCAACAGCGACAGTCATCACCTACAGCATGTTTCTCAAGCATTAGCTTGACGAATAACTGGAAGTCATGTTACTTCAGGAGTAAGTGGAGAAAGTAAGGGCTTTGGCCCCAGATACACCTGGGATTAAATTCTGAAGCCCCACTTTCTATGCTCCACATCTTTGGGAAGAATGCATGCCCTCTTCAAGCCTTTGTCCCCTAATCTGCAGCTTTTATTGAGAAGATACAATGAGATATTACATGTAAAAAAAAAAAATGTTTAGCCCAGCCTGGCACTTGGACTCAGAAATCTTGTCTCTCTCCTTTTTCTTTAGTGAAAAACTGTGCTCTTTGCAGAAAATCATGAAATATTCATCATCCAGACTAGAGTAATATTTGTAGCAGACTCTGTGACTACGTAATACAAAATATAAACGATGAGGACAACTTTCAAGCAAAAAGTTATTATACTAAACCCAATTAGCTAATTCTACATTTTAGGGTAAATAATTATTTTGCTATTTTTTTCTTATGTTGACACTGACAAACATTTGCTAGCAGATAAGCAGTAGCAGTGGGTGCCAAATGTTTAAAGAAAATATTTTGGCTAGAAAAATTGCCCCCCAAAATTGGGGGAAGAATACTCATTAATTAGGTTTTCAGCAAGCTGAAAAGGTCTGACATTATTTAATTTTTAACTTCAGAACACCTCAGTACAAGTCACAAAATAAGAACATTCCATGGAAACATGGTGTGAAGAATCTATTAGATAAAATCCAAATTGCTTCTCCTGACCTTCACAATGCCCTCACTTTGGTTCCAATGTGTCTTTTCAAAGTTTTCTCCCTGGAAACCCTCTGTCTAACTCAGATTAGTCTGAAGGCCCCTGGCTAATTGCCTTTCCGCCCATCATCCTGCCTGCTTCTCCCTTGTTTTTATATCAAGGTGACAAGCTCAAATGCCACAGCTCTGACAGACCATGAAGATACACAGGCCCATAGTGACCAGGTCCTAAAAATTTTCAAGAGAAGTCAGAACTCTGAAATCTGGTGGAAACTTCCTAATTTTTAAATATTTACAATGAATTTAAAATGTTTAAAAATTGAATGAGTCAGAAAAAGCATACCAGCAGTCTAGATTGAACCCAAGTCTCTAATAAGCAGCTCCGATCTCTGCAAATCAGTAAGAAGCCACTCAAATGTCTGGAGAGGCAGGTCTTAGGATTGCACCCCACCCCCTCATGAACTCCCCTATGTCTGGATCCATACTCTTGCACTTCCACCCCTTCCTCTCCTTAGCACTTACAGGTAGGTTTAAACTGCTACTTCGTATTTTTCCTTTTAAGTTCTTGAAGGACAGGAATCGTACTGAAAGGAACTTTGTCATGTTTGTTTTTTTTTTTTAACTCAGAACACACTGCGATTGGAAAATGAATAAATTACTCACATCAGAGATTCTTTCCCAAATTCCACTGACTGACGTCATGGTCATTGTCTATTTATCCAGTGAATCCTTTTATGTTTATTTTTACTTCTCCACATTTTTGGCTACTCACCAGGGAGTCATTTAAACATTTTCCACCTTTACCCCAACTCAAGAAGGGCATGATTAACAAATATAGGTGAAAATATGTGATTTTAGACTTAAGGTTACTCTACCTGACTGGACAGAGGATGAGACAGTTGAATGGCATCACTGACTCAACAGATATGAGTTTGAGCACACTCCAGGAGATGCTGAAGGGTGGGAAAGCCTCGCTGAACACTACTGAGAGACTAAACAACACCCCCGACTGGACTAACGTGTGTTCTATATACCCTGGACTTAGGGAAAAGACTCAAGTGGGTGGAATTGTTTGGGAAGCTTTTACTGAGTTCCTTATGTATCATCTGTTTTCAACATTGTACTGGGGTATTGACATTTCTTGTTGTGCCAGGAAAAAATCTATAATCAATGATAATACCCATAAGTTCTACACTAAATCTTCATTATTTATGCACCATGAAGATGTATTGTTTGGATTTCATGGACCACAGCTGGGTTCCATTTCTGTGGGAAACTGAGAAATGTCTGTGTGTCAAAACCAAAAGCTATTTCTATTTTTATTCATGCCCTTCCTTCCTTAATCATGTCCAGTGCACCATTTACATCTTTACAATGTCTGCCCAATATGTGTCTATAGTCAAATCGCTGTCCATGTTGTACAAGGAAGGGCTTCTGCTTTTGTAACAGCTCTGGGTCCTCTCAATTCATGGGCAAGTCAGAGGACATAAGCTTCACACAGAGTGATGCTTACTTGGGGGACTGATTAACTTCAGAGCTTCTGTTTTCTCACCTGTAAAATGAGAGTAGTTATACTGAGCTAATGAAGGCATTAGGAGAATTCAGAGATTTCATTATTAAAAGAAGAGGTACAAAGGAACAGTAGCTATTATTCATTTTCCCTTCCCTTCCCCCTCCTTTCTACTCTTCTGAAGTGAGAAATCTACAGAGCATGCACATCCTTTTTCCAAAAGGATGTGAAATCTGGAGAAAAGCCTTATTATTTGGTGCCACATCCCCCTTATAGTTTCTCTCCATGGAGTTACCTTAAATGTTGTTCAATATTTCTTTTATCATTTTCTTCATTCAAGAAATATTTGTTCTGCTTGGAGCCATTTGTAAAATGAATAAATGAAAGCTATGACCGGGAGCTGACTGTGGCCCAGATCATGAACTCCTTATTGCCAAATTCAGACTTAAATTGAAGAAAGTAGGGAAAACCACTAGACCATTCAGGTATGACCTAAATCAAATTCCTTATGATTATACAGTGGAAGTGAGAAATAGATTTAAGGGACTAGATCTGATAGATAGAGTGCCTGATGAACTATGGACAGAGGTTCGTGACATTGTACAGGAGACAGGGATCAAGACCATCCCCATAGAAAAGAAATGTAAAAAAGCAAATGGCTGTCTGAGGAGGCCTTACAAGTAGCTGTGATAAGAAGAGAAGCAAAAAGCAAAGGAGAAAAGGAAAGATAAAAGCATCTGAATGCAGAGTTCCAAAGAATAGCAAGAATAGATAAGAAAGCCTTCCTCAGCGATCAATGCAAAGAAATAGAGGAAAACAACAGAATGGGAAAGACTAGAGATCTCTTCAAGAAAATTAGAGATACCAAGGGAACATTTCATGCAAAGACGGGCTCGATAAAGGACAGAAATGGTCTGGACCTAACAGAAACAGAAGATATTAAGAAGAGGTGGCAAGAATACACAGAAGAACTGTACAAAAAAGAGCTTCATGACCAAGATAATCACAATGGTGTGATCACTTATCTAGAGCCAGACATCCTGGAATGTGAAGTCAAGTGGGCCTTAGAAAGCATCACTACAAACAAAGCTAGTGGAGGTGATGGAATTCCAGTTGAGCTATTTCAAATCCTCAAATATGATGCTGTGAAAGTGCTGCACTCAATATGCCACCAAATTTGGAAAACTCAGCAGTGACCACAGGACTGGAAAAGATATTTTCATTCCAACCCCAAAGAAAGGCAATGCCAAAGAATGCTCAAACTACTGCACAATTGCACTCATCTCACACGCTAGTAAAGTAATGTTGAAAATTCTCCAAGCCAGGCTTCAGCAATACATGAACCGTGAACTTCCAGATGTTCAAGCTGGTTTTAGAAAAGGCAGAAGAACCAGAGATCAAATTGCCAACATCCATTGGATCATGCAAAAAGGAAGAGAGTTCCAGAAAAACATCTATTTCTGCTTTATTGACTATGCCAAAGCCTTTGACTGTGTGGATCACAATAAACTCTGGGAAATTCTGAAAGAGATGGGAATACCAGACCACCTGACCTGCCTCTTGAGAAATCTGTATGCAGGTCAGGAAGCAACAGTTAGAACTGGACATGGAACAACAGACTGGTTCCAAATAGGGAAAGGAGTATGTCAAGGCTGTATATTGTCACCCTGCTTATTTACTTCTATGCAGAGTACATCTTGAGAAACGCTGGGCTGGAAGAAAAACAAGCTGGAATCAAGATTGCCGGGAGAAATATCAATAACCTCAGATATGCAGATGACCACCCTTATGGCAGAAAGTGAAAAGGAACTAAAAAGCCTCTTGATGAAAGTGAAAGAGGAGAGTAAAAAAAGTTGGCTTAAAGCTCAACATTCAGAAAACGAAGATCATGGCATCTGGTCCCATCACTTCATGGGAAATAGATGGAGAAACAGTGGAAACAGTGTCAGACTTTATTTTTGGGGGCTCCAAAATCACTGCAGATGGTGATTGCAGCCATGAAATTAAAAGACGCTTACTCCTTGGAAAGAAAGTTATGACCAACCTAGATAGCATATTCAAAAGCAGAGACATTACTTTGCCAACTGGGGTCCATCTAGTCAAGGCTATGGTTTTTCCAGTGGTCATGTATGGATGTGAGAGTTGGACTGTGAAGAAGGCTGAGTGCCGAAGAATCGATGCTTTTGAACTGTGGTGTTGGAGAAGACTCTTGAGAAGACTCCCTGGGACTGCAAGGAGATCCAACCAGTCCATTCTAAAGGATATCAGTCCTGGGTGTTCATTGGAAGGACTGATGCTAAAGCTGAAACTCCAGTACTTTGGCCACCTGATGTGAAGAGTTGACTCCTTGGAAAAGACTCTGATGCTGGGAGGGATTGGGGGTAGGAAGAGAAGGGGACGACAGAGGATGAGATGGCTGGATGGCATCACTGAGTCAATGGACATGAGTTTGGGTGAACTCTGGGAGTTGGTGATGGACAGGGAGGCCTGGCGTGCTGCAATTCATGGGGTCACAAAGAGTCAGACACGACTGAGCGACTGAACTGAGCTGATAATGTCAATTGAATCTACTAAACTTACAACATTATTGTTATTGTTGTTCAGTTGCCAAATCAAGCCTGACTCTGTGACCCAATGGGCTGAAGCACTCTAGGCCTCCCTGTCCCTCACCATATCCCAGAGTTTGCCCAAGTTCATGTCCTTTGAACTGTCCATGCCATCCTGCCATCTCATCCTCTGTCATCCTCTTCTCCTCCTCCTTCAACTTACAACATAGGTTTTATTATTTTTAGTGCATTGAAACATAATTTATTAATTATAGTGATGATGTCAAAGTAAGTTTATGTTCTTCTCAAAATTGGCAGAATTAAATTCAGGAAGGAAGAAGACTTGCTGGTTACAAAGTGATAAACCAATGAGGAAAACTTTGTATGGTCTTATTTAACCAGGAGCCAGCACCAAAGTCTTTGGAAAAGGAAGTCAAATTTTATTAAAATGTAAATTTGAGTATAATAATCATACAGTCTTTTACCTTAAGTAGATACCTATAAAGTCAGCATTTATTCATTCAAGAAAGAATTGAATTTGGTGTTGGAGAAGACTCTTGAGAGTCCCTTGGACTGCAAGGAGATCCAACTAGTCCATTCTAAAGGAAATCAGTGAACTAAACATGAAGGAAACATCTTCAATTTTTAAAAAATCTAAAATTGTATCAGCTTGAGAACTGAGTCCTCAAGAGAAAATGGAGCCGAAAGGATGTCTTGTCTTACCAAGAAAAATGATAGGAGAAAACAAAGGAAATGTATAGGTTAGCCTAGAAGAGAGAAGGCTAAGAAATAAGTAATAGCTCTGACTTCAAAATAAAAAGGATTTCAATGAGAAAAACAATGGAAGATTTTAATTGCCACTACCAAGTATAAGGGTTTCCCTGGTGGCTCAGTGATAAAAATCTGCCTGCAATGCAGGAGAAATGTGTTCAATCCCTGGGTTGGGAAGATCCCCTGGAGAAGGAAATGGCAACGCACTCCAGTATTCTTGCCTGGGAAATCCCATGGACAGAGAATCCTGGTGGGCTACAGTTCACAGGGTCACGAAAGAGTCTGACCCAACTTAGTGACCAAACAACAATCAGGTATAAACAGTAAAACTGACCTAAAGACAGAGAAATTTCTGAGGAAATAAAGACACCTTTTCTGGAGAGGCACTAAACAAGGAATTCTCAGGAAGGCACCACACTTTCTGTCCAGAGGATCTCTAAGAGAAAGTCATCAGTCATTGTCAGAGTTTTATGACACTCATCCACATTGAAAGTATGTGACATACAATAAGGAGGTTGAAAGAAACGCCAAAGAATCTTCCTATGTGATCCATTCCAGACAAATGACTCAAAAGTAGCTGTTTACACTTTACTTTAAAATCCTCAAAGAGAGAATTTACTCCAAGCCCACTGATAATACATCATGCTGTCTTTGTTGTTGTTGTTGTTAAGCTATAGTGTTTCTTGATTGTGTACCCTACATTATTAACCAGAAGAATACAGCTGCCCTCAACAGGTCTGGGTGCTCAGCTATTAAGGGAAGCCTCAAGTGTTAGAAACTGACTTAGGGATTGTATTTGCAAGTCTGGTGATTTTCCATTCCCAGGACACAAATGAGAAAGATCATTTGTTTTCCTTTTTAGTCATTCTTGGGAAGAATTTCATTCTAGAAAAATATATGCCTTCAACTAATGAGAGACATTTTTTAATCTTCTTTACTGGAAAAAAAAAACTTGTATAATTAAAGGTTATATAGATTCTTAAGTGTGAGATGTCTAGACCAGGAGAGAAGAATAGCCTGAAATTAAAAGTCTGCTGTGAGTTGCGGTTACAGTGGAGCTTCTTCTATAGCTCTAAAAATCACACAATTCATCATCTAAACTGGAATGCTTTTGAGACTGAACAGTTGAGGGGCTATTAATTACTAGAGCAGGCAACAGGCACGAGTTGGAACTGTCCCAGGGAACCGGACACATGGCCACTTTATCAAGAATCAAATTTCTCATGCAATAAAAATGATAGTCAGACCTCTTTAAGTTATACTAAAAAATAAACACATTTGCTGCATAATTTATAGATACTTGTATGTCTATTTTGAAGATTTGTTACTGTAAAATTATGAACTATACTGATGACCATGGAGAAATTAATTTTTCCACTTATTACCAGAGGAGATGCTCATTGATTAGAACACATCTCCTAAGTTTTTTCATTAACCGCAAGGAAGCAGTGATTTAAAAAAAAAAAAAAGGTAATTGCATTCCCAATGTTCCTGAGTTAGAACTTTCTGAACTCATCTCCCATTGGAAGAGTGTGATCTTAGCCTAACATAAATGACAGTGTGTTTTTCTAGGTACATCATCATATTCTGTGCTTGATACCAGAGAGCTCTGAATCTGTGAATTAGCCCCATGAAATCAGACAATGCACTTTCATTGTTATACAAAGCACATTTTCTGGGTGACTCTGGCCCAGGATCCCTACGAACAATTTTTCTTCCAAATCAGCATAATTTTATTTCCAATATTTATTACTCTCCTGAGAGATGACGTTATTTTAAATATCAGTCAGTATTGTCAGCTAGTAAATAGAGAATATTCTCACAGCTGGTCTGACTTGTCATTCTTTTATTCCCCTTAAACATCTCCTCTCCTTCCCATTTCTCCAGTTACCATCCCAGTTTAAGTATCTGAGGATCATTTAGCAGGTGCAGTTTCCTCATCTGTGAAATGAAAGGTTTAAACTAGATAAGGCTTAGATCTGCCTAACTTTACATTTCTACAATTAGATCTCATGGGAACCACTGCAAGAGCTCCCCCACCCACCAAAATCTTTCCACCTATATTAACTCCTGTGGCTATTCACTAACACATGATGCCACATGTTGTTTCAATCACCATTTTCTTTCTTTTTTGGCCATGCCATGTGGCACGTGGGATACAGGATCTTAGTTCCCCAACCAAGGATCAAACCTGCACCCCCTTCATTGGAAGGGCAAGTCCCAACCACTGGAATGCCAGGGAAGTCCCCTTCTCTTTCTTTCAGAATCGATTTATACTTATTATGTACTTCAAAACTCAAATTTTTTTCTTCTAAATGTTTTACCTTAATTCCCTGTCTTATTAGTGTTTATGCATTAGGTTAACTTTCTGGTGTTTTTTTTTTTTAATATATAATCATAACATTTATTCAACAAATGTAGGATTGGGGCAAATGGCAATTACTATTTTCAAGGCACTGAGGAAGCAGCTGTGAATCAAACAAAACAGTACAAGTTCTAGCCCTGGTGGGGCTCACATTTGATGGAGAAGATGAACGATAAGCAATGAATGAAGACAATTAATGAATGCTCAATAATAATAGCAACAGAGCAGGGAAGACAGTGACTGAGGAGGTGACATTTAAATAAACACCAGGAAAAAATCAGGGATCTACTCATCTGAAAGTCTAGGAGAAGGGTGAGGCCCCAGCAGTGGGAAAGCAGATTTGAGTTTTAAGAAGACTGGTGTGGCTGGAGCCAAAATCCTACCTTGACCTATAGACCGTCATGTTCCCGTTGGCTCCCTTCACTCCCTCCGACTTGGCTACTCTGGCCTCCTCAAAATTTTTCGAACATGTTGAACATGGTCCAACCTCAAGCTCTCTGTACCTATTGCTCTTACACTTGGGATATTCTTCTACCAGACAGACATGAGTTCACAGGGATTTGTGTATTGTCTATTTCTCCAGCTAGAATGTAGTTCTAGAAGCTCCAGAACCCAGAACATTCCCAACACACAGATAAGTATCTGTTGGCTATATGACCAGTGCATAATCATAAAGCGTACAGGTCCTCCCTATCTCAAAACCTGAGCCCTTTCATTGTATGTCAACATTTTAAAACCTCTGAAAATTCAGAAAGCCAATTGTCCTAATGATTTTCATGACTACCAAATTATTCAAATTTAGAAGCTGTAAACTTCCTAGAAAGGGGTTGCTGTAGAAATCCCAATGATCATAAAATGGAAGCTGTCATTCTCCAGGAAAATAAAGAAAGCAAGAAAAAGCAGGCAGCTTTCAAGCTGTTATTGTAGGTGACTGAATCAATAAGAAAATGCTAGTGATACTGCAGGGTCAAACCTCCAAAAATAAAAATAAATAAAATACCAGCAACATGTTTTTCAGCTTCTGCACAGCACTTTTGAGCTGCAATGGAAGACTTTTATGAAAACCTTGAGGTTCTTATTATGAATGCAATTTCATTAGGATCCTAACACTGACCTATTTAGTACATTTTTTAAAAACTCACTACTACTCCTCAAAAGAAAGAATGTAAACATGGATCTTCAGTAGAATAAAAAGTATGAAAGGTGATTATGATCACCAATGCACCAGGCAATCCAAGCAAAACCAGAAAAAATCACAATCCAATTGAAATAAGCTTTGTGGAAGGGAAGACTGGAAAGAGAAGAGAAAAGAGAAAGGAAGTGACATTTACAACCTATAGGAAAACTATGCTAACAAACTCCTTTAGCAAACAAATCTAGGCTCCTGATTCTTCCAACATGATTTGGTATTCCCAGACATAATTATTTTTCTCTTAGGGCCTTTAATGGACTGAATTGTGTCCCCCTAAAATGCATATGTTGGGCCTTCCCAGTTGGAGCTAGTGGTGAAGAACCTGCCCGCCAAGGCAGGAGACGTAAGAACCTGGGTTCAATCCCTGGGTCGAGGAGATCCCCTGGAGGAGTGCACGGCAACCCACTCCATTATTCTTGCCTGGAGAAACCCATGGACAGAGGTGCCAGGAGGGTTATGTTCCGCAGAGTTGGACACAACTAAAGCAACTTAGTGCAGCATGGTTCAAAATGCTTACGTTAAAGCCCTAGCCCTCAATAAAATGGTATCTATTTATATACTTTTTAATTTTTATTTTTTTCACTAATTTTTATTAAAATATAGTTGAATTACAAAGTTGAGTATGTGTTAGCTTCTACCATATAGTGCAGCGCATCAATTGCATGTGTGTATATATATACACCGGAGAAGGCAATGGCACCCCACTCCAGTACTCTTGCCTGGAAAATCCCATGGACGGAGGAGCCTGGTGGGCTGCAGTCCATGGGGCCGCTAGGAGTCAGACATGACTGAGCGACTTCCCTTTCACTTTGCACTTTCATGCACTGGAGAAGGAAATGGCAACCCACTCCAGTGTTCTTGCCTGGAGAATCCCAGGGACGGGGGAGCCTGGTGGGCTGCCATCTATGGGGTCACACAGAGTCGGACACGACTGAAGCGACTTAGCAGCAGCAGCAGCATATATATATACACACACTCTTTTTTGGGTTGTTTTCCCTTTCTATGGCATTACAGAGTATTAAGTAGAGTTCCCTGTGCTCTACACTATGTTCTTGAAGACACTGCTTGGTGTGTATATGTATGTTCTCTCCATCTGTGTCTTTATTTCTGTTTTGTAAATAAGTTCATTTGTACCATATAAGCAACATCATGATATTTGTCGTTCTCTGTCTGGCTTATTTCACTCAGTGGACCTAGAGATTGGCTTTTGAAGATAATTAGGTTTAGATGAAGTCATGAGGTTTAGGGGCTTCTGTGACGGGATTAGCATCCTTATAAGAAAAGACACCAGAGAGCTTGTTGTTTCCCTTCACTCTGCTCATCTCTGTCTCTCCACCTCTCTCTGGCAGGGGAGGACACAGCAAGAGAGTGATCACCTGCAAGCCAGCAAGAGTTCTCATCAGAACCTAACCATACCCACCCCATGATCTCAGACTTCCAGCCTTCAGAACTGAGAAAATAAATGTCTGTTGTTTAAGCCCTGCTGTCTACAGTTTTGTTGCAACAGCCTGAGCTGACTAAGAACACATGGGGAAGTTTCAATATCCAGAAGGAATAGCATCATAGTGTAACTGTATCTTTTTATTCTTCAAAGAAGCACCTGAGTAAAATCATGGTTACCTTCCTACATTCACAGATGGGAATGGGTTGGCAAAGCTGCACAACATACAGCTTTGTGGGCTCCAGCTTCTAATTGCAATTAAGCTCATACCTACTTGCCAAAAGAACTGAAGAGAATTTTTGAGGTACAAGCGAGATCAGTCTGTTCTAATGTTGATGAGTCCCAATTACTGGTAGTGGTAGTCTTTGAAAACAGCAATTTACAAAGAATGCATTAGTTGTACCTTTCCTAGTGTTATGGTATAATAAAAACATCAGAAATAACGTATTTTGCTGATTCTTTCTTGCTGGTTTAGTATCCAGTGTTGACAGATTCTTCCATTAAGAAAGCAGCCATTTTTCCTATGAATTTAATGGCAACTTAACCAAGAAGGTAGGTGACATGTTAATGGATTTTCAGGAGTGTAACTTGGATCAAGTGGTTAAAACCTTCCAGAAAAGCTTAGTTTTCCCACAAATCCCAATCTTAATCTTCAATTATCTCCAGTTAGGGCAATTCAGGAAGACTCACCCTCCCAAAAGGAAGATAATTAGGGAAAAATCAAGTGGGGAACTTGGGGGTAGGAAAAAGACAGCCTTGGGGATCATTTGCAAAGAACACTCACATTAGCAAACTCAAGTTAAATAAATATTTATTGCAAAGATGTGGATAACCTCAAAAAATGGGGGGAAAAAATAAACAACTGAGTCATCAGGCATCTCCTCTCTTGAAACATGGTTCTCTGGCTTTTTCTGTGCGAATTTTTCATTCTGTTCTGAGCAGGTCCATTTCTTCATCTAACTTGCGGCTTTCATTCCCAAGACTTTCAGATTTCATGTCTTCCAATTCTTTTCAATTCCATCGTTCATCGTTGTTTCTCAGTGTCCCTATGTCATATTCCCAAGAACAGCTGTCCAACCTTTTCCAATTAGCTTTGCTGAAGGAATAGCAGCCAGAAACACGGATACATAAAAGTGTATACATCCATTACCCAGGCAGAGTCACAGGCTCACAGGTATTCAAAAGCTTCCTGTCTTTAGATGAAATATGCCTGGGACCACAAAATAAGGTCATACTTCCTTCAATATAATGATTCAACTCCAGAAGACAATGGTTGTTTTGCCATCATACCAATGGGTAGGAAAATCAAAGCTCGAGAAAAGCTTGAAGTTCCTGCTTGTCAGGCTGGGTTTTCATCAGCATTTGGGAGCAAGGTTCTTTCTGTCTCTCTCCATCCGAGTGGAAAGCAAAAGTATTTGGGCATATTTTTAAAGCTCCTACACTAGTCCCTATTGTTGCATCTGCTCAGCTTCTGACACTATTCTGTGAACTGTGCCCACGTCCATCTCCATTCATTCACATAGTTATTGCAGGGGAAAAGCATTTCAAAACCTGCAGTCTTCTCTCCCTCCACAAGGTTTGTTTGTCCTGAGGTGAACAGTTGACTTAAAATAGCCAATAGAGTCATTTTCCTAGAATGTTTGAACTGGGACTAAGAGAAAGAAGTTAAGAATATTTCTCTCTCTCCATCTCTCTCCTTCCCTCCTCTCCTCTCTCCCTCCCTCCTTTTTTCCTCTCCCTCCTTCACTCAGATGAAACTTTGACTGGGTTTTCTGCATCTCCAGGATTTAACAGGACAGTAAGCAAGTTCAGCTGGGTAATGGATGAACTCGACAGAGGCTGGCTGAGTGTACACTGGCAAGAAAGGGTGAGGTCCCCAGGGAAGGGGCTGCAGAGGAGAGTTTACATCCTCCTGCAGGCTTTTTCTCTACAAACTTCAGTAGGTGCTCACAGAAAAGACTGGGAAAGTCCAAAAAATCTGCAAATTGGAGACAAAGGAATTGAGAGATCTGAGAAGCAGAGAAAGCATGTGAAGAAAGAAAGTAAATAAATGTGCAGAGAGAACCAGGGGAATGCAGAGATCTGTCCATTCCGGGGCTAATAGCCCATCACACCTTGGAGAATATTAGTCCCCAGTGTTCATTATTGTTGAAGTTATAGGGGAACGGGTCCCTTAAGAAGAACCAAAAATATCTCAACTTAGACTGCTTTCCTGGTGATTTTCCATACATAGAGAGTTTGCAACTATTTTCCAAGTTACCATCTCACTGTTTCTTGACCACAGAGGATTATCTGTAACCACCCAAAAAAAACTGAAAATTTCAGCCCACAGTTTGCAAAGTGGATTGCAAATTCATTTCCCTGTTGAAGCTATGGGAATTAAAAATAAATTCGCATCCTACTATTGTCCTCATCATCATGGATCCTGGCGACCTTTCTTTTCTTCATTTCCTATTTTCCATTAAAATCCAGAGAGAGAGAGAACAGAGGAATAGTCCATGAGTCTTGGTATGAACAGAGCTCCAGAAAGGAAAATTTCTTGTGCTATCTTTTCTTACTCTAACCTTGGCCCAGATAATGACTGAAGTGTTCATTCATCAAAAAAAAATATACTATCAAAGAAAAATAATACAATTATTTTGCCTTTTAATGAGAAGGACTTGCATTTTTTGTCCTGGCAAACAGCCTCTGGTGTTAAATATCTCCCAAGATAATAAAGAAGTAATATGAAGGCAATTTTAAGTAATTGTGTGTATGATAAAATGGATGAAAGTGTTCAGAGACTTGCCTAATTTGTACACAATTTTCTACAGATTGCAGGCTGGAGTAAATTTTTACTAATTAAGTTAGTAACCTATTACTCAAAGAAATGAAACTTGATTATAATAATGATTATTCATTTATTATGCAAAAACCTTTGCACTGCTGAGTGAAAAACCTTTTTCAGGCAGTTAATAGTCACTCATTTCATACACTTTGCTCATTCTGAATTTCCCGCCGGAAATATATGCATGTTGCTTGGTAGACACTGAAAGATGATAATGACCAATTGGGTTCTTTGGGGCCCTTTCAGAATTTACAGAAATATAATTTATCTCTAAATTGACTGAACTTGGGATGGCATTATAGTGATCCTAAACAGATAAAAATGGAGACTATTTTCCTTTTAAGCCCCTCAACAGCTATTTAATTTAAAATGCCTTGCCTTTCGGTATTTAAATAAATTAGCTGACAGCTGCAAGAAATCACTTATATAAGATTTGAGAAGGTGATTGATATGTACAAACAAATAGATCCTAAAGGACATGGAGCAGAGAAAGAATGGAAACATTTCCACATCATGTTTTCCGATTATTTCTTTTTCTTCCTCCTTGAAACATGGGCCCAAGGGAACAAGCTTCTTTTTCACCCTGACTAGTTCTACAGCTCAACAGACATTCTAATGAAAGGAAGCTGCCATCCTCAATGCTCTTTGCAGAACAAACAATATACTTCCTGTGACCACATTATGCACTGCCACAATCTCCAATTTGGTGCACTTGAGCCTGTGAGCTACAGGAATCAAAGTCACCGAGCAGTGGGGAGTAAATGAAATAATTGTCCACCAGTTGTTTTATTAAAGATTGGGCAGCTGGAGTTGTCTCCAAGCAAATGTATCTGCAGCCCCTGGGGATCGCTAAGATGAATGTTACAAACTCAAACTTAAAGAAACACTCTTAGAGGAATACGTGGCTTTTTTGGACCAATGCATCAATAGTATATTTTACTTTCCTCTAACATGCAGGCTGCCTGGGGAAAGCAAAAGCAAATACAAAAATTCCCTGTGAATAATAAAATCCAAAGTGAGGTTAACATTTCCATCCTCAGCAGGTTATTCCAGTTTGAACTGTCTTCTTTCTAATCAGGGATAATTTCACCAACAGCACAGCAGTCCCGCTAGTTCACAGAAGATGAATTTTGTGTTTTCCTAGTTTGATGATTGCTGACTCTTGCGCTGGAGCAATTTGTGTTTTGATGCTACTTTTCTGCTATTTATTGTTGAAGGAGGGGGAAATATTGCCTTGTGTTTTTTACAATGTTTATGGCTGAAGCAGAAAAATAGTAAAGCAACACTTTCCAGCTTTTCCCATGCATAGAGATTGCTAATCAAGAATTGAGATGAATAAATAGCAATTACATCTTGCTGGGGGGAGGGGAGGGGGAAAGCTGCTCCTTGCCCATGGCTAGTATGTGAGTAGTCCCCCTAAACGCATCAAAATCCCTTAAAATAATAAAATACCACAAGGATCACCAATTAATCATCAAATATATACCGTATCAATGTGCCCCCCAATGGTTTTAGATTCCTATAAAGGATCCTCAAGTTGCCCTTATGGTAACAATTTTTTTAACCTTTTATTTTCTACTGAAGTATAACTGCTTAACAATTTGTGATAGTTTCCGATGCATCACAAAGGGACTCAGCCATAAACACACATGCATCCATTCTCCCCAAACTCCTCTCTTATCTAGGCTGCCCTGTACCGCCGAGTAGAGTTCCCTGTGCTATACAGTAGGACCTTGTTGGCTATCCATTTTAAATATAGCAGTGCGTATATGTCCATCCCAAACTCCCTAACTATCCCTTCTCCTCCATCCTTCCCCCACTTCCCAGCAAACATAAGTTTGTTCTCTAAGTCTGTGAGTCTGTCTCTGTTTTGTAAATACATTCATTTGAACATTTCTTTTTAGATTCTTCATATAAGGGATGTCATACTTGATAACAATTTCATGGCATTGATCTCAAGAAATAAGTAGTAGAAAACACACATGCAACTGCCCAGGCCATGACCTTAATAATCCCCAAGGTTTGAACCCTAAATTTTGAATAATCCCCAAGCCAGTTCTGATGTCTCTGTCTTTTCCTCACCTCCTTAACCAGAGGGTATTGATAGCCAGCAAGAAGCCAATGTATGGCGTATTGGTAAGAGTATGAACTTTGGCCACACTGCCTTGGCTCGTTACCTAACTGCAACAACTAACTAGCTGTGTGATTTTCAGCAACACTCTTACCTGCTCTAGAACAATTTCCTCATCTGGAAAGTAGAAATAGTAAGTGTACATGCCTCACGGGCTTGTCCGGAGGATTAAACGAGTTAACATTTACAAGATACTCAGGGTGGTAACAGACTGTAGCCCACCAGGCTCCTTTGTCCATGGGATTCTCCAGACAAGACTACTGGAATAGGTTACCATTCCTTCTCTAGAGGATCCTTCCAACACAGGTATCAAACCCAAGTCTCTTGTGTAGATTCTTTACCACTTCTGCCACCTGAGAAGCCCAAAGCAAAGCTACTCTAGGGAAAAAGGTAAGACCTTGGGGGTTTCAGAATTACTGTGTATTGTGTGGACATGGGTCAGATTCAGGAAATTATCCAACCAATCTAGCCTACGTAGTTGGGCTTAGTCATACTTCAAAAGGCTATTTCTTGAGCATGTCAAAGTCATCTGGTGCTTTCAGATTGCCGAACCTGACTTGGCACTCTCTTAAGCAACAGCTGCTCTGCTATCTAGCACCCTAGGGTTTACAGAATTTCTTTATATCAACACTGAGTTTCAGAGACTTAATGGCAAATATTAATACATGAGTGTGGTGGTGTTGTTTAGTCGCTAAGTTGTGTCCGACTCTTTTGTGATCCCATGGACTGCAGCCTGCCAGGGTCCCCTGTCCATAGGATTTCCCAGGCAAGAATACTGGAGTGGGTTGCCATTTCCTTCTTCAATTCATGAGTATGGTGGTGCCTTATTCAGTACCTTCTTGATGATAGGAAATGTCCAATAATGAAAACAACATGAATTCAGAATCAAAATAAAACTGAACTGATCCATCCTTTACTGGAATTGTAATTTGGGTTTCAGCCTGTTTACATGTGGAGCAAGGATTAGATTAAATCTAGAAATCTCAACCTAAGGTTTCCTGATTCTGAAGTTTTGTGGGTTTCTACATTTTTTTCCAAAAAGTAGTCTGTGAGTGATTTTCAACATTTCAAATAGCCTAAAGGAAAACCTGCCTTTACTCAAGATAACACTGTGGAGGGGTGTGGAAACTTTAACTTTTATTACTTGGCTGGTTTCCTTTTTTTTTTTTCCCTATTGGCGAGAATTTTATCACCTTGGTGCAGTGACACAGAATGTCTTGTGCTGATGACAAGTTCTGAATAGCAATATAGATGCCATTGGTTGTAAGAGATAAAAAATGAAATTTAAAGATTACTAAACCAAATGTTTCGGTCTAAAGTTCTTAGACCAAAATCTTTCAAAATAAGGAACCTCAAGGAGAAGAGAAATAATAAAGGGGATTTCTAATAGGAGAGACATTGTGATTCAGAAACTCTGTGAGGCCCCTCTTAGTACCACGATTCCATAATTATATGATTCTAATGACCTACATACTGTTCATGGGGTTCTCAAGGCGAGAATACTGAAGTGGCTGGATGGCATCACCGACTCGATGGACATGAGTTTGAGTGAACTCCGGGAGTTGGTGATGGACAGGGAGGCCTGGTGTGCTGTGATTTATGGGGTTGCAAAGAGTCAGACATGACTGAGTGACTGAATTGAACTGAACTGAACTGAATGACCTACATCATAGACAATTTTTTAAATGAAGTTAATTTAATTTAGATGACAGCAAGACAAGCTCTATGAAAGAAAATATGAAGTAAGGACTAGTTAGAAATGCACATGTTGTTGTTCAGTCACTCAGGAGTGTCTGATTGTGTGACCCCATGGACTGCAGCATGCTGGGCATCCCTGTCCTTCACTATCTCCCCAAGTTTGCTCAAACTCATGCCCATTGAGTTGATGATGCCATTCAATCATCTCATCCTCTATCATCCTCTTCTCCTGCCCTCCATTTTTCCAGCATTAGGGTCTTTTCCAATGAGTTGGCTCTTCACATCAAGCAGTCAAAGTATTGGAGATTCAGCATCAGTCCTTCCAATAAACATTCATGGGTGATTTCCTTTAGCTTTGACTGGTTTAATCTCCATGCTGTCCAAGGGACTCTCAAGAGTCTTCTCCAACATCACAGCTCAAAAGCATCAGTTCTTCAGTACTCAGCCTTCTTATGGTCCAACTCTCACATCTGTATATGCCTACTGGAAAAAGCATAGCTTTGACTATATAGACCTTTGCTGGCAAAGTGATGTCTCTGCTTTTTAATACGCTGTCTAGGTTTGCCATAGCTTTTCTTCCAAGGAACAAACGTCTTTGAATTACATGGCTGCAGTCACCATCTGCAGTGATTTTGGAGCCCAAGAAAATAAAGTCTGTCACTGTTTCCATTTTTCCCCATCTATTTGCCATGAGACATGACCACATCACATGAAAGGTTCATCTTCCTCCAGAAAGAGTATCTTGAGAAATAATAATAATAAATTAGGGCAGTGAATTTCACAGATAACTTATTAAAGTTAACAAAATAATATTATGACAACAATTACTAATATAAACTGGGAGCTGCATACCAAGAAGTATCCATCCATCAGTAAATAAATAAGAACCCATTTCTCAAGGCTAAGTTCTCAGGGTCCATGGGGCCTAACTTTTTAGACTGGATTCAAGATATCGTTCATGGTGGGTAAAGGAGAGATGAAAATATTCACAAGAATAAGAAAATAAGATGAAATATGTAAAACTAAAGAGAATAACAAATCCAATTCTGATTTTTCACTTTATGAGGCCTTGATTATACTTGCCCCTAAATACAACAAAAGAGAGAAATTCCAGTTAAAGAAGACAAGACTCAACTGCAGTTATACATCAGAGGGGTCAGAAGAAAATGTGAGAAAGGTTATTTGAATGTGAGAGAAGTGAGATATGGCCAGCAACAGTAATGGACTGACTTTCCCAAGTAAATATATGTTTAATCTAAAGTATTAGTGGATCAAATATTCCAAATGGATGTTCATGATATAGTAGAACGAATATCAACTTGGGAGTTAGATTCCCACAACATTTTTATTAACAGGTTATATGATTTGAAGTGAAAAAAAGCTTTACTCATTCTTTTCAGCAGATATTTATCGATCCGTTGCTATACAGCAGGCACAATTGGCTACTGTCCAATTTCTTTATCTGTGAAGTGAGTGAAGTGGACTAAATGATTCCTAAATGAATTCCAACTCTAAGAATCTTTGTCTAAAATGTTAACTGACATAGTAATTTCTTATCTTATGTATCTCAGAACCGAATATCAATAGAGTATGATGAACTTACCAACGGTATCTCCAATTGTAGATTTTAATTGTGCACAAAGTTGACAAAGAAGAGAAAAAAAATAGAGAGCACAAATATTTAGATGACGTAGTTAAGTGATAGAAACTATTCCTTGGGATAGGACTATTTGAGGAATTTATCATGACAGTATAGAATGCAGTTTTATAAAAAAAAATTTTAATGTGCACCATTTTTAAAGTCTTTATTGAATTTGTTACAATATTATTTCTGCTTTATGTTTTGGTTTCTTGGCCACAAGGTATGTCGGGTCTTAGCTCCCAACCAAGGATCAAGTTCGCACTCCCTTCATTGGAAGGCTTAGTCTTAATCCCTGGACTGCCAGAGAAGTCCCTGGAAGGCAGATATTAAAAGATCCTTAAATCGCTTCTTTGCAGTTGTAAAATTATCAGTAATTGTAATTTGCGATAACACCAAATAGTCTACTTATGCTTACAATATCAACCTGAAATTATTTTATCTCAGTGTGGAAATATTTCATGACTTTTAGAAAATATTGCATCAATGTATAAGTTAGTTTCTTTAGTGCTAATACCGTAATTATACACTGGACTTTTTTGTTAGTAAGGTTGGAATTTTATATGGCATCATGACAAGTGCGCTAGACTAGACATCGAGGAATCTGGGCTCTATTTCGGACACTGGCAGGTCATTTTAGACTCATCATCTTTGTTCTCTAAGTCCCCTCCACTGGTAGAATGGGGGCATTAGACTCACTGGAGCTGGGATTTTGAAAGGAAACAATTCAAAATTCCATCCAGTTACTATAATAAATTCAGCTTAAAGTCCAGGAGCTTCAGGTAACAGTTAATCCTTTAAATCAACTCTGGAAGTGACTCTGTGTTGTCTGATGACCCACAACCTGTATGGCCAGTTATTACCTCCATTGCATCCTGCTCCCCACCATGCCTGAAACCCAGCACTGCATTCAGGCTAGAATACCAGAGACCAACACTCCTATCTGCACGTGGAAAGAATGGGAAATAGGTAACAAAGAAGGTCTACAACAAAGAACAAAAATCCAGCCAGCCAGGAGTTGTGTGCTGGCCCTGTTATAGCAGTGCTGGAAATTTCTTGATTAGACTCTCGTTCTTATTTTCTTAAAGGAATTCATTAATGCATTTACTCTGCACCTTCTTGTTTCCTTTGTCTACCACAGCCAATCTGAACTTGGGATTTGAGAGCAGTGCCTCAACAGAGGGCTTCCCTGGTGGCTCAGACAGTAAAGAATCTGCCTGAAATGTGGGAGACGTGGGTTCCATCCTTGAGTCGGGAAGATCCCCTGGAGAAGGGAATGGCTACCCACTCCAATATTCTTGCCTTGAGAACTCCATGAACAGAAGAGCCTGGCGGGCTACAGTCCATGGGGTTTCAAAAAGTTGAACACGACTGAGTAACTAACACTTTCACTCACATAAAACACAGAACTTTCTGGAAGTTTGGAATTTGGGGGGTGTTTCAAACTCAATTTTTATTCCAGATTTCTCCTTTGTTGGCAGTAGAGTTTTCTAAAATTTTGCTAAACTTTAACATCTATTTTTGTACATAAACACACCAAAATTTCTTCTTTGATGTAATATTCCTGATCTTTTTTCTTTGTGTCACAGCCCACACTTCTTTCTGTCCACTAATGATACCTCCCTGGGGGCATCTGAAATATTATAATAGGTAGAAAGGCCACTCCCTTCATCTGATGTTTGCTGAAAGCCGAGTCAAGTTCACATGCTATATCTTACTAGCCTTTGCCACTCACTGTGCTTAATTGCTCAATTGTGTCCAACTGTTTGTGACACTATGGACTGTAGCTCAACATTCAGAAAACGAAGATCATGGCATCTGGTCCCATCACTTCATGGGAAATAGATGGGGAAACAGTGGACACAGTATCAGACTTTATTTTGGGGGGCTCTAAAATCACTGCAGATGGTGATTGCAGCCATGAAATTAAAGACGCTTACTCCTTGGAAGAAAAGTTATGACCAACCTAGATAGCATATTCAAAAGCAGAGACATTACTTTGCCAACTAAGGTCCATCTAGTCAAGGCTATGGTTTTTCCAGTGGTCATGTATGGATGTGAGAGTTGGACTGTGAAGAAGGCTGAGCACCGAAGAATTAATGCTTTTGAACTGTGGTGCTGGAAAGATTCTTGAGAGTCGGACTGCAAGGAGATCCAAACAATCCATTCTGAAGGAGATCAACCCTGGGATTTCTTTGGAAGGAATGATGCTAAAGCTGAAACTCCAGTACTTTGGCCACCTCATGTGAAGAGTTGACTCCTTGGAAAAGACTCTGATGCTGGGAGGGATTGGGGGCAGGAGGAGAAGGGGACAACAGAGGATGAGATGGCTTGATGGCATCACTGACTCGATGGATGTGAGTCTGAGCGAACTCCAGGAGTTGGTGATGGACAGGGAGGCCTGGCGTGCTGGGATTCATGGGGTCGCAAAGAGTCGGACACGACTGAGTGACTGAACTAAACTGAACTGGACTGTAGCCCGACGGGCTCCTCTGTCCATGGGGATTCTCTATGCAAGAATACTAGAGTGGGTTGCCATGCCTTCCTCCAGGGGATCCTCCCAACCCAAGGATTGAACCCAGGTCTCCTACATTGCAGGCAGATTCCTTATCATCTGAGCCACTGAGAACCCTCACTAAGGCTCTTCATTCAAAACATGAAAGGATGATGCCATCAAGGTATTACATTCAATATGTCAGCAAATCTAGAAAGCCCAGCAGTGGCTATAGGACTGGTAAAGGTCAATCCTCATCCCAATTCCCAAGAAGGGTGTACTAAAGAATGTGCTAATCATCAGACAGCTGCACTCATCTCCCATTCTAGTAAAGTCATACTTAAAATCTCGCATGTTAGGCTTCAGTATTATGTGAACCAAGAACTGCCAGACGTCCAAACTGGATTTAGAAAAGGAAGAGGAACCAGAGATCAAATGTCTAACATTTGCTGGATTGTAGAGAAACAAGGGAATTCCAGAAAAACATCTACCTCTGTTTCACTGACTATGCTAAATGAACCATGGAACACTCTTAACGAGATGGAATACCAGACCAACTTACCTGTCTCCTGAGAAACCTGTATGCAAGTCAAGAATTAACAGTCAGAACACTGTATGGAACAACTGATGGTTCAAGATTGAGAAAGGAGTATGACAGAGCTGTCTGCTGTCACCCTGTCTGTTTAACCTATATGCCGAACACATTATCAGAAATGCTGGGCTGGATGAGTTACAAGCTGGAATCGAGATAGGCAGGAGAAACCATCTCAGATATGTGGATGACACCACTATAATGGCAGAAAGCAAAGAAGAACTAAAGAGCCTCTCGATGAGGTTGAAGGAGGAGAATGAAAGAGTCAGCTTAAAACTAAATATTAAAAAAAACTAAAATCATGGCATCTGGCCCTATTACTTCATGGTACATAGAAGGGGAAAAGGTGGAAATAGTGACAGATTTCCTCTTCTTGGGCTCTAAAATCACTGCAGACGGTGACTGCAGCCATGAAATCAGAAGATAGTTGGTTCTTCGCAGGAAGGCTATGACAAACCTAGACAATGTGTTGAAAAGCAGAGACATTACTCTGCCAACAAAGGTCCGTATAGTCAAGGCTATGGTCTTCCCGGTGGTCACCTATGGATGTGAGAGTTGGACTGTAAAGAAGGCAGAATGGCAAAGAATTGACACCTTTAAATTGTGGTGCTGGAGAAGACTCCTGAAAATCCCTAGGACAGCAAGGACAGAGATCAAACCAGTCAATTATAAGGGAAATCAACTCTGAATTCTCATCGGAAGGACTGAGGCTGAAGCTGAAGCTCCAGTATTTTGGTTATCTGATGCAAACAGACAACTCTTTGGAAAAGACTCTGATGCTGAGAAAGACTGAGGACAGAAGGAGAAGAGGGCATCAGAGAATGAGATGGTTGGATGGCATCACCAATGTAATGGACATAAACTTGGGCAAACTGTGGGAGATGGTGAGGGACAGGGAGGCCTGGCGTGCTGCTGTCCATGGGGTCACAGAGTTGGACACGACTGGGCGACTGAACAACAACAACAAGGCTCTTAGTAATTGGTGCCTCTCCCATTTGCAACACAGGACTTTTGTATTTGCCATAGAAGGGAGAAAAGAGTGAATAACTGTGACTGGGAGGTTTTTAAGGCTGCTATTTATGGGGTTGCACAGAGTTGGACACGACTGAAGTGACTTAGCAGCAGCAGCAGCAGCAGACATTATTTTCACATTTCATTGTCAAGAGTTCTGTACCTGGAAAGGAGACTTCGTCATGGATCTAACTCAGTATTGCCCAGTAGTTTCTGCAATGGTGCAAATACTCTGTTTCTACACTGTGCAAAATTGTAGACATTCACTGTACGTGGCCATGGAATACTTGAAATCCAGCTAGCACAACTGAAGAGTTGAATTTTTAATGTTATATAATTGTAAGTAATTTAAATTAAATAGCCATGTGTGGGTAGCAGCCACCATATTGGCTAGTACAAGTTATTTTCTCAAGAAGAAATGAGTTGTGTGAGCAGCAAGCTAGTCTCTGCCCCAGGTGTGGGCATTTCCATCTGTGCTACCAATAAGAGTAGAATGTCTCTCTCCAGTGTATTCCCTATGTTGTCTTCCAAACACTGTCCCGTACAAAAACTGGAAGTCATCCCTGCCCTCTTTATCCAAACATACCAGTGTAAGCTGAGAAAAAAATGCATTCCTTACAGTACGTTGTTCTAAAAGCCATACATGAGAAAATTATTTGCATTCTATATATAGAACCAGGAGTTGAAAGTAATCAAAGGGACCTTATGCTGATCACGAGAGTTTCTGGTTGTTCCTTTCCCCTGTTTCATAAATAAGGAACACATTAATCTTCTCATTTTCAATTTGGAACGAGTTACACAGAGGCTTCAGTCAGTTGAAACTTTTTCATCTACAATATTTTGTGTGCGAGAATGTCATGAGAAGGTTATTGGGGCGGTGAATTGTGTTAGCTATTCACTAAAGAAAACTAAATCCTCGTTGATCAAAATGCAAAGCCTCTATAGCCAAGTGTGTAATAATAATTTGCGGTAAAGAATTAACTGCAAAAATAAATTTTTAAATTGCTTCCTTCCGTAGATAAAGACACATTTATATTTTATTAGTCATATTTATTCCTAAAAAATGAAATAAGCATCTTAATAAATCTAGGAATCATCTCCAAAAATTAGATTTTAATTTTTTTAATTTCCCCTTTTTTCCCAAATCTGTGCTGCTGTACTCATATAGAATTTGTGATCATATATTTCTTTTTGTCAGAAAGGATTGTGCACTTGGAAAAAAAAAAAGAGAACAAGTATCTTTCTTGTGAGTTGGTTACAGTATAAAATGAGTAGAATTGAGGCATCTTAGAGCAAATAAAGAAATATTATATAACCCAGCTCATGCAAGGGACACATAACCCTCAACCCCATTAAAGTTCAAGGTGCAATACTTCAGCATCCCATTAACACTTTAGGAACATAGCCTCCTTGGTATCCACAGGGATTGGTTCCATGACCCCACAGATACCTAAATCTGAAACTGCTCAAGTCCTTTGTAAAATCTGGCATGGTATTTGCATATAACTCAAGTCCATCCTCTTTTATATTTTAAATCATCTCCAGATTACTTATGTAACTAAAACAATGCAAAAGTTATGTACCATTCACATAGAAGTAAATATACAATCTAAATGTGGTCTGTTAATAAATACAGTTACGCTCCAGAGATATTGCAAGTTCTATTCCAGACCACCACAGTAAAGCAAATACTACAATAGATTGTCACACGAATGTTTTGGTTTCCCAGTGCTTAGAAAAGTTACCTTTACACTATACTGTGGTCTATAAAGGGTGCAATAGCATTATGTCTAAAAAGACATTATAGACATGTTTTGAATAAAAAACACTTTATTGGGACTTCTCTGGTGGTCTAATGGCTGGGATTTCACACTCCCAATGCGAGGGGGCTAGGTTCGATCCCTGATCAGGGCACTAAGATCCCACATGTTTCAACTAAGACCCGGCACAGCCAAATAAATAAACAAAATTTTAAAAAAATATTTTATTGTTAAAAAATGCTTACCATCATCTGAGGCTTCACCAAGTCCATATAGTGATAACCAGGATCACTGAACAAAGCTCACCACAAAAATTATAGTAATAATGTGTGTGCTCAGTCACTTCACTCTTTGTGATCCCATGGACTATAGCCCTCCAGGCTCCTCTATCCATGGGATTCTCCAGGCAAGAACACTGGAGTGGGTTGCCATTTCCTTCTCTAGGTGATCTTCCTGATCCAAGGAATGAACCCGTGTCTCCTGCACCTTCTTCACCAGGAAAGTCCAGTAGTAATGAAAAAGCTTGAACTATTGTGAGGATTACCAAAATATGACACAGAAACACAAAGTGAGCAAATGCTGTTGGAAAAATGGCACCTATAGGGGCTTGCTTGGCGCAGGGTTGCCACAAACCTTCAATTTGTAAAATGTGTGATATCTGGGAAGTGCCATAAAATGAGGTCTGCCTGTAGCTGTAAATACAATGTAAACACTCTGTAAATAGTTGGATGCATGCAGCAAACTGAAGTTTTGCTTTGGGGAATTTTCTGAATTTTTTTTCAAATATTTTTGATCCGAGGTCAGTTGAATCTGCAGATGCAAAACCCATGATATGGAGAGCCCACTGTATTTTTGTTCAGTAAAATATAATTATATGAAAGATTGTCATCATTTTCCACATTATCTTTTCCTGAATAGCTGGATGCGGTCCTTTGGAAAAACAACAAACAGAACTAGCTCTAAGCAAAATTGTAAAATAAAAAAAACCTCTATTCCTGTCCTCAACCATCCATCCCTTCCTTTGATTTTTCAGTACCTTTGCATTCTTCTGCTTTAAACTAATCAAAACCTATTCACTTTCAAGGTTGGATGTGATGATTTTGCAATCATCTGAAATGGCTTGAATTAGAATGTTAGCTGTTCTCCTAGCTATTTGTATTTTCAGTCCATCACCCATTCCTGTATAGGGTGAAAATCTCTTCTGATGAATCAACTCCAAGTACTAGAAAAGATGTTGAAGGACATTTTACAGTGGTCTTCAAGGGCTGCTGAAAGTCACACAGAATTAACAGTCAACGAGCACATTACACCTAAGGCTGGTCCTCTGGGAGAAATTGCATGTCTCTAAGTAGTGATTCTGAGCTTCAGGAAAAGCGATGGCATTTATATTACACATCTCTTTCATCTGTGAGGACTTCCTAAAGACTTGCATAGGAGAAGTCTGCAGAAACTAATTGCCATTATCACTAGCTTAAAACTAAACTGGGTGGATTTTCTTTTTATTAGTTGTCAAGTCATATAAAGTTAGCAACATGGTCACTTCCTTCTCGCACTAAGCACTGTCTTTCAGCTCCATCCTCAATTTGCAAATAAGTCTTGTTCTCACCTTCTCCAGTTCCCTCAGAATTGGAGCCCAAGTACTATGCCTTTGTATTTACAGGTCATCATTTTTTCTAGAACCTTCTTAATGATTTTCATCCTCTTATTATCCTGCCCTGGATGAGGACTGCAGTATAGATTTTTCTAAGACCAATTGTCTGTTCAGGTTATTTGTTAAAACATTTTCTCTTAAATTAATTTACCTGTAACCTCCTTACAAACCAATTGCTATTGCAGAAAGTTTTAAAAATTACTTTAGTTATTTAATCATTTTTGTTATTCTAATAATTAGTTGTTAGTGTTCTTTCAATTTGAATGATGATACTTATTTGCATAATCATCTAATTTTCTCTCTCTCTCTCTCACACACGTACACACCCATAGTTAGCACTGAAGGTTAACAGTCTGGGTAACTCACAAACAGCTGCTCTTACATTAGATGCAAGCTTTACCTCTCAGATGTTGGCTTTGCTTTTTTTCCCAAATTTCTGAAAGAATACTAGAGTGACCATACAATTTATCATCCAAATATGTAGTTTTGAAAGTGAACAGGAGTACTGTTATCAGTTATGCCAGGACCAAAGACCCATTCTTTTTCTGAAACACAACTTCACCCTATCTGACCCCTCTCTTTGTACCCCATCCACACTCACAGCACTTTCCTGGGCATATGGGTCTATATCCCCACCTCCCTTTGCAAATTGTAAGTCTCTTGGATCTTAGCTAGTAACTCCCCTTTTTTCCCACTGATGCTGGGTATGAGAGGAGGTCCGATGAGCAGTCTGATGGTGGACGTGATGACACCTAACACTGTGTTAACTGGGAAGCCAGCCATCCTGTCTGTACAAAAAGCATGGAAGTCTGAGGCCCAGGCACTGGGTAAGAACCATTCTCAAGTCTAGGGTCCAGACAATTCTTTCTATAAGACTCATCTGCAGTCAAGAGGCATGGTCCTTGATGGGCTAGTGTTATAAAGTAAATTATAAAAAGAGGAAGAAAATCAAAACTATGTTCAAATTGAAGTGCAAAACCTCAAAATAATGTTCCAAAATTAAATTCATAGGCAGAATTACGACAAAACATCAGCATGACTCTTTATGGCAATCCATCTTTACTCTCTCCTCACCAACCTATCAATCAAATTGGGGTCACATTAATAACAATCTAAGTTGAACTGACTCTAGCCCTTAAATTGGATAAACTCATCTCCTAAAATTTCTCCCCCAGGCACTTCTGGGAGTAACTGGAATGTTTCATATGTGCTTAACAATAGTGCTTTAATATGGCATCCCCCTTTATGCCCACTTGTTAATGTCCCTGCTGTTACAGCAACTGAGGTTAGTGACAATGTTATCACTAATGCCGGCTCCATGGAATGCACTCCCAGGTCTGTGTAGCTTTAGGAAAACTAGCAGAACTGGCTGGACCTGAGGCAGTGAGGACTTAGAGGAACTCAGCCTGGTTCTAATGTGTCATTTCATTTCATGGGGTTATGAGATGCTTCCCACCTTGCAGTTCATAAGGTTGCCATAAACTGTTAACTCCTGCTTTCTGAGTTGGTCTAATAAACAGAAAACAAGGGATCCCAGGAGTCAACCTGTATAAGAACTTTTGGCTTAAAGAGACTGAAGCAAGGGGTGTTGTACATATCTGGAGGAGGATGTTTGTGAAGTGGGAAGAGTAGATGCCTTCTCCTTCATCATTCTGTGCTTTGTGCAGCAAAGCCAGGATCTGAGGTCCCCCAGAGCCTCTAGTGCAGCCGGTCCCTCCTCCTGGGAGCACAGATCCCATTGAGGGAGTGACGGGGAGCCAGATATGTGGAGACGAAAATGTCAGCTTGACATTTACAAAAGCTGGGCTGAATCACACAGTTCACCCACTCAGTGACAAGTCCTGCTTCTCAGCCATGGGCTTGTTCAACTTGGGGAACAGATCCCAGAACTCAAAAGGAGAGTGGAGGGGGTTGACTTGACCATGATCTAGTTCAACTCCCAAGGTCAATAAATCACTCACCTGGAGAGGACTGAGGTGTGGGGCAAGGAGCCTCTCACTAACAGAAATTCCACCACATTGAAATTCTAGGCAGGAGGAAAGGAGGTCTCCCAGCCACCTTCCTGAGGACTCAGACACTGGCCCTTGGACTCAGACAGGGAACGTGTTTTCCCACTTCAGCCTTCCTCCCAAGAAAATGCACAAGTACCTTTCAAGGCCACAATCCACAGTCATTTGAGATCAAAGCTCTTAATAATTATTTTATATCACTTCCCTGGAGCCCCTTGTTACTGGATTTCAATAAATGTTTACTTAGGTCAAAATAACTGTTCTCATTATCATCATTCTTTTAGTCGTAAATAAGTTTGGATGGCTAACTGCCTTTTTCTAAATTTCATCTTATATGTACCCAAATCAGAATAATCCAAGAAACTTGCTACATTCTCTCTCTTTTTTTTATTGGAGTATAATTGCAAGGAAATCAAACCAGTCAACCCCAAAGGAAATCAACCATGAATATTCATAGGAAGGACTGATGTTGAAGTTGAAGCTCCAATACTTTGGCCACATGATGCAAAGAGATAACACATTAGAAAAGACTCTGGTGCTGGGAAAGATTGAAGACAAGAGGAGAAGAGGGCAACAGAGGATGAAATGGTTGGATGACATCACTGACTAAATGGGCATGAGTTTGAGCAAACTCCAGGGGATGGTGAAGGACAGGGAAGTCTGGCGTGTTGCAGTTCATGGAGTTGCAAAGAGCTGCAACATTTTGATCAGCTATATGTATACACATAGCTTCTCCTTGGATCTCCCTCCCCCTCATTCAACCCATCTAGGTCTTCACAGAGCACTGAGATGAGCTCCCTGCCCTATCCTCGAGCTTCCCACTAGCTATCTGTTCTACACACAAGAGTGTGTGTGGGCTTTCCTGGTGGCTCAGTGTAAGGAATCTGCCTGCAGTGCAGGAGCCACAGGAGACACAAGTTCTATCCCTGGGTTGGGAAGATCCCCTGCAGAAGGGCATGGTGATGCATTCCAGTATTCTTGCCTGGGGAATCCCATGGAGAGGAGCCTGGAGGGCTACAGTCCATGGGGTCAGACACAACTGAAGTGACTTAGCACGCACCTGAGTATGTGTATGTCAATCCTAATCTCCCAGTTCTTCCCACCATTCTCCCCTCCTCTGCATCCACACACCCATTCTCTACATCTGCGTCTATACTCCTGCCCTGGAAACAGGTTCCTCTGTACTGTTTTCCTAGATTCCACATATATGCAGTTTGGAACATACTTCAAAATGAAAGTTGATGTGGAAATCCCTTCAGCTCATTTTTCCCACAAAGTAAGTGTTCTGGAGATTTCTTTTTTTATCAGATGGTAACAGGTAGAGTCTAGAAGCTGGTGTTTTGGAGAGGTAATATTAACAGGCTCAAATACTCAAGTGTGCTTATTTTTTTAAATAAACCTATACCACATAAAGAAGTTTGCACTTGATATGCAAGATATGAGCATTCCAGTCCTTCCACAACCTTTGCTGACCTTATATTTCCATAGTCATGCAGGAGTAAATAAAATCCCATCTTATTTTATGAGAACATATGTGGAACCCACATTTAGCCAGAAGGGCATGGACTGATTTTTCCTTTGTTTCCTTTCACCCAGAATAGGATAGACTAGATCTACTTTGGGATTTTTGCCTCTTAACTTGCAGTTTTAATTTTAGATATATGATTGTAGAAAGACAATAGTCTGAAAAGTTGCAACAAATGGTCTTAATTTTTTTATATGTAGTATATTCCTTTTTGGATGCAAAATATAATTTTAATATAACAACAACTTTTAGTGAGGGCAGAATCCATTCATTAAATAAGTAAAAAATAGTGTGGCAATAAAGGTGCCAGTATAGGCAAACCTATTCTGAGGCAGATGGTAGCTGATCCTTGGACACAAGATAGACAATAAAATTACCACCTCAGCCCTGGAGCTAATGAAATTCAGGACAAATCTGGCCCAATTCAATAGCTTCATTATGCCATAATGTTTCATATTCCTAATTAGCACACTTTTCGTTTCCCACAGAAGAAAAACAAAGTTCTTTCTGCTCATAAATGGTCTCAATTTAGTATTCATTAGTTTATAAGCTAAAACTGAGTGTTCTGAGTTGTGTTGGCAAATACTTACGTTCATCAATTTGTTTATTTGCTTCAGTGTGTTTCTAATGGATTTTTTAATTTTAAAAATGGGTGTTAGTTTTCTTAATTTTAGTTTTACATTATTACTCAGGACAATATATTCAGATTTTGTTTTAAAAGTCTACCCAACAGACTCTGTTCAAAGTTCATTCTAGGAAATAAAAATGTGCTGAGATTTAAGTAAAATTAACCTTTGTTAATGGATTATTATCCAGACACAATGGTGGTTTATTTTCAAAGATTACACTTGCTTTAACTGGGGTTTTCTCATTTGTATCAGATTCCTGAGTCCTTTCAACCATCAGTATGATTTATACAGATATAAAGCAGATGGAAACAATTTGCCTGAAAAAAAGCTGGCTGGGACTCATTTGTACATTTAGGTTCCCATTCTCAAAATAATTATATACCATTTGGGTACTTCCATATAGCTTATAGTCATATCAAACAAAAAAATCAGCTATCCATTCCAGGTTGAAATCTCTTTTTTAAAAAATGTTTTTTGAGATTTTCCTGGTGGTCCAGTGGCTAGGTACGAGTCCACTTTGCAATGCTAGGGTTGCAGGTTTGAGCTCTGGTCAGGGAATTAGATGCCACATGCTGCAACTAAAACCCAGTACTGCCAAATATATACATAAAAATAAGTACTTTTAAAATGCTGTTTGGAAAATGTGGTTGGCATAATAATGCCCCGCCCCCCCCAGATTGTTGTTGTTTAGGCCCTAAGTTATGTCTGACTCTTTTGCAACCTCATGGGCTGTAACCCACCAGGCTCCTCTGTCCACGGGATTTCCCAGGAAAGAATACTGGAGTGTGTTGCCATTTCTTCCAGAGGATCTTTCCAACCCAGAGATCTAACCTTCATCTCCTGCATTGGAAGGAGGGTTCTTTAGCACTGAGCCACCAGGGAAGCACCCCCCACCCTGCCCCCCGCCCCCTGACCGCCTTCAAAAAAAAAAAAGGCTGTGTCCTAATCCCTGGAAACTGTAAGCATGTTAGTTTACATAGAATGGGGATTTAAGGTTGCCAATCAGCTGAACTTGAAGTGGAAAAATTATCTTAGTGGGTCCACTGTAGACACAAGGATCTTTACAAATGGAAGCCTGAAGCAGGTGTGTCAGAAAGAAATTTGTAAGATGCTACACCTCTAATTGGGAGAAGGGACCATAAGGCATGAATGAAGGAGGCTTCTAGAAACTGGAAAAGGCAAGGGAAATAGATTCCTGTCTAGAGCCTCCAGAAGGAACATGATCCTGCCAACACCTTGATTTTAGCCCGTGTGTGCATGCGTGTTAAGTCACTTCAGTTGTGTCCAGCTCTGTGCGACCGTATGGGCTGTAGCCTGCCAGGCTCCTCTGTCCATGGGATTCTCCAGGCAAGAATACTGGAGTGGGTTGCCATGCTCTCCTCCAGGGGATCTTCCTGACCCAGGGATCAAACCCACATCTCTTACATCTCCTGCATTGTCGGGCAGCTTCTTTACCACAAGTGCCACCTGGGAAGCCCTGATTTTAACCCATTGAGACTCAAGTCAGACTTCTGACCTCCAGAACTGTATGATACTAAATTTGAGTTGCTTGAAACTACCAAGTACTGTGATAACATCAGTAGCAGGAAACAGATACAGCAATGTAGTAACATCTTGAGGTGCCCTCCTCAGCCTGCTACCAGCATTAATTCAAACCTTTATCCTCTGTTCAGTAATCATTTTGGGTACCCGCCGTGGGCCAGGAAGGGGGTATCAAGAGAACCAGGAAGGGGACTTCCCTGGTGGTCCAGTGGCTGTGATTCCACGCTCCCAAAGCAGGGGGCCTGGGTTCAACCCTTGGTCAAGGAACTGGATCCCACATACAGCAACCAAGAGTCCACATGCTGCAGTGAAGATCGAAGGTATCTCATGCCTCAGTTAAGACCTGGTGCAGCCAAAAAAATAATTAATATTTTTAAAAAGAGAGAGAGAGAACCAGGAACATTGCTCCTGTCCTCTCAGAAGCTTACAGTCCAGTGCGGGAAATAGATTCAAAAAGGCATAGAGACAATAAGTGAAATAAACATTTATAAATCACATTCACGTACTTTTAAAGAGCAAGTGCCTATGTAACAACCTGGGCTTCCTAAATTTAAACAAATCATTTAGTCTCTTGGTCCACAATTCATCTGAATAATGAGAACAGTATGTTTCACCAAATAGAGCTTCAGGAATAAACATGATGCTCTAGACTGATTTACTCAGTTTGTGCCAATTGCATCTCCAGATTGGACCAGTTTTACTGACCAAAGGCTGGCACAGAGACTTCACCATCCGCGATCTATGACCCGGCAAGCAACACCAAGGCTCAATGTTGGTGCTTCTTGGCACAGTTTATAGCTGGTTTTTAACTGTAGGTGAAACTGTAAAATAAGCTAACATGCAGTGGTTCTGACTCGCTTTGTTACATCTTCAAAACATGATAAAAGTGACCAAGATAGGTTTCATGCCAAAAGAATTAATTGATTGCTTCAGGTAGAATATAAAAATATTGTGATCCAGGGAAAAGGGAAGTTCTAGAGACAAAGTTCATGTGGTTTCATCAAACCATGGACAACTTTATCAGGCATTTCTGATGCCAGACATTCCAGCTGTATCTATAAAAAAGATTCTGTCAGAGAACAAAAGCAATTCAAAGTTATGGTTCAATAAAACTAAAGATGCATATTGAAAAGTGAAAATTTATAAGCTAACAATCATAAAAATTCAAAATATATAACTGGAGGGAAAAAGGAATTGACGGTGTCGTCCAACTGGACAATAATGATTAATAACATGTCTTAGGAGAATTAACTAGGTGATGATATGAGAATTTAAAGCAACAGGCACTCTTCTCAAAAGAACATCCAATCCTTGGGGGCTGAGTTTAGAGCTGTCTTCAACATCAGTTAATACAATTTCCTGTTTTGTTTTTGCTATTGTTTCAGAAATTATGTTCATCAAGTCACTCTCAACTACCATTATTAATATACTTAAAAATGTGATCTCATGATAAGGTACCTAAATTTTTAAGTGTTCCTCTCTTCTCAGTTGTGCAGTGATCTAGAAATAAGTTTCTATATGAAAGACAAATTGTTTGGTTTCCATAAAGCTAACTAAGTAACTTACTAAATAAGGCACTTAATGTTTGTTAATTTCATGCTTTATTCTAATACTAATTCTTTGATGGAGATGTTGACTCCTGGATAGTCTTGCTTTTGTTGATAGAATTTTTCTCAGTAAAATAAATGGAAAAAATAATTTATCATGATATAATATCAAGAGAAAGCTAATGATTTCAAATAGAAAGCTTTGGCTTCAGATTATAGTGACCAGCATCAAGACCTTTTAATCTTAAAAGCCCAAGGAGAACATGAAGGAATATAACCAATGATTGGACTTTCTTCCTTTGACTCGCAGGGAAAAGAATTAAATGAAACAGAGCTCACATTACTTTTCAATTGTTCTAACCTAGCCTGTAGAAGTCTTGAATAGCAGCCATCAATATGAAAAACTTGTCAAAGGATAAGTCACTCAAAGGAAAAAGTAAGCATAGATCCTTGTACACTGGGAGAGAAGGACTAAGTTTGGGGCACAAAAATATTGGTTAGACACATCAGGAATATGAGTGGAAAGGAACTGACCTTCTCTAAATGTATTTTGTTCAGCATTTTTTGCCAAAACTGTCACAAATCTTATTTGTGGTAAAAGGGTCAAGTGAAAAAAGTCTTTCAAAAAAGAGAGAAAATATAAGATGATCGGTGTAAATTATGCACCTTCATTTCAACACCTAGGCAAATATCTAGGAAAGCAAAGAACAATGAAAAGCAAGGCTCTTTCTGGAGGGGTTTATAACAATCCAGTTTTCCTCTCTGTTATACAATGATAGCCCATGTGGAAAAAGTTGATGTATCAGCTGCTAAAATTGTGAGCGCTTTGAGATCTTCCCCATTTGACACTGTTAACAACAAAATCCAAAGAGGTGGTCAAATCATTATTGTGCTCAGCCTTTGTGACCCTCATGGATTGTAGCCCAGCAGACTCCTCTGCTTATGGAAGTTTCTAGGCAAGAATACAGGAGTGGGTTGCTATTTCCTCCTCCAGGTAATCTTCTTGGCTCAGGGACTGAACCCGAGTCTCCTGTGTCTCCTGCGTTGGCAGGCAGATTATTTACCACTGAACCACCTAGAAGTCTCAAATCATTGTTACTGAGAAGATTTAGCGGTGGATTAGTGACCTAAAATTTCCCAATGTCAGGAGGCAGCAAACTGCCTGGAGGGCTTGTTAAAATCTAGATTGCTGGGCCCTGCCCTCGAGTTATGGTCTGGAGCAGGACCTGAGGTTTTGCATTTCTATATGGTGACCACATTTTGAGAAGCACTGATCCAAAGAATCAATGTGGTTCCTGTCATCTATAGATACTTTTTATACAGGTACCTTTACCAACCACCTATGTAAAAGCCTTGAGATAACCCTGTGACTTCAGATGATGAATCATGTTTCATGCCACGATGGCTCTTCCTTTTCAAGTTATTTTCTAATTTTTTTCCCCTACAATTAATAGGCATCTTCTCTTTTCACCTATAGTAAACTGCATTAATGCCTCCAACTCTCCAGTTTCTCGCATCTCCCTGTATCCATACATTCTACAATTTCCGCTGGAAGAGAAGAAGAATAGATTTTTCCTTACTCCTCCATTGGTTGGACTTGTGAGTTGCTTTGGTTAGTAGGATGAGGCAGATGGAACAATGTACCAGTTCCCAGACCAGATCCCGCCAGTCCTTGCATGGTTCTGCATCGTGGGGAAGATAAACCTGAGCTAGCCGGACAGCCCCAGGAGGAGGATGAGACAGGTAGGGCAGAGCTGTCTTGAATGAGCAGCTTGCCAACCTGGTCCAGAGTGAAACTGTCAGTCAATCCACAGACCGGAAAAAGCCCTGCCACGATTAGCCACGCCCAGCTGAGATGAGTCAAGCCTCACTAGATCAACTGATTCCCCTGTCAGTGAATAAATGGGTAAGTTCTACTAAAAAATGGTTATTTATGTCATCGAGTTTTGGCTGTTTTGCAGTAATACTTAATATGTGACCCCTAAATGCCACACCCTCTGTTTTTCACCACCAGGCTAAATGGACTGATTTAATTTGATTCTATAATTGCTGCCATTATCTTTGGGAGAAAACGTTTCAGTAATTTAATGTCATGGCTGTTCTGTCTTAGGTAACAACAGATTATGTGATTTTGTAAAACCTTAGGAGATAAATTATTTGTGCAATTATTATTCTAAGATCTGAAATCCAATCACATTGTCTTCTAGAATATGGAAATCCTCCAAATCATAGGCTTTGATGAAAATGGAGGTAAATCCATTAATACTTAGATATGTTTTATAACTTTGCTGTCCTCTTTTAAACATTAAAGTTTCTTATTTTTGATAAAATAGCTGCATTGTTCAGGATCCTATCATTTGAATACAGAAAACTTAAAAAAATAAAACAGGTGTATGACATTACTTTTGATGGAAGAGAGGATTATACTATTAATTTTGATAATGAGCATTACAAGTAACAATTTCTCATGAGGCTACATAGCTAGTATTACTTTTCCTTCATCTATTTGATACACAAAAGCTCACTGTAGAGTGACTTTTCATCAATAGCTCATCATAAATTTAAAAAACAATGAATTTTCTTCCCTCAAGACAAAAGATTTATACATACGGTTAAAGAATTGAGGTAACCCGGAAATGGCAACCCACTCCAGTACTCTTGCCTGTAGAATCCCATGGAGGGAGGAGCCTGGTAGGCCACAGCCCATGGGGTCGCAAAGAGTCGGACACGACTGAGCGACTTCACTTTCACTTTCACTTTCATCTTCTATAAAGGGTTTCCCAGGTGGCGCTAGTGGTAAAGAACCCACCTGCCAAAGGAGGAGACATAAGAGACAAGGGTTCAATCCCTGGATCCGGAAGATTCAGGCATGGCAACCCACTTCAGTATTCTTTCCCAGAGAATCCCCTGGACAGGGGAGCCTGGTGGGTACAGACCATAGGGTCACAAAGAGTCAGACAGGACTGAAGCAACTTAACACACATGCATTATTCTACCAATGTAATTAAGAGCTCAAAAAAAGCACTTATGAACGCAGAAAAAATTTCTTTGAAAAGTACAAGAAGGAAGATATCTCTCTATGTGGGGGCTGTTGATACAAATCGAAACCAACAGTTCTTTGTTTCTGAGACTAAAAATATATACAATATTAACATACAATACAATGTAAACCAGTCAAGTGGTTTCTTTAAAATTCATTTCTAAAGAATTAAATCAAACTTGCCTGCTTTGTTCATTCTTCATTTACATTTGACTTTATAAAGCTTTCAATTCTTGGTTCTCAGCATCTTGGTGTTGCTACTTAATTGATGTCCAAATAATCAGTTGTTTATGCCATTTCTTAAGTTATTCTGATAGGTTTCCAATGGACCTCTATTTTTCGGCAGTGAAAACAAGTCACCATAGCCATTCCTTGAATTTCTGGTTCCCAATCACATCCATCATGGTGAAGGCAATAGCGTTTTTCTCATATAATCTCAGCCAGGTCGTTTGAGGGGCAAGAGCCTGCCTTTCCACAAGGACACTGGGGCAGCTGGCCATGTTTGCAGTCAACACGCTTCATAGTTAATTACATATCTTTATCCATCCATTCATTTGGCAAATATTTACTGAGGGCAGTCATGGGCCAGGCACTGTTTTAGGCTTTGTGGTTACAGCAGTAACCAAAACAAACTCCTTGCTCTCTGAGACAGACAAAAATGCATGTATATCAGAAAGCTCTCTGCAAAAAACAGGCAAATAAGGGAAAGGGACATTATTTGTTCCTTCTGAAGAACTTAAAAGGATTTCAGATATGTTTTGCTGAGTCTCTCAGCTGTCATTTAAAATAATGGGTTGGCCAAAAAGTTCATTCAGATTAAAAAACCAAATAGAATGCCAAAAACTTTGGCTACACAGAGAATTTTCTGCTGGTTCAATGGTTGAGACCTGCCTTGCAATGCAGGGGGCTCGAATTCAATCTCTGATTGGAGAACTAAGTTTCCCACATGCCATGGAGCTACTAACTAAGCCTGAGTGCTACTGAGCGCAAGTGCGGCAAACAAAGGCTCTCACATGATGCAACAAAGATCTCGAGTGCAACTATGACCCGACACAGCCAAATTTAAAACATACACACACACACACACACACACAAGGAACAGAAAACTTAGGATGTACAAACAGAGCAAATTTTGCTAAATGAGTAAATGTCAAAGAGAAAAAAATGTTCCCAGGAAACAAAAACCCCTTCCACTGATATCTAGTTTTCCAGTGCCACTGATTGTATCAAAGGAACTTAGATATGGATGTTTCTATGCATTTTGGAAATGCAGAAAGAGTCACAGAGTGTGGCCTCTATTCAGGCACACATGTGAGACGATAGCGGGAGGGTTCTTGGGAAAGAGAATTGTTTGGCTGTGTTTCATTATTCTTATCTTTTCCTTTGACATCTTTTTATATTAAAGAAAAGCCTTCTGAACAATACACACTCACACACACACAAAGAAAGGAAAAAAAAAAACAAGGAAAGAAAAAGAAAATGATTTTTCTAGTGACTCCTGCACTAAAGCAAAAAGGAGTTAAAATGAAATCAAGACTTGTGAGGCAGGTCCTTGATTTAAAATAGAGCTTGAACACTTCAAAGTGAAGAACAAGATTAACAGAGATTTCTCTCAGGAAGGAACACCCGTTGCTACCTCAATAGTCGTCAAAAAGCTACTCCGAAGGTCACTGATCTCATCGAGGCGTGGTCACTGGGCTGTAGTGCATGATTGCATCCCATGAAGCAGGCACTCACGAGCTGCTGGGTGCACGGAGCCTCCCCCAGGCCGGTCCTGGACTCCTACTTGAGGCCCCCACGTGCAGAAGCTGCAGCCACTGTTCAGTCACCACTCAAATATTCAAGCCCCAAGTTACAAGACCTCAAATCAATGAGCTTGAGAAAGCACTTTAAGTTATCCATCGATTATTAGGATAGCAATGCTATTTATTTCATAAGGTTTTTAAAAGCATAACATGAGCCAGTATCTTTAAAGTGCTTACAGTGTAAGTGTCTGGTACACAGTAAGTGCTAATATGCTTCCCAAAGAATGTCAGTAAACGCAAGAAATAAATCTGTAGTAATGTAACTGCAAGTGGGGTCTGGCTGCTCACCGCTCAAAAGCAAAAAAGAGGCAAGGTTGATGAAAAGGAAAGTGGATTTTTTTTTTTTGGATGCTGGCAACAGAGTGGGGATTGCGTGGGCAGACTCCTGTCCAGAGGTCGGCCTCCCTCGACTGACAACTAGTGGGAAAGAGCTTTTATAAACTGAAGGAGGGGGCTACACGCACAAACAACACAGTCAGCTCTGCCAGTCATCCTGAAATTGGTTACCAGTGGTCTGATCAGCGTCTTCTTGATGATCATAACTACAGTTACTCTTCAGTTCCAGTCAGTTTGTTCCTATTTCCTTGAGGCCAGTTCTCGGAATCGTGGCAGCTTACGTCGTGGCTGCAGTCTGACCATCATGTAGTTAACCTCTTCCACCTGGTGGAGGTTTCAGTATCCATAAGACAGCTCATAGGATATGGCTCAGAATACATAACTTGCAGCGTTTGAGGAGGAACTAAAGGTTCTTGACTTCGCTCAGGAACTAAACTATCACTATTTTGTGCTGTTTGACTGCTTTTGTTTCTGGATTTTCTCACTTATCTGATTAAAATAAGCTTACTGTTTGGCTAAAGTTTTTCTACAGACAAGTGGCAGACAGATGACATGGGATGGGGGAGTGGGGGAGGGGAGAGAAAAACCACAGGGTCCTGCTCTATTTCAGTAATAGTCTGCTTTCTTTGGAAATTAAAGGAAACATTCCCTATGATACTTCCGCTCCATTTCTCCCAGTCAATACTAGGGGCCCTCACATCAGTACAGCTCTATTTCATTTATGTACCTACATATTGTTTACTTGCTAAGTCATGTCCAACTCTTTCGCAACCTCGTATACTATAGCCCACCAGGCTCCTCTGTCCGTGGGATTTCCCAGGCAAGAATACTGGAGTGGGTTGCCATTTCCTCCTCCAGGGGGTCTTCCTGACCCAGGGATCGAACCCACATCTCCTGCATTGGCAGGGCTCTTTCCCACGGACTGGCCCATCAGACGAGCTCCCATTCTGACCTAACATTGTGGTCCCCAGAATGGCATCCATGCAGTTTAGGGTGGAGAAGACAATCTACTCATGTCGGTGAAGAAAATATTAGAACTTTTCTTGATATTTGTTCTATCTTAAAATGAGAAAGAAATCACGCTTTTCTAACATTTATTATACAAACTGATGGGTAGGAAATGTGAATTTTAGATAAATGTGTATTTGTTGGGGATACTTGCACAAAAATATTTTATTGATGAAACTTTTTGAGAATACAGATCATCAGTATGTTCCTCCCTACTTCGGGTCCAATGACAGGATACATATGTACCTTTTTACTTAAAAAGCACAAAATATAGTGCAAGCTTTCCTAAACTGGAGTTCATGGATCCTTGGAGGATCCATGGATGGAATTCAAGAGATCTATGAGTCCCAGGAAATCACATAAAACATTTTATAGGCTCCACTTTTATTAATTTTATTGGGCTTTAATACAATTTCCAAAGAGCCAATGACCACCCCAAAATTAATGAGATGAGGGAAACTTTTCAAAGTTCCAAAAGTCTATCTTAAGGCACACATATAAATACAACCTTTCAATGAACACAATTTAGTTACAGAATTGTTTATAAAGAACTCAGTCTTTATGAGTTCTTTATAAACAATTGATATCAGCATCATGGTGGAATAAGACATCCTTTTTTTTTTTTTTGGCCGCAGTGCTCAGCACGTGGAACCACGGTTCCCCAACCAAGGATAGAATTCATGCTCCCTGCAGTGGAAGCAGAGTACTAACCACTGGACTACCAGGCCAGGGAGGCCCTAAGATGTCTTTTTTTTTTTTTTTTTTGGTCTCCCTTTTGTAGCAACTAATTAGACATCCATGAACAAACATGCCTCTGTGGGAGTTGTGGGGTCCAGCACCATATGCTGAAAAACCCAGGATGAGCCTCATCCACCTGTGCGTTCTGTGGTAGGCTGACACAAAACTTGGTGTAGGATGCGGAACCAACGGAGCCAGAGAACCAACCCCAAGCCCTCTCAGCCATGGTCAGGGAAAACCTGAAGAGTACTGATTTGAGCAGATACCTTGGAAGGAATGATGTTAAAGCTGAAATTCCAGTACTTTGGCCACCTCATGCGAAGAGTTGACTCATTGGAAAAGACTCTGATGCTGGGAGGGATTGGGGGCAGGAGGAGAAAGGGACGACCCAGGATGAGATGGCTGGATGGCATCACGGACTCGATGGACGCAACTCTGAGTGAACTCCAGGAGATGGTGATGGACAGGGAGGCCTGGCGTGCTGGGATTCATGGGGTCACAAAGAGTCGGACACGGCTGAGCGATTGAACTGCACTGAACTGAACTATGGATGAGAGAGAATCTATAGACGCTCAGCTTCCCTTAGAGATATCCAGGGCAAGAGGAACTTGGTCAGGGCCACCCCTCCCCCAAGATTACTCAGAGCAGGGCTGAACTCTCTCGAGGTGACCTCTCCCCTAGGGAAAAAGCAGAGTGATGTGGGAGCAGCTACCCCATTTCTCTCCAACAGCACCCAGAGAACTGGGGGTAAGGCCTGTATGCTTAGGGGGAGGGAGGAGATCAGGAAAGGGCCAGATAGGAACATAAAAGGCATTAAAGGAATGTAGTTCATGCTAACTGTGATCAGGAAGTCAGCAGGACGTTCACCCATGAGCCTCTGACGGGACTTCATCCAAGGTCCTCAGCTACCTATAAAGCCCCAAGAGCTAAATGCAGACCCCGCCTCCCCCCAGCTATGTAGCCAGCCCCTTGTGTACAGAAGTGAATGTCAGTCAGGTAAATAGAGTGCTGTCAGAAATATTTGTGGACAGGAAAAAGCTACAAACTTGAGCTACAGCGCCACCTTCTGGAAAACAAAAGAGAGGCGTCCTGCAGCCAGCCGGCTGAGCTGTAAGAACCAGAGAAGACATAAAAAGCTTAAGAATTCTTCCAAGAAGTGTAGAGAAGGTGTATACATACAGGGTTGGAGAAAACCCAAGATGTAACAGAACCAACAAACAAAGGTAACTAGGGAAGATTTGAGGAGGTGTCTGCTTCTTCCAGTGTGAATGCAACATTGCAAAACTATGGGGAACAGGAAGACTCAAGGAGACAGGTTGACACCAAATAATTTAAAAAAATAATCCTTCAATAAAGGAGCTCAAAGACAGAATTTTGGGATACAGCTGATTTAAAAAATTCAAGATTTCCTTTTGAGGAAATTCAATGGGCTATAAGAAAACTCAGAAAGATAAATTTATAAAGTCAGAGGGAAAATTCATGAAGAAAATGAGCAATTTAATAAAGAAGTCCTTAAAAAAACCAAACAATAATGCTAGAGCTGAAAATTTCAGTGAATAAACACAAATGTAACAGAGAGCATCTACAGCAGAGTAAATCAAATGGAAGACAGAATAAGTAATCCAGAGGACAGGATTTGAAATAAGCCAAACGGGGAAATTTTTTAAAAAAAGGAATGGGGATGAGCCAAGAAAATCTATGTGAGCTATGGGATTCCACCAAACTTACAAATATTAAAATAATAGTTTCCAGGAGAAAAATGAAAAATGGGAGGGAGAGGATGAGGACAGAAGAAATAATAACTGAGAACTTCCTAGACTGGGGGAGAGGCTTGGACATTCAAGTTCAAGAAGTTATCAGATCACCTTATTATCTCAATGTAAAAAGACCTTCTCCAAGACACATCATAATGAAACTGTCAAAAATCAAAGATAAAGAGAGAACCCTAAAGCAGCCAAGGGGGAAAAGTAATTTACAAAGAATCCTTGTTCAACTATCAGTGGATTTCTCAGCAGAAACCCTATAGGCCAGGATAGAGCGAAATGATATATTCAAAGTCTTGAAGGAAAAGAAATTGGCAACCAATAATGCTTTACCTGGCGAAGTATTGGAAACAAAGACTTTCCTAGACCAAAAAAATAAAAAATAGGAGTTCATCATCCCTAGTATGTATACAAGTTCATCATCCCTGGTACGTATAACATACCAGTTAAGGCAAATATCGACAACTTTAGAAAACTTTAACCCCGTAATGGAATGGTGTATTAATGGCTCAACTACAGTTATATTTAAAGATTATATATAAACTACAGTTTATATAAAGATTAAAGGAAAATAATACTTTAAATAACTGTAGCTACTGTAATTTGCTAATGAACACACAATATAAAAAGGAGTAAAGTGTGACATCATAAATATAAAAAGGAGAGAGAAAAAACATGGATTTTTTGTATGGGGTAGAAGTTAAGTTGCCGTCAGCTTACAATGGATCATTTATCCATGAGATGTTTTTTGTGAGCCTCATGGTAACCACAGGGTTTCCCAGGTGGCATTAGCGGTAAAGAACCTGCCTGCCAATGCTGGATATGCCAGAGACAAGAGTTCGATCCCTGGCTTGGGAAAGATCCCCTGGGGAAGGGAATGGCAATCCACTCAAGTATTCTTGCCTGGAGAATTCCATGGACAGAGAAGCCTGGCAGGCTACTGTCCATGGGGTTGCAAAGAGTTGGACACAACTGAAAAACTAACACTAATGCAGGATTGCATTAGCTAAATGAATCACTCAGAGAGTAATAGTTATAAGAATTTAGAGGAAATTATGACTGACTAACATTGTTATAAAGCAGAAACCAATATAACATTGTAAAGCAACCATCCTCCAATTAAAAATTTTTTTTAATTTAGAGGGAAGGATAATTCTTTCAACCTACAGGTGGTCAGTATCACTAGGTAACCTTCCAACATCTTGCCAAGTCTCATAGCTAGCTTCTAGAAGAATATCAAGAATGTGAGAGAATTCCAATGGGCAAAGGTGAGATGAAGCCCAGCCTTTATTCTTCTTAATGTTCTCAAACAATTTCAGACAAATTGGACATGTCAGCTCCATAATTGAGTCCAGGTCTGTACCCACCAGAGTGTCAGATTTGTGATGGAAACATCCATTTCATTCAGGTCTAGGTGGCAAGTGACAGGAGCAGTGCATTTTGTTCCTGACAGCTGGCCGGCCACATAACTCATTACAGAATTCAGAAGTCTTATGGTTTTATCTCCAGAGTTGTGACTCTGTTGGAGGTGTTCACAACTCTTATAAATTCTTTTTCATTTGTGTGCTAGGCAAATTGATTCAAGGAACTATTTGGCAGAATCTGTTATAGAAATCTGAGACTATTTTGCCACTGATGAAATGTCACCGCTCTGAAGTCTTTGATAAGACCCAGAGCTTTGCTTTATTACTTAATTTTTAAAAATTATACAACTATAAATTTTTATTGATATCATTATGAGGTTGTGTTTGGCCCTTTATAGATCTGTGAATGATTCTGGCTCTAACTTTGGGGGAGGAACTCATTATCTTTAGTCCCATGTTAAAGCTGAGATTTGAACTTCTCATAGACCAGGGAAATTTTATTTCTTTGATCTCTCAAGATCCAGCCCAAATGTCATTCCATCTGTGAAATGCTCTGTCTTTTGACTCTGGTAGCACTTTGCATATTCTCTTACTGAATCAGCTCTACTTCATTATAACTGGTTTATAGGAATAGGTGTTGAGCCCCCTGTAAGACTGTGAACATAGAGAGATAAAGGAAGGTCCTACCCCCCACTACACCTTCATGCCTAGCACTGTGGCACTATGCCTAGGAAGCAGGAAGCACTCCATCAATGTGAACGTGTCACTTCTGATTGTTCGATTAAATAGGACACAAGTATTTTGTCCCCCCACACCTTGACCACACATGTGACTGCAGTTAGCACAGAAATTGTAGTAGCAAAGCTGGAAACAGGTTGCTGACTCTGGCCGGGGGGGGTGGGGTGGTGTGGATGGCTCAAAACCCAGTCCATGAAGTTACACTGGAATCACGATGAGCCAGAGTGATCCTTTCTCTACAGTGCCTCCACACTTTGAAATCTTCAAATTTTCCAAATTGTCTTGAAGAACCACCTTCCACATTTATAATCAAACAAGAACCAGAAATAGACATATTTTCACGTAAAAACAAAATCAGACTTCTAAGTAGCAAACCCTTTTACTATGGCAACTGCTGTAAAGTCCAGCCTGCTTCTATCATACCTTTTCCACTATCTTAAACTTTGGTTCACTGATTCCTAAGATGCCGATGTTTATTCTTACCGTCTCCTGCTTGACCACATCCAATTTACCCTGACTCATGGACGTAACATTCCAGGTGTTAGGTGGTTAACGTTTGTATGTGCCATAGCCAAAGTGAGGATAAATTTTGAATGGGCCGCTCATTTGTTAAATGACTCTATTAAAATAACTGTTATAATGTTTGGCAATCACATAGACTTGAAAACAATTTGGGGAAACCACTCTATTATAATTGAAACAGTAGAGGAGCAGAGTGGTGCAAAACAACAATTAACAAGAGTATTGAACGGATCAGTAATGGCAGTTGAGGTTTCAAGACGAATCCTAGAAAGATCTGTGATCTCCTCCCTCAGGGTTTCTGGGGGTTTCTACAGGTGTCTGAATGGGAATCAAAGCCTCTAGAACAAGTTTCCTCAGATTTGAAGCTAAACAGAGAGGTATGCCAAAGAGTGCTCACTTCTATTTTTATCAGCATGTATTAATAGCTATTAAAATTAAAAGACACTTGCTTCTTGGAAGAAAAGCTATGACAAGCCCAGACAGTGTATTAAAAAGCAGAGCCATTACTTTGCTGACAAAGGTCCATATAGTTAAAGCTATGGTTTTTCCAGTAGTCGTGTATGGATGTGAGAGTTGGGCCATAAAGAAGGCTGAACACTCAACAATTGATGCTTTCAAACTGTGGTGCTGGAGAAGACTCTTGACAGTCCCTTGGACAGGAAGGAGATCAAACTAAGTCAGTCCTAGAGGAAATCAACCCTAAATATTAATTGAAAGGACTGATGATAATGCTCCAATACTTTGGCCACCTGATGTGAAGAGCTGACTCATTCGAAAAGACCCTGATGCTGGGAAAGATTGAAGGCAGGAGGAGAGGGGATGATGAGTATGAGATAGTTGGATGGCATCATCAACTCAATGGACATGAGTCTGAGCAAACTCCAGGAAATAGTGAAGGACAAGGAAGCCTGGCATGCTGCAGTCCATGGGATCCAAGAGTCGGATACAACTTAGCGACTGAGCAACAACAAATTAATAGCTATTAAACTTGTGATATAAACAAAGGGATGGGGGAACTTACTAGAAAGACCACTGTTTTAGTTCCTTGCCCAAATCAGGGGTAACTCCCTTATCTGAGTTAGGTATGATTTGAAGATGAACATTTCAGTTACAAGACACAGAAAGCCAAACCTTCCAATTTATGCTTCACCCTATCCATGCTATGCAACACACAAATACCACCCAGACTACTTCGCAAGCTATAGCCAAAGATGTCTTCATGCCAAAAGTCATTGTCATAGAACTTTTGAGCTGGCATAGCTCACTTGCTTTGGGGGACAAACCCACTGGGGGTTGTTTGCACCCCTTGGCCAAAAGGTAGGGAAACACCAGGTGAATACCAAAATAGAAGTCTCTTTTATTACTTCCCTGGGACAGAACTCTTGGGTAAGGGTGATATTCAGTCATAGTTACGTTATTTCAATGGCAGAACACCTGTATTCACCAATGGCAACACAAACAATCCTGCCCAGAAGGATTTTCTGCCAGACTTTTCTACCTATTACATGTTTTAATATTTGCAATACACATGTAACTGTATTCTAGGAACATTGCATCTTGGTGTAAGTGATAGGCAAGAGTGACAATTTGCTAATCTTATTTGTTTCCACTGAGAACAGAAAAGAAATCATCTGAAGAGTGTTGGAGAGATTCAACTTATTGAAGGCAATTTTACCAAGGGTTCTCCGAGCTCTATTATATCCCCATGGAAACAGATTTCAAATGCATCTAAGTAGCAATTTACATTGGATGGTCATTTTTAGTTCCTGTATTCTTAGCCTTTCTCAAAGTTCTGTGATTTTTGTGCTGTCCCCATCAACTTGGATGCATAAAGCTGGCTACTCTCACAAATAAATTTCACTCCTTCAGTAAATAGAAGTTCACTGACCCACCAAGTATTGCATCATTCTTTTCACCTTTAAGATCTTCCATTCCTTAAAAATTAAGGAGTATTTCCCTTACCACTCTTTTTTTTTTTCCAATGTTATGCCCTTAATAGGTGAAAACACAAATTGACTCATAATATTCTAAATCTTATCATGCAGCCAAAATATATCTTCAAAACTTTATCCCAAAGTGCCACAAAATAAAGAATGCGGGAGGGGAGGGGAGTACACCCTCTGTGGACTGAAAGGTAGAGAAAGGTTTAACGAAAGAAGTTAATCTTGAGATAAGGCATTTGAGAAGAATTTGGACAAGTAGATAAGATTGGTGTTTAAGAATAAAATTATTGTTCAGATTATTGTTTTTACAGCAGATAACCAGAGACCAGCTGCCCCATTATGACTTGGATATGAATATATGTTTGCCTTTCTACACTGGCCTTTGAAAAATAGCAATGAACCTAAATAATGTGACTTTCTGGGAGAAGGAAGGAGATGCTACACTTGTTAAGTCTGAAACCTAAAGTTTACATACACACAACTACGTGCTTTTCATATCACATACTAATCCAGTAAATATTAAATCACTATGTGCTTGTCATAGGATGACTTCATAATGTTCAGTTCAGTTCAGTCGCTCAGTCGTGTCTGACTCTTTGCAACCCCATGAATCGCAGCACACCAGGCCTCCGTGTCCATCACCAACTCCTGGAGTTCACTCAGACTCACATCCATCAAGTCGGTGATGCCATCCAGCCATCTCATCCTCTGTCGTCCCCTTCTCCTCCCGCCCCCAATCCCTCCCAGCATCAGAGTCTTTTCCAATGAGTCAACTCTTCGCATCAGGTGGCCAAAGTACTGGAGCTTCAGCTTTAGCATCAATCCTTCCAATGAACACCCTGGGTAGGGCTGATCTCCTTTAGAATGGACGGGTTGGATCTCCTTGCAGTCCAAGGGACTCTCAAGAGTCTTCTCCAACACCACAGTTCAAAAGCATCAATTCTTTGGCACTCAGCTTTCTTCTCAGTCCAACTTTCACATCCATATGTGACCACTGGAAAAACCATAGCCTTGACTAGACAGACCTTTGTTGGCAAAGTAATGTCTCTGCTTTTCAATATGCTATCTAGGTTGGTCATAACTTTCCTTCCAAGGAGTAAGCGTCTTTAACTCCATAGCTGCAATCACCATCTGCGGTGATTTTAGAGCCCCCCAAAATAAAGTCTGACACTGTTTCCACTGTTTCCCCATCTATTTCCCATGAAGTGATGGGACCGGATGCCATGATCTTTGTTTTCTGAATGTTGAGTTTTAAGCCAACTTTTTCACTCTCCTCTTTCACTTTCATCAAGAAGCTTTTTAGTTCCTCCTCACTTTCTGCCATAAGGGTGGTGTCATCTGCATATCTGAGGTTATTGATATTTCTCCCGGTAATCTTGATTCCAGCTTGTGCTTCTTCCAGCCCAGTGTTTCTCATGTTGTACTCTGCATAGAAGTTAAATAAGCAGGGTAACAATATACAGCCTTAACATACTCCTTTTTCTATTTGGAATCAGTCTGTTCCATGTTGAGTTCTAACTGTTGCTTCCTGACCTGCATATAGGTTTCTCAAGAGGCAGGTCAGGTGGTCTGGTATTCCCATCTCTTTCAGAATTTTCCACAGTTTATTGTGATCCACACAGTCAAAGGCTTTGGCATAGTCAATAAAGCAGAAATAGATGTTTTCCTGAAACTCTCTTGCTTTTTCAATGATCCAGCGGCTGCTTACTCATTCAGTTGCTTAGAAACAAGAGACATTCTAGTTTATAATGTTAACTTTAGCCATCTAGAGCATATTAATTTTAGGGTCATGCTTACTCACCTATGAAAGAGTTACTGTCTACCACCCAGTGTACTTGTAGAAAATTCTCTTACTGTAACTTGCCAGTTGCCAAGCAGGGTCAGATTCTTTCTAAACACTATTTAGCTTTTCTCCTCAACTTCTCAAGTGCCCAGGAGTACAGGATTCCAGTAACTGAGCTCTTGATTCTCTCACAGTGAAATTTAATTCCATCTATTGATTAGAATGTTTCTTTCTCTCTTGATGTTTGAGTCTGGTAGTGATGGTTCATTTAAATAAAGTCTTCCAAAAGCTAAAAAAAATCCACCATTTTATAATGACTGTCTGTGTTCTAATACTTTTATAAGGAATGCTGAAAATATTTAAATACTACCACATTTTGAAAAACAGACTTTGAAACTCACTGAACTAGACATGGGATATAAGTTGCAAGGGCATGTTCACCCAGTAATCAATTATCCTCTGAAATCATTCAGTGTGGCCTGACTAGGAAAAATCTTCTTGGTATGTATACTGTTATGGACTATTACACGCTGTCTTTGATTGTCACAGCCCTGTTTCTACTTAACACACTTCTAATGGCAGACGTGCTGGGTGCCAAGTCACTTCAGCTGTGTCAGACTCTTTGCGACCCCATGGACGGTAGCCCACCAGGTTCCTCTGTCCATGGGATTCTCCAGGCAAGAGTACTGGAGTGGATGGCCATGTTCTTCTCCAGGGGATCTTCCCGACCCAGGGATCGAATCCATGTCTCTTATGTCTCGTGCACCGGCAGGCAGGTTCTTTAGCACTAGCACCATTTGGGAAGCCCAATGACAGGACAGGTACTTAATGATACTTACTGAATTAAATGGAATTGAACTCAATTTACTGTTTTTGACAAATAACAGTAGATTTGGAAAAACATAATTTTTAATTTCAAAGGAAATCCCACTGATTTCTCCTGTCTGCTCCCCATCCCTCCCCACACCTTACTCACAGTGCCATGACAACAAGTCTGTTTCTAGAATTCATTGAGAAAACTATGCATAAATTCAGAAGTCTCTTGCGGAGACACTAGCGCCTCCATACACCCCTCGTCTTATTGCCCATGGTCAAGTGAGAAAGCACACACACTGAGAACTGCTAGGATAATCTTAGAAGACCAATAGAAGATAATTAAGATTTCCAAGGCATCTTTCAACTATGTTGGGGAAATATTTGGAAATGTATAATATTGCGTTGGCCAAAAAGTTCATTTGGCTTTTCTATATCCAGTCCCATCACTTCATGGGAAATAGATGGGGAAACAGTGGAAACAGTGTCAGACTTTACTTTTTTGGGCTCCAAAATCACTGCAGATGGTGACAGCAGCCATGAAATTAAAAGACGCTTACTCCTTGGAAGAAAAGTTATGACCAACCTAGAGAGCATATTGAAAAGCAGAGACATTACTTTGCCGACAAAGGTCCGTCTAGTCAAGGCTATGGTTTTTCCAGTGGTCATATATGGATGTGAGAGTTGGACTGTGAAGAAGGCAGAGTGCCAAAGAATTGATGCTTTTGAACTGTGGTGTTGGAGAAGACTCTTGAGAGTCCCTTGGACTGCAAGGAGATCCAATCAGTCCATCCTGAAGGAGATCAGCCCTGGGACTTCTTTGGAAGGAATGATGCTAAAGCTGAAGCTCCAGTACTTTGGCCACCTGATGCGAAGAGTTGACTCACTGGAAAAGACTCTGCTGCTGGGAGGAATTGGGGGCAGGAGGAGAAGGGGACGACAGAGGATGAGATGGCTGGATGGCATCACTGACTCGATGGATGTGAGTCTGAGTGAACTCCGGGAGATGGTGATGGACAGGGAGGTCTGGCGTGCTGCGATTCATGGGGTTACAAAGAGTCGGACACGGCTGAGCAACTGAACTGAACTGATAACAGCTTATTGTGAAACCTGAATGAACACTTGGGCCAATCCAATAGAAGTGGGTAAACAGATGAGGGGAGAAATTATCACAAAATGGAAAATTATAAAAAGCAGTAGAAGAAATCAGTTGGAGCTTTGCCAACTGCTGACAACTCTCCACAACTCCCAGGAGAGCTTCCCTGACTTACTGTAACGCTGTAAGGTCTGCCCTGTTCTTTGTTGTGACTTTCTGTGTCTCCTCCTGAATCCTTTCATATTTGTATCTCCTCAAAATGTTTTTTCTTGCTCACAATAAAAAAGAAATGTCTTTTTCTCTATTTGAATGTTACATGCTCATTATACAAAACTCAAAACTTAAGTACAAGTATTTAGAAAAAAAAAAAATAACACTTGCCTGAATTTCTATCACCCTGATATAAATCAATACCATGGTAGCCATGCAGTCATTGACCATTTGGATTTCCTCTTCTGTAGATTATTTATTCAAGACCTTTGACCATTTTTATTGTCTTTTTCTTATCAGGTTGTAAACACTGTTTATGCAGTACTTTGTCAGCTGCTTTGCAAATATTTGTTGTACTTATGCAATATAAAAGTTTTTATTTTTGGAGTATTTATACATTTTATGTGTTTGTTATTTTTGCTCTATAAGAGCTTTCATACACAGAGAGTCTAGTGCATCTGTTCCTTCTTTTGTAACTTCTGGGATTCCTGTCACAGGAAGACAGACTTTGTGCAACACTGTTGAGCTGGAGGCACCAGGCAGTTGTTATGTTTATGCAAGAACCAGAACTAAAAATCCATCAGGTTCCCCAGATGCATTCATGTCTGATGTTTTCAAATGGTGACTAAAACCTGTGTCTGAAGTGGCAGAAACACCACAAAACCCGAGCTATGTCTCCACTGGCAGGATCCCACCTTCACGGAACATGTCACCAGCAACTGCACACCCTACAGGCACTCCAGGGATCAGAGGAAGATAGCACAGACATGCCCATCTGCATTTGTTCCATAAACTCATCTCACTTCTGTTTCTTTGTGTTTATGTCTAACTAGACCAGAACCCAGCTGCCTCCTCATCCCTACCCACCTGGATCTCTCCTCAGTTCAGTTCAGTTCAGTCGCTCAGTCGTGTCTGACTCTTTGCGACCCCATGAATCGCAGCACACCAGGCCTCCCTGTCCATCACCATCTCCTGGAGTTCACTCAGACTCACGTCCATCAAGTCCGTGATGCCATCCAGCCATCTCATCCTCGGTCGTCCCCTTCTCCTCCTGCCCCCAATCCCTCCCAGCATCAGAGTCTTTTCCAATGAGTCAGCTCTTCGCATGAGGTGGCTAAAGTACTGGAGTTTCAGCTTTAGCATCATTCCTTCCAAAGAAATCCCAGGGTTGATCTCCTTCAGAATGGACTGGTTGGATCTCCTTGCAGTCCAAGGGACCCTCAAGAGTCTTCTCCAACACCACAGTTCAAAAGCATCAATTCTTCAGCGCTCAGCCTTCTTCACAGTCCAACTCTCACATCCATATATGACCACTGGAAAAAACATAGCCTTGACTAGATGGACCTTAGTCGGCAAAGTAATATCTCTGCTTTTGAATATGCTCTCTAGGTTGGTCATATCTTTTCTTCCAAGGAGTAAGCGTCTTTTAATTTCATGGCTGCTGTCACCATCTGCAGTGATTTTGGAGCCCAAAAAAGTAAAGTCTGACACTGTTTCCACTGTTTCCCCATCTATTTCCCATGAAGTGATGGGACCGGATGCCATGATCTTCGTTTTCTGAATGTTGAGCTTTAAGCCAACTTTTTCGCTCTCCTCTTTCACTTTCATCAAGAGGCTTTTTAGTTCCTCTTCACTTTCTGCCATAATGGTGGTGTCATTTGCATATCTGAGGTTATTGATATTTCTCCCAGAAATCTTGATTCCAGCTTGTGCTTCTTCCAGTCCAGTGTTTCTCATGATGTACTCTGCATAGAAGTTAAATAAGCAGGGTGACAGTATACAGCCTTGACATACTCCTTTTCCTATTTGGAACCAGTCTGTTGTTCCATGTCCAGTTCTTACTGTTGCTTTCTGACCTGCACACAGATTTCTCAAGGCATCTCCAACTTACAAGGCCCACAAGCAAACTCTTGATTTCCCCACATTCCTCTAAACTTGTTCTGCCTTCCAGTCTTCTTCATTTTAAAAATTAGAGATTTTGTTCATTCCATTCCTCATATCAGAAACCTTGTAACCATCCTTGACTCCTTTATTTCAGACCTTACAGCCAAACCATTGGCAAACCTGGTTGGCCCTACCATCAAAACGGATTCCAAGAAAATACAACATTGTAAAGAAACTGTACTCCAGTAAAATTAACACAAACAAACCAGATTCCAAATCTCACCTCTTTTCACTTCACCAGTGTTCACACACACACACATACACACACACAGTCACAGAGAGGATTTTTACAAAATTATATTATTTTCCAGCTATTATATATTACTGAAAAACAAAGTAGAGGATGAAACACACACCCAATAAGGAAATACCTTTTCACTTTCAATTGTTTTTAATTTGGGGTTTGTCCATGTAGAAAATGTATAAAACAAATGTATTATATTTCAAAAAGCTGATTCTCTAGAAATAATATGCCACTCAGAGTAAATGATGCTGCTGCTGCTGCTGCTAAGTCACTTCAGTCATGTCCAACTCTGTCCAATCCCATAGACGGCAGCCAACCAGGCTCCCCCGTCCCTGGAATTTTCCAGGCAAGAACACTGGAGTGGGTTGCCATTTCCTTCTCCAATGCATGAAAGTGAAAAGTGAAAGTGAAGTCTCTCAGTCGTGTCCGACTCGTAGCGACCCCATGGACTGCAGCCCACCAGGCTCTGCTGTCCATGGGATTTTCCAGGCAAGAGTACTGGAGTGGGGCACCATTGCCTTCTCCACAGAGTAAATGCATAGATAATTAATTTAGGTTTGCTCCTAATTTATTGATCCGTAATCTCATTTTTAGATGTTCAAGATAGAGTGCTTAGAGGGTATTTCTCTTCTATATATGTGATTATATATGTGAAAAATATATTATTTTGCCCATCATTTTGGTTACATCTACTAGCTTTATCAATAGATATAATCATCTCAAGTAACTGTATCTTATGAAGTATCTTTTACTTGTACCATTTAAGGCAATTATTGGTTTTATATATTACATTTTTCATGGACTATATATTTTTTGTCAGCTGCTTTGCTGCCAAAACTATGTTTCCCCTGTTTTTATTTCTCTGTGTCATGATGAAGTAGATGATGATCAAGAGAAGACATATTTGACTTACAACCAAGAAGTTACCAACTTAGGAAAAATTATACCAGAGGCTCACTACAATGCTGTCACCAAGGTCTAATAATAAGGACATGGCCCAGAACACCCCTCAAAAACAATGAATCAGATGAGGATCCTCTGAGAATGACTCTGAACTTCAAGGAGCATTCATTGTATGAAGGGGGGTCTAGCGGTTTTGATTGACTAGGTAAATATCTTACAATAATGCACTCTGATATTCAAGGTTAATACTTTTATTATTTTATGAAGTAAAAAAAAGAAACTTTCTAAATACTCTAAATGGAATATAATCATTCTCTTTTATTTATTTGAGCAGTAAATGATAGTACCTAAAATCATGAAATTAAAATAGCAGCCCCTTATTTTATGTACATCTCTATCTAAATGAAATCTACCAGACCTCAGGGCCTATGTTCAGTGTGATATTTTTGTTCAGGCCCAGTCTATAGTTTGGGTGCTTAAATAATAAGACTCTGAAAGCATTTATTTTTTCTATTTCAATTCTATTTTGTATAGTCAGAAATATTTTCCAGAAGGAAAGAGGAAGAATGTCAAAGATTTTTTTTTTAATTTGTGCTCTTCACTTTTGACTTTTCATAAGTAAGCCTCAAAAGTTTATTTTCCTATTGAAAAGCTCCCACTTCTATGAGTCTTCCCCATAAACAGTAAACAGGTGTAGACTGTACCCAATAACCTAACAACCATCCAAATTCCATCCACATTCCTGCCCTGTGCTCTGATTCTTACGGGAAAGAACAACACAACCCAGGAATAGACAGGAAAGATCTGAAATCTTTGTGACAAAGCTGGAGAAACAGCTGTGAGCAAAGCATTGTGCAACAAAATGGTTTTGCTTTCTACAAGCATGCTAGGTTTTATATTTCAGTATAAAGGACCAAGATTTTGGTTCAAGTAACTAGAAAAAGAATTGCCATTTATTGAAGAGAGAACAAGTTTAAGGGATAGAGGGAATTAAAAGTTCTGTTCTGACATGTTGAGTTCAAAACACACTAATAGGTATTTGCTCCAAGAGAAGGATTGCTGTGGGCAGACAATGACTGGATGAGGAGACAAGTGGGAAGAGGTAAGAGGACTGAGTCTTCAGATGTAAGATGACTGAGCACCAGCCTTGGGAGCTAATGAGGATGGACCAGCTAAGAAGAAGAGGTCAGCAATAGGCAAGGGCAAGATGAAAGCCAAGAGAATGAATGGAGTATAAAAAGGAGAGAGGGATTAATCATGCCAAGCTCTGCTAATAGAGGCAGAGCTTTGTGGCAGGCAAGATAACCACAAAATGGTGCTTGGCTCTAGCAGCATGGGAATCCCTGGGGACATGAACAAGCATTATTTCAGAACAGTGGTGGGGACAAAAGCCTGAAGGCAAGGGCTTTTGGGGAGACTGGAAGTGTAAAGCGAGTCCTTTCCTCACTACCTCTGAGTGGATGGACAGATAATAACAGAATGGTGGCGGTGGTTTAGTCGCTAAGTTGTGTCTGATTCTCCCAATTCCATGAACTGTAGCCCACCAGACTCCTCTGTCCTTGGGATTTTCCAGGCAAGAATACTGGAGTGGGTTGCCATTTTGGAGTGTCTCAGTCTTGCACTGCCTTTAACTTTGTGATTTGGGGCAGTTCAGTTCAGTTCAGTCGTTCAGTCATGTCCAATTCTTTGCAACTCCATGGACTGCAGCACGCCAGGCTTCCCTGTCATCACCAACTCTCAGAACCTCCTCAAATTCATGTCCATTGGGTCAGTGACCAGAGATCAAATCACCAACATCTGCTAGATCATAGAAAAAAACGAGAGTTCCAGGAAAACATCTAGTTCTGCTTTATTAACTACACCAAAGCCTTTGACTGTGTGGATCACAAAAAACTGGAAAATTCTTAAAGAGATAGGAATACCAGGCCATCTTACCTGCTTCCTGAGAAATCTATGTGCAGGTCAAGAAGCAACAGAAAGAACTGGACATGGAACAACAGACTGGTTCCAAATTGGGAAAGGCTGTATATTGTCACCCTGCTTATTTAACTATATGAAGACTACATCATGCCAAATGCAGGGCTGGATGAAGCACAAGCTGAAATCAATATTGCCAGAAGAAATATCAATAACCTCAGATACAAGATACACAGATGACACCACAACTTATGGCAGAAATCAAAGAGGAACTAAACAGCCTCTTAATGAAGGTGAAAGAGGAAATAGAAAAAGTTGGCTAAAAACTCAACATTTGAAAAACTAAGATCATAGCATCTGGTCCCGTCACTTCATGGCAAATAGATGGGGAAACAATGGAAACAGTGACAGACTATTTTCTTAGGCTCCAAAATCACTCAGATTGTGACTGCAGCCATGAAATTAAAAGACACTTGCTCCTTGAAATAAAAGCTATGACCAACAGCATATTAAAAAGCAGAGACATTACTTTGCCAACAAAGGTCCGTCTAGTCAAAGCTATTTTTTCCCAGTAGTCATGTATGGATGTGAGAGTTGGACTATAAAGAAAGCTGAGCACTGAAGAATCGATGCTTTTGAACTGTGGTGTTGGAAAAGACTCTTGAGAGTCCCTTGGACTGCAAGGAGATCTAACGAGTCCATCCTAAAGCAAATCAGTCCTGAATATTCATTGGAAGGACTGATGGTGAAGCTGAAACTCCAATACTTTGGCCATCTGATGTGAAGAGCTGACTCATTTGAAAAGACCCTGATGCTGGGAAAGATTGAAGGCAGGAGGAGAAATGGATGACAGAGGATGAGATGGTTGGATGGCATCATTGACTCGATGAACATGAGCTTGAGCAAGCTCCAGGAGTTGGTGATGGACAGGGAAGCCTGGCATGCTGCAGTCAATGGGGTCTCAAAGAGTCGGACATGACTGAGGGATTGAACTGAACTGAAAATATATGATAACTACCCTGGTGGCTCAGAGGGTAAAGCATCTGCCTGCAATGTGGGAGACCTGGGTTCAATCCCTGGGTTGGGAGGAGCCTAGTAGACTACAGTCCACAGGGTGGCAAAGAGTCGGACATGACTGAGCAACTTCACTTTCATTTTCACCTTCCATTAGGATATTTTTCTACTCTGTATCCCTCCATTTAAATATGCTTTTCCAAACTTGACTTTATTTTATATTTAAATTTTCCTGTTGTGTTCTCTTGCTCTCTCTCTCCCCCTCCTCCACCCCCCTGCCCCAGTCTCTCTTTTTCAGTAGCCAAGTAAGAGAAAAGCTATCATCAGTATTAATACATCTGTCAGGAAATATAGCTAATATTATGAACCAAAAGATACATGAAAAATCAAGAATTTTTTTGAAATGGAAACAAACCTATAATTTATATTCAGGCTGTTTTCTGTAATGTAAAAATAAATAGCCCTTTTTGCATCTAGCATTATTTAATGTCATTATCCTCATTGATTTACTTTTTATTTTGCAGGTGTGGAGGCAGATAATATTTTTTAAGTCAAACACAGGCCTATTTTATAGGATGACTTGAATGTCAGTTACTGAATAATTTTCGATTCATGAAGTGCTTTGTGCTCCTCAGGAAATCTGGTAAAACACAAATTAACAAAGAATTAGCTATATCTTTCATTTGTTCTAAAATTGAGTGAAACTTCTTATTGTGACTGAGGAATAAGTATTAAACAGTGATAATCTCAGATTAAGACATGTCACAATGCTATCTTCTGTGTCCCCCTTCCACTGAAAAAATCCATAGAACCTTTTGTAGAACCTTCAGATTCTTAAAAGTCAGCCCAAAATGCAGCTCCAGGATGGCATCTTAGGTGGGTTCCCAACGTGTACACATATGAAAGAGTCAGGAGGTTGGGAAAGAGGGTGTCCCCCGCCCCCTGACCTCTGTTAGTCCTTCCTTATGATGGAGCAGCTGCCAACTGAGCCCCAAATGATGGGATCCCATCAGGCTGCAAACAGAAGCACCACTGGGGAAGCTGAGCCAAGGGTAAGGATGATGAGCCAGAACTCACTTCTTCTCAACCTCAGAGTTTGGGAACTACGGAGCCCCAGTCACCAGATGACAGTATTTGGTGCCCCTTGAATGTTCTTTAGTTCATATACATCTTTTCTTTAGACAAGACACAGAACATCCTCTTTCTTTAACTGCCCTAAACAATTTGGCTCGATCACGGACTTAACACCTCACCTTGCAAAATAGAAGCCCTGCAATTATGGCCCCACCCTCCTTGAGATGGGACTCTAGGAATGCCTCCATAACTAAAGCATGCCCCTCCCTTTTCCTCTTTTTTTTTTTTTGGTTTGTAGACTTTTTTTTTAGGTTTAAGAAAAAATTGAGCCAAGATACAGAGAGTTTCCATATATCCCCACTCTGCTTCCCACCCTCCCACTGTTCCTCCTGTTATTAACATCTTGCCGTGACGGGGCACATTTGGTATGACTGATGAACCAATATTGACTGATACGTAGCTAAAGGTCCCTAGGTTAAATTGGCATTCACTCTTTGTGGTGCACAGTTCAATGGATTTTGATAAATGTATAATGTCATGTATCCCTCATTACAATGTCATACAGGACGACTTAACCATCCTAAAAATATGAAGTATAGTCGCTCAGGAATGTCCGGCTCTTTGCAACCCTATGGACTGTGTCCATGGGATTTTCCAGGCAAGAGTACTGGAGTGGGTTGCCATTTCATTCTCCAGAGGATATTCCCAACCCAGGGATCGAACCCAGGTCTCCAGCATTGTAAGCAGGTGCTTTACCATCTGAGCCACCAGAAGGAAAAAAAAAAAAAAAGAATGACCCTCCCTTTTCCTTTAGAAGTAATTTATCCAAGTATCCTTTATGAAAGTCATCCATCTTATCACATCTTCCATGATGTTTCATCACCTGGGAGATTTTTTGTTTTTTTAACATCCCTTATAGTGAGCCAGCTGTCTGTCTGGTCCACAGTAATCAGATGCTGGCTATACAAACAGTAAAATTGCCAGTTTCCACTTCAATCTTACCAAGATAGAATTTCAAAAATTATGGTTAGCAGGTGAGAAGGTAACTATATATATATAGCCAGTCTTCATGCCTAAGTTCAAACAGGGGCAAGAATAATGAAGCACAATACCGACAAAGAGTTCTCAGTACGCTAAATTCACAGAAACACTAAGCAGAGATGAGAAAAGAGAAAATGCTGTTGTGAAGGCAAGGTTATATTACAAATCAAATTCTGATTCCTTTTTACTAAGTTCTCTAGAAGGAGAGTGGATCTCTTTCTGAAGCAGGTTCACATTTCCTTTCTTTGTAGGGAATCTTAAGTTCCAATCATTTGCTACCATTGTATTCAGGACTTGAGTTTTCTTGTTATAAGATATGTGACTCTAAATATAATGGAAAGACTGATGGATCATTCAAAGTGGATCATTCAAAGTCATTCAAAGTGCCTGAAGAGTTCTCCCAAATTATTTAACTCTGGGGTACTCTGTGCCTCTCCTTTTCAGCATTATACTTATAGGAAATTTTAAGAAGAGAGAGTGCATTGAAACATTTGGGTCAGTAAAGATCAATAAAACTGAAGCTTTTCAGATAGATGCAAAATTGCTACCATGGAAGAGAGATGGGGCAGTGAAGTAGAAAAAGATGCCATTTAGAATCAAAGCTGAATTTAAATCCAACCCCAGCCACTGTGTAGCTGCATGACCTTGCCTAGCTTCCTACATCTTATGACCCGTAAATTGCATCTATAATATGAAGAAGATAATTATTCTGATAATTCAGTTCAGTTCAGTTCAGTCACTTAGTCATGTCCGACTCCTTGTGACCCCATGCATTGCAGCACGCCAGGCCTCCCTGTCCATCACCAACTCCCGGAGTTCACCCAAACTCACGTCCATCGAATCAGTGATGCCATCCAGCCATCTCATCCTCGGTCGTCCCCTTCTCCTCCTGCCCCCAATCCCTCCCAGCATCAGAGTCTTTTCCAAGGAGTCAACTCTTGGCATGAGGTGGCCAAAGTACTGGAGTTTCGGCTTTAGCATCATTCCTTCCAAAGAAATCCCAGGACTGATCTCCTTTAGAATGGATTAGTTGGATCTCCTTGCAGTCCAAGGGACTCTCAAGAGTCTTCAACACCACAGGTCAAAATCATCAATTCTTCGGAGCTCAGCTTTCTTCACAGTCCAACTCTTACATCCATACATGACCACTGGAAAAACCATAGCCTTGACTAGATGGACCTTTGTTGGCAAAGTAATGTCTCTGCTTCTGAATATGCTATCTAGGTTGGTTATAACTTTTCTTCCAAGGAGTAAGCGTCTTTTAATTTCATGGCTGCAATCAACATCTGCAGTGATTTTGGAGCCCAAAAAAGTAAAGTCTGGCACTGTTTCCACTGTTTTCCCATCTATTTGCCATGAAGTGATGGGACCAGATGCCATGATCTTAGTTTTCTGAATGTTGAGCTTTAAGCCAACTTATTAAGTTATATCTACATTATGGAGTCCCGGTGGGTTAGGACAAAAATTTGAACTACTTTTTTTGTAGCATGTAGGCTATTAAATAAGATTATATTTATATTTTTTAATTGAAGTTATTTTATTTCTATAGAAAAATGTCATCAAAGTATTATCTGTTTCATAGCACACTATGCTTTGTGTTGGCTGATTGTTCATTGTGGCTTGATGAAAAATGTCTTCAGGTTTTTAATTTGATTGAATTAATATTAATAAGAATAGTCTGCAGAGAAATAACAATTTGTCTCCCATTAGCAGAAATGAGTTTCCTATCACAATCTCAAATTATCTTTTGAACTTCTTTTCAGGAATGGCCTTTAAAACAAATGATAATGATCACATGAGTACAGTAACATTTTCTAAGCCAACAAGATGGAAGATTTAGAATATAGATGATTATCCTTTCAGAGGAAAAGCAAGCTGCAAATCTCCATGTTTGCCAGCTTGTCTTTCTTTAGGAAAGCAGGCGGAACCTAACCTCACACTGAGGCCACCCTGAAGAGAAATGTGCCACATAGCAAAGGCATCTCCCTGAGATACAGGTAAGAATGGCCACCATCTTCTTGAAGCCAATTTTTTTAAATTAGTTTTTTAGCTCTTTTGTCCTCATGGGAATTGTGGCTGAACTTTAATTTCCCACCTCTACAGTGAAGTTTAGGAAAAGATTAGAACCAAGAGACCCTTCAGATAAGACAAAACTTTTTCCTCAAGTAGGGATAAATGATTTATGTAAAACAAGAAAACAAAAGACAGTTAAGACTAGGAGAACCAAGAGAACCTTCAGATAAGACAAAACTTTTCCCTCAAGTAGTAATGAATATTTTATGTAAAACAAGGCAACAAAGACAGTTAAGAGGAACGTATTTATTATGAGTGCTGAGGCGCAATCATGATAGATTATTATTAATAACTCCATTTCCAGCTTCTCTTCCTTCTCTGGGGAGTGGAGGGTGAGGGGGAATTTGTAAGCTTCGAATCACGGCTTGGTCTTTTCAGTAACCAGCCCCCATCCAGGACTGCACCCAGGGTCCCCTAATTTTAACAAAAGACACTCTCATCACCCAGAAAATTCCAAAAAATCTAGGCACCCTGTGTCAGAAACCTGAGTCAAAGACCAAATGTTAGAACAACAGGTGCTCTGGTTACTCAGGAACTTACTAGGGTTTCAGGAGTTCCGTGCCAGAACCAGGAGTACCAATTATTATATCACAACCTCAAATTAAACATTTTTCTGTACATGGACAAATACTATCAGCAAATCAGCACATCACCAGAGTCTGCCCACAGACACAGCTAATCAATTACCTGTGATTTTTAAATGGGCATTCCTGTTTTTCTAACTTTAATATATCTTAATGAAAAACAATAGTTTTATTTGTGTATTCCTCTTATTATTGCTCTCATTATTCTCTATCCCCCAATAAGTTAGAGAAAAATGAGAATTTGGATGAAATGATTTTCATACTCAGGATATACAGGTTAGGCAGCTGGTTTGAATGAACCCAGGTGGGAAGCCTCCTCTTCCGGTGTCTCAGAAACCAGGGTATGGATGCGCAGATAACAATTCCCCATAATGAATACTTTATGGTAATTCATAAAATATAATATATAGCAGGTGTCAATGTGATATATTCATATGTAAGTATAAATATTGTTATATGGTTGCTAACTGAAGCAGAGATTAAGCTCAACATACATTACCACTAATTTTACCTTTATTCTGAAAGACAGAATAATTTCTGTGCCTGGTTATGCTCAGGGGAAATCAAATCTATACATTGAGATGTAAACAATCCCAGCTCAGTACGAAGAGGCTTGGGAGGGATGACACAAAGTCTATTTTAAACACTGAAAACTGAAATAGATATTTAGAAACCAACATCTGTGAGCCTCAACTTTTCTTGTTTAATTTTGCTAGAGTTTGACACTAAATGAATGGAAATTTACCTTTTTTCCATTTATTTAACAATAGCTTTAAAGTATCTGTTCTATAATGGGGGGAGGGGGTCTTCATTTTACATTTTGATCCCTAGAGAGCAAGAGTGACATCTGTTTAAGTTGATCTGTGGCACCTGAAATAATGTTGCTGCTGCTGCTGCTGCTAAGTCACTTCGGTCATGTCCAACTCTGTGCGACCCCATAGACTGCAGCCACCAGGCTCCCCCGTCCCTGGGATTCTCCAGGCAAGAACACTGGAGTGGGGTGCCATTTCCTTCTCCAATGCATGAAAGTGAAAAGTGAAAGTGAAGTCGCTCAGTCGTGTCCGACCCTCAGCGACCCCATGGACTGCAGCCCACCAGGCTCCTCCATCCATGGGATTTTCCAGGCAAGAGTATTGGAAATAATGTTACTTGATTGCAATTATACAGATGCAACGATGATAAGAACGCTGCTGATGCTTCTCAGAAGAGACTCAAGAAAATCCATCCCTCAAGCTTAAACACAAGTTTTGCTGAGACAATATACTATTAGCTCATAGTAACTGCATCCACTTTTCAGAGAGGCCTGAAATCATTGTAAAAGTACAGACAACAATGAGAGATACTAATGTATTCACTCCAGGTGGGTTTTAGGCAATGCATTAATTCTTGAACATGAATATAAATAAATAATAAATAAAATAGAATTCATCCCAATCTATCATAGAACTTCCTTGACAACATAAAAGCCAACCAAATAAATCAGAATAATAGGATTTTGACAAAACAAGACATTTATCTATTACCAGAGAAACATTGGTCACACAACTTATAAATTGCCAATAGGAGTTTTTCATCCATCACCAAGATTCCCATCTAATGACAGGGAAATAATTGCCATACCTTTACCATGTCATGGAGTCTTTTGATGTGTTAGGAAGTGAAACAATGTGGAAATGCAGTCCTTGGTATGTGTACAACACCTGGGTGGGTGGGGGAGGGGATAGATTTTCTTTTTTTTTTTTTTCAGTAATAACAGCATCTAAATTCTCTAATGAATGAACAAGGGATGTTTGTCTGTACTCGTTCTATGGCTTCAAGAAAGACTGCAGAGAGGTTTTCCTGGAAGAGAGAGAAATGTTTAATCTTGGACCTTCCTACAGTCTGTCACAGCCTTTCCCCACTAACACATCCAAAAAAATATGCTTCCTAATATTTTAAAATAACATTGAATTGAAGGGGTTCCTCTGGTGGCTCAGTGGTGAAGAATCTGCCTGCCAATGCAGGAGACACAGGTTTGATCCCTGGTCCAGGAAGATCCCGCATGCCGCAGAGCAACTCAGCCCGTGCACCACGACAACTGAGCCTGTGCTCTAGAGCCTGGGAGCCACAGCTACTGAAGGCCACGGCCTAGAGCCTGTGCTCCACACCGAGAGAAGCTACAGCAATGAGAGGCCCGGGCACAGCAGCTTAAAGAGTACCCGCCCACTGCAGCTAGAGAAGAGCACAGCAATGGAGACCCAGCAGAGCCCCAAGTAAATAAGTTTAAAAAACAAAAACAATGAATTGGAAGCTTCAGATTCACTTCCATTCACTGGGTTCTGTCAACTTAAAAATGGAATTTTCCCTAACCTGAAACCTGTAGGCATCTATTAGCATTGAATTTGAATATTTGAATACATGAGTTGGGAATCTGTTCCCAAATTTACATATTTATTTTTTACATATATACATATATTTACATATGTATATGTGAGATAAACCCTGTCCAGAACTGAAAGCATGAAAATCAATTCAGAATGAAAAAGAAACAAGGGACTCTGCCGTTAATCAGGCAGGGAGGACAGACACATAAAGGCAGCTGTGTAATCAACAAGCAACATTTCTCCCAAGGTCATGCAGCAGCTGGAAAATGCCATAACAACTTCTTCTTGAGTTACTACTGCTTGTCCCCAGTAACTCTCAGACCCCCTTGGCTGTAACTCCTCTATTACTGGGATTACCCAGCCACTAAGCCTCGCTTGCCTCATGACAACGTGTCATAATCCCTAATTCATCTTCATTTCACCAAAAAATCCAGATCTGATCCTCACTGGCTTCCACTGGACTCTACTCAACCCTTCAGTGCGAACCCAAACCTTGCAACAGACACATCCTCTTGTCAAGCAGCATGCCTGACTCTTCGGAAGGGCCCTCCCTCTCACTGCAAGTCAATAAATCTGATTTTGTCAGGCTTCTGGTTTCTCCCAACAGACTTGTAACTCATTCGGCTATTTATTTCAAGTGGGAGGTTTGACTGAGAAGTGTGTACATGCTCAGTTCAGTTCAGTCCTCAGTCGTGTCTGACTCTTTGCGACCCCATGAACCGCAGCATGCCAGGCCTCCCTGTCCATCACTGACTCCTGGAGTCCACCCAAACTCATGTCCATTGAGTTGGTGATGCCATCCAAACATCTCATCCTCTGTTGTCCCCTTTTCCTACTGCCCTCAAACTTTCCCCGCATCAGGGTCTTTTCAAATGAGTCAGCTGTTTGCATCAGATGGTCAAAGTATTGGAGTTTCAGCTTCAACATCAGTCCTTCCAATGAACACCCAGGACTGATCTCCTTTAGGATGGACTGGTTGGATCTCCTTGCAGTCCAAGGGACTCTCAAGAGTCTTCTCCAACACCACAGTTCAAAAGCTCTCAGCTTTCTTTATAGTACAGCTCTCACATCCATACATGACAACTGGAAAAACCATAGCCTTGACTAAATGGACTTTTGTTGACAAAATGTCTCTGCTTTTTATTATGCTGCCTAGGTTGGTCATAAAATTCCTTCCAAGGAGTAAGCGTCTTTTAATTTCATGGCTGCAGTCACCATCTGCAGTGATTTTGGAGCCCCTCAAAATAAAGTCTGACACTGTTTCCACTGTTTCCCCATCTATTTCCCATGAAGTGATGGGACCGGATGCCATGATCTTCGTTTACTGAATGTTGAGCTTTAAGCCAACTTTTTCACTCTCCTCTTTCACTTTCAACAAGAGGCCCTTTAGTTCTTCTGCACTTTCTGCCATAAGGGTGGTGTCATTTGCATATCTGAGGTTATTGATATTTCTCCCAGAAATCTTGCTTCCAGCTTGTGTTTCTTCCAGCCCAGCGTTTCTCATGATGTACTCTGCATAGAAGTTAAATAACCAGGGTGACAATATATAGCGTTGAAATATTCCTTTCCCTATTTGGAACCAGTCTGTTGTTCCATGTCCAGTTCTAACTGTTGCTTCCTGACTTGCATATAGGTTTCTCAGGAGGCAGGTCAGGTGGTCTGGTATTCCCATCTCTTTCAGAATTTTCCACAGTTTATTGTGATCCACACAGTCAAAGGCTTTGGCATAGTCAATAAAGCAGAAATAGATATTTTTCTGGAACTCTCTTGCTTTTTCAATGATCCAGCGGACGCTGGCAATTTGATCTCTGCTCAGTGGTGTTCAACTGTTTGTGACCCTGTGGCCTATAGACTGCCAGGCTCCTCTGTCCATAGAGTTTTCCAGCCAAGAGTATTGGAGTGGGTTGCCATTTCCTCCTCCAGGGTATCTCTACCGAGGGATCGAACCCATGGCTCCTGCATCTCTTGTGTTGGCAGGCAGGTTCTTTACCACTGAGCCACGTGGGAAGCCCTCATAGACAGAGATCCGAATCCCATAATGTGCGTGTTCGAGACACTTTGAATCTCACCTCCTCCAGGCCTCTCAATTCCCAGTTGTGAGGTTTGCACTGAAACAGAGATCTGATAACCTTTGGCTTTTTCATGTCAGGTTTATTATGTATCTCCCAAGATTTGGGGTTATGAATCTGATTCTCTCAAACTATAAGTTTGTTCCTGGTAGTCTAGGAAAATAGATAGGCAGATGGATAGATAGATACATATATACCCATACATACATACATATATACATACATAAATGTTAGAATTGTTTCTTCAAGGACAAGAGGGGGGTTCATGTTTGGGAACGCATGTACACCCGTGGTGGATTCATGTCAATGTACGGCAAAACCAATACAGTATTGCAAAGTAAAATAAAGTAAAAATAAAAATTTTTTAAAAAAAAGCATATTTTTCAATCACAGATTTAGATACTTAACTTCCTACTTTTAAAGTAATCAATTGTTTTTATTAACTATAAATATATGGATATATAAATATATATTCACATGAAGGTATGTGAATCCTTCTTGGAAAAAAACCTTAGGAGACTGTATTTTTTCTGAGAATTCTTGATCACCTCCATAAAAATAATTTCCTTGCTCTGGTATGATTATATGAGTCAGAGATACATTTGGCCTCTTTCTCCTCTAGATAGCTGGTAACTCCCCTTTTTTAAAAATAATCAGACAAGGTTTTTTAATAATCAGACAGAGAAGACTTGGGCTGATTAACAGTTTTGTCTTTCTTCTCAAGCCACAATTACCTACAATCAGAACCCTCTGATACTTTGTGCTGCTATTTTAAGATTCAGTTTCATTCTACAACTGACTGAAGCATGAAATGAACTACAATAAACTAAACTGAATGGAACTGAACTGAACTGAAGGGAGATGCTGTGATTTCCAGGATGCTTGATGCCTAAAGGACAGAGCAGGGGCCTCACCCATCTTCCTCCCAGAGGTGCAAGCTCAATGACCAACCCACGCAACCCCCCAGCTGCATGACTGTTGAATTTCACTAACAGCAACTGATTTCTCTCCACACAATCCACTCTGCTTTTTACCAGGGCTGCAGATATCCCAAGCTACATTTAGCTCAATCTGTAAGCTAATTGCCAAGGGCTTCCCAGGTGGCTCATTATTTAAAAAAATTTTTGCCTGCCAATATAGGAGACACGAGTTTGATTTCTGGGTTGGGAAGATCCCCTGGAGGAGGAAATGACAACCCACTGCAGTATTCTTGCCTGGAGAATCCCACGGACAGAGGAGCCTGGAGGGCTAAAGTCCATGAGGTCACAAAGTCAGACACAGCTGAACAACTGAGCACAGCACTCAGCACAGCAGTAAGCTACCTGCCAAAGCACACAATTTTGTTCAAATATATCCGTGATTGCAGTCAGATGTGAGAAAATACAGTTTACAAGGTAAATGAACTTGCATGCTCAATACCAATTTTCTCTTGATTTACCTGGTTTCCTTCTCTTCCCCTCACTGGCCCTTTTTTCTATTCTCAATCTCATCATTTCTCTAGTATTTGTTGAATGTTTACCACATGCCAGTCAACATGCTGAGCACTTTTCCTGCATCGCATAATTGATCTTCACAGTAGTGTGCTATTTAGCATCAGGCTTGCCCAAGGCCACTCCACTGATCAGTTTTGAAACACATCCTACTCAAACCTCATCTTTGGTTTTCTGAACCCACTTCCTCACATACTGGTGAGATACAGCGTAGAGACAATGCTGTTAACCGAACCCACAAATTAGCCACAGATTCACAGGCAACCGGGCAGGAACTTTCAAGGAAGTGAACACACCAGGTAGTGCTACTTCTGCCCCCTCCTCCAGTTATCCTCTGCTCTACCTCACTGCCTGCGACCTCCCCCAGCACCTGATGCCAGCCCTTGTCCCCTCCTCCCACCCCCCGCTTTTGTATCTTGTTCCACACAGCTCATGACTGACAAAATGATATGAGAAACATCACTTCCTAATTTCAAAGACAAGAGCTAGTGCATTACACAGTCTATACCAAGATCTAAAGTTTAATGATATCTCAAATCAAAATTGGATTAACTGTTTGATTCCACTTATATGAGGTACCTGGAAGAGTCAGATTCATAGTCAGAAGGTACATTTGCAGATGCAAGGGGCCCGGGCTGCAGGTTGGAAGGCAGTGGAGAGGGGAGTGGGGACTTAGTGTTTAGTAGGGTCAGAGTTTCAGTTTATGAAGGTGAAAAACTCAGGAAGGGGGTGATGCTGAGACGGTTTAGTTGACGCTAGTGGAAAAGAACCCACCTGCCAGTGCAGGAGACATTATTAGACACAGGTTTGTCCCTGGGTCAGGAAGATCCCCTGGAGGAGGGCATGGCAACCCACTCAAGTATTCTTGCCCAGAGAATCCCATGGACAGAGGAGTCTGGTGGGCTACAGTCCATAGGGTCACAAAGAGTTAGACATAGTTGAAGCAACTTAACATGCAAGCACATACAAATAAGCTAGTAAATATATTAAAGGTAGTTTCCTTAGCTGTGTAAACAACTTATCTATAAAGTTACATCTGAGTTTAATGACGTTTAAGTGTTGTGGGGGTTTTTTTTGCCTATCTTGATTGCTATTAACTGAGCACATTTCTATTTGTAAATCATCAGATAATGAATTTATATTTAGGAACAGAAAGTCATTTCCCTTGATAAGTATGCAGGTGTTGGTGTTCCAGAGCACCAAGCACCAGATGTAGATGCTGAACATTCAGTTTCATGGAAGGATTCACATTTGAGGATGCACTGGGATCATAAGGCTTTTGGAAGACTCAATTTTCAAAAATAACCATTACCATTTTCATATAACAGACTGGTAAATCATTCTTTCATTCTAAGTCTTTTTTTGTTGTGAAACAATTTACTCACTTGAATTCTAGGTAGCATGCTCACTTTAATATTCTTTCTTTCCACAGAAATCCATTAAAAATAAATCCACAATCTTGGCAGATTAGCTAAAAGATTCATGTCAGACTTCTTGAAAAAGAAAATGACTTGAGCATACTTCTGAACAGCACGTGCACTTTATTTATTTATTTTTGGTTCTTTTATTCTCTTTTGTTTCCTTTTCTTTCAGCTAGATTTTTGTTTTCATCAAGTTATAAATGCACATAGTTGAGAGAGTCAGATAGTTCTTTTAAACACGTTATGAAGAACAACAGAGGCCTGAAACCATTCTTGCACACATATGTGTGTTTCCCACTGTCTAATGGCAACCATTTTCAATTTACCGCTTTTGTGTTATTGCTGTTTATAGTTATCTCCATCACTCTAAATATGCTCCTTTTTGGTCTTTCTGCTTTTAAAATAATTTATAGTTTTCCCTCCATAGCAGATGAAGATTCAGGTGTCTTTCACTTTCCCTCAACTCAACTGACCTCTAGTGTCATCTCATACTACATTTGGTTAGATTACTATTCAATACTTACCTTATTATAGTTATATAAACACTGGGCCACACAGGAAGAACTTTTCCTTATTCACTGCATCCTATTTTTGTTTTACTTGGCATTATTAATTGACACATTTTGGTTTGCTTAGTTTTGTACATACTTTTAGCTAATTTATCTGCAAAAGTTTTCCTCCAGTGTCTAGACTTCCTTTCAGAAGTTTTAAGCACCTGAGAAATTTTTATCAGGTTCATCTCCTGGGAGACATTTCTGACCTCTTCTGGTCTGCACAAAGCCTTCTCCCCAGCCGGCTCTTTTGTAACCACTAACTTAAAGTTGGGATCCTGTGCCTGGATCTGGTGTGTTCCTCATTCTTAGTTTAAGTTCTTTTATTTTTTCTTTTTGGTGGAGCATGTTCTCAACAGCATCCTATAAAAGCATGTGTGTGGGAAGCAAATTTTACAAAGCCTTGGACTGAAAATATCTTTATTCTCATTTGAAATTATTTTCCCTTAGGGTATTTAAGGTATTACCACTGACTCCTTCCTTCTGATATTGTTTTTGAAAAGTCTAAAGCCATTCGGATTTCTGATTCTTTATATAAAACCTCCTTCTGGAAGCTTTTGGGCACTTCTTTTTGTCCCTATATCTGAAGTTCAAAATTAAGGTTTTGCTGTATTTCCATTTTCATGGATTATATTGTGAAATGGACCCTTTTCACCTGCAAACATGTCTTATAATTCTGGGTAATTTCTCAAGTTTTTTGGTTTGATAATTTCTTCTTTTTCGTTTCTCTCTGTTATTCAGATGTTAGAATTTATAAGCTAATTGTGTTTTCTCTTTCTCTCTTTCCTGCTGTATCTCCTGTTGAATATTTCATTCCAACCACAGCCTTATTTCCTGGAGCTCTCTCTTTTGTTGCTGTTGGCTGGTTCTTCTGTTTATACAGAATCTGTTTTTATTGCATGATATCCTCTCTTATCTTTCAGTTAAGAGTGGTTTTTTTTTTCCTCCCTGTATAATCTTGGTTTCCCTCAAGTTGCTTTTCTCCATGTGTTTGTTTTGTTCACTTTTTTCTCATTAGAAGCTTTTCTCAGATAACTAGTGATCTTCTAAAGGGTTTACATTTAAAAAACAAAACTAATTGGGAAATCCATGCACACTGCTGAGGTTTATGAAATGTGAACTGTGACATTCATTGCTCTGGGATATGCTGGACCGTTTTGTTTGGAAAGCCTGATAGCAGTACCTTTTTCCCCCAGCTGCCCATTGGCCAAGTTACATTGCCAAGAAAAAACTCTTCCAGTGTCCTGCCTTGAGGCTAAAAACCTGACCCTCTGTTTGGGGAACCAAGTGGGGAACAGTACAAGTGTCTCAAAGCTCAGTATGTAAACTTTCCCTTCCCTGGTGGCTCAGATGGTAAAGAATCTACCTGCAAAGCAGGAGACCCGGGTTCAACCCCTGGGTTGGGAAGGTCTGGTGGAGGAGGAAATGGCAACCCACTACAGTATTCTTGCCTAGAGAATCCCATGGACAGAGGAGACTGGTGGGGTCCAGTCTCCCAGATCCCCGATCCATGGGGTCAGACACAACTGAGCGACTAATTTTACTTTACTTTTTTTACTTTTAAGCTTTCACTTAATACTCTGGCTTATAAAATGGTATCTCTATCCCCAATTCTTCTTAAAGGCTTTCAGCCCCAAACGATCTGCTTCATCCAGGGTTCTAGCATAAAGCTGATGGTAATAATTAGGATAACTTTAAAATAGTTTAATAGAGAGACCCTTTACAAAGGTATGGGCACTGTGAAAGGTGTAAAGAAACTGCCTGGACAGTGTTGAACTACTTGTAACCATGTGTTAACCCCCATACCCTAGGGATAGGGAAGGAAGGGAAAGGTTCTAGAACACAGGAGAAAGCCCTGTAAAGAGACTAACTTCCCATGGCCTTCAGTAAAGAGAGGAATTCATCCCAAGGTGACCTCACAGGGAAAGAAGTTGGAGCATAAATGCCCTTACTTTCTAGCAACCTCTGATCTCCTATCAGGGCTCATCATTGACCAAACCAATGGGAAGCAAAAGGACAAGGAGATTCATTATTTAATCCACACGGGTCAGCCTCTTAAAGAAGAGGAAGAGCCAGAAGGGTGAAAAATGCATCCAGAGGGACACATGAGACATATCTAGCACATCTCTAGAAAAAAACTCAATACTGTACTGCGGTGAAGAATACCAGTCCTCAGGCTTATGGAGGACGGGAGAAATTCTGACAGTCTAAATGTTTCTTAAACTGACTTCATTCTAACCTTCGAATCTTGGGTCATATTTTTTAAACTATATTGAGGTACAATATATATTGTATATTTATTGAGGTATATATTTAAAGTGTTCAGTTCAGTTCACTTCACTCACTCAGTCATGTCTGACTCTTTGCAACCCCATGAATTGCAGCACACCAGGCCTCCCTGTCCATCACCAACTCCCACAGTTCACCCAAACTCATGTCCATCGAGTCAGTGATGCCATCCAGCCATCTCATCCTCTGTCATCCCCTTCTCCTCTTGCCCCCAATCCCTCCCAGCATCAGAGTCTTTCCAAATGAGTCAACTTTTCACATCAAGTGGCCAAAATATTGGAGTTTCAGCTTTAGCACCAGTCCTTCCAAAGAACACCCAGGACTAATCTACTTTAGAATGGACTAGTTGGACATTCTTGCAGTCCAAGGGACTCTCAAGAGTCTTCTCCAACACCACAGTTCAAAAGCATCAATTCTTCAGTGCTCAGCTTTCTTAGCAGTCCAACTTTCACATCCATACATGACCACTGGAAAAATCATAGCCTTGACTAGATGGACCTTTGTTGGCAAAGTAATGTCTCTGCTTTTCAATATGCTATCTAGGTTGGTCATAACTTTTCTTCCAAGGAGTAAGCGTCTTTTAATTTCATGGCTGCAGTCACCATCTGCAGTGATTTTAGAGCCCCCAAAAATAAAGTCTGACACTGTTTCCCCAACTATTTGCCATGAAGTGATGGGACCGAATGCCATGATCTTAGTTTTCTGAACATTGAGCTTTAAGCCAACTATTTCACTCTCCTCTTTCACTTTCATCAAGAGGCTTTTTAGTTCCTCTTCACTTTCTGCCATGAGGGTGGTGTCATCTGCATATCTGAGGTGATTGATATTTCTCCCAGCAATCTTGATTCCAGCTTGTGCTTCTTCCAGTCCAGTGTTTCTCATGATGTACTCTGCATAAAAGCTAAATAAGCAGGGTGACAATACACAGCCTTGACATACTCCTTTTCCTATTTGCAACCAGTCTGTTGTTCCATGTCTAGTTCTAACTGTTGCTTCCTGACCTGCATATAGGTTTTCAAAGAGGCAAGTCAGGTAGTCTGGTATTCCCATTTCTTTCAGAATTTTCCACAGTTTATTGTGATCCACACAGTCAAAGGCTTTGGCATAGTCAATAAAGCAGAAATAGATGTTTTTCTGGAACTCTCTTTTTTCATGATCCAGCAGATGTTGGCAATTTGATCTCTGGTTCCTCTGCCTTTCCTAAAACAAGCTTGAACATCTGGAAGTTCACGGTTCACGTATTGCTTAAGCCTGGCTTGGAGAATTTTGAGCATTACTTTACTAGCGTGTGAGATGAGTGCAACTGTGCAGTAGTTTGAGCATTCCTTGGCATTGCCTTTCTTTGGGATTGGAATGAAAACTGACCTTTTCCAGTCCTGTGGCCACTGCTGAGTTTTCCAAATTTGCTGGCATATTGGGTGCAGCACTTTCATAGCATCATCTTTCAGGATTTGAAAGAGCTCCACTGGAATTCCATCACCTCCACTAGCTTTGTTCAGAGTGATGCTTTCTAAGGCCCACTTGACTTCACATTCCAGGATGTCTGGCTCTAGGTGAGTGATCACAACATCGTGATTATCTGGGTCATGAAGATCTTTTTTGTACAGTTCTTCTGTGTATTCTTGCCACCTCTTCTTAATATCTTCTGCTTCTGTTAGGTCCATACCATTTCTGTCCTTTATCGAGTCCATCTTTGCATGAGATGTTCCCTTGGTATCTCTAATTTTCCTGAAGAGATCTCTAGTCTTTCCCATTCTGTTGTTTTCCTCTATTTCTTTGCATTGATCGCTGAGGAAGGCTTTCTTATCTCTCCTTGCTATTCTTTGGAACTCTGCATTCAGATGCTTATATCTTTCCTTTTCTCCTTTGCTTTTCACTTCTCTTCTTTTTACAGCTATTTGTAAGGCCTCCTCAGACAGCCATTTTCCTTTTTTGCATTTCTTTTCTATGGGGATAGTCTTGATCACTGTCTCCTATACAATGTCACGAACCTCCATCCATAGTTCATCAGGCACTCTATCTATCAGATCTAGGCCCTTAAATTTATTTCTCCCTTCCACTGTATAAGGGATTTGATTTAGGTCATACCTGAATGGTCTAGTGGTTTTCCCTACTTTCTTCAATTTAAGTCTGAATTTGACAATAAGGAGTTCATGATCTGAGCCACAGTCAGCTCCTGGTCTTGTTTTTGCTGACTGTATAGAGCTCCTCCATCTTTGGCTGCAAAGAATATAATCAGTCTGATTTCGGTGTTGACCATCTGGTGATGTCCATGTGTAGAGTCTTCTCTTGTGTTGTTGGAGGAGGGTGTTTGCTATGACCAATGCGTTCTCTCGGCAAAACTCTACTAGCCTTTGCCCTGCTTCATTCCGTATTCCAAGGCCAAATTTACCTGTTTACCCGGGTGTTTCTTGACTTCCTACTTTTGCATTCCATTCCCCTATAATGAAAAGGACATCTTTTTTGGTGTCAGTTCTAAAAGGTCTTGTAGGTCTTCATAGAACCATTCAACTTCAGCTTCTTTAGCATTACTGGTTGGGGCATAGACTTGGATTACTGTGATATTGAATGGTTTGCCTTGGAAACAAACAGAGATCATTGTGTCATTTTTGAGACTGCATCCAAGTACTGCATTTTGGACTCTTTTGTTGACCATGATGGCTACTCCATTTCTTCTGAGGGATTCCTGCCCACAGTAGTAGATATAATGGTCATCTGAGTTTAATTCACCCATTCCAGTCCATTTTAGTTCACTGATTCCTACAATGTTGATTCTCACTCTTGCCATCTCCTATTCAACTACTTACAATTTGCCTTGATTCAAAGGCAAAATTCAAACTGCCTGGACTTAACATTCCAGGTTCCTATGCAATATTGTTCTTTACAGCATCAGACCTCACTTCTATCACCAGTCACATCCACAACTGGGTATTGTTTTTGCTTTGGCTCCATACCTTCATTCCTTCTGATCTCCAGTAGCATATTGGGCTCCTACCGACCTGGGGAGCTCCTCTTTCAGTATCCTATCATTTTGCCTGTTCATACTGTTCATGGGGTTCTCAAGGCAAGAATACTGAAGTGGTTTGCCATTCCTTTCTCCAGTGGACCAAATTCTGTCAGACTGCTCCACCATGACCCATCCGTCTTGGGTGGTCCCACACGGCATGGCTCAGTTTCACTGAGATAGACAAGGCTGTGGTCCATGTGATTAGATTGACTAGTTTTCTGTGATTATGGTTTCAGTGTGTTTGCCCTCAGATGCCTCTCGCAACACCTACTGTCTTACTTTGGTTTCTCTTAGCTTAGATGTGGTGTATCTCTTCATGGCTGCTCCAGCAAAGCGCAGCCTCTGCTCCTTGCCTTGCACAAGGGGTATCTCCTCACAGCCGCCCCTCCTGACCTTGAATGTGGAGTAGCTCCTCTCGGCCCTCCTGCACCCTCGCAGCCACCGCTCCTTGGACATGGGTTTGCTAACGTTTATTTAAAGTGTACAAGTGATATTTTTATATACTAGACATCCAGTCAAGTTTATTAACACATCTGTCATCTAATATGGTTATTATGACTTCTTGTGTATAGTGAGAACACTTGAGATCTACTCTCTTAGCTAATTTCAAATATACAATACTGTTAACTATAATCTTTTTCATCTTTTTATACAGTTCATGAGGTCCTAACAGCAAGTACACTGGAGTGGTTTGCCATTCCCTCCTCCAGGGGATCATGTTTCGTCAGAACTCTCCACTATGACCCCTCCATTTGGGTGGCCCTACACAGCGTGGCTCATGGCTTCACTGACTTTTGCAACCCCCTTTGCCATGACAAGGCAGTGCCCATGAAGGGGCAGGGAAGCCTGGCGCATTGCAGTCCACGGAGTCACAAAAAGTCAGACAACTGGGTGACTGAAAAACAAAAACAACAACAACTACAATCACTAAGCTTCACCTTACATCTCGAGAATTTATTCCTCTTATGGCTGAAAGCTTGTACCCTTTGACCGACGTATACCTGTGTCCCCCTATACCTAAGCCCATGGCAACTACCATTCTACTCTCCACTTCCGTGAGCTTTATGTTTTCGGATGCCACATATAAATGAGATCATATAGTATTTGTCTTTCTCTGGCTTATTTCACTTAACATAATGTCTTCCAGGCTCATTCATGTTATCACCAGTGGCAGGATTCCCTTAATTTTATGGTTGAATAATATTCCATTGTACTAATGCATCACATTTGCTTTATCCATTCTTCCACTGACAGACTTTAGGTTGTTTCAGTATCTTGGCTATTGTGAAAAATGCTATTTCCCAAGAGGGAGGAGGGAAGAGCATGGAATCTAAAGACATACAGCAAGGCTTAAGAAAATGTGCTATATAAATGACAGATTCTAAAATGTTAAGCCCAGAAAGTACTTTACTACTTTACTTCTGTGGTAGGAATTTATGGCTTCAAGTTACCACCAAAATTTTCAAAAATTAAGTTCTTATTTGTACTGATTTTTGTCTCAAACTTCACCAGATCCTTAAAAACCAGGAGGTTTTTAGCTGCTTTGCAGTATTTATGAAATATGAGGCAGCTTCTAAGCTGGAAGAGAAAGCAAACTAACAGAGCCAAAGAAATCTTCTGGAAAGAATGTTCTGTGGTGTTCTTCATCTGAAGCACTAAATAGAAAGTACGCATTCAGATGTTTCTTTCAAGAAACACCTACTTAGTTTGGTAACTAAGCTGCCAGATTCACTGCAGTTCATAATATTTACTTAATCTCCTCCATTTGCCTTTGTGGGAAGCATCACCCATTTTTACATGAAAATAAGTTAGATTTAGAAATAGCAAATGACCAGTTTTCATATTATAAGGCCTAAATAAAATAACAAGATCACCTAATATGATGGCATATATTTGCAGAAGTTAGTCAATGGAAAGATCAAAATCTATTGAAAAATTATTTCAAAGAAATTTGCAATGAAATCAATAAAGTGGGAATCAAAGTATATGCCAGCCATCATTGACCAAATGAAGACTCAAAGGGGCCATTAATCGCCTTTATTCATAAAAGAAATGATTAAATAAAACCATTTACACTCAACTATAGAGATATATATAAAAGAGATACACAGTGTGCCATTTCCTGAAGGGTCAGTTTGCCATGATCAAGATGCTTAGTGAAGGGAGTTTGGGGGAGAATGTATACCTGTATAAGTATGGCTGAGTTCCTTTGCTGTGCATGTGAAACTACCACAACATTGTTAATCGGCTACACTCCAACATAAAAAGTTAAAGAAATGCTTAATGAAGATGAGGAGGTATAAGCAGGATGAAAAAAGTCTCTAAAATATTGATCTCATTTCAGAAAAGACTGGCACCATGGAAGACTAAGCCGTGGGCTGGAATACATTCTAGTCGCAACCTGACAGAAAGTCAGGTATCCTCCCCAGCTCTTAAACAAGAGAGCATTAATTCAACCATCCAACAGATGAGACAGAGGGTCTGTCTCTTTCCTGTGAGGAATATGCATGGCATACAGTCTCTGCCTCTTCTGTCTCTCAAAATTTTAAAATCTAAAAATTAAAAAAATGTAAAATTAATGCTACAAGAGTTAAATATAAAACAACAGTTCAAGAGTTATCACAAAGCAATGTGTTACTATTTACAAAGTGTTTGCATAATCATGACCTTTGCCTTTCTTTTGGAAAAGGATGTGTGAAATCAGTTCTTTTTATAGTTAACACCAAGCTTTGCATTATTGTGCTTGCACTACAATAAGTATTAGCTTATTACAATATGAAATTCAGAGCATAACCAGGCTCGATGACACACATAATTCAATAAAAAGAAAGAAATCCTTTGAGTCATAAAAACCCTACAAAGGATTCATATTTCTTTTGGCGAGATCAATTTTCAGAAGGTTTAACAGGGAAGTACAAAATTGATTTTGAATAAAAACAACAAATATTTTAATGAAGTGATTAAGTGCTAATCACTGAGGAAATAGATGATTCAGCATTCCTGAAGATTAGCCTAAGCACTTGGCTGCCTGGGGCTAGCAAGGAAAATGAATCTCAACAGAGCCAAGCATTTGGGCTCATCCCTTCATCCTCCCAGTTGGCTTCTCCCCCAGGGTGAATAGCCTTTAGCGAATAGCCTTTCCTCCCTACAATACCCTTATTCTCTTCCAAACTTTCTCCCCACTCCTCCTCCAGAGCTGCTCTCAAAATGATGGCCTCCATGTGGCTGCATCCAACGATCAGTTCTTGGTCATCACACTTGTCCTCCCAGCAGCCTTTATTGCAGTGGACCATTCCATTCTTTACTACACTTCCTTCAGTTTGCAGTACCTCCACTTGGTTCATCCTTTACTTCACTTGTTCCTTTCTAGTTCTTCCTCTTCTTCCTACTTCTGAGAGTTGGATTGATTCTGTCGTTGATCTTCTTATTTCCATTCATGCTCTACATAACCTCATCCAGTGCTTTGGTTCTAAACACCATGCTTGTATCTCCTTCTAAGAATGTATATCTCCAGCTCAAAACTTTCTCCAGAGCTCTAGACTTGCTCATCCAACTATCAACTTGAATATTCAAAGTTGATTGATGCCTTCACTTTGAAACTGAAATCCTGGAGTTCACCATCTCACACTCAAATCAGAACCTTCATCATCTCCGATGATTTAACTCCATCTTTTTAGCTTTTCAGGTCAAAACCCACTGTTCCCTAATCTATCAGAAAATCAAGAGGATTCTGTTTTTAAATGAATTCAAAATCCAGCCACTTATTTCTACTTTTACAGCTATCTTTCTCAACCAAGCCACCATCAGCTCTCATTCAGATTATCGCAATAACCCCCAAACAGTCGTCCCTGGTGTTTTTGCTGCCCTGTGACATATTCTCAGAGGAGGGGTCAGAGTCAGACTTAATGTATGGATACCAAGGAGGGAAGGGGATAATGGGATGAGTGGGGAGATTAGAACTCACATATTTACACTATTGATACTATTGATATGTATAAAAGAGATAACTAATAAGAACCTACTGTATAGCTCAGAGAACTCTACTTAATGCTCTGCATGCATGCCAAGTCACTTCAGTAGTGCCTGACTCTTTGTGACCATATGGACTGTAGCCCACCAGGCTCCTCTGGCCACGGGATTCTCCAGGCAAGAATACTGGAGTGGGTTGACATTTCCTCCTCCAGGGCATCTTCTTGACTCAGGAATCGAACCCACATCTCTTATGTCTCCTACATTGTCAGGCAGGTTCTTTACCACTAGCACCACCTGGGAAGCCTACTCAGTGCTCTGAGGTGACCTAAATGGGAAGGAAATCCAAAAAAGAAGGGATACATTTATCTGTACTTTGTTGTACAGTAGTAGAACCTAACACAACATTGTAAAGCAACTATACTCCAATAAAAAAAATTTTTTTACGTCAGTTCATGTCACTTCTCTGCCCAAATGACCCTGAAATGACTGCACATTTCATGCAGAATAATAGCCCTCCACAAGGTCTCCAAGACCCAAGGCAATCAGACCTCCTGGTTACCTGTCTCTTTTTATCACCCACCATTCCCTCTCCACCTTGCTGGGCTGCAGCCTCATGGCTTTCTTGCTGTTGATCAGGTTTCACCATCTCAACAAGACTAATGATGACAACTCTTTTAATGAAGGAATGTCTTCTGCCACCCATCCCTTAGCTTTCCTTGTGATTTATTTATTTATATTTTTACCCACATTTCTCATCTTCCAACATACTTTAAAATATAAGTATGTTAATTTTTACTGTCCTTTTCTTTCAGGGATCTCTGTTTTGCTCAATGGGATAACTCAGCACTTAAGACAGTGCTTAAAACAAATATGGATTTAATTAATACCTGAGAAAAAAGTGAATAATGGGCTCAGCACTTCCCAGGAGTTACCCTCAATTCCTCACTTTCCTTAACACCCACCCAATCCATGAGAAAAAGCTTGCCATTCACCACTTTGATTTATGTTTGGGGATAAATCACTTCTCATACCCACCTCCTCACCATTGCTGTGACAGCAGCCACCATCACCTGTGCTTAGCACTGGCCCAGTGACCTTCCACTTGGCTTCCCCACTTCCACCTTTGTTCTCCTCTATTTTCCATCTTCCACAACACAGTCAAAGAGACTTACAAAATTCTCCATCATCTAATGTCGTTTTTCACAGAATCATTCAGTGATTCCCATCACACTTAAAATCCTCAGCCTCACTTATTGAGGCTCCTCTTCATTTGGACCCTGTCTATGCCCTAAATGTGTTTTTTTTTTTTTTTCCCTCTCTCTGCTTCCTCACTTCACTCCAGGAACGTTGACTTTCTAGATGATCTTCAAATAAGCAAAATTTAGTTCCATGTTAGAACATTTGTACTTGTCTTTCCTTCTTTTTTTAAATAGCTTAGATAGACAGATAGATATTTGGCTGTGCCAGGTCTTTGTTGCAGCATGGGGTATATTTAGTTGTGTGTGGCATATGGAATCTAGTTCCATGACCAGGGATCAAACCAGGGCCCATGCATTGGGAGTTTGGAGTCTTAGCCACTGTACCACCAGGGAAGTACCTATTCTTCCTTCTGACTCTTCTTCCAGATTCCAGACTTTCTCATGTTTCACTCTATCCTTCCACTGAAGTCTCCCCTTAAACGTTATAGCCTCAAAGCCTGCCCTGACCACCCTATGTAAAAGAATCCCTTCACCTGCTTTCAATATTTCCCTTCCACTTGCTTTATTTTTCTTCATAATGTGCATTATATCTGGAAACATTATAATATATATGTATACTATATATTTGTTTATTGACTTCTTCCTCTAAAACATAATCTCCATAAAACCAGGGACTTTGTTGTACTGGCTGCTCCATCTCTGGTGCCTAGAACAGTCCTGATATATGGCAGGAAACTCAACAAATATTTACTGAGTGAATGAGTGAACGAATTATCCAGAGAACTTACTCTAATCCTTGAGCTGGATAAAGTAACAAATAGAAATATATTCCAACCCATTTGTTTTTAATGTTAACAAGTACTAAATTCCATTCAATAGATTGAGCTTTGGTGACCAGGACAAAACATGAGGTCACGCAAAGAAACCCATACTATTTTTTGGCTCCAGATTGTAGACAGACATAATAAAGTTTAAGCCATAAACATTGCTACATCTCTTTGTGAAGATCTGTGACTTCTTTCTAAATGGAATAACTCTACTCTGCAAAATTGAAAAGGGTTTTATTCTCTCCTATTCGGCTATTATTTCATGTAGAAACTCAACTATGTAAGTTAATTGCTGAAACAAGAATGAATAATCCCAGAACAAGGCTTTGGTTGAGATTAGAGTCACAATTCATAATTGCCTGGATACAGTCCCATTATCCAGATGCTCAAACCAAAGGAATTCTCTTTGAGGTTTCTCCCACTGCGCGTTTTTGCATCACAGGCAATGCTTTGCTGAGTATTTATGGCTAAAGTAGACAGACCCACTCCTAAACACTTAGTAAAATTTTATCTCTAAAACTTCAATGTGTTATTTCCTGTAACTTTATCATCCACTGACCTAGGTCATAACCAGAAAAAACAGTGCTAAGGAGAAAAAAGTATAAGAAAAAATAGGTACTTACATAACAGATGATTGCTACTGTTGATTTTTTCCCATTTTGGATTTGAGTTTTGACTGTGTTGTCATAAGTGTTGATTTCTGATAAAGATTCATCAAATGTTGACTTTCTTTCCTCAGATTTTGTCTAAGTGGTAACCATGTGGAAATAATTACAAAGTACCATTATCCATACATGAGTTGTTTTATTAGCAGAACGCAGAAACATCTTTGAGAATTGGCTAAAACCTGAACAGTGGTGTATGCAGTAATCCCCGAGCTATTTGCTAAATATTTGAGCAAAGAGAGCATTGTTTACTTAGTTCCTGTCAGCTCCCATGGGCATTCTTGGAATGAGGTGGTAGGTTTTCTGTTTGGTTGTAAGGAAGGCCACAGTGAGAAAATCATCAGCTTGAACCTAAGAAGCTACACCATCATTCTGGGCATGAACCTTTCTCTGACGCTTCACCTGTATCTAATGACATCCCCAGCCCCATGCTGCTACAGCATGACCTTTGCTTTTGCCGGTTCACCCTTCATATGCAGGCACTGAACCATTCATCCTAAAATGACTTTTTTTTTAACTGCTGGAGGCAATGGGCCCTGCTGGCCCAGGAATTTGAAAAACTCTAAGGTCATGTGTTCCAGAGTAAAATAGACTTCCCATCGCTGGACCCAAGAGGTCCCAGGCTTATTTCTGATTTCTCCCTCCTACATTTTCATCTGTAAACACCCACCTCCAAGTTCAAAATGTCAGAGGGAAAATTTTTCTCCTGCAGTTTCTCTTCGAGTCTTTCTTAACTCTACCGCCAAAGATAATCAGAGGTGTCAGTAGAATGAACATTAAGGATGGGTGAAACTTAGAGGTTTTCTAATCTATTGCCCTTCCTCAAGCAGAATCACACCTTAATGATCTCAAGAGAATGATGGTTGGGTACCAAAAGAGCCAGATGGCAATTTAAGACACCACACTCCAGTACTCTTGCCTGGAAAATCCCATGGACGGAGGAGCCTGCATATCCTGCAGTCCATGGGGTCGCTAAGAGTCGGCATGACTGAGCAACTTCACTTTCGCTTTTTACTTTCATGCACTGGAGAAGGAAATGGCAACCCACTCCAGTGTTCTTGCCCGGAGAATCTCAGGAACAGGGAGCCTGGTGGGCTGCCGTCTATGGGGTCGCACAGAGTCAGACATGACTGAAGCAACTTAGCAGCATCCTGAGCTATCCAACCTAACTGTTTTACAGTCAGGACCTGTCCTTTCTCAAGTCATGCTCCTCAGGAAAAATAAAGTCACAATACTTTTCATGGAAAAAAAAAAAAATCCTTGAACAATATACTCAACAGCATACTCTGTTGTATTGTCTTAACTTGTTATCATTTAACATCAGAAGTATTCACTAAAAAAGAGTGGATATATTTGTGTGTTCTAGTAGCTCAGCTGGTAAAGAATCCTCCTGCGATGCTGGAGACCCCAGTTTGATTCCTGGATTGGAGAGTTCCACTGGAGAAGGGATAGGCTAACCACTCCAGTATTCTTGGGCTTCCCTGGTGGCTCAGCTCATAAAGAATCCACCTGAAATGTGGGAGACCTGGGTTCAATCCCTGGCTTGGGAAGATCCCCTGAAGAAGGGAACGCTACCCACTCCAGTATTCTGGCCTGGAAAATTCCATGGACAATTTAGTCCATGGGGTCACAAAGAGTCAGACACGACTGAGTGACTTTCATATATATATGTATACGTATAACTGATTTATATAATAAATGATTTATATCATATGATTTCTATCATATATATGTGTGTATATATATATATATAAAACTGATTTACTTTGCTGTACAACTGAAAATAATGCAGTATTGTAAATTAACTATACTACAATAAAAATTTTTTAAAAACCAAGACCTAAATACATGTATATGCATGCATATATATATACATACACAACAGAATTCTCCTCAGCCATAAAAAAAAAGAAATGTTGCTGTTTACAACAACATGGATTAGCTTTGATAATATTATGCTAAGTGCAAATATCATATGATCTCACTCATTTATGAAATATAAAAAACTGAACAAAGTCATACAGAGAACAGAGCAGTGGGGAAGGGGTGGTGGGGGAGGGTGAAATAAGTAAAGGAGGTCACTGTATGGTGATGTGTAGAAACTAAATTTTGGGTGGTGAGCACTGTGTAGTGTATATGGAAGTAGAAATAGAATGTCGTACACATGAGACTCAAATGATGTTGTAAACCAGTGTTACTTGAGTAAAACATTAGAAATTAAGAGTATGCAGTGTGAAAACTGTTTTAAAACAAACTCAAGTTTCTGTGTTTGGAACAAGGATCTTTCATTACATAGTGGCAACTTAAAATTTTTGTAATCCAGTGTCCTTGAAGAGTTTTTAGTGAAAATGTGTAAATAGAAGAGGTCTGCTGAGCAGAAGCATCAGGGAGATTACAGGATAGTTTATAGATCAGGACCTTTGCTACTGAGATTTCTAATTTATTTTTCAAAAAACAGAAAGAATGAAATTTAGATCAATATTTCTAACACTAGTGGGTTATTTTTGGCTATCTTATTTTTAATAATTTAATGGTTTAAAAGTAAATATAGACATGCACAAATATATGGGAAAAATTATTTTAACTTAAATACCAAATAACTTTTTAATTTTAAAGCCATTATTTGAATGGAGACCAGTTAGTTTTCAGGGAATGAAATATAGGGAGAAAAGCTAATTAAGTTATTTGATTACAGCCTCAGTTCGGTTCAGTTCAGTCGCTCAGTCATGTCTGACTCTTTGCAACCCCATGAATCGCAGCACGCCAGGCCTCCTTGTCCATCACCAACTCAAGAGTTCACTCAGATTCACGTCCATCAAGTCAGTGATGCCATCCAGCCATCTCATCCTCGGTCGTCCCCTTCTCCTCTTGCCCCCAATCCCTCCCAGCATCAGAGTCTTTTCCAATGAGTCAACTCTTCACATGAGGTGGCCAAAGGACTGGAGTTTCAGCTTTAGCGTCATTCCTTCCAAAGAACACCCAGGGTTGATCTCCTTCAGAATGGACTGATTGGATCTCTTTGCAGTCCAAGGGACTCTCAAGAGTCTTCTCCAACACCACAGTTCAAAAGCATCAATTCTGTGGTGCTCAGCCTTCTTCACAGTCCAACTCTCACATCCATACATGACTACTGGAAAAACCATAGCCTTGACTAGACGGACCTTAGTCGGCAAAGGATTCTTCAAATAATAATACATAATAAATGCTTTTCAAGGTTTTAGAAATCACAATCCATTTGATTATAATTTATTTAAATTTAATTTTAATAATTTTTTCTTCTTTTTCTGGCTCTAATATTCAGAATTACATGAACTTGTGTGCTCAGTCTCTTGGTCGTGTCCAACTCTTTGCAACCAGTGTTTCTTTGTCCATGGAATTCTCCAAGCAAGAACACTGGAGTGGGTAGCCATTTCCTTCTCCAGGGAATCTTCCAGACCCAGAGATCAAATTTGCGTCTCCTGCATTGGCAGGTGGATTCTTTACCACTGTGCCACCTGGGAAGCCCTATATTAACTTACAAAGATTTATTCTTTCTCTTCTCATGTCATATCCATTTAAAAAATGAGCTACTTATGTTAGTAAAACTCTGGGAGGATTAAAATTAAGAACAGAACTTTGCAATCAATCCTCTTGTTAACAAGGAACACCATACCACTTAAAACCTAAATGAAATTTGCATAAAGTGGATTTTCTTCCACTTCTGAAAGACTTGGTCATTTTGCCTAGCTGCCCTATAAGCCGATTGGGTTTAAAGTCTAATAATTTTATTAGATATATTATAGTGTTGATTCCGCTGGATCAATTTTCCTGAAAAAAAATTATATTCCTTTTAAAATATGAATATTCATGTTTTCTTTAATTTACAGGAAATTTTCTTAAACGTCAGATTAAAATATATATTTAAAAGTTCTCTTTTCATGCTATTCTGCTAATCTGTATTTTATATTCACATTATAACTCACTGGCAGAATTTAATTTTTGGGAATGTCTATATTGTATGACAGGAAATTAAAAGACGCTTATTCCTTGGAAGTAAAGTTATGACCAACCTAGATAGCATATTCAAAAGCAGAGACATTACTTTGCCAACAAAGGTCCGTCTAGTCAAGGCTATGGTTTTTCCAGTGGTCACATATGGATGTGAAAGTTGGACTGTGAAGAAAGCTGAGCACCACAGAATTGATGCTTTTGAACTGTGGTGTTGGAGAAGACTCTTGAGAGTCCCTTGGACTGCAAGGAGATCCAACCAGTCCATCCTAAAGGAGGTCAGTCTGGGTGTTCATTGGAAGAAGCACTGATGCTGAAGCACTGATGCTGAAGCACTGATGCTGAAGCTGAAACTCCAATCCTTTGGCCACCTCATGTGAAGAGTTGACTCATTGGAAAAGACTCTGATGCTGGGAGGGATTGAGGGCAGGAGGAGAAGGGGATGACAGAGGATGAGATGGCTGGATGGCATCACCGACACAATGGACATGAGTTTGAGTGAACTCTGGGAGTTGGTGATGGACAGGGAGGCCTGGCGTGCTGTGATTCATGGGGTCACTAAGAGTCAGACATGACTGAGCGACTGAACTGAACTGACTGATATTGTATGAGGTTTCATCCAAGCTGCTCTACATATGCTATTATATAAACATATATGTTACCTATTTGTAAGCCCATGACTTAGGCATTAATATTCCCATTTTTATAGATGATGACTAAGATTCAGAACTAGTAAGTGTCAGAACTGGGACTTGAATCATGCCTTTTCCTTCTGCAAACCATATATTTTCCTGTACATCATCTTTATAGTATCTAAGGGGAAGCTTATAGTATATAGTCTTCTCAATTCAGTCTAGTATGAAATGAAATTGCTGCTTGCCAGAGTCCAGCTCCAGCAGCCAAGGAATCAGCCTGAAGGGGTGAGCAGTGTTGGTGGACGATGATGTAGCCTCTGACTCATAGTAGGGAACTACATGTTTATTTCAAGCTTCAGATTCTCTTTTATACTTTGACAAAAGCATTAGGTCAGAGGTTTGACGTTTTTAGTTTCCCCCACCCAGATTTACGGTACTTAATTTGTGATCACATTGTAACTCATGCTATTCCTCAGTTTATTTCTTATCTTTCTAAATACTGTTTGCCCCTAGCATCTTAAGATCACTATCTCCTAAAAAGTCTTCTAGCTATTCTTAATTATTCCTAAACCCTAAACTCAGCAATCTTCTTTTGCCTGTAAATATTTCCCTCACAAACAGGTCTCAGATAACAATCCTTCCCATGGCTTCAAGCTGGGGCCTAGTGTTCATCCTGGGACATTCTTTCTAAAGATCCTTGAGCAAATGTCAATGGTTATTTCATAGATTATTTTCTGTGCACAACTGTAGATGGCTTTGTGCTTTCTCATGCTTCTCTCAAGCACCTTAACATTCTTTCCAGACGGAAACGAAAGAACAAGTCAGAATCACAAGGCCTAACTCCTTCATCCTGGGGCCGTGCCTGTGAGATGAGGAGAGGGGGTTGGGGCCATGCCTCCATTTTGTCACTAATGCCTAACACGGCTCCCGACAGCTGCTTCCATGTTTGGACATATCACAGACGTTTTTTAGTCTCTTTGTGTATGACTCAGAATTGGAGTACTTATCTAGCTTGAGACTAGGGTGATGATAAAATAGAGAAATTAAAAATCACCTTTTTTTTTTTTAATGAGGTAACTCTCGGTTCAGTTCAGTCGCTCAGTGGTGTCCAACTCTTTGCGACCCCATGAATCGCAGCACATCAGACTTCCTGTCCATCACCAACTCCCAGAGCCCACCCAAACCCATGTCCATTGAGTCAATGATGCCATCCATCCATCTCATCCTCTGTCATCCCCTTCTCCTCCTGCCCTCAATCCTTCCCAGCATCAGGGTCTTTTCCAATGAGTCAACTCTTTGCATGCGGTGGCCAAAGGATTGGAGTTTCAGCTTCAGCATCAGTCCTTCCAATGAACACCCAGACTGACCTCCTTTAGGATGGACTGGTTGGATCTCCTTGCAGTCCAAGGGACTCTCAAGAGTCTTCTCCAACACCACAGTTCAAAAGCATCAATTCTGTGGTGCTCAGCTTTCTTCACAGTCCAACATTCACATCCATACATGACCACTGGAAAAGCCATAGCCTTGACTAGACGGACCTTTGTTGGCAAAGTAATGTCTCTGCTTTTGAATATGCTGTCTAGGCTGGTCATAACTTTCCTTCCAAGGAATAAGTGTCTTTTAATTCCATGGCTGCAATCACCATCTACAGTGATTTTGGAGCCCCAAAAAATAAAGTCTGACACTGCTTCCCCATCTATTTGCCATGAAGTGATGGGACCAGATGCCATGATCTTCGTTTTCTGAATGTTGAGCTTTAAGCCAGCTTTTTCACTCTCCTCTTTCACTTTCATCAACAAGTTTTTTAGTTCCTCTTCACTTTCTGCCATATTGATATTTCTCCCAGCAATCTTGATTCCAGCTTGTGCTTCATCCAGCCCAGTATTTCTCATGATGTACTCTGCATAGAAGTTAAATAAGCAGGGTGACAATACACAGCCTTGACATACTCCTTTTCCTATTTGGAACCAGTCTGTTGTCCCCTGTCCAGTTCTAACTGTCACTTCCTGACCTGCATATAGGTTTCTCAACAGGCAGGTCAGGTGGTCTGGTATTCCCATCTCTTTCAGAATTTTCCACAGTTGATTGTGATCCACACAGTCAAAGGCTTTGGCATACTCAATAAAGCAGAAATAGATGTTTTTCTGGAACTGTCTTCTTTTTTTCATGATCCAGCAGATGTTGGCAATTTGATCTCTGGTTCCTCTGCCTTTCCTAAAACAAGCTTGAACATCTGGAAGTTCACAGTTGACATATTGCTGAACCCTGGCTTGGAGAATTTTGAGCATTACTTTACTAGCGCGTGAGATGAGTGAAATTGTGTGGTAGTTTGAGCATTCCTTGGCATTGCCTTTCTTTGGAATTGGAATGAAAACTGACCTTTTCCAGTCCTGTGGCCACTGCTGAGTTTTCCAAAATTGCTGGCATATTGAGTGCAGCACTTTCATAGCATCATCTTTCAGGATTTGAAATAGCTCAACTGGAATTCCATCACCTCCACTAGCTTTGTTCAGAGTGATGCTTTCTAAGGCCCACTTGACTTCACATTCCAGGACGTCTGGCTCTAGATGAGTGATCACACCATCGTGATTATCTGAGTCTTGAAGATCTTGAAGTTCTTCTGTGTATTCTTGCCACCTCTTAATATCTTCTGCTTCTGTTAGGTCCATACCGTTACTGTCCTTTATCGAGCCCTTCTTTGCATGAAATGTTCCCTTGGTGTCTCCAATTTTCTTAAAGAGATCTCTAGTCTTTCCCATTCTGTTGTTTTCCTCTATTTTTTTGCATTGAACGCTAAAGAAGGCTTTCTTATCTCTTCTTGCTATTCTTTGGAACTCTGCATTCAGATGCTTATATCTTCCCTTTTCTCCTTTGCTTTTCACTTCTCTTCTTTTCACAGCTATTTGTAAGGCCTCTTCAGATAGCCATTTTGCTTTTTTGCATTTCTTTTCTATGGGGATGGTCTTGATCCCTGTCTCCTGTACAATGTCATGAACTGCAGTCCATAGTTCATCAGGCACTCTATCAGATCTAGTCCCTTAAATTTATTTCTCACTTCCACTGTATAAGGGATTTGATTTAGGTCATACCTGAATGGCCTAGTGGTTTTCTGTACTTTCTTCAATTTAAGTCTGAATTTGGCAATAAGGAGTTCATGATCTGAGCCACAGTCAGCTCCCGGTCTTGTTTTTGCTGACTGTATAGAGCTTCTCTGACGCCGGGAGCCAGCGTGAGGAATTCCGCCCATGGCAAAGGTCATGAGGAAGGGGGCTTTGGCATACGCAAAGGCGGGATCGAGCCTCAGGAAACCCCTGTTCCCAAGCATCTACCCCCAAAACTAGAGTCTGCCTGCTTTACTGCTTTATGCTCTCACCTACACCTCTGACTTTACGGGGGGCCATCCCCCACCACGTCTTTTGGAGAAGGAGTTAACCTACAGCTCCAGTGAATAAAAATTCCTGGGCGTGACAAGGGTGTCTCAGGTCAAACCTCTCTGCTGGCCGACTAGCTTGTATGACAAGATTATCCACACTCTTGCTACTATGTACATGATTGTTTACAACCTCTCAACCATAAACAGCACAGAGAATTTGGAGTATTTTGAAAGTCTTAGTTAGCATTGGGTTTTTCTAAAGATAAAAATCATGTTGGTGAAGGGTTTTTCATTTATTGGGCCAATATTTGCTGTTAAATCCCCTGCCCTTATACATGTTAATGAATATATAACTAGCATATAGGAGAAATAAGTATTAACCTTTCAGATTAATCATGTTAAACCTTAGGCTAAGTAAATTCCTTTCCTAATTGTAACCCACTACACCCTCACCCTATAGGAATGCAACTTTATCTGGTACCTTCAGAGGGTGGTGCCTGGTTTAAGAAAAATCACCCTGGGAAAATAAGTTTCTGGTTGACTGACCGTTATCAGTAAAGAAAGGATCATAAAATGTCAGCAGACCTCATGGCCAGAAGATGATGTAAAACTCCTAAGACCTTTTTGTATACATTTATATGAAGCACCTGATTTTGATAAAGGTCAGGACTGCTGACCGCCATGTGACTTTAAAATTTCCGTTTGTCTCTATGTGTAACAAAAGGTATATAAGCAAACCTGAAAATAAAGAAAACGGATCAGTTTCTGGAAAGACTGATTTCCCCGTGTCTTTTTTTCTTGTTCTCCATTTTTCTGGCTGAATTTCCATCTGGAGCGTGGGTACTCGCCAAGCCTGCTAATTATGCCCTGGCTTCTAAGATCACGACAGGGAGCCCAAGGCGGGGCACCCTCCGCTATTCAAGAGGGCACTGGTGGCCTACGTAGGTGGTGCAAATCTCTTGTCTTGAGATTTTATTGGTACCCCACGTAAACCAAGTTATTCAGCCTCTTTTCCTCCACTAGTATTTTCCTACTACACTATTTCTTTCTAATCTCCCTCCATATCTTTAATTAAGCAATTATTTCCTATGACGCTGACTCCATCCCCGCTTCGAATTACCCTAGATCCACCAGGGCTGGATCTCAGCAAGTGGCGCCTGAACAAAATATAATCAATCTGATTTCGGTGTTGACCATCTGGTGATGTCCATGTGTAGAGTCTTCTCTTGTGTTGTTGGAGGAGGGTGTTTGCTATGACCAATGCGTTCTCTTGGCAAAACTCTATTAGCCTTTGCCCTGCTTCATTCTGTACTCCAAGGCCAAATTTGCCTGTTACTCCAAGTGTTTCTTGACTTCCTACTTTTGCATTCCAAGAGGAGCTACTGAGAGGAGCTACCCCACACCCGAGGTCAGGGGTGGCAGCCAAGAGGAGCTACCACATGTCCAAGAAGCTGTGGCTGTGCTGGCACAGAAGGGCCAAGAGGAGCTACTCTACATTCAAGGTCAGGAGGAGTGGCTGTAAGGAGATACCCCTCCTCCAAGGTAAGGAGCAGTGCTGCACGTTGCTGGAACAGCCTTGAAGAGATACCGTATGTCCAAGCTAAGAGAAACCAAAGTAAGACAGTAGGTGTTGCGAGAGGGCATCAGAGGGCAGACACACTGAAACCATAATCACAGAAAACTACCCAATCTGATCACACAGACCACAGCCTTGTCCATCTCAGTGAAACTAAGCCATGCCATGTGGGGCCACCCAAGACAGACGGGTCATGGAGGAGAGGTCTGACAGAATGTGGTCCACTGGAGAAGGGAATGGCAAACCACTTCAGTATTCTTGCCTTGAGAACCCCATGAACAGTATGAAAAGGCAAAATGATAGGATACTGAAAGAGGAACTCCCCGGGTCAGTAGGTGCCCAATATGCTACTGGAGATCAGTGGGGAAATAACTCCAGAAAGAATGAAGGGATGGAGCCAAAGCAAAAAAAATACCCACTTGTGGATGTGACTGGTGATAGAAGCAAGGTCTGATGCTGTAAAGAGCAATATTGCACAGGAACCTGGAATGTCAGGTCCATGAATCGAGGCAAGTTAGAAGTGGTCAAACAGGAGATGGCAAGAGTGAACATAGACATTCTAGGAATCAGTGAACTAAGATGGGCTGGAATGGGTGAATTTAACTCAGATGACCATTATATCTACTACTGTGGGCAGGAATCCCTTAGAAGAAATGGAGTAGCCATCATGGTCAACCAAAGAGTCCAAAATGCAGTACTTGGATGCAATCTCAAAAACGACAGAATGATCTCTGTTTGTTTCCAAGGCAAACCATTCAATATCACGTTAATCCAAGCCCATGCCCCAACCAGTAACACTAAAGAAGCTGAAGTTGAATGGTTCTATGAAGACCTACAAGATCTTTCAGAACTAACACCAAAAAAAGATGTCCTTTTCATTATAGGAGTGGTAACTGTAAAACCCATTAATTCATTGGTGAAGTAAAGAAAATAAAAAATAATACCTAGCCTTCCAGCTTGAGCAATTTGGTAGATAGTAATGAATTTTACTGTGACAGATAGAACTAGAATAAAGTAGGTTTGGTACAGGGGAAATATCAAGGATTTCATTTGGGGCTCATTAAGTTTAAAAACCCTATTAGACATCTACATGAAAATATTGGGAGGCAGTGGCAACAGAAGTTTCAACTGGGAGTAAATTTGGGAGATTTTAGCATATAAGTGATATTCGAAGCCAAGGAGAATGGCTGTAATGAACAAGGGAAAGTAATGAATTTGGTCTAAATTGTACATACCACCTGGTGCCAAGGTCTTTACCCTTTTATAATGTTGATTTGCTTTTCAAATGTCTTCCTTGGTGGCAACTAACTGGGGGGGGTTACCATTTCTTCATTTCACTTCTGCTACATACTTTAGACAACAAATCTCCTAACAAATGGGTTATTCCTCATTTTTCTAATGCCAATGTCTTATCGTTTTCTTTTTTCTTCAGTGAAGAATATATGGTTTATTTTATATTGCATTAAATAACAATCCAACATGAATTCTCTATTGCAGCATTGTTGTACGAGCTTTATAATTTATTCATTTATTTAACTTTTATTTTGTCCAGGCTGCATGGCATGGGGGAGGTACGCACAATCTTAGTTCCCCAACCAGCCCCCTGCAGGGGAAGTGTAGAGTCTAAACCACTGGACTGCCAGGGAAGTCTCTCTCTGTGTATTTATTCATTAAATTCTCACAGCAATTCTTGAAGATAGAAACAATTACTATTCCCAGTTTATAGATGAAGAAACTTAGGCTTAAAAAAGGTTGTATAACCTGCCCAAGATCTAATTGTTTAGAAGTGCTAAAGCCAGAACCCACTTACAGAACCAGTGACTTTTACGTGTTTTTTTTTTTAACTAGGGGGATTATTTTTTATATTGTATCAGGTAGCACTCCACAGTCACAAAAGAAGAAAGAAGAGGCCAAGCTTAGAGACTCCATGACTCAGCACCTTTCTTCTTCCATCTGTTTCCCCTCTCCCTCCCTCAAGGAGCTTCCATGGAAACCTAGAGTTCATTGACCTAATATCTAAATGTCATTCCTGGTCATGTAATCACATTTAATCTTTTGATTTCTGGTTCGCAATCATATCATATCCAATTTAGCATGAATTCTTTCTATTCCAAATATCTTATATTTGTATTTATAATTGTCCCTGGCCATCTCTGTGCAAAGTTAGGTATTTTTCGAAATGTCTGCATTCTGATTTATTTCTACATTCTTTGTAGGACTTAGATGAAACTAATTTGAGTGAAAATTGCTCAGAATTAGTCATTTCCTTTTCTAGTAAGCAGTATTCACTAGAGCTTGTCGATTTCTCTTCTAAACAAAGCGTATTTACCTCTCTCTCTCATTTTATAGTTATCATATTGTCATCATAATCTATAATAATAAAAGCTATTTCAGAATTACAAGATTCTTTATAAAGATTTTATTGAGTATATTTTGCTGTTTGGGGGCTTCCCTGGTGACTCAGTGGTAAAGAATCCACCTGTCAATGAGGAGACATGGGTTCAATTCCCAGTCCAGGAAGATCCCACAACTAAGCCCGTGTACCACAACTACTGAGCCTATGCTCTAGAGCTCATGCTCTGCAACAAGAGAGGAGATAGTTGCTTAGTCATGTCCGACTCTTTGCAACTCCTCTGTCCATGTAATTCTCCAGGAAAGAATACTGGAGGGGATTGCCATTCCCTTCTCCAGGGGATCTTCCTGACCCATAGATCGAACCTGGATCTCCTGCACTGTGGGCAGATTCTTTACCTAAGAACCACCAGGGAAGCTGTAATGAGAAGCCTGCACACTGAAAATAGAGAGTAGCCCCCGCTCACTGCAACTAGAGAAAGTCTGAGTGCAGCAATGAAGACCCAGCACAGCCATAAACAAATAAATCTTTATTTTGCTGTTGTTGGTCAGAGAGGAGTATTGAAAATTTTTACCAGGAAATTATTTTTCAGTGAAATGAATTATTGTTACTATTTCTGTAAGAAGAGAAAAGCATATTAATCCAAACATGTAGAAACCCATCCAAATAGGATAATATTGTTTAAAAGTAGAGGATATGTTGATGAATGGCAAAAACTACCACAATATTGTAAAGTAATCAGCCTCCAATTAAAATCAATTAACTAATTCTTAAAAATAGTAGAGGATATGTTAAAGTATCTATATTCTTAATTTCCTATCCTCAGAGATAACCAAAGAATAGCTGGAGTCATGTACTTACCTCTTACTCTTACTGCTTCTCAGACCAGCACTGTGGACGGTGAACTTACACATTAGAATAAAGTACCATAGGCCTCCCAGCTCGGCCAAAAAAAGAGAAGGCACTCTAATGTCTAGAGGAATTTACTGAACCATTTTGTCATATCAATAAGAAGTAATACAACTAACAAGGCAGCCTCTCAGAGTACTAGCCTATTTTTTTCTTTCTTGGGGCTGAGCTTATTCAAATTCTTTAAACCAGGCTGATTTATTTTAAAGGGGACCCTCTCTGCTCACCTGTGATGAAGACTGTTGATTTCACCTTTCCAGGCTTGTCTTTATTCTGAGCACCAATAACCATGCTGGTTAATGTGTCAATAAAACTTCCTAATAGTTAGGATTACTCCTAGAAGTTTACCTATGAGAGGAAAACAGTTCTTTATATGACTTAATTCAAGCTATTTCCCTGAGTTCTCACAGAAGATGTAGTCATGTAAAGGGGCAAGAAATGTGAATCAATTAATTATCCAGTGCACATGCAACTCTGTCAGAAGCAGCAGTCAGCAAGTTTATTAGCTGCTCCTCACACACAATTGTATTGCCTTCGTTTTGTTAGCAGCTTGGGGGTAAAGAGGGATATTCAGGCAGTCATGAAAGTGAAAGTGAAAGTTGCTCCGTCATGTCCGAATTCTTTGCGACCCCGCGGACTATACAGTCCATGGAATTCTCCAGGCCGGAAAACTAGAGTGGGTAACCATTCCCTTCTCCAGGGGATCTTCACAACCCAGGGATGAAACCCAGGTCTCCCACACTGCAGGTGGGTTCTTTATCAGCTGAGCTACAAGAGGCAGTCATGGGTCAAAGCAAATTTGATAAGCTGAGTTTTAATCCCTTATCTGTGCAATTCTCAGGCTTCCCAGGTGGCGCTAGTGGTAAAGAGCCTGCTTGGAAATGTAGGAGACGTAAGAGACGCAGGTTAGATCCCTGGTTCAGGAAGATCCCCTGGAGAAGGCATGGCAACCTATGCCAGTATTCTTGCCTGGAGAATCCCATGGACAAAGGAGCTTTGTGGGCTACAGTCCATAGGGTCCCAAAGAGTTGGACAGGACTGAAGTGACTTAGTAAGCACACATGCATGGGCAATTCTCTCAAAATTTTCTAAAGACCTGCTGCTGTTGCTGCTTAGTTATTTCAGTGGTGTCTGACTCTGTTCAACCCTATGGACTGCAGCCTGCCAGGCTCCTCTGTCCATCGAATTCTCCAGGCAAGAGTACTGGAGTGGGTTGCTACGCCCTCCTCCAGGGCGTTGTCCTGACCTGGGGATTGAACCCAGGTCTTCTGCACTGCACACAGATTCTTTACCAACTGAGCCACCAGGGAAGTCCTCTAAAGACCTAGGACAAATATTAATTTATCCTTTAGTATTTGCGGAAAGTTGCTTGTTGCTTTTTAAAAATTTATTTATTTATTTTAATTGGAGGCTAATTACTTTATAATATTGTAGTGGTTTTGGCCATACATTGACATGAATCAGCCATGGGTGTGCACGTGTTCCCCATCCTGAACCCCCCTTCCACCTCCCTCCCCTACCCCTCCCTCTGGGTCATCCCAGTGCACCAGCCCTGAACACCCTGTCTCATGCATTAAACCTGGACTGGTGATCTGTTTCACATATGATAATATACATGTTTCAATGCTATTCTCTCAAATCATCCCACCCTAGCCTTCTCTCACAGAGTCCAAAATAAACTGTTCTATACATCTGTGTCTCGTTTACTGTCTCGCATACAGGGTTATCGTTACCATCTTTCTAAATTCCATATACATGCGTTAGTATACTATATTGGTGTTTTTCTTTCTGACTTACTTCGCTCTGTATAATAGGCTCCAGTTTCATCCACCTCATTAGAACTGATTCAAATGCATTCTTTTTAATGGCTGAGTAATATTCCATTGTGTATATGTACCACAGTTTTCTTATCCATTAGTCTGCTGATGGACATCTAAGTTGCTTCCATGTCCTGGCTATTGTAAACAGTGCTGCAATGAACACTGGGGTACATGTGTATCTTTCAATTCTGGTTTCCTTGGTGTGTATGCCCAGCCGTGGGATTGCTGGGTTGTGGTGGCCCAGAGGTTAAAGCATCTGCCTGCAATGTGGGAGACCTGGGTTCGATCCCTGGGTTGGGAAGATCCCCTGGAGAAGGAAATGGCAACCCACTCCAGTATTCTTGCCTGGAGAATCCCATGGACAGAGGAGCTTGGTGGGCTACAGTCCACGGGTCGCAAAGAGTTGGACACGACTGAGCGACTTCACTTTCACTTTTCACTTTCATGGCAGTTTTATTTCCAGTTTTTTTGCTTTTATTTTGTATTTACTCTACTAATTGAGGTATGGTATGCATGCATCCTCAACTGTATCTGACTCTTTTCAATCCCATGGATTGCAGCCCTTGAGTCTCCTCTGTCCATGGGTTTCTCCAGGCAAGAATACTGGAGCGGGTTGCCATTTCCTTTTCCAGGGCATCTTCCCAATCCAGGGATCAAACCCAGGCCTCTTGCATTGCAGGTAGATTCTTTCCCACCAAGCCACCAGTGTGAAAATGTTAGTTGTTCAGTTGTGCCTGACTCTTTGGGACCCATGGACTGCAGTTTGCCAGGCTCCTCTGTCCTCAGGTTTCTCAAGGCAAGAATACTGGAGTGGGTTGCCATTTCCTTCTCTAGGGGGTCTTTCTGACCCAGGGATGGAAACTGCCTTTCTTGTTTCTCTTGCCTTGCAGGCAGATTCTCTACCAACACTCACCACCTGGGAAGTCAATTGAGGTAACATGCTATCTAAAATAAAATAAAGCAGACCCTGAATTTTTATTCCCACCTTAGGTACATTTTTAATCAAAATGTTGCCCTTTTTTCATAAGGCTTTGGTAATTAGTAATTCCCTTTGTAAAAGAAAGGAAATAGTTTCAGATATCTCAGATGTCAAAATAAGAGATTATGCTTCAACCAATTCTCCAGTAAATTCTCCTGTTCTCCTGCAAAGTATCTGACTATGCATTGACAAGACATCCTTAGGGATACTCCAGGTGACTGGAATTTAGGTTCAAGGCCACACTGAAATAATAGTAATAGGAATTTAGGGGTGTGCTCACTTATGAAGACTCTAGCCCCAGAACTCTGACTTGAGGGAGCTTCCCAGGAACGTCTAAGAGGAATAGAAAACCCCCTGGTCACTAGAACTACAGTAATATGTAGAAATAGCCAGGTCTATAACCAAAGCTCTTAGGATGATTGAACAAAGAAGAAAATATTTTCTATAAGCTCTTCATTCATTCGTTTACTCATTCAACAAATATTTGTTAAGACGTTGCTAGATATCAGGTTTTTAAAAAAAAAAACTTCAATCTATTGTCAAATGCTTTTAAGTGTATTTATGAGTCTGTGAGCTGGGAGATGTCCCATGGGACAATATGTACCGGTATCTCTTTCTTTTCCACCACAATAAAAAATACACAGAAGGACTCTTTCATGGCTTCTGGCCAGCACAGCAAATCTGCTCTGGCCCATTATAGAACTCAAAGACAACAGAGAGAGGTATCGTTTTTTTTTCTGAAATGAGGGTATATAAGGGTATGCTGCCCCAGAGGGAAAGCCAAGTGCTGACTCTGTTGGTAGCACTGCAGGGTAGGCTATAGGAATGGCTATTGTCAACCCTGAAAAGATAAGGAATGTCGCCCAAATAACACCATTGTGCATTTAACAAAATATATTTTGCTGGATAGGAACTCAATGTAAACTATGATTCTGGAACTGACAGAAAAATTCTCCTACTCTTTCTCATGTTGTCATATACAATTTGTCAATAATGAAATTATTTCATTGTGACTTTGATGTTCATGTATCATCTCTGATTTTACAGTCCACTTTAAGAAGTTCCTTTAAATCACCAATATAGGAGGTGGGCAAATTCAGAAAAGATCTTAAAGCATAAGTCCCAGATGCTGTGTGAAAGCTTCCCCTAACCCTCTAAAGTTTTCTCTGGATTCACTGCTGTCCTTTCAACTTCTCTCTTGTGACCGTGGAATCCTTATGCCATGTTCATGGTCCCGATTAAGGAATTTCTGAACAAACCTCCATAACCATGAAAATCAGCCATTGCAACTTGAAAATGTTTTCCATTTGCATCACTCCAGTGTAGCTGGTGAAAGTCCTTATACCTTTTGTTCCAAGTCACCTTGGGCCCAAAAGAAACCCTGATTTGAGGGCAAACACCAGAGTTGGCTAGATCTCACTAGAGATTTAAGGAGAGCAGCCTCACTCAGGCTTTTCATCTTCTTTCTCCTGCTCAAGGGAATGCCTGCCTTCCCCAGAGGGCAAAAATCATTCAAATCAAGAAATATGAACACAGATGTCAGCACTTGAATTTTCCTTTGGCCTTTATTACAAATAACCAAGGATTAGTAAAAATGAGCCATTTAAATGAAAAAAGTAGGTTTTGAAGCAAAGCCAAAAATATTATTCTCTTTGCTGATGTGTTCTGTTTGTTGTTAAAATTATTCCCCTCACTCCCACAGGGCTTCCCCCATAGCTCAGCTGGTAAAGAATCTGCCTGCAAGGCAGGAGACCCTGGTTTGATTCCTGGGTCAGAAAGTTCCCTGGAGAAGGGATAATCTACCCATTCCAGTATTCTTAGGGTTGGATAATTCTATGGTGTCACAAAGACTCAGACACAACTGAGCAACTTTCACTTCACTTAACTCACATCCACAAACTCTCTCTAATGTAAGGAGACTGCCACATGAGATTAAATGTTAGAGTGATATATCTGACAGATAATTCTTCCAGAAAATAAGGGATACAAGTGTTATCAGAACAAAAGAGAAAGAGAAAGAGAGTTAGCTTCCCCGGGAACACCAGCAAAAACATCGTAAACACAGAGCCTATGGCTTCTGCTCTTCCCTGCTTGTCACCCCAGGGGTACTGGTTGGACTGGGCAGTGGAGTGATTAGGTGTCTGGTGTTAGGAATGAGGGAGGTGCATGCTCACATTTTAAGACTCTGGACAAAAATGTAATTTTTTTAATCATTAAGAGATATAAAAGTATATAGGCAAAGACTTCCCTGGTGGTCCAGTGGTTAAAACTTTGACTTCCAATGCAGGGGGTGCAGGTTCGATTCCTGAGCAGAGGGTTAAGAACCTGCATGCCCCTTGGCCAAAACACCAAAACATAAAGCAGAAACGACACTGTAACAATTTCAATAAAGACTTTTAAAATGGTCCACGTCAAAAAATAAAGTCTTTTTAAAAAATTACATATCAAAGAAAGGATATAGACAAATACTTCATTATTTAGCTTGAGCACTGAATTTTCACAGTATCCGAGCACATAATACATTTGTCATTGTAGCTACAGATATCTGTTAAAAACAAACTCTCAAAATTCCATTTGAATTCATACAATCGACAAAAACAGTGACTTCTGGAAGAAAAATCTGCTCCCACATTTAATAAATACTTGATTTTGAACTGGTTAAATAACATTGTAAGTCTCAGGGTCCTCATTTGTAAAAAGGAAATAACAGTGCCCATCTCAGAGCATTATTTTGTGTGTTATATGTGCTAATCTGAAAAACAAATCTGTAGCTGAATGTCTAACAAAATAAGCCCCCCAAAATATTAGCACTATCTGAGAAAAGCATTAGTGACCAAACAAAATAGCCTGGAGGTGAAAGAATGAGAGAAGTCCTGCTTTAGAAAGATGGACATCAAATATTTAAAATCTGGGTCAACTAAGGAGGGACATAACACAATTCATAAAAGCACACCCCAAAGAAGTGTAGACTGAAAATATGTCGGTGAAATGTATCAAAATGACAAATTTATGCACTAGAAATATATAATAGGTTATTAGAGAAAAACAGGGATGCTTTGAGGCCTATGCATATTTATTTTCAGATTGTTAATGGACAAAAAAAATATGACCTCTTCTTAAATTCTTTTCCAGAACTACCACTGGGAGTTGAGAGCTCACCAAATGCACAAGAGCAACATTTTTTGGTTCACTGATAAGAAATTGCATGAGGCAGAATTTCAGTGGAGAAAAGTTATAGTCATTTATTCATTAGGTCAGCAACCATTTACTGAGTGCTGTCTGTGCTTGCACTCAATGAAAGACACAGAAAATTGAAATACAAACAAACCAAAAAAGCTCCAAAAGCAGTGAACATAAGCAAATATGGCTCACTTGTTTCCATATGTTGGCCCTTATCAGTAGTGATTCAGTAAACATGTGTTTACAGATATAATTTCAAGATACTAATTTCAGTTCTTTTGGATATATACAAAGGAGTGGGATTGCTAGATCATAGAGTACTTCTATTTTTAATTTTTGGAGAAATCTCCATACTGTTTAAAGACTTGCCTGGTGGTCCAGTGGTTAAGACTCCAAACTCCCAATGCAGGGGGCCTGGGTTTGATCCCTGGTGAGAGAACTAAATCCCACCTGCCACAGCTAAGACTCAGTGTTAAAAAGCAGAGACATTACTTTGCCAACAAAGTCCATATAGTCAAAGCTATGATTCTCCAGTAGTCACGTATGGATGTAAGAGCCAGACCATAAAGCAGGCTGAGTGCCAAAGAACTGATGCTTTTGAACTGTGGTGTTGGAGAAGACTCTTGAGAGTCCCTTGGACTGCAAAGAGATCAAACCAGTCAATCCTAAAGGAAATCAATCCTGAATATTCACTGGAAGGACTGATGCTGAAGCTCCAATACTTTGGCCACCTGATGTGAAGAGCTGACTCATTAGAAAAGACCCTGATTCTGGGAAAGATTGAGGGCGGGAGGAGAAGGGGCCAACAGAGGATGAGTTGGTTGGATGGCATCACTGACTCAACGGACATGAGTTTGAGCAAGCTCTGGGAGTTGGTGAAGGAAAGGGAAGCCTGGCATGCTGCAGTCCATGGGGTAGCAAAGAGTCGGACACGACTGAGCGACTGAACAGCAACAACTGTATTTTTTTCCACAGTGTCAGCACCAAGAGTGTGAAAGAGTTCCAATTCTCCATGTGCTGACCAACATTGATTTTCTTTTCTTTTTGTATAATAGCTATCTTAACAGACGTGAGGTGATATCTCATTGTGGTTTGATTTGCATTTCCCTGGTGATCAGTGATGGAGAGCATCTTTGCAAATACCTGTCAGCCATTTGCCTATCTTCACTGAAGAAATGTCTATTCAACAAAGAGAAACAGAGGGTAGGATGGTGGTTGCCAAGTGACTGGGAGGAGGGGGGGATGGGCAGTTGTTGTTCAAGGGGAATAAAGTTCCATTTCAGCAAGATGGGTGAGTTCCAGACATCTACTGCACAACCTTGTGCCCGTAGTTAACATGTTGTGCACTTAAACGTTTGTTATGGGGATAACAAAGTCAAGTTAAATGAAAAAAATAAATAAGATTGATTGTGGCAAAAGTCATGATGTCAAAGGACTGACGAGTAAATGACAGGCAAGAAGGTAGAGTGAGGGATGAGGTCAAAGGTTCTGAGATGCTTTGATGAAAAGAGAAAATAAATATCAGAGGATTGAGAACTGGGGTGAAGTGGCTACAGATCAAGGAGTTTGAGGTGGTTGTTACTTTCAGGTGTTTTAAGCGCTGAAGTGGAGAAAGTGAGCAGGAGTCAGGATTCAAGTACAATTCAATTACTATATCAACTGTGTAAAAGTGAAAGTCGCTCAGTCGTGTCTGATCTTTGTGACCCTGAATTCTCCAGGCCAGAATACTGCAGTGGGTAGCCATCCCCTTCTCCACGGGGATCTTCCCAAACCCAGGAATTTAACCCAGGTCTCCCACATTGAAGGCAGATTCTTTACCATCTGAGCCACAAGAGGAGCCCAAGAATACTGGAGTGGGTAGCCTATCCCTTCTCCAGTGGATCTTCCCGACCCAGGAATCAACCCAGGGTCTCCTGCATTGAAGGCTTCTTTACCAGCTGAGCTACCAGGGAAGCCCCTATAAACTGAGTCAGTTCAGTTCAGTTCAGTCACTCAGTCGTGTCCGACTCTTTGTGACCCCGTGAATCGCAGCACGCCAGGCCTCCCTGTCCATCACCAACTCACAGAGTTTACTCAAACTCATGTCCATTGAGTCAGTGATGCCATCCAGCCATCTCATCCTCTGTCATCCCCTTCTCCTCCTGCCGCCAATCCCTCCCAGCATCAGGGTCTTGTCCAATGAGTCAACTCTTCGCATGAGGTGGCCAAAGTATTGGAAGAGTAAAATCATTCAATTCCTTAAGAACTGATTCACTTTCTAAATTTCTGTAATGAATTATATGTCCTTCTACTCTTCTCTTAGACAGGGTTGTTGTTCATTTCAGGGGAATCTGGGGAAGCCATTTGGTGTCTGCCTCCAATGAACGGGACCTGGGTTTGATCCCTGGTCTGGGAATTAAGATCTAGCTTGCCACTGAGGGCATGGCCAAAAAATAAACAAAAATAAAAATATGTTTCCATCCAGGCTGAGTAATGAGAGTGAACACAGCTCAGGGTTAACTCTGTGAGACTGAGCTAAGTAAAACCTTTGCCCAAGGCTCCAGAAAACCCATTTCTGGAAAATAATCATATCCAAGTAACTGTTTCTCAGGGTGAAAAAAATGTAATTTTTCTCCTCTTGGGAGTAGGCATTTTTGCCTATTCATTCTTTTTTCTCATTATGGGTTTTATTACATTTCATCAATTTGCAGCCTTATCTCTGGTTGAAATATGTCTGTTTGTCAGAGCTCCAATTTACTGTGTCTGGGATTTATCCTGGGTTTGCTAACCTCTGGCAAAGCTCTGCCAGGACTGGGTTCCCTCCTTCTCACCAAGGCTGCCTTGACAGATTGCCTTAACCGAGGGATCTCATAAGCATGGAGGACGTCCTTGCTCTGGGAGGTTTCTATTTACTTTTGGTCTTAGCGCTGGGCCCCATTCTCTCAGATTCCCTGGAGCCTTCATCTCTTTATGTTCTCATGGTTACGCCTTGGTTACCAGCCGACCCTTTGTCCCAACTGCTGTTTACGTAGAGAGTTTAAAGATTTATCAAATGACCTAGATAAAGGATTTCAGCGAATATCATCTGTTTGTTGTCTAAGAAAAGTATGACTTGTTTCTGACCTAACATGACTACAGATCACGATTATGAATGTATCATCTTTGAAGTGTTTGAAGATGACTTTAAAAAGAAAGAAGTGTTAGAGGTCAGTAAAGAACAGACCATTGTTGACAGAGAGACAAGGTAATTGGAATGTTCTGGAAGGTTCAAATCACCAAAAATGAGCTGACTTTAACTTTAAAAAGATAAAACAAAGATGAATATGCTGTCAGCCACATGTTCTAAAGGTAACCCCACAGCACTGTTAATGGAGATAAATGACAACCATGGTCAGATCATTCTCAAATAATAAGCAATTTTTGGTTAACAGGCTCTAGAAATTACATTTATTTGTTTTTCTAGGTTAAAAAGAGGCAAAGCTTCAGTCCCCTTTGAACTTACATTCTAGTAGGGAAAGATTGGCAATAAAATAAGCAAGGGAATGTTTTATGTGTCAAGAGGTGATACAGATAAAAGTCAGGGAAGGGAGATGATTGGTAGAGAGGGGAGTGTGGTGGGGGAACGTCTCAATGAGAGAACATTCTGGCAGAAATGTGAGAGAGGGAAGGGACTGGCCATGCTGGTATCTGGGGTACAGACATTTCAGGCAGAAAGGTCAGCAAGTGCAAAGGACAAGCACAGGCAATGAGGGTCTGCTGTGTCTGAGGAAGAGAATGAGTGAGGAAAGAGGTAGGAAATGGTTTGAGAATCTAGAATAAATGTTTAATCAAGTACCTTGGTAGCACAGCCCAGCCAAGTTGTTTCATAAAAGTAACCATCAAGGCCATCCCAGGAGACTGTTGTGAAGAAAAGGAGGAGGTGGAGGGGGACATGGAGCCTAGAGATGAGTTTTTTAGGATAAGAGGACTACTAACATGTTTTTAGACTAACAGAAATGAAAGTGTGGAAATGGGGGAGATGACATGCAGAAGAGAGAAAGGAGAAATGTAGGAACACTGTCCTTGAATGCGTGAGGAGAATGGTTCCCATGCACAAATGGAAGGATTGACCTTTGAGGGGAGCCAGGTGTCACCCTCATCCCAGGAAAAGGTCTGGGGCTAAGACCCACATACAGGCCCAGGTAAGTCAATGCAGTAGTGGGAGCTTATAAATGTTGTCTTCTGAATTCTCCTATTTTCTCAATGAAATAAGAAGCAAGGTCACCAGTGAAAGGTGAGAACAGAGGAAGCGTTAGAGGCTTGAAGATTCAGGGAAAGATAGAAAACACTCTTCAAGAAGAATATGAGATTGAATCTCTAAGGAATCTGAATAGGACTTTCAGATTGCACTCAGGATTCATTTAAAGTTATGTGTCCTGAATTGAAGGTGTGATCAGCCTGCACAGCTGTGTATTTCTTGGCTCAGACGGTAAAGTGTCTGTCTACAATTCAGGAGACTCAGGTTCAATCCCTGGGTCGGGAAGATCCCCTGGAGAAGGCAATGGCACCCCACTCCAGTACTCTTGCCTGGAAAATCCCACGGACTGAGGAGACTGGTAGGCTGCAGTCCATGGTGTCGCTAAGAGTCGGACACGACTGAGTGACTTCACTTTCCCTTTCACTTTCCCATGATCAGCAGAACCATGGCAGGTGATGGGCAAGCTAAGAGCTGGAATTGATCAGACCACAGGAATTTGCCTGGTGAGTCCAATGAAAGGAGAAAGGGGCAAGGGAGTAGACAGTTCATGTGAGGGAGCGACTATGATGATAAACCACAGAGTCTAAGCTGCAGAAGACAGAAAGTACAGATGTGAGGGCGGCGAAGGACAGCAAAATTAATGTAGGATCAGTGGATGCCTTGTTAGGGGCAAGGAATTGCTGATATTGGGATCCTGGAGGGAGTGAGCAGGGAAACACAGGAAGGGGACTCAGAGAATAAAATATTGGAGTTACAGAGATGACAGAGGGGTCCGTTCTTAAAAATGGCAACTGATATGATGTGCTTCGCTGAGGACCATGTCAGGTACAATACTTCAGAGTTGACCTCTATGGATATTGAAATCACCATAAACACCAGGACACCATTGGAGAGAGTGACAGGGAGGCAGGGGCTGATATCAAGGAATGAGGGAGGTGGCTTGGGGGTTGGTGATAGCTAGCATTAAAGGATCATGGGTTGAACAGCCTGAGAATCTGGTCACCATGGGCAGGAATACAGCTGGGCCTAAAGCTCTGCTGAGGGGTTTTAGGAGGCGAGGCAGAGCATAATCTGCAAGTGACACAGAAGCAAGGAGTCCAGTTCTGTCATTTCTAGACCTCCTGGGAGGAGGGCTGTGGGAAAGGAAATGGCCATGACCCCAAGGGGCTGCCAGGGAGGACACAGTGTTCAGGGGCCGAGGCCTGGTCTCAGGTAGAGTGAGCAAGTGATGGTATCTGTCAGCAGAAAGGCTGAGGATGGAGGCCACGGAGCAGGTGATGTCAGGAAGGGGGCAGGCAGGTGAAGTGAGGGGAAAAAATGATGGATGATGATTAGAGTCTGGGGGTTCGAATTCCATGCTTCCTGTGGGGTCCGATAGGAGTAAACATAAGGAGTATGATGAGAAGTCTTGATGATCTCAAGGCAGACAGTTCATGTGGCTCATTTGCATTGTTAGGAAGGAGTGGATACTACTGTGAACTGGCAGGATTTATACTGGGGAACTGAGTCCCGGCTGAAGGGGACAGAGCTTCAGGCCCTGTTTCCACTCCTAGCTCTGGTGACATGTTGGTGGGAAGGGTGTCTTATCTAATCTGAGCATGGTGAATTCCTGGTCCCTCCTGGCTTGCTCGGAAGCATCCAGAGCTCTCCAGGCCAGTTGATTTATTGATTAGGTTTTTTCTCCTCAGTCCGTGGGCTGGGTCTCTTAATCCAATTTGACTTGGACTCAGTGCCAAAGACTTCCATGAACAGTCCGGGTAACAGTCAGTGTCCTTAATTTTGCCAGAACAAATCTGTCTCTCTCAGCAGAACTTCTTCCAAGACTCCTGTTTATGTCTTCATTTGCCCTGAGTTAAAATGCCAGAGTCAGGACAGCCTGGAGCCACAGCCCTAGGCCGTGGGAGGAAACTTGGGCTCCAGTCCTGCCTTTGCCTCTCGGGGGACCCTAGACCTGTCTAGTATGAGTCCTTGGCTGTTAAAGGAAAGCATGGAGCTGTGAGAATGGATTCAGCTCACAAATTTTCTAATGATCCCTCTGCTCAACATGGCAGGCACACTGAATGATCATTCCTCAAAAGCCTGTTCAGGAATGAAGGAAACTAAAGGAGTGAAGGTAATTTTTTTCAGTGATGTGCATCAAAAGAAGAATGTCAGGTACTTTTGAGATGGTCCTTCCCATGGACTAGGCAGGTCAGAGATATAAGGTCTTCCAAGAAGGGGACAACAGAGGATGAGATGGCTGGGTGGCATCACTGACTCAATGGATGTGAGTCTGAGTGAACTCCAGGAGTTGGTGATGGACAGGGAGGCCTGGCGTGCTGCAATTCATGGGGTCACAGAGTCGGACACAACTGAGCGACTGAACTGAACTGAACCCAGGATCATTAGGAATGGTCTGGAGATTGAGAGAAACACTGTGGACCTGGACTGAGAAATGGGCCACCAATCTGAATGCCTATCGAGACCTAGAAGGAAGTAGAAGTAAGTATCATGGGCCAACTAGAATACAATAGGGCATAGTGGGGACTGTGATAAAACAGAATGAGTACTAGGTTTAAGGAAAGCCATTAATTCACTCCAGCTGATTATTTTCTTCCAGGAGCACAGATCTTGTATTGTCAGATCTTCTGTTTTTTGAAGCAACTAGAATCTTGATTTTTTATGAAATTTCCTTATTTTTCAAAATTTTCAACTAAATCAAAACATTAAAACTATTCCATGGTGGTGGTGGTTTAGTCACTAAGTCATGTCTGACTCTTGTGACTTCATGGACTGGAGCCCACCAGGCTCCTCCATTCATGGGATTTCTCAGGCAAGAATACTGGAATGGGTTGTTATTTCCTTCTCCAGGGGATCTTCCTGACTCAAGGACTGAACCCATGCTTCCCGTGTCTCCTGCATTGCAGACAGATTCTTTACCCACTGAGCCATTGTGGAAGTCCCCGGGGTGGGAACTTACAGGCTGATTTGACATTCAGGAGAGTAAGGTACAAAGAGTATTCTAAGATTATACACTAAGTCCCCTACATATGAACCCTCAGTTTGTGAACTTTCAGAGATATGAATGTGCCCCTCTATGCCAGCTGTTGTGCTGTATTACTGTACTTTTCAAGATACTGTACTGTAAGATTAAAACTGTTTTCTTTATTTATTGTATTTGTTTTTTCATTTATTATTTGCATGAAAAGTATTTTAAACCTATAATGCTGTATCGGCAGTACTATATAGCCGATTGTGTTAGATGGGTGCCTAGGCTAACTTTGTTGGACTTATGAACAAATCAGACTTGCAAACAATGCTCTTGGGATGGAACTCCTTCATATGTGGGGGACTTGCTGTACATGGGAGAAGGTCAAGCTTAATCAAGGCACCTGGAAGACTGTAAAGTTCTCCAACGTCTCTAGTCACAGAGTTAGTGAATCATACACTCCTTGGCACAGAGGAGGTCCTCCTTAAATATTTCTTGAATGAATAAACATACAGTCAAAGAACTACAGCCACCGCTGAGTCCAGTTGTTTTCAAATGTCTTCTGGCTTCTTTGCTCTAGTCAGTTTTTCTAGGAAACCAACTCTGATGGAGGCTTGGCTACAACCACTTCAATAAGAAGATGCTGTCAGGAACAACACCTTCTTGGAACTGAGGGAAGCAGGAGGAGGAGGTGGAGGGAAGTTGGGAAGCAGTCATGACACAGACCCAGCCCGTCCTCCGAGTTCTGAAGCTGGATTGGAACGTCTATGAGCTCCCCACTAAGGCTAGGGGCTAGGTCTTGATCATCAGACGTGAGCTGCCCCTATGATTGGGCAGGAGAGAGCATCAGCCCTGAGCTGTCATCAGCCAACACCCTGGTGTCTGGGATAATGACTGCCTGGCCCAAAAGTGAGCATCTGGGCAGTGCACCATGGCATCCACTACACTTCCCAACTGTTGGGTATATGAAATCACACACAGAAATTTAATGCAAAGTAAAGTCAAGCAGAGTCGCTCTGGTTGCAAATGGGATGCAGGCTCTTACCTCACCGTGGCCTTTCCTCTCCCCATTTCCTTCCTCCACGGTGGCTCTAAGAAGGCAGCTTCATCTCTGACTGTGGAAACAGCCCTTAGGAGTTACTCACTTAATTCTTGAGAAGCCCCTAATCTGAGACCCTAGAGAAGCCCCTTTGGGGGACCAGCCCCACCTCCCACCTAGAGCCCATCCCTGCTCCCCTTTCACATCCCACGTGGGCTCTCAGCACCCCAGCTCTTCTCCTGGGGGGAGCCACACGACCTCAGGAGAACCTCTTAAATAGCGCACGTTGCCTTCTTAGGGAATATTCTCTGATAGGAGTGAAATGATCTGAAAATCATGATCAAGGGTTTCTTTCACTGCAAGTGATTCATCCCTGTGGAGATTGCTCAGGTTTTCTTTTTCAGAGAAGTCTCCCCAGCATACTTTGCTTCCTCTTTGAAGAACAATATAATTATAGAAAAGAACAAAGAACGCCATGCAGATTAAAATGACAGGTTCTTAGTCCTTACAGACACCCCGGTGCTGATGGAATGGCACAAATGTCCCCAAGCTCACCTTCTAAAGAGCACTTTTTCAGAACTAGAAACTTTTTCAAATGAGGCCTGCTTGCTGACTGAATTCTCTTTTCTTTCACTTAACCACTTACCTTCCTCACCTCATGCTAAGGAGCTCATTAAACTGCCTCAGACCTGTTTATTTTCCCCAGAAATTGCCTCTCTCTTAGTCCCTCCACTGAGTTTTTTTGATATCTTTGTTTGAATGGAGAATAATGCATTTGAGTTGCTGCTGTGACATTTTAAAAAAGTGCTGCTGGTTGCTCAGAACAGTCTCTCCACCACATCCATCACTTACAAGGTCTTTCCACAAAATGAGGTCGAGTTTGTATGCATGATGCCTCTCTTTTCTCTTTCCCTGGTCATCCTTTCACCTCTCCTCACCCTCACCCACTCAACCACAGACCCCCCACTCACTCAGGGCAATCTTAGAGCAGATACCTGCCTCCTTGTCCCAGCAACGGCCCGATTCTTGCTCATTATCCATAACAGTGCATTTGGCTGGATGCCTATTTATTCCCTCTGCTTACTCAGCTAAAATGTGTTGTCTGGAAAGATTTCAACCATCAGATTCAAGAAAGCAATCTGAAGGCAGTGTTTGAAGACAGAGACATATTATTGACACATACTACAAATCCACAGTTCACATCGTTCCCAAGAGTCTTGTGCCAGTTTCTCTCTCATCAGGCACCAAAATAAGAAAAGATGACACCCCACAGCACAAAAGCAGCCCATCAGACAACCAAGATGCCGACATGCTCAGCAGGACTGTAGGAACGCTGCCGTCTCGCCTGTCAGATGTAACCTTTTCTTCTCTGTCCTCAGCTTTTCTGAAAAGGTAGGGAATGCCTGCATACATTTGTGAGGTCAGTGCATTAAAAACTCTGGAAAATAGCACACAAAGCATTTGATGGCTTAAGTGGGACCTTTTTTTATCTTAATAACACAGGCTCCCTTCCCCCTACAGAATACACCTCCCTACCAAGGCCATCTTCAATCTCTACAGAAGTCCCCAACTCCACCACCTCTTCATGTGGTCACTGCATGGGGACCTATTTAGGATAAAGGTCTACACACAGCCGACCCCCTCCCCACAGAGGCTAACACTTTTGATTTCATCAGTAAATCATTTGTAATCAAGACATTCAAGCTCAGGCTCAAACAGACCAGAAGTTCAGCTTCTGGAATTGACAGGAATAAATTTGTCAGATGTAGATTCATACAGATAAACAGTAGAAAATAAGGACCTCAGGATTTTTCTTAAAACTGGAAATTTGACCCAGGAAGTGAAATTAAAGTTAAAAGCTTATTAAGGATTCACTCTTCCCTTTCTCAACCTCTATACCTCCAGCTTCTGTTTCTACCATAATCTGAAACATATAGTCTTGAGAGTGATAGCCATCTGTCTAGCCCAGTTGGTGTAACTTAACTGGAAGAAGAGAAACTTCTCTCTATATTCCATCAACCACATAATCAAATTAACTTCAGAAATTTCATGTAGAAGAGAGTGGTTACTTATACCCGAGTTCATAACACATGTCACCTAGAAACTCTTACAGAGACGCATGTACTGTGACAGTCACCAGGTCCAACCAAAGGAAACACAAGAGAGGTGCTTTCTTTGTGTTTTCAAAAGCAACAGTTGATGCTTTTACCTACACTAAAAAATCATGAAATAAGATGGTCTCTTTATAAAATGCATTATGTGTAAGCATGATCTGAGTGGTGTTTATAAACCAACCTATTTTGAAGAGGCCAAAAATGAAAGACATTTCGAACTGGAAGGGATTATATAGCTGAATCCCATAGGCTACAGAGGGAATGTCTACCTCTACTTGCGAGAATAAAAGTCACAAGCCCCCTAGGCAACAGCCTCTCCATCCACCTACTTCAACTGAAATTCGTCAAGCGAGCATGACCAGCCTCAGCCAATGAAGAGTCAAAAGTGCAGCGACAGGCCACACCAGGATGAAAACTTCCCTCTGCTCTCCTCACTCCACCTCCAGGGAGTCTCTATAGGATGCTGCTCTCTTAAGAAGAAAAGGCATTTGTTTTTCATAAGATAATATAAAATATTCTGCTTGGTAAATGAGCAGTAACGTGACAGATACAGATTATTAAATTACCAACAAGAGAATGCTTACTTGGAGACCTGAGCTGGTCAGAGAATTCTCATATCCTGTGGTCTGATGGTAATCACTTCTTTTAACACAAGGATTGAATATAGTTTGAAAGAATCAGAAAGCCAGATCCAGACTGCTTTTTGTGTTGTGTTTTTTTTTTTAAGCAGAGACAATGGTATACTGCTCTCCTATTCTTAAGACGCATTAACTGAATCTATATAGGTTATATTTATTTTATAGTTAAATAGCCACTCTAATTCTCACGTCTTCTGGCAATTTTCTTTTGCTTTTAATAGGTTAGGCTTAACAACAAAGCCACCTAAATAACGATGTTGTGATTTTTCTATTTAAGAGTTTGCCCAGATCTAGGTTATTTAGAAATATGAGGTTTCCTAAGTAGGGTGAGAGTCTGAAATCAGTAAGTCCACTATTTAACATGAATGGAATCTTGAAATCAGTACTCTAGGTGGGGAAATACCTACTTGCTGGTGTGACTTCCTTATCATAATTATTGAAGGATTAATACTACTGACTTTCATTTAAATGACTTTTCTAGGATATAGAAAAGTAAAAACTGAACTTCAGCTTGTCTCATGCAAACAGTGAATATGAAAATATGATATGTATTCGGGGATCCACTGATCACTGGCATCTGAAATTATGTCAATGAAATGGAGAAAATGTTATGAGTCCCTCAAATTGTCAAGACCCAGCTGGAAATATTATTGTTCAAAAACCAAAAGTAGGATGGAAGGTGCCAGGTCGATTAAATTTGACAGCAGGTTTAGGAGTTGATGGCCAGTTCTGGCCACTGTCTCTTTTGGCTTTTACCAGATTTTTTGCAAAGTTTTAAAATAAGACAAGGCTATGGATACGAGGGCAAAGGGAAACTACAAGGAGAAACCATAAAAACTAAAATTTATAAAAACTGAACTTATAGCCTATAAAAGACAGTTCAGGAGAAATTTCATTCTTGTATATAAAGTCTTAACTGGCCTAGTGAATGCCAAACTCAGTTACTACTTCTTCGAAAGACAGACAGGAAAGCTCCATGCATGACTGCAAAATAAAGAAAAATAAATTTGAAACAGATGTCATAAAATCACACCCAACTCTTGTTTTAATAATAGAAAAATCATGAGTTTGTATACACAAAAGCTTACTGGAAAAAGATAGCAAAACATGAACCCTGGGAGATCTCTTAAGAAATAATTACTGTAACCAGAGTCCTGAGGGGAATGGAATATTAAAAGAAGATAAATCTTAGTGGACTGCATAGGCTTTCATTATTCCCTGAGATTTTTTAATTTTCCTAAACCTTAAAGGAAGTACAGTAGAACATGGTAAATTAGAAGGGCCCAGGATGAGGATGAGATGGTTGGAAAGCATCACCAATTCAATGGACATGAACTGGGGCCAACCCCAGAAGATAGTGAAGGACAGAGAAGGCTGGCATGCTGAAGTCCATGGGGTCACAAAGAGTGACTTAGTGACTGAATAACAGCAACAGCACGCAAGTTAACTGTTTTGTTTTTATTTTTCCTCTAAAACTTGATTCCTACTGAAAAGCCAGTGTTCAATCTCTGTACTTTTAAAATGTTTGAAAGGATTGGACTTTTTTTTTTTGCCCAGGAAAATCCAATGGCCCCAACTCTTGCCTAAGTTTTATTCAGCTGCTGCTAATAGCTTTTTAGTATTCGTTTCATAGGTTAAGATACCCAGAATATTTCCAGGGGAAAAAAAAAATCAGTAAATGTGCAAATCCTCACTATAAAGTAAGAAGAAAAGTGTTTAGGACAAAAGGTACCATCTATGTACTAAATTTCCAAACAGTAGTTTTTGAGATCAGTATTTTGCTTCTGATGGTTTAAGTGTTTCAGAAAAAAATTTACTAAGTTAGATTTTATTTCCCCCGTGGAAATTCTTTAATTAATAAGATTTACTTCTTTGTTTTGGTAAAGTTGTTTGGTGAAGTTTAAATTAAAAATTACATTTAATGACTGAATAGAGGGTTAGATAGATGAGCAACAAATCAAATAGGGTAATGGTAGATGCCAGGCTGTAGAAAATGAGTGTTCACTGTATACTTCATTTCAAGTTTACTGTGTATTTGAAAAATGTTATAATTAAATGCTGGGAGAAAAGAGTCATAGTTGAGAAGGAATGACCTTTCTGAACTCCACCACTACCACCACCACCAATAGATTTGTTTCACCAGCTGCAAGTCAAATGAAACAGCAACGAACTTTCAAGTGAGTCCATGATGGGTGATTAGCTCATATCGTGTAGAGAGCTAATCACCAGAGGGTTGAGTCCAACTTAAAGACGCAGTTAGCAGATATTCTAGGTCAGTAAAAAGTCTGAATGTGTATGTGGACTGAATATTATTAATTTTAGAAAAAAATCTTAGCCTACTGCAAAGCCTGTAACCCTAGAGACTGGGTACTCAGAGGACCTCAAGGTGTCTTAGGCAAGAGCAGACAGGTCTAGACAAATTAGGACCACAGGAGTCTAGACCTTCTCTCAGCTGCCCAAGTACCTGTGTTCCCAAACCTACTTCTCCTCTCTTTTCCCATGGTTAGCAAAGTCTCTACCAGTTGAGACATCCACCAAGCACCACAGGCTTTGGCAGCAACAAGAAAAGGCCTGAGGCCAGCAGGAGCCCAGATGGGGTCTGCGAGTAGGGAGCATCAGGTTCCTCAGTGGGTTCAGATACATGGACACCCTGCAGCCCAGGTGAGCCAGGAGAAGCTTCACAAGCAAATAGCCTTATGCCTCACGATTCTAGGACTTGCTTTCAGCCTCAGATTTTGTAATTTAGTCACCTGGCAGGTGGGGCAGATGAGAGCTGCTTTTTCAGGTAGAGAAAAGGCAAGTTCCATAGTTCAAGGATTCTACGTGGAGCAGCAGTCTCCACTGTTTTTGACCTTAGGAACCCTTTACACATTTAAAAATTATGAGAGCCTCCAAAGTGTTTTTGTTTATGAGGGTCATCTATCAATATTTACAACATTCCAAATTAAAAGGGAGAATTTTTTAGATATTTATTTATTAAATGACAATAATGAATTCATTATACATTAACTCAAATAGCATCTTAATGTGACATGTAGCCTCTGGAAAACTCTATTGCTATTCATGCTTGAAAGAAATAGAATAAAAAAAATTAGAAATATCTTAGCGTAGTTATTAAAATAGTTTTGACCTTGTGGTTCACCTGAGAGAGTCTTGGCACACCTTCTCCAAGTAGTCCCTGGAACATACTTTGAGAACCACTGACATAGAGGTCATGGCTAAAACTCTGAGGGTTCCTGACAGTAACTGCCATTGTAAAAGCTGCCCCCAGAATGGTAATGGTAGTTTACACACATACACACACACATGCAAACACAACTTTGTAGTAGTAAAGGAGAGGTGAATGACTTATGTACTTTGTACAGGCTCCCAAAATGGCTTAAATAACTTTGACATCATAGGCAGATTATGATGTCAAATTTTAATTCTTCAAGAGGTTTTGCTTTCTTCTGAGCCTTTAAAGTTGTTGTTGTTGTTGTTGTTTAAAGCAATTTAGCAGCTTGGAAACAGTTACAAGTGATTTCCTCATGCTATTACCCCCATTATAACAAAGAAATTAACTAAACCCAACACAGATCATCAGGGGCTGGAAGGTTGGGTGTTTTTTTTTTTTTTGGCTGCATATGGGATTTTAGTTCTCAGACTAGGGATAGAACCCATGCACCCTGCATTGGAAGTGCAGAGTCTTAAACCACTGGACCACTAGGAAGTCCCTGGAAGACTGGTCTTTCCCTCTGATGGGCATCTAGGCATTGCTTGTAGGTCTCCATGTGGTCTCACTGAGCCCACATGAGCTCTGCAGATGCATTAGGAACCAGCTCCTTTGCTCATACCCTTTGGGTAGCAAGCTCCAACTTGTTCTGAAGGCCAACCAAAATTGTTTTTGGCAATCTGTTAGCCCTTCTCACTAAACACCTCAGAAATTCTAAGTCCTGTTTTTAAGAAAGAACAAACTGAGCCACAAGGAAGAATCTCCTAGGATCCCATATAACTAATTGGCCCAGACAAGAGTAATAGATAGATCGTCTTTGATTATCACCATCCACAATCCAATTAATAGTCCCCTATGCCTCTCTGCAAAGTAGACTATGTTCCTGACTCAATAAGTCAAATGATGAACACAATTTGCGTTTAAATCTGAACCAGAAAGTTGTTCAAGAGAAAAGGAGACATTCCTTCAGTGTCTCTTCTGTGGATTTACACAGTACTCTCTCTCCTCAGTGACGCAAGAGGTAAACACTATGCTTTTTCCCCTCTACAGAGTTAACTATTTAATTTCAGCACTATTTGTCTCATTCATTCATTTAGCCAACAAATACGTATTAGACATCAATCATATGTGTTAAGTGCTGGGGATACATGGCTTCCACTTGTCTTTCTTACAAGGTTATTCGCACCTGAGGGGAATTCCAAAAACCTGTGTGATCTTGGTGACACCATTGTGCCTTCTAAACCTAAAGCCTCACCACCACCATCTCCTGAGAGACCAGTAGAAGGGCCCTGCCTGGTTTACTTCACTCACCCAGATGCCTGCTTCCTTCTATGCAAGCCTCCTTCACTAGCTGCCTCCCATCTCCATCTCCTGAAGTGTTAGAGCTAGTCCTCAGTTGTGTCCAACTCTTTGCCACCCCGTGGACTGTAGCCTGCCAGGCTCTCTGTCCATTGCATTCTCCAGGCAAGAAGACTGGAGTGGGTAGCCATTTCCTTCTCCAAGGGTCATCCTGACCCAGGAATCAAATCCGGGTCTCCTACATTGCTGGCAGATTCTTTACCAACTGAGCCACAAGGAAGCCTTCTTCATCTCCCAAAACCTTTCCAAATCCAAAATCCAAATCCAGCATGCCATTGTACAAAGTCTGGTTGCTTTTTCCTAACCTAAAGGTAAAGAGTAAAGGTTGTCCTTTCCTAGAAGGATCTCTCCTCTTCCCAACCTGCTCCCAACACAGAAACTGGTTGCGGGACTTCCCTGGTGGTCCAGTGGTTAAGACTCCACCTTGAAATGCAGGGGACACAGGTTCAGTCCCTGGTCTGGGAACTAAGATCCCACAAGCCATGGAGCAACTAAGCCCCACGCTCCAGTGCCACAGCTAGAGAGCCCGTGTACCGAAACCAAAGATCCCTCATGACGCAATGAAGATTCTGTGAAGACCCGATGCAGCCAAATAAATAAATAAAACTTTTTAACAAAAAAATTTTTTTAATTGGTTGCTTTTATGAAAGTATCTTCTGTCTCTTACTCATCTAAGAAGCCCTCGTCTTTGGGAAATTCAATTCTTTCGCACGTATTTGAGTCCATCGCTATTCCATGGTTTTAAAGAAAAATATGACCGGCGGGCGGGGAGAGGTTTCATCTAAAAATGTCTTGTTGTTTCAGCAGAAATAAAGGTACTCCTAACTTGTAGCTAGAAGTGGAAACTAATACTTCTTAATGATGGTTTAAAATGTAGCATAAGGAAGATGATGTACAATTTACTTCTGGTAGCCTCATAAAATGACCAAGTGTGCTACAGGAACATTGGCTATTTCCCCAAAGGGAGAATAATGACATATGGTACTCTTTCAAGAAAAATAAAAAGGAATAAATGCTGCCTTGCATTCTAGTAATTGAAAAATAGCTTCATTGCTATTGCTGACACTGGAAATTTCATAGCATCTGTCTAAAGCAGAGACCTCTATTGTTAGGTATTAAAATAGCCTTTACTATAAATGGAGTTGGTTATAGGCAGTAACTGTTTGTAATCAAACTTCCATAAAGATTTTTGGTCAGTGAGCAGAAAATAATCACAGCTACACAATGAATGGGACAGACTCTAAAGCTTTATGATCTGTTTTGGTCAAAGCTCTCCTTACAGCTAGCATTAGCATCATGGATTCTAATAACAATGCAGTATTGTTATAAGTCTATCAATATGTTTTACAAATAGTTCTGAATACTTAATGGTTTAGAAATCATCTTCCAAGAAGGTGTCATCTGTAGTCATTTACCGCTGCTACAACAAAGTACTCCCTCCCCTAAACTGGATGGAGCTGCACAGAACTGGTTTTCTCTGTGACTCGGAATACTAGATTAGACCATGTAAACATTTTAAAGTATCCTGAGTCTTAGAGTCTGCTCTCTTGCCTTGAGTGTCCAAAGCCAATCAATCATGTAGTCTTACTCAGCAAGGAAAAATGGAATTTTCATTTTTAAGTTTTTTTATTTCTCAATTCTTTCAGCTGCACTGCATGACACAGGTCCCCAATCAGGGACTGAATTTGTGCCTCCTGCATTGGAAGTCTAGAGTCTTAATCACTGGAGCACCAAGGAAGTCCCTGGAACTTCAGATCATTGTTACAGATGAAGACTTCTTCCTATGACTCCTGTGTGTACTTTATGAATTACTCATAATTATTTCTGTGAATTTGTTTGAGAAAAGTTCTAATTTTATAGGAATATTGATCTAGGAATAAGTGCTGGGCAGATCATTTTAAAGAATATACCTGCAGTACTGGAGACACAGGAGATGCAGGTTTAATCCCTAGGATGGGAAGATTCCCTGCAGGAGGGCATGGGAACCCACTCTAGTATTCTTGCTCAGGAAATCCCATGGACAGAGGAGCCTGGCAAGCTACACTCCACATGGTTGCAAAGAGTCAGACATGACTGAGCACACGTGCAGAAACTATCATTCTGCTGAGCATGCACACCGAGGAAACCAGAATTGAAAGAGGCACATGTACCCCAGTGTTCATCACAGCACTGTTTATAATAGCCAGGACATGGAAGCAACCTAGATGTCCATCAGCAGACGAATGAATAAGAAAGCTGTGGTACATATACACAATGGAGTATTACTCAGCCATTAAAAAGAAAACATTTGAATCAGTTCTAATGAGGTGGGTGAAACTGGAGCCTGTTATACAGAGCGAAGTAAGTCAGAAAGAAAAACACCAATACAGTATATTAATGCATATATATGGAATTTAGAAAGATGGTAATGATGACCCCGTATGCAAGACAGAGAAAGAGATACAGATGTAAAGAACAGACTTTTGGACTCTGTGGGAGAGGGAGAGGGTGGGATGATTTGAGAGAATAGCATTGAAACATGTATATTAACATATGTCAAGTAGATCGCCAGTCCAGGTTCGATGCATGAGACAGGGTGTTCAGGGCTGGTGTACTGGGATGACCCTGAGGGATGGGATGGGTAGGGAGGTTCAGGATGGGGAACACGTGTACACCCATGGCTGATTCATGTGAATGTATGGCAAAAATCACCACAATATTGTAAAGTAATTAGCCTTCAATGAAAATAAAATTTTAAAAAGTCATCATTTTAAATAGAAATTCTTGCTCTGTGATCCAAAAAGAAAACAAAACAAGTTGTTAAAAAATTCCCTTATCTCTTAACTTATGTTGCTTATCAAACTGGAATCCTTTAGCCTAATTACTTATCTCCCACCTTGCCAGCCCAACGTCAGTGCTCACACACATTTGATCTCAGCACCCTGACCTGGCAGGTCCCAGCTGGGCAATACTGACACCAATAACCTAAATGAGAAATGTCTGAATTAAGTGAGATCATCTCCCTGTTTCCCTCACCACACTCTTCACTCTATCCTTATAGTATTTAGTAACAGAGGAATAGCATGAAATTGAGGAATCAGCTTGGATTTTTTCCTAAATAAAGGTCAACACACATTTAAATGAAGGTTGTTGCCCTGAAAGATATCATCACATTAGCCTTTGCTCCTGCCATGCCAAGATTTTTTGAAACTTCTCATTATTGTTATTATTATTTTGGCTATTCTGAGCAGCATGTGACACCTTAATTTCCCCAACCAGGGACTGAATTCGCACCTCCTGCAGCAGAAGAGTGGCATCTTAGCCTCCAGACCACCGAGAAAGTCCCTGAGAACAGCTTTTAAAGTCCGTGCTGCCATAGCAGCGTTGGCGGAGCAGTTTTCCATGAATAGTGCATTTGGTTTTTGAGAATCAGTGTAACAGGACAATGTCATTTGTTTTGGAAAATACCTTGCTAGAACACTTGTGAGTGGAAAGACGCTTTATGCTGCATAGCCTGCAGCAGTGGAGTAAAACGCACTTCACAATAGCATGAAACCTACAGAAAAATTCCACTTCCCCATGAGCAATGCACTTGGGTATTTCCTATTTGATTGTGTTTTCTTAAAATGCTTATTTCACTTTACGGAATGGATTTCTCAGCCCGATAATTGGTCACAACCTGCAGCTGAGAAAAGAATTTTTAAAACACAGAGGAAGCTAATCTATTTTGAAGAAAAAATTCACAGGAGTTTGGAGGCAAAAGGAAGGAGTGGGGAAAAGAAAGGCGGTGAAGAGGTAGGAAACTGGTGAAACTGGTCAAGGAGAAACGTTCAGTGACAAAATGCACGAGGACTTGTAAGTTGAGGGTTAATTATCTGTGTTAAAGTGTCTAGGGACAGCAAGGTAATTAACCATCCTATTGCTACAAAACGTCATTAAAATCGTGCTGCATTTTACAGTTTTGTGTTTGAGAGAGGTCAATGAGAATGACATGCGCATAAGGCAGAACAAGAAGAGCTTGGAAAACACAGCAAGATCACTCAGAGACTGACGTGGTTCAGTGAAGTAAAGCTCAGAGCCAGCAGAGACCGCATAAAACAACTTTCTAGCTCCCCTAACCGTCCACTGCAAAAATAGATAAAAACAACAGCAACCAAAAACTCAGAGATATTTCAAGGACACTGGACATCTTAGGACTTGTACAGTGGTGTGTGCTCAGCCACTCAGTCGTGGTCCCACTCTTTGTGACCCAAAGGACTGTAGATCGCCAGGCTCCTCTGTCCATGGGATTTCTCAAGCAAGGATACTGGACTGGGATGCCATTTCCTTCTCCAGGAGATCTTTGTGACCCAAGGATCAAACCTGCATCTTCTGCATCTTCGGCATTGATGGGTGGATTCTTTACCACTGAGCCACCGGGGGAAGCCCCTTTGTAGAGTGGAAATAGTTTTTATCTGAGTCTTAAAGGCTAGGTTGATTGCAAGTGGGATCAAGGTTGCACACCCACAATTTTATTCAGAGTCAAGTCAGGTGATTAAGGAAAATTGTCAAGCTGGGTGTTTCTATTTGAAAGAAAGAATCTCACAGGAAGCATGCGGCCTGTTGAACACTGTTGCAGTGAAAACATCAAATATGGGGACTTTGCCTTGGCATAGATCTTCTTAAATACTTCAGAACCTGATGCCCGGTCTGCCCTTGTGAAGACAAACTCTGAAAAATCTCTGAGCTCAAAGAAGCAAAACAACTCTGTCTTCACTTGTTTTAACATATGGACTTACTCAGATGTCAGATATTTGGCTTTGATATTTGGTTTCTTGATCAGAGTGAAAAGAATCTGTTATATTCAATATTTATTCTTGCCTTCCCTGGCCCCTGCACTAGTGTAACACAGCCCGATGGCAAGTTCCTAAATCAGTCTTGACCGAAGTGGGCCAGAGATCAGTAGGCTTTCCTGGACCAACCGGCGCCACCTGAAACTGCTCTCACTGCAAATAAATCAGAGCCCAGGGAGGCTGCAGTCAGCCTAGGTCATCTGCCTGCCTACTGCACATGGGCCGTCAGGTGACTTTCACTCTTTGTCCAAGTCTATCTGACAGGGCTTCTGCTAAATTCTTAGGGAAACCTTATCATAAACACCAGTCAGCTTGACTTGGCCCTATGCCTCTCTCTAGTCACTGAATCCTTTCACTCGTATTCCTAGTGCTGCAGGCAGGAACCCTAATAAATCGTGTAGATACACACAGATCCAACTGACACTGACTGACACTCATCCTAAGACCCTGGACCTCCAGGAGTGGACCTTCTTAAAACCAACATTAATCCAAATCAGATCTAGACAACCCTCTTCCGCCCATCCGCCCATTCCCAACCACCCCCAGACTGGCCCAGGACTCCTTGTGTGTCTCACTCCCTGCCCCTTCTCTTCTCACTCTCCCAAGCAGGAGCCTCATGACACCCATCCTATGGTAAACTCACCCAGCAGAGATGCTCAACATTAAATCAGGTCAACCTGCTTTTGGAAAAGAACAAAGATTTTTAGACCTTTTCTGTTTTTCTCCCAAGATATGGCTGGATCTTCAGAAATATGTTTTTCATGTTCATAATTTTCTTTCAGACCAAATCTGCTTACCTGACTCTTCAACAATTTGGAGACCATCTATTAGAGAAAGCCAAGTCTCCGAATCCGGGAAAGCCACCTCATGCCTCAACATAGACGTCTGCCCTTCCCCGCATGAAACCCCTCAGGCATCAGAAACTCTCACTCTTGGCTTTGCAATTGTTCCTTCTCCCTAGTCACAGTACTGCTCAGAGGCATTTGATGCACTTTAGTGAACATTCTTTGCTCTAAAGAATGGTGATTTATTTTTATGCAGACGTGAAATAACATATTTCAACAAACATAGCATAAGATGGCTCCTGGGCTTCCCTAGTGGCTCAGACAGTATCCGCCTGCCAACTCAGGAGACCCATGTTCGATCCCTGGGTCAGGAAGATCCCCTGGAGAAGGGAACAGCAACGCACTCAGGTATTCTTGCCTGGAGAATCCCATGAACAGAAGAGCCTGGGGTGCTGCAGTCCATGGGGTCAATACTGCAAACCAAAGCATGCATTGCCCACCTATGACATGATTTATACTCCTCTGGTGGTAGGAGTCACTTACATCTCTCTCTAATTCACACTTTATATATCTTTTGAAATTCAAGTATATTTAAATTAATTTTGATCTAAGAAATTTAATATCCTCTAATATCCTTGGAGATGACTGGTAATGCCTTGGAGCAAAACTATACAGTAGGACATGAAAATTTTCTCTCAACCATGTTACCAGCTCACAGAGACCCAAGTCCAAATGTTAATAGAGTAAATGCTTCAGAATCACAGATCTGTCTATATTTCAGATGCCACAGACAAGTTGGCATTCACAGGACCCTTTGTCTTCACAGAAATTCCTCACCAGTTATTTAAAGAAGTGATAATTCTGTTTTTGTTTGAAGGCAGAGTAGTGAATTCTAATTTTTTTTTTAATTCCTTAAGGAAAAGGAATATCACTGATATTTGCAAATTTCTTTTTTAAATGGAGAAAAAAGTTAAATAGCATATGTGACAGTGAAACAGATGCTTCTCTCAAAAATTCGTTTCAAAATTAAAGAGGTACCTTACTGTCAATTTCGTTTTAATTTTCTTCCATAACAGCATAATAGTTCTCAAATATATTTTTGTTGGAGCCCCTGCTGTTTGCCGAGTCTCCTTATTGCAGCAGGCGCGTCTGGGTGACGGCAGCAGAATTAGTGCAAAGAAACCTTTGAAAAACAACAAGCAGCAGAATCTTCCCCCGCCACCCCCACCCCACTCCTGTTGACTGCAATTGACCTGTCAAACTCACTTTACTTTCCTGATCTGTGTGCTGTTGACTTTAGGAAAATTAGTCTAAGTAATTTTAACAATTATTCCTGGATTTCAAGAACAAGTGACAGAATTTGATATGAATGTTAAGATGACTTTGGGGAATTCCAAAGCCATCATGGGTTGAGAGTTCATTTGTTTTTCTCTTGAAGGAAATTCTGAAGCTCAGGAAACCTGACCTGAAACAAAAGAGAAGGAGACAGTAGCACAAATAGGAAACTATGCTCACCCCCTCCCCCCGACCCCATCCCGCTCCCCTGTAGAGAAGTCTAGATGAAGATTTCTCCCTAATTGCTGCCAGAGAGAGGCAGGTGGTGCAAAGGACTGAATGTTCCTCCCCTCTATTCAAATAAACCACAGCAAGATGCAGGTTAAAATTACTATCTGGAGAGAGTTTAACAAGTTTCAAATGTTACGGCTGGCTGCTCCGAGAGTTCCCACAACCATTACCATTACCTGCCATTACCTTGATGAGGTCACTACGGCCCAAGGACTGGTCCCAGGCTAGCAGGTTACCTGATTTCCCTGAGCCCTTTCAAAGTAGCTCTGCCACCCCTCAGAGGTAAGCTTGGCTTAATCAGGTCCATGGAGCCTGAATGCCTGTTTATGGTTATCTAATGAGAAGCAAGCATATGGGAGACCGAGTTATTATAGGGTTTCATGGCAAGCACAGAGGCAGAACTCAGGAGCGAAGAGGATCTTAAAAGGAGTCTCACAGTGAATAATGTCTCAGACTCTTACCAGCCACAAGAATAGCTCTGCCAATGAATCCATATGTCAATGGGCTGAAGTCTCCTCCTCCCTGGATGGTGTTTGAACATCACGGCATTGATTTAGGGGAGAAATATCTTTTGTCTCAGCTATCAGAGTGACCAACCCTTTGGGCTCAAACATTCATTGATACTACTTCGGCTTCCATTCAGTCACAACCACAGGCAAGCCCAGCCACTGCGTTTGACTCCCAAGTCCTTGAGAGACCAGGATCGATGCCTCTGGTGCACAGGGCTTACCTGCCATGGTTCTCATGTACCCACAGCAGCAATTAGGTCAATTAATGAATCCACTGATAATTAATGAGTACCTACTATGTTCCCGGAATTCTACTAGGTAGGATGGTGTACAAGACAGGTAAGTGTCTCCAGTCCCCAAATCCTTTTGTCTGTCTCTGGAGAGCAAACTACTTCATGTAAAAATAATTTAAACCATAAATGGCTGTTACAGACCGTACATGCAAAAAGAATTTTAAATATGGAGGAATTATCATTGAGTTAAAATAGGAGTGGCTTCCTAGAAAAAGTAGGACAGAGCTAGAATCTGAAAGCTGAATGGAAAAAACAATAGAAAGTGATTTTCCAGTTAGGAAAAGTAGCATTAACAAAGGAAATACTATGGAAATTAGTACAAAAGTCTGGAAAGCATTGGAACATAGTAGGCACTCAGAAATATATATTGAATAAATGAATGTAGTTAAGGGGGCATAGTTGAAACACCACAAGAAATAAGATCATTTAGTAATCTGGGAAAAAGTAGATCAAGTCTTAAAAGCCAGGAAGAGAAATACATGCAGCTTTGATATCTTATTAGATCCAAAAAATACTGGAGATTCACCTAGAAAACTTACTTTCCAAGTTTCTTTTTTTTCTTTCCCAATTAAAAAGCCAGCATTTTTATCATGGCATAATTCCATTTGCAGAAGTGCTACTCAAAACACACAGTGCTTAGAATGAAATTTCCAGACAAATTACAAGTAATGATCCAAGTAGATAGTTTATATAATAACCATTCGCCTACAGTGTTCTCTATAATTCTTTTTAAAATCAAAAGCTTTTCTCAACTTTAAAATTATGAGGGTGGGGAAGACCCATTTATCCTCATTTTTCTCTTTTCTTTCCCCTTTCTTTCCACACGTCTCATTCATTTATCCATTCAACAACTATTTAGTGCTTATGATTTTCCAGGCTTGTGGGAAGAACACAGTATGTGTTGAAAAAGAAAACTAACAAGATGCTCACCTAGTGAAGAAAATTGACAGCAAGAAGTAAGGAAAGAAGGAAGACTCCACAGCAAAACTGTGATGAGGAGCAGGTTGTGTGTGTGAGTGTGTGTGTGCAAACCTCTGTGCATGCACACATGTGTGTGCTGGCAGGGCATGCTGGTGAGAGCCTAGTGTTCCAGGCAGAAGGCCTTGAGACAGAGAAGTCCTCCCCAGGCTTGAAGACCCGTGAGGAGAGCAGTTTGCCCAGCGTGTGTTGGCATGGAGGACACAGTATGTGGGACCCCAGGCACAGCCCACGAAGCACCTCACAGGCTGAGTTTAGAATTTAGTCAAGGGTGAGCAGGCCCAGGACTATTCCCGCAAATGATGACCCAGGTCTCTAGGTGGAGGTCTGAAGGACAGAGCTAGAAGCAGACGAGTGGCAGGAAGGGCTGGTACAGGATCATGGTGAGGGGGAGGGTGGCTCAGCCTGAGAAGGACAGGTAGAGAGGAGTGCACAGACTTCAGACAGAGTTGGAGGCAAGAAAGATGAAGCTTAGTACACCACCCTTATGGCCGAAAGTAAAGAGGAACTAAAAAGCCTCTTGATGAAAATAAAAGAGGAGGGTGAAAAAGGTGGCTTAAAACTCAACATTCAGAAAACGAAGATCATGGCCTCTGGTCCCATCACTTCATGGCAAACAGATGGGGAAACAGTGGAAACGGTGTCAGATTTTATTTTTTTGGTCTCCAAAATCACTGCAGATGGTGACTGCAGCCATGAAATTAAAAGACGCTTACTCCTTGGAAGGAAAGCGATGACCAACCTATAGAGTATACTCAAAAGCAGAGACATTACTTTGCCAACAAAGGTCCATCTAGTCAAAGCTATGGTTTTTCCAGGGGTCACGTATGGATGTGAGAGTTGGACTGTGAAGAAAGCTGAGTGCCGAAGAATTGATACTTTTGAACTGTGGTGTTGGAGAAGACTCTTGAGAGTTCCCTTGGACTGCAAGGAGATCCAACCAGTCCATTCTGAAGGAGACCAGTCCTGAGTGTTCTTTGGAAGGAATGATGCTAAAGCTGAAACTCCAGTACTTTGGCCACCTCATGCGAAGAGTTCACTCATTGGAAAAGACTCTGATGCTGGGAGGGATTGGGGGCAGGAGGAGAAGGGGACGACAGAGGATGAGATGGCTGGATGGCATCACCAACTTGATGGACGTGAGTTTGAGTGAACTCCAGGAATTGGTGATGGACAGGGAGGCTTGGCATGCTGCGATTCATGGGGTTGCAAAGAGTTGGACACGACTGAGCAACTGAAGTGAACTGAACTGAACTGAAGTCCAGTGATGGACTGGAGTTCAAGAGGGAGGAAAAGGAGAAAACAAGATATCTGCTTCTCTCTCCCCACCTCCTTCTCGTATAAATCCCACAGTCTCGTCATGAATATTTTATGGTACATATTTCTTGGTGCCCTCTTCCTGCCTTAGGTCAAATGAGAGTTGAACAGCAGTCAGCCCCAAACAAATAAGCATTCTTATTTTAGACAGTGCTAGAAACAAGTAGAAATATCTGGAATACCACTCTCAAATGACACGTTTAATTGTATCAGAAGGAAGCATAGGAATGACAGCATCATCAAATGAGAAACCATTATCTTTCACTGGGAATCAGTCAGAGAGACCGCAATGAAAGTTACAACTTCTGCTGCGGATTTAATTAACAGGAGAGAGATTTAATCATATAAACCCATGTAATGTCAACGAGTCTCTATACATACCATCTGTGAGTGGAAATTTAGTCATGGAGTCCCATGACGGCAAATGCTTAACAAATGAAGCTGAGTAAATGGGGGACGGGAGGGCGTGTGTCATGGAGTGCAGCCCCCAAATCACAACTCACAAGGCCCTGGCCCAACCTGCCTCCAGCACCAAACTCAGCTCCCACGTGAAGACTTGTCCATCTCCAAACTGCCAGGCCTGATACAAAGTGATTACAAGGAAGTCCCCCCTTTGAATACACAGACTGGCTTATGAGTAGGAGTTTTTAAGTGTTTTCTCAAAACCACCCTTAGCAGACGTCTCCCCTCACCTGGTAGCAAGGTGAAAAATTAAGTTACAGCAAGTTGAAAAATTAGGTCTGCAAGTTCCTTCATCTCCTGAGTCCTTGCCTTGACACAGTCAATACTGGAAAGACTTGTTCAATTTCAAGTCTGATCATTTAGTGAGCAGTGACTTAAATAATTGTGCACGAGAGATTTGTCCTTTTCAAGCAGTAGAACACAGAGCTCCCTAACATCCTGTTAGGATTCTAAATCATAATTGTAGCCAAAATACATGCTGGTCCAAGCCCAAAAATCCTTCTCATACTTGCAGTTCTGAATTCAAAGTGTCTGTCTGAATGCTATTTGGTTTATGAATATTATTCATAGTAACACAAGTAAAACTTCCTTTAAAAAGAAAATTGTTTCTGAGCTTCCCTAGTGGCTCACTGGTAACATACCCCCTTGCCAGTGCAGGAGACCCAGATTCAGTCCCTGGTCCAGGAAGATCCCGCGTGCCATGGAGCAGCTAAGCCCATGCCCCACAACTATTGAGCCTGGGCTCTAGAGCCCATGCTCTGCAACAGCAAAAGTCACCACGTTGAGCAGCCTGCACACGCAGCTAGAGAGTAGACCCCGCTCTGTGCAACTAGGGAAGAACCCACACAGCAACAAAGATCTGGCACAGCCAGTAAATGAGTGTTTTAAGAAGTTGTTTCTGTGTTATTTTCCTCTCATTTTTAACCAGCACTATGAGGTTAGTTACCTTCAGACAGTCCCTTAGTGGCACAACACATGTATCTTAAAGCTCTATTTTTTGTTCAGGAACCATATTTATCTTGGAGAAAAATGTCAGAGATTCAGAATCCCTGAAAAGCACATCTAGGTCATGTCTACATAAAACACACATAGTACTTTGGTCCCAGCAGTGGGAGGAACTGTATCTTAGTCTGACTTCCAGTTTAAACTGGTTCCACATCCAGGCATAAAGCAGAAAGAAGACCTGAATTATGCCCTCCCCCAAATGCTTATGTTGAATTGCTAACCTCCAGTACCTTAGATGTGGCCCTATTTGGAAGGCGAGTCATCACAGGTGTAATTACTTAAGATGAGGTCCTCATGGAGTAGGGCCCCTGCTCCAGCATAGCCAGTTTTCACTGCTGTATAAGGTGTCACAAACAGCCCATGAGTATCCAAATAGACTGTATGCATTTTATCTATTTATTATACATGCATATATATTACATAAACATAAATACATAAATAAAATCATTTTGTTCAGATTTTTAAAAAGCCATGCTGTGAAGGTGAGAGTTAAGCTGATAGAGCTGAGGAACTCCCAGAAGCTAGGAGGTAGGGCTAGAAGCTAAGGAGCCTTCCTTAGCATCTTCAGAGGGACCACGTGGTGCTTTGCTACAGTAGCCTTGGAAATCTAATACACAGAGACCTCAGAAGAATCCCACGGCATTACCTTCCTTATGAACTGCTGTGTTCTCTACTGAAAAGATCCTTTTCTTTCCATTCTATGCTTTTTTCCCTTACTTACCAAAACCTCACCCAATTCAGAAGTACCTCCTTCCCTAATGCAGGGCTTCTCCATTCTGAGCACACATTAGAAAGTCCTGGGTGATTCCTGGGTTCAGTCTGGGTGGACATCACCATACATCTTCCCATAGACTTGAAGAGTCAACTGTGTGACCAGGCAGGCAGAATTCAGGTAGGAAATGGCCTGAGCAAAGCCACTGACACGTGGTGGAGCCCAGGGTTCCAGGAGAGAAAAAGGGGTGGAACTCATGGGGTAATCTGGGTGGAGCTGCTCAAGCAGGATTTCTAGATTAACCTAAACTATGTTCACTTTAAGATTTCAGAATGACAGGAGAATGGTTGGGATAAAATCCTCAGAAGATCATTTATCAGATGAAGCAAAAATTATCCTGAGGTTAATGGGGAGAAGGGAGAATCATATCAGGAGAGTTAAGTTATATATGTTTGGTAATAGAAGAGTCAGGCTTCCCTGGTAGCTCAGCAGTAAAGAATCTTCCTGCAATACAGGACACGTGGGTTCGATCCCTGGGTTGGGAAGATTCCCTTGGGAGAAGAGAATGGCTACCCACTCCAGTATTCTGGCCTAGGAAATCCCATGCACAGAGGAGCCTGGTGGGCTACAGTCCATGGGGTCAGAAACAGTCACACACAACTAAGCAACTAAACAACAGCAGAAGAGTGGCCTCTCATTGAAAAGGACCATCCCAAGCACAGTAAAGTTCTCTAATGTATGAGCCTTCCAGCCTCTCACCCATGGATTCATGGGCAAAAGTATAAAACACAGGAATACAAATCAAAACATCGATGGCACCAAAAGTTCAAGTCCCAAAAGCATCAGTGCCCAGCAGTCAGGCATGAGATCCGACACTCCCTGGAGCAGACAACATCCTGACACTGGACACAGAGAGTATTCTGAGGTCTTCTAGAAGCTGTATGTGCAGCAACCAGTCAGCTACACCCCCAGGAATCATCAGGGGATCCCACAATGAAAGGCAGACTGTAGTGCCACAAAGCAAGAGGAAACGTGTTCATGACACATCTGAAACATCATTTAGGAACTAACTCAGCTTCTCTGGAGGAACTTAAGGAGGGGCTATGGGCAGGGCAGGGCTATAGGGGAGGAACCGGAAAAAATACATGTAGTTGTGATTCTTCCTGTGGTCCTGATTTTATTCCCAGGAAAGGGCTACAGCTTTCTTTTTCATCACTGCTGACATTAATGCAGAGGCAGATCTGAGTACGTGTCAGTCACAATGAACCCAAATCGAACTGGGAGGACTTGTGAGAGCTCTGATGATCTGGGACACTATACCTCGTGAGTTCACACCATTATTATTTAAAAATCAGTTTCATGAATGAGTGCCTATTTGCTAACACTCTTACCTAATCAAGGTAGAAAAGATATGAATATATGATTGATATGCTTCAGTTCAAATTATTGCAGGAAAGAATAGCACAGAAGAGGAGAGATGCAACTGGAAAGAAATGGAAAGAAAGTTACAGGTAGTTCTGAGAGGAAGGATGGTGAGATGCCATCAAGACCAATAGACCTAACCAGTAAAACCAGTTAAAAGAAAAAAAAAACTTTAAAAAAATGTCTAAAAGCCACACGAAAGACTTCCAACTTCTCTAACAAAGAGAGCAATTTCCCTTTTTATTAAGAAGTGCTCCAGCTATGATTCCGGGAAAATTGACTCTCAAAGGAAGTTGCACAAGATCAAATAAATTATTTTAAAAAACCATAAAAAGATGCAAAAAATCTGAAATTCCATCTAGTCCCTCACTCTTGTCAAAACACTAAGCCTTTGATTTTGTTTGCAATGCTCCCCCCAACCCCGAACCATAAAAATGCTCTAAAAGCATGATAAGAGCATCAAATAGCCCTCCCTCCTATGTGAAGGAATCTTCCTTCCTTCGCCCCAAGGACTTCGAATTTTCCCTCACATTACCCATCATAAATTCTGTCACTATCAGTCACAGATGCCCTACTTATGAGGCTAAATGCTGAACTGTTGGCTTAAGGTCTTCTGACTGAAAAATGGGTGTGTGTGTCTCACTTCTGACCCACTGGGTTTGGACACAGCTTCCCTGTGAGGAAACGCTGGCCACCAGGTCTAACCATACTTTCAAAGCTGCTGAGGGTGTAGGACCCCGGCTGGCCACGAGCAAAAGTGGGCAGGGGAAGGAATGCCACCTGGAGCAAGTATGGGGATGTTCCCAGTTCCATGTGAGGTGCAGGTGGAAGGGGAAATGCTGGTCAGGAAAGCACAGGACACTTGAAACCATGCATATGGAGGGTGAACAGAACCCTGAGGATTACATTAGGGTCAAACCTACGCCGACCAATCAGAACATCAGTCCAGGAGATGGGATGCAGAGAAGGAATGTGTGACAAACTAACCATTCTGTCTTACTTAAACAAGAAAGAAAGGAAGGGGGAAAAGAAGGAAGGAAGAAAGAAGTAAAGAAGGAAGAGGGGAAGGAGCAAGAAAAGAAGAGGAAAGAAAAGAAAAGAAAAAAAGAGCCCTTACTATGTATCTTCTCTTTATCAGCCTAGAAGCTTTGCGTCACATTTCACTTTCTGTAGTGGGTATTATTAAACATAAGCATATAAAAAAATCCACTATGAATACCACCTCCTCCTCCATGCCAGTGTATTCTTCTCTGTTGGGATTCTCACTCTCGTATTTAGAGAAGAAAAGAGCAGGCATTTCTGGGGTGTGATGTTGCTCACTTAGCGTAGGTATGAAATGAGAGAAACCAGGAAGCACCTTCACCAAGTGCCATGTTGCATGGGAGGTGGGGAATGCAAAATGATTTCCTGCATCACAGAGAATGTTTTCAGCTCAGTCCCAAAGTTCAAGTTACTCTTCCCAAGAGAAGAAGAAAAACCACGAACACGGTTCCCATCTCTGTTAAGTGCCTGATCAAAGATGCCACGGAGCAAGAGACCAAGATAAACAGAGAAGAGCTGCGATACCAGGACATCAGGGGCCACACCATTGCTGGGGTGATAAGTAACAGCAGTAGGTGTTTTTGCAGAATGCTGGATGGAGAAAAAACCATCTGGAAAGCAATGGTCAAATCTCTCTATTTTGGGTGAACTTTGAGATTTTTGGCGTAAGTTCAGACTAAAGCTTCTGAATTTTTTAAAGCTTAAATATAGTTAGTTATATCTCTCTGCATATGTCCATTAGTCAGTTTCAATTCAGAATGACACAAGTCGAGTCTGGCGCAGGACTTTCCAAACAGAATCAGCAGAACATGAATCATATAAGTTGAAATAAGAGAATTCCCCAGATCTACTTGGCTGATGATGCCATCAATTTCTATTGAGGAAGAATGGAAAGCTTAGAAGATTTTATCAGAACACCAATGTGTATTACATCTGGTTCACAGCATAATTGTACTTCAGTTAACTGTATGGTGAACTATTATTCTCATTCCATAGTTAATTCTGTTTCAAATAAGTTTATTGGAAACTTTTTATGGACCATTAAGTGTGTTAGGTAGGCCTTGGAGATATGAAAAGCCTGAGTCCAATCATTCTCAAAATCCTTTTATCTTTGTACAATTCCTAGTTAAATCCTCCTCCAAATATTGTCATAACAAGCCAGATGGAGCCCAAAAGGCCAGTCACAACTCCAGTGGGCAGAGAGGGTGTATAAAGTAGGTCATCATCCCAGCTAAAGAATTCTGCCTTGAATCTTTTATCCAAGTTGGGGTACTAAATGTCAAAAATGCATTTGCTTTATTCCTGATTGAATATTTCTATGAACTACTTTTCTGGCTGTTTGTGGTAACCATACAACCCACTAAAATGGAATTTTAAAAGTTCAAAGGAACTTTTGAAATCAGATACTTCAAGTACATTTTGGATCTTCTGAAATTTTCAGGTGGATATTTTTGAATCGTACTCACTAACGCACACTCCTCCACTTAAAACAGAGCAGCCGTGATTGAACTAATGTTTAAATGATCTAATGACCCGGAAATCTAGAGTTTTCTAACACCTTGCTTTCATCTCTGGGCAAAATGATAAGCATTCATTAAAACAGAAATCTAACTTAAATGGCTTAGACAATTTCAAGCTGTGAACATCAGCCATATGTGCAAACCTGGGCAAGTTTCATCTCTGTGGGATTTTGTGAGTGGGAGGAGGAAATGGATTATCAGACGACCAGACAGATGTTCAAAAAGATCCTGACATGGCAAGGCAGCCTGCATCCATTTCAGCTTCCTTAGAGACAAACAGAAAGGACAAACAAAAGCCTAGAGGTAAGGCAAAGAAAGCAAATTGCAGGCTGAAGGATATATCAACTCAAAGACAAGATTCAATTAATAGCAAAACACATGTTTCCCCCTTAGGAACAAAAACACTCATTGAGAAAAGAAGTAAATGTATGGTGTTGGTACCTAGTAAATGTGTAACCACCACAAATGGTTTGAACCCAGGACAATTTCTCAAATCTATACATTGCAGTTGATATAAAAACAAAAGGATAAGACAATCTACGTGGATCAGGGGTAACTTTTCCTTTGTCTTTGGCCTCCAAGGAAATGTTTCAGATAATGTTTACTGCTGCTTTCAATGACTCACAAACACCTACCTAGGAATTGAGCTATGAAAAGAAGCTGAGGAAGGCTGCATGGAAACCTGAGAAGAAAGTGACAGAAAATCTTAAAGAGTCTTATTATGTGTTACTCTGTAGGGAATCTTGTTCACTGGGTTTCCTTACTCTGGGCATGAGAATCATGACTGTACAAAACCAGTAGGGCTCACAGTGGGTTTATTCATTAGAAAAGTGGCTTCCATGACACTTTCAGTAACATCATTAAACAACTCACCTGGGTACCAGCTGGATAGAACCATTTCCACCTGTCTTCTTGGGGTCCACACTTCTAGCTCTTCAAACCAATCAACTAACTTTTCTGAGTTATGCAGTGATAGATATTGATAGAGGAGAAGCTGAAGCTGCTTTGACTAATCCTCATCACTGACTGGTGAGAAATCTTTTTTTTTTAAATGTATTTTACCAAACTGTGTGATTGCTTTCTTTACACAAGGTATCTCGTTCTAGGACCTCCTTTAAAGATGTTGGCCAAACATCTTTCTTTTCTTTGACTTGAATCTACTTCTAAATATATGTTTTGCCAAAATAAATGCTTATAAGGTCAGTTGTCAGCTAAGAAATACAGGCTGAATTAATGAGGTTTTCCTGTTTCCCTGCTCCCCGAGTTGAGTGTTTATCTGTTTCTCAATTTCCTAAAAGGAGTCATTATAGATTCTTCAATAAGTTAGAGATTCTCTGCAGCTTTTCATTGACGTAAGTGCATTTCACATTAAAAGTAAGGAAATAACATGAATACTTACATTCACACAAAAATCTGCACATGAATATTTAGAGAAGTTTCATTCATAATTGCTAAAACTTAGGACTATCACAAAGGTCTTTCACCTGCTGAGTGGATAAACACATACATACAATGGAGTCCTACTCAGCAGGAACCTTTTTATCACTACTGAACCCTGTGAAAACATGGATAAGCCTACTATGCATTATGCTATGTGAAACAAATCAGACTCAAAAGGCTATATAGTGTATGATTCAATTTCCTCTGAAAATGCAAAATCACATGCACAGAAAACAAAATCAGTGATTGCTAGAGGCTGGAAAAGGGTTGAATACAAAGAAACAAAGGAACATGGGGGAATTTAAGGGATAATAGAGCTATTCTTTGATTATGTTGATTATACACTGTATGCAATTGTCGAAGGATGAGATTTTACTATATGTGAATTATATGCATCCTTCAATGTTTGCTCCCCATCAGCAGCTGCTCATGGCTTGTCTTCTTAAGATAGGACTTGTATAGGGGCAGGTAGACCTAAACATGAATTGCTCCAGAGACCCCTTCCAAAACCTGTTGTAAATGGAAGGTATGGTGGCATACAGTGTGACAACTAGAAGGCAAGTTTCTAGGGGCAGGCCTTCGAACTTTGCCTACCTACAAAGTAGATGAATAATGGAACTCTTGGTTCCATTCTTCATTCTATATGCTAGTCAGAATATGGAAATAAGTGGCCAAGAGGCATGTGCAAAAGGAGATGGTAGATCTGGATCAACTCATTCCTTCCTTGCTGCAGGGCCAGTGCTACCTAGACCAACTTTCAAAATCGATGACTTGAGTCTCTGGCCTGCTACTGTTTCCATATTTCTTTCCCCAGTCTCCTTGCCCCTTGTCTCAGGTAACTATTGTCTTCAAGAGATAGAGGGACCATGCTCAGGTCTGCCCTCCTTGCCAGCTCCACCAGCTGGGTTTTAGGAGAGAAAAGACTTCATAAAATGGCTTCACATTAAAGTATAAAGAACAAAAAGAATCTTTTGATCCTTCCAAGGGATTCATAATTAAAAAGAAATGCATCACTGAGTCACAAAACAAACTGGTAATTTATCTAGCTTAACACAGCTTATTTTACATAAATAAATTTTAGCCTAATATAAAGTTTCTTACCCAAGACAGGGATCTTTTTAGCTTAAGTAAATCACAAATTTATAACAAAGTAAAAGAAAAAGCTAGTAAAAGAAGTAAGATTTTTGTGTTCTACATATGTAAACAAAATTAACTATTTGAACCTAATTAATTCTTGTTGTCGCAAGTTGAATCATTTGTAATTTTTTCTATTCTTGTTATCCATCCTACTATCTTGGCATAAAAACATGGAAGGGTTTGCATGTATAAATTCTTTAACACTTACACATGAACCCATGAGACAAAAATCCAGCTTTGCTGCAACAAGTCCAGTCTACGTGCAGTCCTATCCAAATACTTATGCTAATGGCATAACATAATGGCCAGAGTGTATAACCAAACCACAAAACCACATAACCAGCATTCAGTTGGCAGCACCCCTGTCTATTAGCTGGAAGTTAGAGATTCTTTCTAAACCCCAGTAATATTATATATAAAATAAGGGTATAATAGCATTTACCTCATTTGTGGTAAAGATTATATGAAGTAAAAATGCATACAAAGTGCTCATTCTGCACAGCCTGAGCACACCCTAATTATTCAATTATTGTTGGCAATTATCATGATGATTGATAGTGATGTCAGTTACTAGACTATAATTGTTGGGAGAATATCAGAAACACTAATTTTTGGAATACCCCAGAATCCAAAAATTTCAAAATGATAATGCAGATCGTTCCATAAAGATCCTTGCCCAACTTCCTCATCTGTTGGAGGGAGAAGTTGAGTGCTTGATGGACTGGGTGTCATGGAAGACCACCTTGAAGTGTCTGTGTTTCTCATTGTCAATGGCACTCAAAATCAAAGAGCTTAGCTGAACTCTTAAATTAGATACAACTTTATAGAAGTCCTCTTTCCTGAAAACAAAGCACAAGCTAATGAATGGTTTCCTATCTGATTCTAGTTTTCCATCAATCCCTTCAAATGTCAAAGTTAAATCCTCAGTAGGAGGGTTTAATCACATTGAGGGTGGAAACAGAGAATGTGGCAATAATCCTGCTTCTATTAAGCATAATAAAGTCATTTTTATAAGTGAATTCTATTGAAATGCCACTGATTTTTACTCCCCGACCTGGCCAAGTAAATAAATGAAATTAAGTTTTATAACTAGCTTTACAAGTCCTAGCACAGAGTTCTTCTGATTTTCAAAATTTAGACACATTCCAAAAATCCAGAGGAAATAGTCAGAATGAATACCCTTATAGAAAAGGAGAAAACTAAAAATTATAAAATATATCTATTGTATTAACTCTATTTTTAAAATAATCATTTTTAAACTGTAAGGTAATTCTTAGTGCTTGCCTTTTTTCCCCAGCCTCAGGAAGTCAGAATTGAGCCCAGCACTAAATGCGACACAAAGGTTTAGCAACATCATGACCCTGGGTTTCTGGTCTGATTTGTTACACATACATTTCTTCTCTTTCCCTCCTTCTTTCTGATCACCTTATTCTCCATGACCTTTGGTCTTGTACTGTTTCATTTATTCAAATATTAATTGAGAGTCTACTTAAGGACGAGATGTTGGTGAAGTGAAATGGAAAGCTGTTATTGGCTGAACTGTGCCTTCCCCAATTCACATATGCAAGTCCTAACCGCCAGGGCCTCAGAATGTGACCCCATTTGGAGACAGAGACTCTCCAGTGGTCGTTAAGGTAAAACAGCACCATTCAGCTGGGTCCTGATCCAATACAACTGGTGCCCTTACAAGAAGAGATAAAGATACAGAGAAGATGGCTGTCTACAAGAGACCTAGAAGAAACCAAATCTGCCGACACTTTGATCTTGGACTTCTAGCCACCACAACCGTGAGGAAAATAAGTTTCTGTGTTTAAGTCACCCAGTCTGTGGTATTTTGTGACATCAGTTGTAACAGGCTAATACAAAGGCACAATTCCTACATCAGTGAGCTCATGATTTGGAGAGAGAGACAGGTAAGAAACAGCAAATTGCAGCGTGGTAATTGCTGTGATGCCAGGAAGCATGAGAGAAAAAAGTGGTGCCCATATTGAAGGTGGGGGACATCAGAGAAGGCTTCTTGGAGGAGGAGAAAAGGAGCTACCAGGCATTCTAGAACAAAGGAACAGCATGTGCTAAGACAGTGACAGAGTTATAACACAGAGGAAGTTTGAGAAAATGAACACTTTGTTACACTAAAAGGTGGGTAGAAAATGGGTGAGGAAAGTAATGGAAGAGACTGGAGACGTAGGAAAGGGTCAGATCAGAAGAGGCATGGTTGCCTTGCTGAGGGGGTTAACCTTGCGAGAGCAGAGGGGAGCCACTGAGAAACTGAAACAGGCAAGACAATGGATCATACAGAAGTGATCCTGAAGACAAAACAATCTGCTAAAGGGTAGTTCACCAAATCTGGGCGCAGAATAATGAAGATCTGTCCTCTAAATGGACAAGATGCCTCCACCAGTTGAAGGTCATCAGAGACAGTCTCCAGGTTTATGGCTTGGGTGATGGGGCACCGTTGACCGAACAGGAATAGTCTGGGAGGTAAGGGTCAGTTATCCAGACCAAGCAGGGGAAGGCATAGGTTAGGCAATGGAGCAGATGGTTGGAGAAGTAGGTCTTGAGTTGAGAACATACCTTGAAAAGACTGGGCTAAGTGCTAAGCCAGATGCAAAAAAAGACCACTTAGGCCACTCAGGCTGCTATTACAGAAATACCATAAACTTGGCAGCTTATAAGAAATACACATTTACTTCTCAGAGTTCTGGGAAGTCCAAGATCAAGACACCAGCAGATTCAGTGTGTGGTGAGAGCCCACTTCCTAGATGGTAGCCTCGTGACTATAACCTCACGTGGCAGCAGGAATGTGCGAGCTCTGTGGCATTTCTGAGGGCTCCACTCTTGTGACCTAATCACTCCCAAAGGCTCCACCTCCAAATATCATCACATTAGGATTTCAACATGTGAATTCTGAAGGGATACAAACACTCAGACCATAGCAGTCACATTGTATTATTCCCTTTTTATGAAATTTCCAGAACAGGCAAATCTACCAAGATACAAAGTAGTTAGTGACTGCCAAGGATTTGGGGAGAAGAGCTTGATTGTTAATATGTACAGGATTTCTTTTAGGGGTGAGAAAAATGTTTTGAAATTCAATAGTGGTAAAATGGCAACCCACTTCAGTATTCTTGCCTGGAATCTTCCATGGACAGAGGAGCCTGGTGGGCTATAGTCCCTGGGGTCCCAAAGATTAGACATAACTGAGTGACTGAGCACAATGGTTATACAGGGCTTCCCAGGTAGCTAATTGATAAAGAATCCGCCTGCCAGTGCAGGAAACGTGGGTTCAGTCCCTGGGCGGGGAAGATCTCCTGGAGAAGGAAATGGCAACCCACTCCAACATTCTTGTCTGAGAAATCCCATGGACAGGGAGCCTGGAGGGCTACATTCCTGAGATCTCGAATGAGTCCAGAGACAACTCGGAGACTTAGAACAAACAAAAACAACAGTTATACAACCTTGTAAATAAAATATACTAGAAACTACTGAATGATACTTGTTTAAAGTGTGTTTGTGAACTTATATACAATTTATACTGTGTGAATATACTTCAATAAAAAAATTTTGGACATAGGGAAAAAAAGTATCCATCATAACATATAAGTGATTGTTGAAGTCATGGGTATGAATGAGTTTTCCCGGGAAGAGTAGGAGAAGAACAAGTTATGAATTATGCTTTTATTATAAAAATGCTAAGTCTTTTTTGAAAGTGGCCATAACAAACAAGTCAGCAAGCATGAGGCTTCCCTTATCTTTTGGGGAAGCTGAACTCTTTCAAAGTATATGTGAATTCTTCACAATTTATTTTAAAACTTGGGATAAAATGTGAGTGACAGCGGCATACAAAACCAAGGCTTGGGGTGTCCAGTCCCTGCCTGGCCATGAGCTTTGTCCGACTACTTGCTAAAATGCACTGTTCAGTTCACGGCAAATGACCTCTCCAAGTGACAAATCTGAATACAAACCTATAGTCTAATTTTAATATAATATTTTATTCATTTAGCTATTGGTCAGTATCCCCACTAGTGGTGGTTTAGTCACTCAGTGGTGTCCAACTCTGCAATCCCATGGTCTGTAACCCATCAGGTTCCTCCGTCCATGGGATTTCTCAGGCAAGAATACTGGAGTGGATTGCTATTTCCTTCTCCAGAGGATCTTCCTGACACACGGACTGAATTCGCCTCTCCTGCTTTGCAGACAGATTCTTTACCAACTGAGCTGCCAGGGAAGCAGGGAGCCTTCAAAACCATGATTGTTCAGTATTATTTGTTGTTTTCAATTAGCTTCTAGATAAATGTTTGCTATGTAAAGAAAGATGGCGGATGATGGTTAATTGCACAGCTATGTAACCTGTGGAAGTAAATTTCTTAATGTCTTTAAGGCTGTAATTTTATTTAGTGAATGTTTGTTTAGGGCAGTATGTTTTAAAGCTGTGGATGTTGCTTACCTTCCACCCATGATATTTGCCAGTGTCCAGAGACATATTTGATTGTCAAGTCTTGACCAGGGGTGGAGATGAGAGTTCCTATTCTGTTTAGTGCTAGAGGCTAGAGATGCTGCTTAATATCCCATAATGCACAGGACAGTCCAATATGTCAGTAGCTCCCAAGTTGAGACACTCTGCCTTATAACAATTATCCAGCCCAATATGTCAGTAGCTCCCAAGTTGAGACACTCTGCCTTAAAGTAACATGGACATATAATGGCCATGAAATTAATAGGAGACTATCTATGTTCCAGGATCACATGAGTCAATTCAGTATAATAATTTTCTGTAATGAGACCAGATTGAGGCAGAACTTTTGTAAACTCTTACCAGTATTTTCAAAACTTGTGCATGAAAAAGCAATGGCCACAGGGCATTTCAGAACACACATATACATTTCGTCCTCACATTATTTCCATCCATATCACAGACTGCAAATCAGTGAGAAACTACACAGACACGACAGTGTCACCTTCTCACAGACCTACAGAGATCCTCTAGTTGGGCAGACTAATTTGCCCTGAGCACACAGAAGTCTGATCTTTTTCTCCATTCATTTAAATTAGCAAATGAAGAAGCTGGTAAAACAAGTTTATGGCCTGCTCAAAGTTCAGCACTGTTTTGAAAGTTTCACCTCCTTATAAGGGCTTCATATAAACATGAAATCAGCTTAATTAATCTTGACCATGAGAACTATAAAAATTATTCCCAGCAGGAGTTCCCATAAGCCCTGGGGGATATGCAAGGTTAATTTAACTAACTACCTTTCTCCTGGTCCAGAACCCTGAGACTTTCTAGCTATTTCCTCTTTCCTAATAATGAGCAGAACAATGAGCACTGCAGATAATGTGTGGGTATAAATAGACAGGTGACAGAAACTTGTACTGTGATATGTTTGACAAAGATAATCCATCACTCACAGTTTCAGCTCCTTGGGAATGAAGCGATCTGTCTCCTTTCCAGTCTCAGGGCCCAGGAGGATGTGAAAATATTTCTCCTCCAATTTTTTGTCAACTGAGATAAGCCCGAGTGTGAATGCTGACAGTTTGGAGAATGAAGACAAAGCCTTTTTCCATGAAGGAACTACTCTCCTTAGTCTCCCTTCCCCTCTAGAAGCCATTAGGCTGGAGTCTGCTAGCCTTCACGACAGAGAGAGACAGGATTATCTGAGGTTCAGGTTACAGGAAATCCCCTACATGCAAACCTTCAAAGATAGGAACGTCCATTTGTCTGTCCAATCCCTTGTTGGTTCATGTGTCTATAAGATTACTTAGTGTAAGATTAAAAACGGTTTCTTTATTTTTTGTGTTTGTTTTATGCTTTATTTCTGTGAATTTTTACAGTACAGTTCTATATAATTGGGTCCCTGGGCTAACCTTGTTGAATAAATTGGACTCATGGACACACTCTTGGAATGGAACTCATTTGTATGAAAGGGACTTACTGTATTTCCAAAGAAAAAAGAAGGGTTTTATGGGTCTTAGACCCAAATTTTTAATCACTCTGTTTTTTAATATCTGATTTATCATGCCAAGATGATCACTGACTATAGGATACACTTTATGTGTTTTATGAATATAAACATGAATAATAGAACAAAGAATTGATGATTCAACTCTATGACAACTGCCCAAAATAACTGGAAGCCAACCGCTTACACAAAGAAAAAAAGTTACTTGATAAATGAGTTTAAAGGTAAATCCAAACTGCCTCTGTCAGTCTATTAAACTGAAACAAATGACTAAGCATTCTATAGGTGAGGAAAAAAATGGTACAATTTCATTCACTGATTAATTTAAAACAATCTTAGGAAATTTACTCTCTGCAAAATGTTTTTGTAGACTGTAGTGAACACAAAGATGAAACAAAGTAGGCTCTGTCCATCAGGAAGATATAATCCAGTCCAGGCTCCTCCATCCATGGGATTCTCCAGGCAAGAATACTGGAACGGGTTGCCATTTCCTTCTCCAGGGGATCTTCCCGACCCAGGGATCAAACCCATGTCTCCCGCATTGCAGGCAGACGCTTTAACCTCTGAGTCACCAGGGAAGCCCTAATTATAAAGTAAGGTGGAGAAAGATGAAAAGTTAGACAAAATCTTTCAACTACTTTCAGACCTTGCAGAATGAAGTCCAAACTCCACTGTTCATCAAACCAAACACTCTATGGTTTGGCTTCCGGATACATTTCTTGCCTCTTTTCCTGATGGTTCTCTATATGCTATGGTTACTTCCACCAGAATGAACTGTTGCTGCTACTGCTGCTAAGTCACTTCAGTCGTGTCTGACTCTGTGTGACCCCATAGATGGCAGCCCACCAGACTCCCCCGTCCCTGGGATTCTCCAGGCAAGAACACTGGAGTGGGTTGCCATTCCCTTCTCCAATGCATGAAAGTGAAAAGTGAAAGGGAAGTCGCTTGGTCGTGTCTGACTCTTCACAACCCCATGGACTGCAGCCTACCAGGCTCCTCCATCCATGGGATTTTCCAGGCAAGAGTACTGGAGTGGGGTGCCATCGCCTTCTCTGAGAATGAACTGCTAGCACCAGGCTTTCACACATGACTTTTGTCTCTAGCTGGAATATGCTTGCCACTTCCCTTTTCATCTAATCAACACTTTGCCTTCACAATTCAATGCAAGCATCATCTGGCAGAAAATCTTTCATGAAGACTCTTCTTCATGACCCCCGAGGTCTATGCTTCCCTTACTGTACTCACCCCTACAACACAGTAAACACGCTATTTGTCTCTCCAGCTAAGTCCTGGAGTGCCAAATGCAGACCCTGAGCAGTGAGAGAACTTAGAAGATAAGATTAAGAGAGATTTTCTATATCACATCAGTTGTACCTAAAAGAAGGCAGGTTTCAGATATGCATAGGTCAGAAATGTATATTACACCCAGAATGATGCGATGAAGATAAAACTTGTGCATGAGACGCATGCAAGTGTGGAAGCCATCCTGCCTTTCCAGAGCCTTCACTAGGTGCAAAGAGGATACAAGTTGCTTTATTAATCTCATTTCATCTTTACTTTGGCAAGTAGCAAACATTATGTCTAGGGCATAGTATTCACCTATTGGAATAATGGGAAATAAGTGGGAAAGGTAGACCAGGGCCATACTCTGAAAAAGTGGTTCTGAACAGGAATATTACCAACTCCTGGGGGGGCATGTGGACCTGTCTGGTTGTCAGAGTAACAGGAAGACCATGCATGCTGAACATCCTGTGATGCATAGGGCACCCCTCCCAAAGAAGGATGGTCTTGCTGAAATGTCACTATGGACCAATGGAACAAGCTCAGAGATCTTATAAGCCAGACTAAGGAGTTGGAACATTATCTGGGAGCTAAGGGGGAGTGGCTGAAGGCCTTCTAGCAGTGCAAAAATTCTGAAAATAAGACTTTGACCACTTGTACCTCCCTGTGAAGCTCTGGTCACATCCCAGAGGAAACCCAAGGAGGACTGACCAGGAAAACAGAATTGCTCACTTCTCCTTCTCAAGTGTAGGTGGAGATCAAAGCCTCCTGGACAAGAGTTCACTTGGAAATCTGCACCATGATATTCCTCCTGTCCCAGATGTGCTGCACAAACAAACTGAAACCCCCCAGGAATAGTTCTGGAGCCTACGCAAGCTTTTCAGAGAGATTTAAGCTTGGTTTTGGAAAAAGAAAATGTTTGATTCTGAGTTGAGATTGAAAGGGAAATATTTTTTATAGTTTTTGGAAGAGACTTCAAATGAGCAACTTTTCAAAAAGAATGTATCACTAAACAAATCTTAGAAGTCAAACCCCTATCCAGAGGTGTCACAACAATGATGGTTTAATCCTACCATTGGTCCCAAGAGGCCCTTCGGGAGAGATAGTTATTAGCCTTTAAGTACAAAACGTATTACCATCCCAGGGCCTCTCATATGAGAAGCACAGGGCCTGAGCAGTGTTTCTAAAGGAGATTTTAGAAAGGAGATTTTGGAAGGAGATACAGTTCTGAGTACCTAAGGTCTCCAAACTTCCTGTTGTTCGGACGCTTAACAGTGGAGAGTTCAAAAGTAATAGCTGTGCTCTCCTAACTTAGGACTCAGAAAATGGGGCTGAACATGGGAATCAGGGGGATAATTTAGTAATCTGACCATCTTGGTAGACAAATTTACATCTCTGAGTAGCCCTGATGGCCCATTTACAAAGACACTCTGAGCTAGGACAACCTCACCTATCTGCACTCTGCAGATATAAAACACCCCACCTGAGGGAAAGACAATGGATGGACTGTGTTCCAGAGTTTCACTCTGCAGTCTAGAATTTGCATTTTATGTCTGCCTGAATGATGAGATTCTGTCTGTTTTCAACTCTTTTCCTTAGTTTTTTGCATCACCTGCTGCTACATATTTACTTACCTGGGCTTACAAAAGCACTCTGATAGAAAAATTGAAATGTCACTCTATCCCCACACAAATCCCGGGAACAACAGCTGGCTCAGTCATCTGCAAAATATCAGGTGCTAATGACTGGAGTGAAGGTGAACAGGAGAAGATTATGGATGTGAACTGCTGCAGCTAAGAAGTCAGATTTCCTTTTTTGTGTATTTTTGAAGAGTTCTACCTCTGTCTGGAAGTGCTGTTGTTGTTCGGTCACTAAGTCATGTCTGACTCTTTGTGACTCCAGGGACTGCAGCACACCAGGCTTCTCTGTCCCTCACCGTCTTCCAGATGAGTTTGCTCAAACTCATGCCCATTGAGTCAGCAATGCCATCCAGCCATCTTGTCCTCTGTTGAGGGACTTTCCCGGTGGTCCAGTGGTTAAGACTTCGCCTTCTAATGCAGGGGGTGTGGGTTTGACCCCTGATCAAGAAGCTAAGATCCCATATGCCTTGTGGCCAAGAAACCAAAACATAAAACAGAAGCAGTATTGTAAAAAATTCAATAAAGACTTTAAAAATGGTCCACATTAAAAAAAAAAAACTTTAAAATATAAGGAAAATTGTTAAGCAGAAACATTCATTCAATTCCCAAATTTCAACATGTTGAAAGGGAACAGTGATGCCACTTCTTAACCACACAGGCATAATGTTTTTAAATATGTGTTTAGCTTTGAGGTAAGTTAGGGTGTCTGTATTTGAACACTAGTGCACTCTGATGCTCTAGGAATTCACATCACTAAAAGCTGTTGTAGGGCCTGGAGGAACGAAATGGTTATCCATCTTCCTCCGATCTCTGCTCCCTTCCCCATTCAGTCAACCCTGCAACAAGAACAGGTTTTTTCTCAGACTAATGGAAAGTAGAGATCAAAACAGGAAGATACATGTTCTCCAGTCTTTCCAGAATTACAGTTGTTCTTAAGCTTCAAATAGGAGTCTTTCCTTATTAGACTCTGCACTCAAAGCAGATAGTATACAGCTTGCCTTCAACCAGGACACAGTGCAAAAATCACTGGTATGAATTTGTAAGAAGAATTCTAAATGGTACACTACAGGTACATTGAAATGTCAGTATATTGTGAAAATGAAGTGTTAACTTTGATCTTAGTGGTAAACCAAGTAGCTGTGTGCCACTAAAAAGAGCATAGGAAAAAATTCCATCATCTACCAGAAACTTGATGTGTCTCCTGTCTCACTGTGTGCTCACTGGGTCATGAAGAGAAGCACAAGACAGCACGTGTGAGAACCAGCCAATGCAGGGAAGCAAGTTTGCCCCCCGGAACGTCTCTGTGGCATGTGGATTATTTCAAGCTGAAAACAATCCAGACCCAAAAGACTCAGGAAGAAATTTTGACCTTACCCCTAACTGCCTAAAAGAATTTAGATTGAGAACCTGTTCCTAGAATACAGCTATCACCAGACATGTCTGCAAAGATTCTGGGCTGAGTGTGGTGGGGGAAACTTGGCAGGGCCTAGAAATCAAGGTCCTCTCTGTGTCCCATTGTCTCTGCAGACTCCACAAACATTTGTTTACCAAACATCTGCTTTTCTATCTCCACGGTGAAAAAGAACCCACTTGCCAATGCAAGAGACGCAGAAGACATGGGTTTGATCCCTGGGTCAGGAAGATTCCCTGGAGGTGGGCATGGCAACCCACTCCAGCATTCTTGCCTGGACAGTCCCATGGACAGAGGAACCTGGCGGGCTACAGTCCATAGGGTCACAAAGAAGCGGACACAACTGAAGCAACTTAGCACACATGCACGCAGGCTCCATTTCCTTCTTCCTCCTTGAAGTCCCAAACCACTACCCTCAACATCCTCTTTCGTCTTTAACTGAAGATGGTATTTAAGGGAGGGCTTTTGGCAAGTTACACAGTTTACCTGGGTCTCTCTCATGTGTACATTATTAAACTTTTGTTTGACTTTCTCCTGTTCATCTGGCTCAAGTCAATTTAATTTTTAGACCACTCAGAAACCTACAAGGGTAGAGGAAAATTTCTTCCTCCCCAACACAAGCACTGCTGTTAATGTTCCCCTGAAAATCCTAAAGATGGGCCAGAAATCCTGAGATAATACTATCTTCATGAACAAAGATCAGTGACACAAAGGAAAACCATAGTGTAACAGATCCTGCCTCTCAAGGTGGAGAAAACTTAAGCATGTGAAATGCAAAATGACATAAACTGTTGAAACTTCTGTGGTGCTTGCCTAACATACAGTCCAGCCAAATAAACACAAGGACATGGAGGAGGCTGTGTAAACAGTGTTTACCAACCATGTCTCCCCAAGATGCTGTGGAAACAAGTTACAGCTGTGGCTTTGGAGGGACCCCGATTGCAGCCTGGAGATTTCAAAGCCGAGTTATTTGATGTACAAATCTGGGTTCAAAGAACTTCCGTGAAGTGGGAGAAGGTGCCAGGGACATACCTTCTGGAAACAATTGAAGACCAGACGTGAACCTATAGATTGAGAGATATGACCTGATGAGAAGAATAAACTTAAAAGGTTCAAGGACAGGAACATGATCCCAGAACCTTGACTGTCACGTTACTTGGTAGAGATGTGACTGGGAAAACTCTATAATTTCAAAAATCACAAAAACAGAGTGGGCATAAAAGTCATATTATAATTTCTCAAATACAGACCTCAGTTCAACCCAGTTTAATCCAGTGAACATTTAGTATGATGAGTGAGTTAGTGTAGCAGTTATCAGAGATTCTTCACTGAGCTGTGGCACAAAATGCGAGGACTTCCTCCCTTTTTACCTCTCTCCTTTTGAAAAAAAAGTATTGCCATCTTTGGGCTTTAAAACATACATTTGAAATGGACTAAAAAAGAATCCAGTCAGGAAGTGTCAACTTGTGAATTAGATTTAGAAACATTTGCTAATCTTAGCTTTGATCTGGGAAAGTAAGGATAAACCTAACCTCAAGATGAAACCTTAGGATCTATCTGCAGGAGAATTTTGATGATCTTCAGTGGCCTCCTGGTATAGGAGGCTAAACAAAAAGTCCAAGTTAAAGTGATTTAAAACTATGACTTTTTTAATTAAGAAAAGCACTTTAAGTATAACCAACAAATATGTAAGAAATTTTTGCAACTTACAAATTCTTATACATTGAGACTGTGATAAGATTCTGCTACCAAGAATAATTCCCAAGTAGCCAAAATCTTAGACAGCATATAGAACATATAGACTCTGTGGTGGCTCAGACAGCAAAGAATCTGCCTGCAATGCAGACCTGGGTTTGATCCCCTGGATCAGGAAGATCCCCTGGAGAAAAGAATGGCTACCCACTCTAGTATTCTTGCCTAGAGAATGGAGAATTCCATGGACAGAAGAGCCTGGCAGGCTACAGTCCAAGGGGTCGCAAAGAGTTGGACATGACAGAGCACTTGTCTCTAAATATTAAGATTTCCTGGTTAAAGGTAAAAATTTTATCTGGGAGAATCATTCATAACTTTATGTTCACTAACATCACAGTGTCTCATTGGCAGGTGATAAAATAAGCTTTTCAGAGGGAACAGGGTACAAAGCAGGGTGGATGGACCAAATGAGGCCTCAAGCAGCAGGAAAAGAAAGAAGAGAGAGCTTGGAAGTAAGAGGAAAGATGTTCAACAGCAGAATGAAAAGCCGCAAATAACTAACTTTCCACCAAATGGATCCTAGGCTCTTTGGAGACCAGAGGCATGTTTCCCAGAGCTCAGCTAGCATGCGATAATATATCCCCACCTGTGAGTCTAGGAAGGAAAACTGAGCCGCTCCATAGGCAATGAAAGTAAAAAGCAGCAACTAAAAGAGAATAGAGTGGGTAGTAAAATACAGCGGCAATTTGGGGGAGAAAAGCTACAATTCGGTATGGGTGTGCCATTTGCGTGTAATATGATACTGACACACATTCAATAAGAACCTCACCACTTCTAAGATTTTCCTTCTCCCAGGATATTGTGATACGGGAGATAGAGACCTATCAGCCATCCTTAGTTACCACTTGAATAAATATTCATGAAGCGCTTTAAAGTAATCCTTTCAGGCTTCCACACAGGGGTGCTACAATTGAGCCATCCCGCAAGCCCTCTTCCATAGACAATGCAGTACTGAACATATGTTTATACTCTGGATGTTTTGCAGTTGAATTTTCGTACCTGGAATGTTTACAGCTTGGCTTTAAAAGGAAATGCCCCCAACTTGAGATCAGGATTCAGTACGAAGAAGAAAACTTCTCAGGAAGCTTCAGAAAATCCACTACTGTTCATTTTGCCTTCTCTAACCTGTCGCCTAGAGTTGAGAACTGCCTAACTGACTTCTCCCCGTGGCTACAAAAATGAACTTTCAATCAAGCACAGGTTGACGTAATCATTTGCTTAAATTGACCAAGCCATGGGATGACAGACTTGCATCTGAAAGGGGTAACATGTTTGCAAGAACTTGAAATCTTAAAGAATTTTGCCATCAGCAAGAGTTTTGACAGGAAGTGGGGTGCAACTGCCAAGTATTCAAAATCAACACCTCAGCTGTTCACCTTTCCTTTTTTTTTTTTTTTTTTTGCTTTCTGAATCATTGTTCCCAGCACTGGGTACTTTTTCTGATGGCTAGTTTTTCCTTCACATTAGAATGGTTTTGTTCTGTTGATTTGTCTGGGGTGGAGAGTCTCCCTCCCCCAAACTGTCTCTTTTTCACATTGCTTTCAGGCACATTTCTTCTCTGAGTTTGAGTTGGGTGTGTATTCACAGTTTCCCATGGTACCTGGCACCTACTTTTTCTTAGCACATAAAGAGGATTTTCTCTCTCTTGCAATCTACGTCATGCCTGTCCTCACTTCAGCCAATACCATGTCAGCTTCAGGACTGCAGAAAATGAAGGATAAGTCAATGATTTCTACACAACTGCATGGCTTTAACTTGGGACCTTTTACTTTATTTTTATTCCATTTCTCTGCTTCAGTCATCAAAGCTTTCTGGGTAGCTCAGCAAAGAGGCAGTAGTCGCCATTTTTATTCAACTTAATTCTTATTTTGTGAAGATATCCCCCCCCCCCAAAAAAGCAAAATCAATCAATCAAAATGAAATTCTGACTTCAAATGGTTGCTTCCTTTCCTATTTCTTTTTTTGATTTTTTTCCATCACCTTTTCACTTTCCATCATGTACTGGTTTCTTGTTCTACTCTTATCTCCTACTTCATCCACCTCCACCCCCAGCTGTCCATTTGGAAAGGTTCAGATAAATGACTATCTTATCTCTCTGAGGATTTTCTCTTAATAGAAAATGCTTCTTAATCCAAAGGAAAAAATCTCTAATGGAAGAAATTCCTGAGAATAGGGGTTGGGAGGGATGGGAGGGACTTTGAAGGAGCAGAAGAAAATTTGGGGGAATTATGGGTAGGTTCCTTATCTTGATTGTGGTGATGGTTTCACAGGTATATGCCAAAATGTACCACATCATGCTCTTTAAATATATGCAGCTTATTGTATGTCAATTATACTGCAGGGAAACTGTTCAAAAATAAACATGATGCTGGAGAGGATTATGGACTATTACTCAGCCATAAAAAAAGAATATAATAATGCCATTTGCAGCATGGATACACTTGGAGATCATCATACTAAGTTGAGTCGGATAGAGAAAAACAAATACCATATGGTATCACTGTATATGGAATCTAAAGAAAAAGAAAGATACAAATGAACATATTTACAAAATGGAAACAGACTCAGAGACTTGGAAAACAAACTTATGGTTACCAAAGGGGAAATGTTGTGGGGGGTGGAAGGGATAGATTCAGAGTTTGGGATTAACATATATACACTACCATATATAAAATATATAATCAACAAAGACCTACTGTAGAGGAAAGGGAACTCTACTCAATATTCTGACAACCTATATGGGGAAAGAATTTGAAAAAGAATAGATATATGTAGATGTATAACTGACTCACTTTGCTATACGCTTGAAACTGACATAACATTGTAAATCAACTATACCTCAATATAAAATAAAAATATTTTTAAAGGAATAAAAATGGAACAAAACCTCTCGAGTGTCTCTCTTCTATGCATAGTTCTTTCTCTGGCTCCACCACTGGCAGAAAGCTCTCACAGAGAAGGAGAACATGGGTTTAGCTGTACATTTCCCAGAGTGTTGTCTGGTTCACTGGTGGTGTTCATTCAGTATCTACTGAATTGTGCTGTGACGTCTGATCGTAATGGTTGCCATCTCTGGTGTCTTTTGTCTGCCACCACTTTTCACTGATTAACTCTTTAATCCTCCCAATAGTTCTTAAGTTGAGTCCTGTTACTATTCCACTTTGCTCTGGAAGAAACCCAGGGGCCCACTGCACGGCTCTTGCTATCTTTCATACGACCCAGATACTGCCTTTATGGATTACACTTGAAATAAAAGAGAATCTTCAGAGATCTGAAGCCAAGACCATAGAGCCTGTGGCGTGGAGAAGCCAGAAAGTTTAGGAATAAGGTAATGAATGCAAAAGACCAAAGGAACAGTACTAAACTAGGAATTAGAAAATTTGGTGTTGAGACCCAACAGGGCCACCTCAGAATTACTGCAAGGATTAGGTGAGAAAATGACTAGAGAATTACCAGCATCAACTGAACAGCATCATGACCATGCTCTAGGGTAAACCCTTTTGGATTATGATAATCCTAAATCGGAGACAAGTTTCTTAACGAAAGCTAGTTCTCACTGCAGCACATTTCCTTTCTATTACAAAGATAAATTCAGTTTTCACGTACCAAGCAGTATGATCTAGACAATGAAGATCCCTTACTCTGAAGGCATGACCAAGACATCCATTTGCTCTAAATGGAAAGCTGTGCTTCTCAGAGAGACATCTAAACAGACCTTCTGCAGTCCTTGTGATAACTTGTTAGCTTAAAACAACTGATTTTTTAAAAGATAAAGATGCTTCCTTGATAGACTTGTGTCTTTTGGTCTTCATATGGTCAATAATATTACTATCATCTGCCTCACAGATGAGAAATATTTAAGTTACACATTCAACGTCAACTTGTCAGAGAAAATTAAAAATCAGTATTTAATTTCTCAGAAAATATGTATATCTTTTTCTGACATTATTCTTTAAATATTTTTTTCCATTACAGTTTACCACAGGATTCTTTCTCTTTTTTAAGTCATTTTAAGTCAGTACTGGATGGTTTGTTGTAAAAAAATAGAAAATTAATTGCCAAATAATGAAAGAAATAAATAGTGGTAGATTTATCCTATAGAATGAATGAGTTACTGGAGTAAGAACACGCGACCACTGTCTAAATTCTCTGTGGTGGAAATGTTTAGCCTGTAGCTCTCACACAAATATAATTTCCCATTTTCCACTGATTTCATTGACCAACAGCCTGATGATTTCATATACCTTGAAGGTTATAGCAAAGCTAAAGGACAACCAGCTGATACACCAAGTAACAACAGGTAACAGGCAGCAAATACTTCTATCATTATCTGAAACAAGAAGGAACTGAATTATTTACCCTTTGTGTGTCCAAGAGCACCTGGCTTTATCACTGGATGTCCTGAAAAATTAATGTCCTTTAAAGGATATTATTAGTTATCTTGAGTCTGGAAAGACTCATATAAAAAGAGAGATTGGTTACTGTTCGTGGTCTTTCATATTTAACCATGCTGTCAGGCTATTAACAGGAAAACTATTCACTCATGCCTTTAACATAACGTGGGATGAGACCATAGCAGAAGATAAAAGGATAAAATGAAGGTCTATCAACCTCCACCCTTACTGTAAATGCAGCTATTAATAGTAAGATTAATCATAGTTAAAAACCATATCAATGAAACTATTAATTTTTAAAATATATTTGAATAAATTTGGACACAACTTGGATGAATCCCAGGGCAACTGATACAATTCAGGATTGATTGTGCCTGGCAAACTAGGTTGTGTGATCATCCTGCTAGATAAGCTATTTAAAGAACAGTGAAATTCTTAAAAAAATGAAGAGGAAGAAGGAGGAGGAGGGTATAATGGAGGGGGAGACTATGACTATATGAGGAAGAAATGATATTTCCAAGTCAACTTGGAAAAGTGAGGCTGTTTTTTGACACTGAAACACACTGTTTTTGTTCTGGTTTAGGCTGTAGCCTTGTGGTGTTGTTTCTTCCTATCCGTTTCCAAAAATGATTTGTGCTTACTTAACTGCCAAAAGGGAGGAAGAAATATTATATAAAATCCCTCTGGCTTTCACATATTGTGGTCTCGTTCCAGCCTTTTAAGCCTAACATATTTTTTAAAAAAATCAGAAACGTTTCTGTGCTTGACAACAGGGGTTCAAAGCTAATTTAATATTTTTCATCGTCATTCTATTTTTATGTTGATAGTTCATCACATACAATAGGTGGAAATGTTGCGTAATTCCACTGCCATGTAACAATATTCACAAATAACTTAGGTTTTATTTTCAACTGTGAATTTTAAACTTAATTATTCCATGTGTGAGAAGCAATATTTCTTTTTTCTTCACATATTACTTGTCACTCCCAAAGCTATTTCTAATGAAAGAAAACTCTCCTGATCCTGAAAAAAACACAGAAGTCACCGTCTTCACCTCTTCTCTTTTACTTTCACTTATTCAGCATTTATTACCTACACTAATTAATTTATGTGTCCTTCATTAAATGTGCACTGATTGGAGGCAGCGGTTGAGTGCTAAGAAGATCGTCAAGCAATTTCTTCTGTTTGGCTGTAATGCATCCACCAGAAACAACAGCCGGATCTGTGAAGTTCCAGCTGACAATGATCACCCTTGGCTCCACACTGAAGACTGGTCATTGAACCGGACCATGTGGTATCTCTGCCCTCAGCCTGGCTCCTAACTGAAGGGCAATCCTTATACCCTTGGAATTGGAAGTGTGAGAATGGTGCTTATGAGAAGAGATGTGTGATTCTTAAACTGTGGGTTTCTCAGACTATAACTACCACCCTTGAGCACAAGTTCAAAAGTCTGAGCTGCTACTTTGAGTTCCCCTTCTGTTTCTGGGTAGCATCTGTTTGGTTCAACTCTGCTGTTGGTATTCTTATGTGTTTGAATGGACCCTTTTTCATCAAGCCCTTTAAGATATCAGTAAAATATAAAATATACAAACAGCTCATACAACTCAACATGAAAACAAATAAACCAATCAAAAAATGGGCAGAAGATCTAAAGGGACATTTCTCTGAAGAAGAAAGATAGATAGCCAACAGACATGAAAATGTGCTCAATGTCACTAATTATTTGAGAAATACAAATCAAAACTACAATGAGGCATCACTTCATGCTAATTGGAAAGGCTATCATTAAAAATTCTACAAATAAAAAATGCTGGAGAAGGGGTAGAGACAAGAGAACCCTCCTACACTGTTGTAAGTTGGTACAGGCACTGTGGAAAACAGTATGGAAGTTCCTCAGAAAACTAAAAGTAGAATTACCAGACAATCCAGCATTCCCACTCCTGGACATATATCCAGACAAAAATCATAATTCAAAAAGATACATTCACCCCTATGTTAATAGCAGCACTATTCACAATAGCCAAGACACATAAACAACCTACATGTCCATCAGCAGATGAATGGATAAAGATACGGTACATAAATACAATGAAATGCTACTCAGCCATATAAAAGAATGAAATTATACCATTCTTAGCAACATGGAGGCAGCTCAAGATGATCATACCAAGGGAAGTAAGTAAGAAAGGAAAAGACAAATACCGTATGATATCATTATATGTGGAATCTAAAATACGGCACAGGTGAAACAACTATGAAGTCAAAGCAAAATCAGGGACATAGAGAATAGACTGCTGGTTGCCAAGAGGGTTGGTTAGGAGAGGGTGGGAGCGGGAGTTTGGAATTAGCAGATGCAAACTGGTATGTATAGATAAAGAACAAGGTCCTACTCTGTAGCACAGGGAAATATATTCAATATCCTGTGATAAACCATCAAGAAAAAGAGGATGAACAAAATTGTAATCATGCACACACATATACATGTGTGTATATATACATGTGTATGTGTATATGATGGGTTATGATGTAAAATATAATTTTTTCTACTTTGAGTATGAATCAAAACAAGTAGGAGGAATACCACCTCCTTGGTTAACTCAGGATATTTACTAAGAAAGAATTTATTTGAAGGCCCAGGTGAAAAGAATGAGTACCTAGGCTATAGGAAGGAGGAGAACTAAGGGTGAAAATTATACATCATAAAGGACAAATATAAGCTTAGCCAACGGGAGAACAATTCCTTTTCCGTAATGAAACACCAAGTCTCTCCAAACTCATGGGGACATGGGTTTCCATCGAAAAAATAGTCGGCTGGTCACTTGGATGAGCTGTAGAAATAGTGATTCCTGCATTTAGTAGGTAGTAACTCTGTATAGCTCAGTTGGTAAAGAATCTGCCTGCAATGCAGGAGACCCAGGTTCAATTCCTGGGTTGGGAAGATCCCCTGGAGAAGGAAAAGGCAACCCATTCCAGTATTCTTGCCTAGAGAATCCCATGGACAGAGGAGCCTGGCAGGCTACAGTCCATGGGATCGCAAGAGTCAGACAAGACTTGGCGACTAAACAGAGAAATAGCTCTGTATAATTCCTATCCACTCCTTTGGATGTCTTCATTTTTCTACAATGATCACCAATTCCCAAGTTGCTGATTTTACTATTGAACTCTAAGTTTTTAAGCTATTAAGGATTTCTTTTAAACTTTTTTTTTAATAACTTGACCCTTTTCCTGCCTTTTGATATATGCCCTTATCTTTAAAATAGCACTTTTAAGGTTTGGGACTGAGAAGTTTCAAAATGGTAAAAAGCGATTGCCATAGCTGAAAAGTAGTCCAGGTTATGTTTCATTTTATTTCTTTCTCCTGTATGTTACAAAAAAATCACATATCACAAAATAAGCAAGAACAAATAAAAGAATATCAGTTGCAGTGGAAACACTTTGAAATTAGTAGTTATAAAAATCACCTTATTTTTTACTGAAGACTACAGCATATTTTAAAATGAGAAACTCTGTAAAGTGGTCAGTATCAGTAGGCTCGTGTTTCTCAAGGAGGAAGGCATATAAATTCAGCACAGGATGTTATGTTGGACAAAGAAGCCATAAAATAAAATAAAATGAGTACTTGTGTGGGTTTTGATTTCTAATTTCAAAATCCGGCATCCTGAATTTATGGCTTCTCAGATACAGGCCTAGACCCTAGTATCTGGTTATAAAAGATGTAAACATTTTGGATAGGGATAATCACCAATAAATAGGATGAAATGCCGGTCTGGATTTTACAAAGATCATTTTGGTAAAGAAAAGTTACAAGTAGAGTTCACGTGAACTACACATGGTTTCACAGTGGAGGAGAGAGACTGTAAGGTATATGGCTTGCTTGCCAGAGAGAAGGTAACCTTGGAACCCCAGTCTTCTCTTCTTTCATTCTCTTTATTCCATTCTGTTCTACTTACGTTAATGTCCCTAATTGCCCAGAGGAATCAACAAATTCAAAATCCACAGAGAACTATAGTCTACATGGGCCTTCAGGGTCCCCCATGGGTGAACATAAAGCCCATGGAAATAAGAAATGACTTCCTGAGACTAACTGGCCATTCACCCCAAAATGACAAGACTTGGAAGACGTGTGTAGGATCACAGGCTTTAAAAGCTCAAAATTCATTTTAAGGTCGATCCACTAAGGAATTCAAGTGCAGTTAAGTAAGCTACGCTGATAAATTCAATTTCATTAAGCACGCAAAACATATTCTTCTATATGGTTAATCACAGGGGTTGGAGTATGTACTAAATTATTTCACAAACCTAGAAATCATATTCTAGTGTGGAAGCCCAAATTGCTCACACTATCTAGCTTTCCATCAGCAACAAAATTTCCACTATAGCTTAAAAAATTAGGTGGCATGATGCATAATATGTGTGAGACTTGGAACATTCTCAATTTCTTTTTTCTTTCTCCATAATGTGGCTGCCAGTGCTCCTATTATGTAGAAGGAAGAGACTGAGTTGGTGCAGGGGCCAGTGGTCTGGAATGGCTAGATTTTAAAAACCCAGTAATTAATTTAGGCTATTTATACCTTAGGAATGCAGTGTCAATCACTTGTCATGGGCTAAAAGGCTCCAGAGCTTTTACCCCCACAGACAACCGCTCCTTCCTGTCATAGGATCTCATTATAGCAATGATTTTATAAGACATAGCCCTATCTATGACCCTGGCCTTTGCCATTGGTAGGAAAGATATCCTTAGTTAGGCAGGGTTTTCATATGTTCCACACTTTTCTCATTCATTAAAATCCCTGCTAATAGGGAAGCATATATTTTTCTCTGATGTCTCTCTGTAGTCATTATCCCTTTGATGGCACATCTAATTTCAGCTTCTATATCATATTCCTTAAATTTTCTAGTGTCATTTCATAAAAATTTCTTTTTATTTCCTTTCAGTTCCACTGCTTGCTTCTCAGTTCATGAGCACTTTTTACTTCAGTTGCTCCCTAACTAAGGGATCTTTTCAGTCGGACTACTCTCTAATCTCTTAGGCCTCACCAAGATTTTCAGAAGTCAGGCTTAAGTGATACAGGCCAATCCAGCTTCCTTTTTTGCTTAAAGCAAGGAAGTCTGCTGTGTTTGATTATGCCCCCAAGTTTCTACTGCACTCGTGAGTTTTAACTCTTCTTTCTAGTGCACCAAGATGACCCAGTTTCTAAATTCACTTCCAAAAGAACTACTACTAACTATAACAACTCTATTTTGATTTCATACCTCAAATCTAATCTTCTCTTAAATTGAAGTATAGTTGATATACAAAATTATATTAGCTTAGGGTGTACAGCATAGTGATTCAATATTTTATAGATATATTTCATTTAAAGTTATTACAAAATATTGACTAGATTCCCTCTGCTGTACACTCAATCCTTGTAGCTTATTTATTTTATACATAGTAGTTTGTGTTTCTTAATCCCTCACTGCAATTTTGCCCCTCCTCTCTTCCCTCTCACCACTGGGAACCACTAGCTTGTTCTCTGTAACTGTAAGCTGTGTCATTATATTCATTTGTTTGTTTCATATTTAAGAGTCCACATACTAGTGACAATATACAGTATTTGTCTATCTCTATCTGATGTATGTCACTAAGCATCATACCCTCTCGGTCCATCCATCTTGTTGTGAATGGTAGGATTTCATTCTTTTTTATGGTTGAGTAATATTCCATTGTGGAGATATATATGGACCCTTAGGTTGCTTCCATATCTTGGCTATTATAAAAATTTTGCTATGAAAACTGTGGTGCAAGTATCTTTTCAAATTAGTGTTTTTATTTTCTTTAGATAGGTACCCAAGAGTGGAATTGCTAGAGCATATGGAAGGTCTGTCTATTTTAGTATTTTGAGGAACCTCCATACTGGTTCCTATAGTGGCTACATTTATTTACAACAGTGTGTTGGGGTTCCCTTTCTCCACACCCTCGCCAACATTTGTTATTTGTAGATTTTTTTTGATGACAGTCATTCTGACAAGTGTAAGGTGATATCTCACTGTGGTATTGATTTGCATTTCTCTGATGATTAGTGATGTTGAGCATTTTTTGTGTGCTTGTTGGCCATCTGTATATCCTTTTTGGAAAAATATCTATTTGGCCCTTCTGCCCATTTTTAATGTTTTTTAAATATTAAGTTGTATGAGTGAAGTACCGACTCATTGGAAAAGACTCTGATGCTGGGAAAGATTGAAGGCAAAAGGAGATAGGGGCAGCAGACGATGAGATGGTTAGATAGCATCACTGACTCGAGGGCTACGAATTTGAGCAAACTCCAGGAAATAGTGAAGGACAGAGGAGCCTGGTGTACTGCAGTCATGGGGTCACAAAGAGCTGGACACAACTTAGTGACGGAACAACAACCAACAGCTGTTTTCCCTCAATTCTATCAATAGTTATTGTGGGCAGTACATGCTACACCCTTCGGAAAAATCAAGAGAAGAGATAACCAGTCTCTGACTAACAGACATTACAAGGTGATTCAGGAAACCAGACTCATGCACGTGAATGGTATCTATATACAATAGAATGTAATTAAATGCCGGCAGGTTTGAGCTGAAAATTAAGAGGGCCTGGTTGAGTGCTCTAAAGACAAGCTGATATTCAAGCAAAGCTCATTAACCAATACCAGTAATAATTTATAGCCAATCTCATTAGAAAATGTATGTCTGGCATTCCAAGATCATGATTTTCAGCACATAAAAATATGTTGTCCTGGCCACTAATACCAACAGAGGCTATAAATGTTGACTTCCTCTTTTTATCTTTTTTGGTCATTTGTTTTTATCTTAATAAATAAAACAAAATAAAGAAACAGAAAAGTTTCAGACACATTGCACAAGAGAGCGGCCTAGAGAGCAGGAGCAGCTTGAGTGGGGTGAGGGTCATTTCCCCTCCCGGGCCCTCACAGTTGCTGTAATTCATGCCTATTTGAGATTCTGTTTGAGATCCTGTGATGCTCCGACTTTATGTTTCCATGAATCAAGCTTATCAGCAAGCTTCCCTTCAATGTTCACCTCTATAAAGGCACTTTCTTTCCCTAGATTCTTGTCATTGTTCCCGTCAACTGCTGGTGAGAGATCAACAGCCCCAACATAACCTGTAGGCTATCTGCCAGGAGCACAGGACCAGCTGGAAGCGAAGAGAACAGGATTTTTTCTTCTCGGATAAGCACTTCTCCTTTGTTACTTTATCCTTAGGTCTATGAACTCCTCTGGCTTGGAAAAAAAAAAAAGAAACCCTCTTAAGAACCTTAATATGAAAAGAGCTCAAGAAAATATTACCATTCACCCACCTGAAGTAATATCCAGTTATTATAATACAAAGACAGAGAAAATCTGCATCGGGTAGAAATTTCATTATCCTACAGGATATTAAAATCCTGATATCAAGGTTGTCAACAATGTGATAACAAATGCAGCTCTAAAACTGATTGCTTCTTGAAATGTATCTTTAAAGATCATTTATAATTCAGTAATATCTTTACTACTCTGGCTGCTAATATTGATGAACAGTCAACTGCATTCATCAACAGCACACAATGAAAAACTCCAGGAGTAAGAAACACAAAAATGAAGAGAAGCCAGAAAGAACTTTTGCAGGACGTTTTTAAAAATAGAAAAGTCACTTGGCTTCTCTTCAACTTCTGGTTCCTCTGTGATAATAATAACCAAAAGGAAGGTACAGTTTCAGCAGAGCAGTAAAAAAAAGATACAAAGAATACACCAGAAACATCCTATAATACTAAGCTTGACTTCTATATTCTAAGTTTAAAAATATAATAAAACCAAAGTTTATAAAGAGATCTTCTGGCACCTTTAATAAGACACCCCTTATGGTAAAAGTCAGACTTGTTAGGCAGAGCTTTCTTAAAAGATTCCTATAGGCATTTCCCATCCTGTAAGAGCTGAAAGCCAGTATTATTGAAGCCTGTAGGACAAAAGTGTAGGAAAGGCCAGTATGCAACATTCAAGCAAATAACTCAAGAGAAAGACCTAAAAATGCTCTGCACTATTGATGCAGAAGTGCCAGCTATGTCCACCAAAATGCCTGTTTCTAGAATGGTTTCTACCCTACTTTGCTTTGGACACACTGGTTGCCAGACAGCACTTCAGCAAACCCCAGGATATGGATACGTGGAAAACTGGGGAGATGATAATGACTAGGTCACCCAATCAACTATAGCTGCAGTTCAAATCCCCCATTGCAGCCTTAGACCAAGAATGAATCCTTTTAAGTCACTAGATCAATAACAATTGACTCACCTAAACTTACGGATGGTTACTGTTTGAGCATCACTTGCCTATGGGTTCCTATCACCAGGTCCCATTTTCTACATTCCTGTCCAGAAACAATTCTTGGGAATTCCAGATGACTCTGTGCCCACCTGGGTCATGGGAATGCTACTTAAACTTGAACAATCAAGTAAGAGGGTCTAATTGAGAAGAGCTTATGGAACATAAGAAATCATACAATTAACTTTCATTTAGTTTAAGGATATCCATATATGCCCATATAATCAATCCAACCTCCCATGCTGTGGAAGTGAAGAAGTAGAATATTTGTCATTTTTCCTCCTGCTTGTTCTTAATCTTAACTCTCAGGGATTCCTCTCATCTTTTCTGACCTCCAGATCCCAGTGACTATTTTGGGATTTCTCTAATCCTTTTGTCCAATTATCTCTCAAGACCCGATGCTCGGCAATTTGGATAGGCTGTTTCTCGTTTCTCTGTGTTTTCAAAGTGAAGTTAATAGCTTCTGTGAAAGAGATTAAAAGGAAGACTACTCCCTTGGCAATAATAGGTTACTTGTTTACATTCTTTTCCTTTTTAAAAATAACACTTCCGGGTCCCCTGCTCATACTACAATGATGCAAGGGAAAGATGAATATTTATAACATATATAAAATTTAGAAAATGAAAACTCTATCAAGGTGTTAAGTTTGTCTTGTCATCACAGAATTTTGGCTGAAGCTTCAGAGCTTAGAATATAAAGTATTTGGTGTTCACATATTCTCAAGAAAGGGGATGATCAATATAAAATATGGTAACAGATGATTAAAAAATACAAACAAGGGACTTTGCTGGTGGTCCAATGGCTAAGACTCCATGCTCCCAAGGTAGCGGGTCCAGGTTCAATCCCTGATTGCGAACTAGATCCCATATGCCACAACTAAGACCCAGAGCAGCCAAATAAATAAATACAATAGAATAAAAAACAGAGAGGTGACCTCAGCTCCCCTACCGCAACCTCAAGCCAAGGAAAAAAGGCTTCCAGAGAACTGCTCAAAGAACGTGGGAATGTTTTCTAGAACAGAAACGTCTTCTGACTGTATGCTTGCCAAGCTATGTAAATACATGGGCCCCTCTCTACTAAGGGACCTAGAAGAGTGTGGAGACAGATATCTTGAAAGAACCTAATACGTGTCCCTTTGAGTTCAAGCAACACAGAGACTTCTGCCTGACACTTACTTGGAGAAATTCTAAAGATCAGAAGTTGTCCTGGCTGGATTGTCCTGTAGCAGGGTAAGTAGAGAAGCTGTCGTGAAAGCAAAATGCCTTTCCAGTGATGAATTTACCCGTGGAAAAGAGCAGGCCTCACAGAATTTAGCTGGACTTGATTTTTCTTGAAAGACACACTGCCCAAGACGTGTGCCAAGGAATTAGGTGAGCCCAACCTAAAGAGGCTGTGAGCGATGAGCCTCAGAAGGGTAAGTAATAAGATATTAGTCAGAGTATGACAGGAAACCTCAGGAGGGAGGCTGTGTGAAGAAATCTGTTTGAGTTATTAGTTACCTGTGGTTGTAAAAAAACAAGAACGTAAACTTTGGAAACAAAGCACAATTTCCACGGGTCACAAGTCCAGACATGACTGAACTGTGTGTTCTGCAAGGCTGCAATTGAGAAGCTGGTTGGGACTGTGGTCTCATCTGGGACTTGACTCGGGGAGGATCCACCTCCAATCTCACGTGGAGGCGGGCAGCTTCAAGTTCCTCATGAGAGTCATGTTGAGGGCTTCAGTATCTTGCTTACTATTAACTGGGAGCTGCCCTCGGCTCATTGCTACATGGCCTTCTTCACAGGCAGCTCACGACACAGCAACCAGTTTCAAAGCCAATAGGGGAAAGAGTGTTTTCTCACACAAAAAAAGAAATGTTTGTTATGAGAGAAAGAGTCAGTCTTGAATGTTTACCACGACGGAGGGCATTTGGGGACCAAGGGCATTTGGGATCCAAGGGAGAGACGCAGACAAGAGCAGCCAACTAAGATTTTAGCTCTCCCCTCTTTCTCCCCATTCATCCAGTTCTGGAGGAGTCAGGACCAGCAGCACCAAGGACAGGAAATGAAAAACCCAGGATAATAGTTTAAATGTCAAGCCATAGTCCCTTCCTCATTGTAGACTTCTAATCCTATGTCAGACTGGGAGCTGAGAGGATGGGGGGAAAGTCATGATCAATAAGGCTACATTTCTTTTTTTTTTTTCTGTTATGGCTAAATAAACATTAAAAATCTGAAGCTAAGACTACATGAACACACAGAAGTGAAGGAAAAATCTATCAGGTCATCAAAGATACCATCCTAGGAATGTCACTGAGGAAAAAAATCAATGTGCTCTATAACTTCACTTCTATTAGGTCCAGGTTGTTCATTAAACTGTTTTTCATGAGCTTATTGTATAGGAGGTTTCAAGAACCAGTGAGAAATATTGATGTGCACTGTACTGGACTCATCTAACAAAGAAAAAGGAAGAGAAGTAGTAATAGAAGAATGAGGAGGTAAAATAGGAAGAGGAAGAGGTTGAGGAGGAGAGAAGAAAGGAAAGAAGGGAGGAAGGAGAGAGAGGGAGGGAGGATGGAAAAGAAAGAGATTGTCTTTCCTTTAAAAGCCAGAGGAAACTGGTTTTTATGAGACATCAGCTCAGACATCAGTCGGGCAGGAGAAAGACCAGTGAAAGACAAGCCATTTACTGACTTGTACCCAAACAAGTCTAGTTTATTCCTAAAACAAATTGCCACTGCCTTCAAAGAGATGAAACTTCAGTAGCAAGTGAAATTGATTACTATTAAATCATTGAATTATTCCCTGATCTCTCTTTTGGATTATATTTACTCCTAACTTAAAATGCTATTCAAAAGCCAATCAGATAACAGCTCTAGGTAGCCTTGTTCATCTGAAGGATACCCTATCATTCTTTTTCAATTTACATAAATAAATTTATTTTGCATTTACATAATTTAATTAATCAAAGGGGAAAAGAATAAAAAGTATCAGATGTCTCAAAATGACTTCTGTATATCTCTTATCACCTCTAGGCCTGGTTCCCAGTCCTGATTTTTTTTTTTTTTAATTCACTAAGCTCTGACTTCTGTTGGTAACCTCTGTTTTTCTAAATTATCATGCTTTATTATTTTTGCATCTTAATTTTCTAAATGTTAGACATTATGATAAAGATTTATCTTTCTTACAATATTCTAACAATACCATCCCTCACTCATCTTTCCATTATAACACTAAGTTAGGTAAATCATTATTTGGTATTGATTTATGTGAATAAACATATATGTAATATTTTTTCCTGAAACACTAAGTGTAAATCCATGATTACAATGTTTTTCCTTTTTCCTAGTTTATAGTCACCTTAAAAAAACACCCTTGGTCTAATTATTTTTTGTGTTTTTTCTCAATACAGTGGACCCTTTGGGACTTCCCTGGCTGTCCAGTGGTTAAGATTTTCTGCTTCCACTTCAGGGGCCATGGGTTCAATCCCTGGTTGGGGAACTAAGAATCAAGCATGCTATAAATAAAAAAATTAAAATTAAAACAATTTAACCAATAATACATTTTAAATAAATAAATATAAACAAAATGGAGCCTTGGATAACAGATTTGAACTGTATGAGTCCATTTACAGGTGGATTTTTTTTGCTAAACACTTATTATGGTACCACACGATAGTGGTGGATTGCGATTGGTTGAGAGGATCAGCTGTAAAGTTACAGCTATAAAACTGTAAACTTCTGTAAAGTTACACGAAAATTCTCAACTGCACAGAGGGTTGGTGCCCTTAGTCCATTAAGCACCAATGCTTTTGATCTCCTGTTACATCAACAAATACCCTGCTTAGGAGCAAAATAACCCAAGTCACTAACTGCTGGCTAGTTAACTTTCCAATCAATGACGAGTTTTTCATGAATCATACCATGTATCACAGATGGAGACCTAATGATTGCTGTATATTTTATACCAAAAATATTTTAATGCCAAAGGAAGATTTGGGAAGCAAAAGTAATACCAAATGAGAGTTTCTAATTTTAAAATTCACTCTAGAAATTATTCAAATAAATTAATAATCCAATAAGACTTTTGCAAATAAGTTAATTTACCCTTGAGTTTCTAATCTAATGTATAAATGTACCTGCTAGAAGTGAAACATTTAAGAAAAATATCAAAGGATAAAAAGATGACCATAAGCAGTAGCTTAAGCATGATCAATAACCTAAGAATATTTTCAGAATGTTGTGAAATATTGATAGCTTGGGGAAGAATTTTCTGTTCTGACGGTAGAAAGACAAATTCTCTCAACCTCATGTGACCTTCAGAAAGCTTCTTCACACTATTTGGACCCCTGGACTGGAAAACTGAGTTAATCCAGAATCAGCTGTCTCATTGCATGCTGAGAAAACATTGTGGTTTTCAGCAGGTTTGGCATCCAAAATATGAAGTGGTTTGTTTTCAGTGATGTCGTTCTCCCTGCCTACCTCTCCCATACAGTTAATCATCATAAATAAATAAGCAGTTAATCATCATAGAAAGAGCTCATATGTGTGTGTGTGTGTGTGTGTGTGTTCAGTGCATGAGGCAGAGTGTGCCAAACCTTTCAAATGCTGCATTTGTTCAATCATCTGGAAAAAAACAAAAGAAGTAATTTCCATTTTCAGTTTAAATAATGCAAACTCTCTCATCAGAAGATGACAAATGGTTTATGAACACTGTCTCTGACAAACACTACCAAATCACTCCCTGTCTGAGAATAAAAATACATGCTGGGCACAGGTCAATCGTCTTTCCAGCATAAGCAAGGAATGAGCCGAACTAATTTCCACACCACAGTTCATGCCTCTCCCAACAGTAACTGGGTAACAGCCACGTGCTGACTATGTGGATTTTGCAGCTAGTTCTCCCCCACAAATGGCAAAGCATCCCATTTCCAGAGACACATTTGATTTCACATTATTTATGCTCAGCCTGATTTCCCTTTCATTCTCTGCTCAGATGCCTTCATTTCAATCTTGAGAGTTCTTTATGGTCTTTCAGCATACATCTATCCATCACTACAGCCTCTCAAATATCACAGGACCTCTGCTGAAGGGGATGTTTTCGAAGAATTAACTCATTCAATCACTCAACGTTTTTCAAGCCAGTTATCTTGCATCCTGATGCCAATGAACATACGCCACATCCAGATTAATGTGAGGTGTGCTTTCATTATCAGGTACATTCGTGTCCCCCAGTACCTCCTACGCCATGACTTCTCCTGTCACTCATCATCACAGTGATGGAGACTGAGCAGCCAGTCTCTCATTGTCTGTTATCCCCCCCTCAGGAGCCCACATTCTTCCATGCCATTCCCCATATTCAGGATCAAGGTGGAAAACTGAGAGGCCAGGAAGATAATCCCTCATTACTTTGGAGGGCCTGAAATCTATCCTGAATGGTACCTCAGGGTTGGAGCTGGCAAGAAGCTAGACCCCCATGGAACTTCCCTGGCTGTCCAGTGGTTGGAACTTCACCTTCCAATGAGAGGACACAAGTTTGATCCCTGGTCAGGGAGCTAAACTCCCACAATACTCACAGCCAAAAACCACAGCATAAGACAAAAGCAATTGTAACAAATTCAATAAAGACTTTAAAAATAGTCCACATTAAAAAAAAAAAAAAAAACTTTAAAAAAAAAAGAAGAACAAGCTAGACCCTAAATCATTGTGTTTGAGTGAGAGTTCTCCATAGAATCAATAGGATGTGTAGATAGATAGATGATAGATAGATAGTTAGATAGATACATAGATAGATAGAGAATTTACTTATGAAACTTACTTATGCAATAGAGGTTGAAAATTTCCAAGACTGGGGGTTAGTAGGCCAAAGACCCAGGAGAACCAATGGTGTTGATTTCAGTCTGAGAGACAGCAGGCTGAAGACGTGAGAGGAGCTGACATTTCCATTCAAATATGAAGGCAGGAAAAATATTGATGTCCCAGCTAAAGCATCCAAGCAGGAGGAGTCTCCTCGTTTTTGAGGGACGGTGTCAGGCTGTTTGTTCAAATGAATCAATGAGGGCCACCCGCAGTAGGGAGGGCAATCTGTTTCACTTAATTTACCCACCCTGTTCAAATATTCAGTTCAGTTCAGTCACTCAGTCGTGTCCAACTCTTTGCAACCCCATGAATCACAGCACGCCAGGCTTCCCTATCCATCACCAACTCCTAGAGTTCACTCAAACTCATGTCCATTGAGTCAGTGATGCCATCCAGCCATCTCATCCTCTGTCGTCCCCTTTTCCTCCTGCCCCCAATCCCTCCCAGCATCAGAGTCTTTTCCAATGAGTCAACTCTTCGCATCAGGTGGCCAAAGTATTGGAGTTTCAGCTTTAGCATCAGTCCTTCCAATGAACACCCAGGACTGATCTCCTTTAGGATGGACTGGTTGGATCTTCTTGAAGTCCAAGGGACTCTCAAGAGTCTTCTCCAACACCACAGTTCAAAAGCATCAATTCTTCGGTACTCAGCTTTCTTCACAGTCCAACTCTCACATCCATACACGACCACTGGAAAAACTATAGCCTTGACTAGACAGACCTTTGTTGGCAAAGTAATGTCTCTGCTTTTGAATATGCTATCTAGGTTGGTCATAACTTTTGTTCCAAGAAGTAAGCATCATTTAATTTCATGGCTGCAGTCACCATCTGCAGTGATTTTGGAGCCCAAAAAGTAAAGTCTGACACTGTTTCCACTGTTTCCCCATCTATTTCCCTTGAAGTGATGGGACCGGATGCCATGATCTTCGTTTTCTGAATGCTGAGCTTTAAGCCAACTTTTTCACTCTCCTCTTTCACTTTCATCAAGAGGCTTTTTAGTTCCTCTTCACTTTCTGCCATAAGGGTGGTGTCATCTGCATATCTGAGGTCATTGATATTTCTCCTGGCAATCTTGATTCCAGCTGTGCTTCTTCCAGCCCAGCGTTTCCCATGATGTACTCTGCATAGAAGTTAAATAAGCAGGGTGACAATATACAGCCTTGATGTACTCCTTTTCCTATTTGCAACCAGTCTGTTCTATGTCCAGTTCTAATTGTTGCTTCCTGACCTGCATACAGGTTTCTCAAGAGGCAGGTCAGGTGGTCTTGTATTCTCATCTCTTTCAGAATTTTCCAGTTTATTGTGATCCACACAGTCAAAGGCTTTGGCATAGTCAATAAAACCCATTTGATGAGGTTCAAATGTTAACCTCATCCAAAAATCTCTCACAGACACACTCTGTATAACATTTGACCAAATATCTAGGCACCCTATGGCCCAGTCAAGTTGACACACAAAATTAATCATTATACCTTGGTTTATAATCTCAGCTGTAAACTAGACTCAACTGAGAGCTAACCCCACATTCTGTAAAATATGGGGAAGTGTGCTGCGATTCATGGGGTCGCAAAGAGTCGGACATGACTGAGCGACTGAACTGAACTGAACTGAACTGAACCAAACCACAGCAGGAGGCCATGGCAAAACCGTGCCACAGGGTCTTGGCATGCATCCCTCATTCCCGCAGAGCAGAGATGAAGCAGGCTGCATTTTCCAAAGATGCCCACGGTATCTTCCATACATTTGGCCCTCTTTCAGTGACATTTTGACACTCTTCCCCTCGAGAGATTGGTCTATGCTGCCTCCACTTAATTTGGGCAGGCTTGTGACAAGGGCTCCCATGACCCAATGTGACCTCTGAGGCCAGATCATGAAACATGATCCATCTACTGCCTGGCTCCCACAGGGTACTCACTGTTGGACCCAGGCCCCATGCTGTGAGGATGCTCAAACAGTCACATGGAGAATCAATATCTAGGTGTTCTACTCACTGGCCCCAGGTGAGATCCCAGCTGAAACCAGCACTAGCTGCCAGTCATGTTAGCAAATCAGCCTTCAGATAATGCCAGTTCCCCAGTCATCAAGTCTTCCCAACTGAAGCCTCAGATATCATACAACAGAGACAACCTATTCCCAGAGGCTCTTTCCAAATATCAAGCCAACAATATATTAGCTTAATAAAATGGTGGCTTTCTGTCTTTAAGTTTCCAATAATTTGTTACAGTACAATAGTAACTAGGGGCTTCCCAGGTGGCTCTAGTGGTAAAGACTCCACCTGCCAGTGCAGGAGATGTAACAGACATGTGTTTGATCCCCAGGTCTGGAAGATCCTCTAGCGGAGGGCATGGCAACCCACTCCAATATTCCTGCCTGGAGAATCCTATGGACAGAGGAGCCTGGCGGACTACAGCCCATGGAGCTCCAAAGAGTCAGACACGACTGAAGCTACTTAGCAATAGTAACTAGACAGGAGGCCAGGCCATCATTTTCTTCAGTGATTTCCATCCACAGGAATCTGTAATTATTGCTGTTATTCTCAAGATTACTGTGAGGATACTTTCATTAGGGGGAAAACTCAAAACAACACATTCTACAGCAAGTTTCTGAAGAGGTCATGACCATGAAATCTATTGACAAGAGCGTGACTTTAGTATATTGATGCTATGACAATGAATAACAAAAAACAAACTGGATGCTTTCCATTACAAATTCAAAACCACGCAACCTTTTAATGAGGAATCCCTAAAGTGAATTAATTAGTGAAGCTAATATTTGTGGACCCATGTGAACATTTTTTATCAGTATCCTTATTTTATTAATTACCACAGAATTAGAAACAGAGGAAACAAAATATCAACATTCTTAGCTTTGGTCAAGTATAACATTTTATGGGGCTTCCTGGTAGCTCAGCTAGTAAAGAATCCACCTGCAATGCAGGAGACCCTGATTTGATTTCTCGGTCAGGAAGATCTACTGGAAAAGGGATAGGCTACCCACCCCAGTATTCTTCTGCTTCTCTGGTGGCTCAGCTAGTAAAGAATCTGCCTGCAAGGTGGGAGACCTGGGTTTGATCCCTGGGTTGGGAAGATCCCCTGGAGAAGGGAATGGCTACCCATTCCAGTATTCTGGCCTGGAGAATTCCATGGACTATGTAGTCCATAGGGTCTCTGGACATGACTGAGCGGCTTTCACATAACATTTTATAGCAAATTTAAGTTTATTTTGCTTAAAGTATATTCTTTTATATTTCATTTCAATTTCAAAATAATAATACTTTCACCAGCAGAGCCACAGCTTGGTTGAAAGCATATGGATGTCACTTTGGTTTTCCAGCTCAGCAAGAAAATCACACCTTCAGAAAATGAAGCCACAATTCTCCAGCTTAGTTCAACATAAATTTATTGAGTGCCCACCAGAAGACATCAGTGGAATGGCTCCATTTTCTCCAGCCATGTTCACTTGACCACAGACAGCCTAACAGTGTTTCCCTGCACTGATTGATCTGACTGGCTATGTTGAAATTACAGAAATTCATTACTCTCCATACCCATCACGCCATAAGATGAATAGTTTCATTTTCATTTATGCAGCTCTCCCAAGCTAACATGAAGTGCATCACAGTTCTTAAAACTGTCTATGCCAAGAAGCATAAATGAATTTTTCAATATCATTTTTTTTCTGGCAAAAAAAAAAAATATATATATAGCCATGTGCTAAAAAGAACACTTTAACGAGACAGTTAACATCTGGCTGAGTCACTAACGAGCTCTAAGACTGAAGAGAAGTCCACCTCTTCCTCGTTTTTGTTGTGAATCCATGATTCTAACATACTTAATGGTGCCACTTTGGCTCAATAAACGAGCCATTGCCTAAGTTTTAACAAATATTAGAAAATATCAACTTACGGTTGAGATTTTTGTTAGGAGAATCCGAGTCCCAGAACTTTAATTCCTCATCCAAGTAATAGAATATCTGGGCTAAACAAATGTGCTTTTAGACTTTCCAGCTCCAGAGAAGCTGGAGCTTTGGGGAATCATGGACACTGCATTAGAGGGCTAATCAAACACCCAGAACTAGCTTTAGCTTTACTGCTTGACTACTGAGACCCTGGCCCTTTTGTCTCTGCGATTCTTCATCGATTTGGGTCACATTTCTTGGCTTTTATGATTGTGTTTGAAAGAATAGAAGAGGAAATAAGCTAATATTTACCAAATGAATAACACTTGTTGAGCACCTAATCTGTTTTTGGAGAGAAAAAAGTTACAGCAAGTGTTCAAAATAATTCTGTGGGACAGAGGTCATTTCCCCACAGTCATTTGAGTCATGACTGGCAGAACTGGGACCTCAGCGTAGGTGTCTCTGGCCAGAGAGTTCATTTTCTACCTTCAGTGCAGAAGGACATTGGAAAATACTGAAACTGGTATTGACTTCAATATCACATCCTCCCTTCAGTATATCTCACCAAGAAGCTTATTTCTGGAGCCCAAAATTCCACCACTGATTGATCTTATCAACTCATTGATATGATACACTGATGCCCATTAAAATAATAATAGCGATAGATGGCTCAGCAGTAATGAAACCGTCTGCAATGACTCTATCTGCAATGCAAGGGACATGAGAGACGTGGGTTCAATCCTTGGGTCCGGAAGATATCCTCTGGAGGAGAAAATGGCAACCCACTCCAGTATTTTTGCCAGACTGATCCCATGGATAGAGGAGCCTGGCAGGCTACAGTCCATGGGATCACAAGGAGTTGGATACTGAATTTATATGTTGAACACCCAAATTTTACATAATACTGTAAATCAACTATATTTCAATAAAAGTCAAAATAAAATTTAAACAAAAGAAAGTATTCAGGAAGGGGAATGGGAACATAATTTGTCTACATCCTGTATAAAGAGGAAATAGGGCAGAGCCTTAGGTAGCAAAGTTTGGCCCTAACCCTAGGTTGAAGCTGTTGAGAGCAACATGTTGATTGAAAACACAATGAGCCAAGATATGGCACTTTTGACAGTACGCTTGAAGCCAACCATCTTATCTGCACAGCTCATGAACAAGACTTCATCTTTTTGAGGCTACAGTGAAGTGGAAATAATGACCCACTTGTAGTTGGAGACAGAACAAGAATATATTTTAAAGTCCTTTATCAAATGGAAAAAAAGAACAATTCATCAGAAAGTTATGTTCCCACCATCTACATACACATAGACAGAATAACTGCCAACCGAATTACAGAGCTGAAAAGAATTTGTGCAATCATTACATTTTGTCAAAGCTAAAAATATACTTTCCCCAGAAACAAAAATAATAATTGAGTAAAAACTTAAAGCAAAGAATCAGACTTTAGAGATTGTACCAGTTTCAGATGATGTCAGATTTAAAGATTTTACAGTTTCAGGGAATTAATTAGGATCATTCAGTTTTATATGCAATCTGAAGCTCTTACATAATGTTTCACTCTTGAAGGGTCTTCTTGATTGTTATTTTAAATTTTTTTCCATATTAATGTCCTTGTAGAAATTTTGATGATTTAAGAAACTACTAGAGTTCTGCATTTACAGAATTTGAGAAGCGTAATTCTTAGACAACAGATAGCATCTCTTCCTATTTATGGCCACACCGCCTAATCAGTGACCAATACTATTGTGGGAGCTCAGTTGCCTAGGAAGGAAACTTCACTTATGTCTCAGAAGATAGAGTCAGAAATTCATTTTCTTTCACAGAAGCCTGATCAGTCATGCTGCAACAGGTATCAGTTCAGTTCAGTTCAGTAACTCAGTCGTGTCCGACTCATCACACCAGGCTTCCATCTCCATCACCAACTCCCAGAGCTTGCTCAGACTCATGTCCATCAAGTTGGTGACACCATCCAACCATCTCATCCGCCATCATCCCTTCTCCTCCTGCCTTCAATCTTTCCCAGCATCAGGGTCTTTTCCAAGGAGTCAGTTCTTTGCATCAGGTGTCTAAAGTATTAGAGCTTCCACTTCAGCATCAGTCCTTCCATTGAATATTCAGGACTGATTTCCTTTAGGATTGACTGGTTGGAACTCCTTGCAGTCCAAGAGATTCTCAAGAGTCTTCTCCAACACCACAGTTCAAAAGCATCAACTCTTTGGCACTCAGCTTTCTTTGTGGTCCAACTCTCACATTTATACATGACTACTGGAGAAACCATAGCTTTGACTAGATGGACCTTTGTCAGCAAAGTAATGTCTCTGCTTTTTAATACTCTGCCTAGGTTTGTCACGGAGAAGGCAACGGCAACCCACTCCGGTACTGTTGCCTTGGAAAGTCCCGTGGACGGAGGAGCCTGATAGTTTGTGGTCCATGAGGTCGCTAAGAGTCGGACATGACTGAGCAACTTCACTTTCTTTTTTCACTTTCATGCATTGGAGAAGGTAATGGCAACCCACTCCAGGGCTCTTGCCTGGAGAAACCCAGGGACGGCAGAGCCTGGTGGGCTGCCGTCTATGGGTTCGCACAGAGTCAGACACAACTGAAGCGACTTAGCAGCAGCTAGGTTTGTCATAGCTTTCTTCCAAGAAGCAAGCATCTTTTAATTTCATGACTGCAGGTATAGCCCCATGTGATCTCCAAGAAGATAGATCAGACTATTCTCCCAACCCCGAACTCAGCTGAATCAGGAAGTCCCCCTCCAGTAAAGTGTGACTCAGGTAAGACTACAGATGGTTCATGAGTGTGAAAAGAACCAGAAGAGTTTAGTCAATGTCATAGAATAGCAGGGCTCACTTAACTCACAAACAGGAAACAACTTAATTTCTCTTCTTCACTCTAAGATGCTCTGATGGCTCTCCCTTCCCCACCATGATGTGGGAAGAATCTATCATTTCTTCTAGGTGTCCTAGGTCCTAATAAACAAATGAATGTTAACAAATAGTCTATAACCACGCATTAAAATTTTCCATTTGTCATCCCACCTATAGCTCCTTCCATTCCCCATAGCTCAGAGCTTATCCACATTCAAAAACCTAGAGTAGGAGTATTTTTCCTCCTCCCTCAATGCCCTCCCCAATCAAGAGCTGCTAGTGGTTTCTCTAAGGTTGGGGTGAGAGGAATCCAAAAAAATTAAGGGGACAAAAGGTCTTTGCAGAATGGTCCTGGAGTGGTAGATGTTTGTGTTCTCTGTGTGTAAGATGCTCAAGTGGCAACTCTTCACCCACATGGCTGCAGGTGGCTGTGGGGCTATGACTATGTCTCAGCCACCTATTAGGAAGCCTTGCCCATGGAGATGCCAACACTGGTCTTTAAATGTGTTCTTCTCAGCTAAAACTCCAAGACCAGAAAAGTCTCATTTAATATTCTTTTATTTCTTTAAAACTGCCTGGATGATGAGGGTAGGGGGAAGGTATGGAAGTTGCCAGGTGACAGGATGCAAAGACAGCAGCCTTTCCCTTGGCATCAGAACACCTGGGCTCCTTCTCCAGAAGAGTCAGTGGCTGTATCAGCGTGACCAAGTCAGAATAATTATCTTATCTTGGCCTCCATTGCTTCCTCTATATTCTGTTGGTTGGATAAGGAGATCTCAAAGTCCTTTCCCATCTCGAGTATACTACCTTCCTATGGAATTGCTGCTGCAAATACTATACAGCCCCCACATATCGGAAAATTTCCAACACATACAAGAGATTTCCACAGAGTATCTGTATCTCTAGCATGTCAGAACCCTTGTCCAGGTGAATGTAAGCCACTGGAATCCAGATTTCTTGTTGTTTTCTGAAACCTATCTACCTACCCCATTCTGCCTCGCCTTCATGAACATCTTTAATCATCAGTATGCTCTTTGCCCACGCTCTGCCATATTTACATAGCTTTCTACATGATATTCTTTTTTAAAAGCATGTTTAAAAACTATCCTACTGGGTTCAGAGAATAAAAATCTCCTGTGGCTTCAGGCTGTCAGAAAACAGAAAACTGCAGTGCTCAGACCCCAGGATTTTCTGACTTGAAACTGTCCATCAGTCCATTTCCCTCTGCCTTCATCCAATTTTACCTTTGTCCTACTGTAATTCACTAATTATCAAAATAGGAGAAACTGACAATAGGAGAAACTAGCGCTCATTCTTTTTAATTGCTTACCTGAAGAGTTTCATACAAGAAGCCAAGAACTCAAAAAAAAAGAAAATGAAAACAGATACTCTTCAATGGCATTAAGATAGTGCTGGGTAAAAACAACCCTTGAGAGACAAGATTCTCACTGTTAGGATTTTTTATTAAATCAGACTATATGTAAAGTAGCCAGCTGGGTATGTACCATCCTGGGAGGACACCTATTGCTAAGTCTCAATAATCCTAAGTAATGAACTAGATAACAGAAAACATACTGGAAATATTATCTAGCCACATAAACTCAGGCTATATTTTATACAAACTAAAATGTACCAATCTATTTTTAAAATATCTGTTGTAGGCAATAGAAACTACCCCAAGCCATCGAATTAGGAGTCATGACCCATCTGCATCATACTGAGTAATTTATTTAACTTCTCTGCCACCTTTTGCCAGTTTTCTCAACAGTTCATCCAGTTTATCCAATAGGTCCAGCATTGGTTGGTTCCTGTTGAAGTACTGCAGCACATTTATCCAAATCTATTGACCATATAAGTGTACGGCTAATTTCTAAACTTTATTCTATTCCATTGTCTATAGGATGCCATTATTATGTCTTTGCTGCCATAATTTTAAGTCTTGAAATAGGCAGTGTAAGTCTTCCAGCTTTATTATTTTGCAATATTGTTTTGACTATTCTAGGTCCTTTGCATTTCCATGCAAATTTAGAATCAGGTTGACAATTTTGCCCATCAAATGCTATATTTTGAATAAGTGGCATGTCTAGATGAAATTGGGGAGGATTAATGCCTCAACATATGTTGAGTTTTCCAACTCATGAACAGCAATATTTCATGGTTTTCAGTAAAGTAAACTTGCACGTCTTTTGTTAAATTTATCCCTAAGAATTTTAAGATTCATGCTATTGCAAATGATTAAATTTCTTTCCATGTATTTGTTATTATTTATAGAAATATGTTCGATTTTTGTATATTGACCTTGTTTTCTAAGAACTTGTTCATTCTAGTTGTTCTTTTGCATCTTCCTGAGGGTTTTTGTCATCTGCAAACATCATCTGCAAATAAAGGTAGTTTCATTTCTTCTTTTCTAATATTTATGCCTTTTATTTTTTTTTCTTACTTTCTTGGACTATAATCTTCAAAACAACATAAAATAGAAGTGGTGACAGCAAGCATCCTTGTCCCATTTTAGATCTTAGGAGAAAGTATTCGAGTTTCCCTTTTAAGTTTTTGGTGGATGCCCTTTTCCAGATTGAGAACACTTCTTCGTATTTCTACTTTGCTGAAAGTTTTTAATTTTAAATAGGTCCTGATTCTTTCAAATGCCTTTTCTAAACCTATTTGAAATCATATGACCTTTTTCTTTATTCTACTAATTTTTGGTTTTGATGTGTAGTGGTTTTTCCAGAGTGGACATAACAAAGTGCCATCGACTAGCTGGCTTAAGCAACAGAAATTTACTTCCTCAAGCTCTGGAGACTTCAAGGCCCAGATCAAGGTGTCAGCCCAGTAGGTGTGGTTTCTTCTGAAGTTCGCGAGGTAAGGATTTGCTCCAGGATTCTCTTCTTGGCTTATAGATGGTCATCTTCTTCCTGTGTCATGACAAGGCCTTCCGTCTGTGTCCGAATTTTATCTTCTTACCAGGACCCCAGTCGTACTGGATTAGGGTCCCCCTAATGACTGCATTGTAATTTAATTCCTTCTTTAAAGACCTTACTTCCAAACAGAGTTATACCCTGAGGTCCTGGGTATTAGAATTTTAGAACTACAATGTATGATTTTGGCAGGGAGACATAGCCAGCTCCTAGACATGATGCATTATCCTTTTGCATGTTGCCAAATTCTACTCACTAATATTTTGTTAAAGATTTTTGTATTTGTATCCATAAGAAATAGTAGCCTGTAATTTTAATTTCTTGATGTCCTCCTTAGATGATCAGTCTCCTTCAACTCAAACAAGTTTTGATAAGGCAGTGCTGAGAATAACAGAGCTAGAAAATGCTCAGTTTCTATAAGATAAGCACCAAGAGAGGTTTAATATGCAAAATGGCATGACCAGGTCAGCTGCACGATTGCACAAGGAACGACCATGTTTTACTCAGTAAACTGTTATGAATAACGACTGTGTGGCAGGATCTGGGATTCAAAAGCAAATTAGGCAAATTCTTCGCCCTCAACGTGCTTATAACAAGACAGAGAAAACTATAGATTCAAAACAGCATCTAATCGAAATTGTGAAGTCGAACACACAATTGAGAACCAGTGCAGACTGTACAAATGTGAGAATAAAGACACTAATATGATTCCAACTAAGAAAATAGAAATGGAGGAGAAATCTTGAGGCTCCAAAAGTAAGACTCGAATGAGACAGACACAATGATGACACAGAAGTAGAAACTTTGCCGCCTTGCATGTCGGTGATTACACACTTCACATCCAGCGTTTCCCCATCTGCATGTCTCCCCAGCTCCATATTCAAACCCATCCACTCTCCGGCTAGCCTTCCTTGTTTTCAAGGAAAAATTTTTTGTTTTTTAAGATTTTTTTTTTTGATGTGGATCATTTTTAAAATCTTTATTGAATTTGTCACAGTACCATGTGTGCTTTATGTTTTGTTTTTTTTGGCCCTGAGGCATATGAGATCTTAGCTCTGGAACCAGGGCTTGAACCTGTATCCCCTGCATTGGAAGGTGAAGTCTTACTCACTGGACCATCAAGGAAGTCCTTATCCCTCCTTCTTTATGAAGGCTCCCCTACAGTCCTCAAGAGGAAGTAACTCTTACACTTCTCACTCCCTACCTTTTACTGTGTACATGTGGTTTCACCATTATTGGAAATACTAAATTCTTTTAAGGGAGAAAAACCTCCATCAAGTTTACCTATGTGTCTCTCAGCATCCAGTACATAGTCCTACATTTGGGCACAATTCACTCACTCTTGTGTTGTATCAAGTCAACAGTTTCCATGTCATTACAAGTCCCACATTCTCAGTATGAGACAACCTAACCTGACAGCAAAGACACATGAATCGCTTCTCTTCAAATCTCAAAATCTCTTTTTGAATAGACTACAGAGCCTACATCAAAGACGTTTAATGAAATTGCCACTTCTGGCAAAACCACATTTGTAAAACTACATTTTTCATAAATTTTAATATAGTCTAATGTTTGCTTGTGACATACAGAGGTAAGTCAATATTTTATTATGGTCATAAGCACCTGCCTTTTGATTTATGAGCTTTCAGCACTAGATAATCAAATTCGTTGGAGTTCACAGTGCTTCAAAGTTCTGTGCAGTCCTGAACCTCAACAAGGGAGCAGGATACTGGTAATGCAAACCACCCTCCAGGAAATCGCTGCATAATGCACAGCATCTGTCTGCCAAGTGTGAGATGGCAGGAATGGGATACACAGACTAGAAACAGATTCTCAGATCTCAATGTGCCATCCTATGAGATGGGCATCTGGCTTATTGTGTCTTCTTTGAAGTGTGATTACTTTGAGAACACAGCTGAAGAAAACTCAAAGTAATTCTGTTTTGAAACAGAGTCTTAGGTAACTTGATTTTGTATCAAGAGTCATTATCCAGAGACTGGTTTCCCAAATGACCTTTCTCTGTCCACTAGATTATGATACTTCAAGTGACTGACTTAATATGTGTCTGTCTTGCCTGCTGTAGACTCCTGTGGTCTAGTGGTGGCTGCATCTTCCAAATGTCTGTAATCTCCAGCCAGGAAGATTCGGAGCTACCATGGCCTAATCTGTGTGAACAACTGTAGTAAAAATTATAGAACATCTGATTCTCCTATCAGCCTCCTCACTAACCAGATGTCTCACCTTGGGACAAACATTTAAACTTTCTATTAAATGGATTTCCTTTCTAGAGGAATTCTCATACTATAAACACCTTCTAGAGAGGTATAGTGGTGTTTACAGTGTACTATTCTTGCCAGATATATTTGATCAGAGATGGCTTCTCATGTAATTTTGCCTGAGATGATACCAATTCCTTAGGATACTGGTTTCAGTTCAGTTCAGTTCAGTCACTCAGGCATGTCCGACTCTTTGTGACCCCATGGACTGCAGCACGCCAGGCTTCCCTGTCCATCACCAGCTCCCAGGGCTTGCTCAAATTCATGTCCATCTAGTCGGTGATGACATCCAACCATCTCATCCTCTGTCATCCCCTTCTCCTCCTGCCTTCAGTCTTTCTTAGTATCAGGGCTTTTTCCAGTTAGTCAGTTCTTCACATCAGGCGGCCAAAGTATTTGAGCTTCAGCTTCAGCATCAGTCCTTCCAATGAATATTCAGGACTGATTTCCTTCAGGATTGACTGGTTTGATCTTCTTGGAGTCCAGGGGACTCTCAAGAGTATTCTCCAACACCACAGTTCGAAAGCATCAGTTCTTCAGCACTCAGCTTTCTCCACAGTCCAACTTTCACATCCATACATGACTTCTGGAAAAACCATAGCTTTGACAAGATGGACCTTTGTCAGCAAAGTAATGTCTCTTCTTTTCAATATACTATCTAGGTTTGTCATAGCTTTCTTCCAAGGAGCAAGCATCTTTTCATTTCATGGCTGCAGTCACCATCTGTAGTGATTTTGGAGCCCAAGAAAATAAAGCCTCTCACTGTTGCCATTGTTTCCCCATCTATTTGCCATGAAGTGATAGGACCAGAGGCCATGATCTTAGGATACTGGTTTGGGAAACAACCACCTACCCAGATGCCACAAACATGGGATACACATAAGTCATGATATTAGTATTCACTAAGCAAGATGGTGACACTGGGAAAGATTGAGGGCAGGAGGAGCAGGGGACAAGAGGATGAGATGGTTGGATGGCATCACTGACTCAATGGACATGAGTTTGAGCACACTCTGGGAGATAGTGAAGGACAGAGAAGCCTGATGTGCTACAGTTCATGGGGCCACAAAGAGTGAGACATGACTGAGTGACTGAACTGAACTGAAGCAACATTGGGCCTTGAAGTGCTCAGCCATCACAACTTCAAGGGCCAGCCTACTGATCCTTCAGTTTGTAGAGCACATGAGGGATCCTGTGAATGCCAACATTCCAGATGCATAAGGAACTGGGGTCACCGTGAGTAAGACTGAGCAGATGACCGACTAGGATCGCATGAAGTTGTATTTCCATGGCCATTGTTGTAGAAGGCAACCAAAGAAAAGACTCTGCCCGGATTGAGACAAGTAAAACGTTCTGTCCTCCTTGGGCAAGCTCTGTACTGGATGAAGCCCAAGGCCAGACTTCTTTGGAGAGACAGAAGGACACGCTGGATGAAACAAGGACATCAGGTTCACACAGAGCTGGGAAGAGGAGGGTTCTGTCATGTGGTCCAGCTGGGTGATGACAGCATGCTTGTGTGTAAGGGCAGGACCTATAGGGCAAGGGTTGCCTAAGGAGCAAGGCCTGAAAGATTCATACCCGCACAGCAGGAGGAGAGATCAGGGTCGATGAAGACTGGACTTCATCCAAAAGACAATAGATGTCAGCAGAGAGAAATGATACAAGTAAGATGTGATTAGGGAAAGAAAGGACTAGCTTCTCCATGAGAAAATTCAACGCAGGGGACAAGGGGGCACCACAAATCCAGAATGGTGTCTGGTTTTCTGGATTAGGCAGTTGGGTGGATGAAGCAAAGACAGGAAGACAGAAGGAAAAAAAAAAAAAAGAATCCAGGAAGCAAAGTTGTGATCAAAGTCCAACACAGCTCTCAGATTCCAAAGCAGCAGCTGCCCATGGCAGTAGCCACAGAAAGAATGACCAAAAAAAATCATGTCTTTTGCAGCTTGATGAACACATCGGCAGCTCATCAATGACTTTTCTTTCTTTTTTTTTTTTTTACTTTATAATATTGTATTGGTTTTGCCATGCATCAACATGAATCTACCACGGGGGTACACATGTTCCCCATCCAGAACACCCCTCCCATCTCCCTCTCCATCCCATCCCTCTGGGTCATCCCAGTGCACCAGCCCCGAGCATCCTGTATCCTGCATCGAACCTGGACTGCTCACCAACAGTGCTGCACGAAATCACTTGGATAATGGGGTAAGTCTGGAATTCTTCTAAAAGACTCTGACCAGGCCAGGCATGTAGAAAATATTTGAGGTGTTACAGGATATTTTAAAAGTCAGCTGTCTGCTTTGCCTTCACACAAGAAATTCGATGAGCCTGGAAAAGTTCAGCTTCACAGGCAAGACCCACAAAGTGGAAGTCACTGAAGGTAAAAGAAAATTTCAGGCAGTGATTGTTAGGTTTAGCAATAGATAGTCCAGTGAAGGACACTGAGACCTTCAAAATAGCACACTGTGGTGGAACTGGCAGTGACTACAGTTTCTACAGAATGCTATTGGTTTTAACAAAAAATGATTTCTTAAAGCCTGCACTTAAGATCTGTAAGTGGCTATTTAAACAGTGCTGTGTTTAACAGCCTTTGCCCCTCCTATGCAGAAATCCTGGGCTGTGTGTTTCAGGGAGGGAGCCCCGCCCATGGAAAGTTAGAAAGAAAGAAGGCTGGCTCAATTCCTCCCACTGTGACTGTTTTGGGACAAAATGGAATCAGGCTAGATAGACGTGTTGTAGTCTTATTCAGAAGCCCTAAACAATTTTTCAAATGTATTATTTCTTTCTTTCCCTTTGCCCATACGTCTACTGTATGTTTTGACTTTCGATTCCTTGAGGTTCTGTTATGTTTCTTGTTTCTCTCACTCAGGGACCTAAGATGCCATCAGGATGTTTTAAACCAGTGGGCTCCTTTTCTTGCCTTTCCTTATCATCAAGCCACTGGAGCATCACTCCCAAACTGGTTCTGTGTGCTTTCCTCCTTTCCGAATCTGCCAACCAAATGCCCTCCACCTAAAGTCACATCACATCACACAAGTTAACAGAACAAAGTCAAGTCAATCCCAGGTCAGAACCCCTTCAGTGGAGACGCTGGATGTATTTACCGAGCATTAACCAGACATCACGTCATATTGAAGGAAACGTTCCTTCTGTATCATGGCTAGCAAAGTTATGGGAAAGTGGACTTATATATTGCATTGTGTTTTGGAAAACTAAGTGTGACAACCTAATTGAAATGCAATATTTAATAGAAATATTTACAGCTTCATACAGGAACTTTCAACCAATGCTCTTAGAGATTTCTCTCCCTTATTACCCACCTCCATGAAAGTTGTCTCTAATGCATCTGATAATCAGACACACACACACACACACACACACACACACACACACACACTTGTAATTGTAGGACATGAGGACATAGAGTTATTCCTAATGCCTCAGCAGTAAACCCCAATGAAACAACCAACACTTTATTTCTAATTCCCTGAAAAACATAAAGCTGGCAATAAATCTATAAGCAAAAGCCAGATCTACATTAGCAAAATGAAGCAGAGAAATAAAGCAATTATTTAAATAATTTATCATGAGCCTGGGATAGGTAGCTGAATTACTTAAATGAATATTTCAGGGAGAAAGTGCATTTTTGTGTAAAAAGAAAAAAAAAAAAGGTTTTGAAGACTCTCTCTTGGCTCATTGCACATAGAACAGGAAAATCGTTACAGTGATGAAGTCTATGTGTACATGGAAGTACCCCTGCTGGAGCTTTGCTTTGAAAATGTTCAAAATGTTACTGTGATTTAGAATTTGGGACATTTGGCTAAATAAATTAATTAAAACCTGGGAGTACAAAACAATGGTACCAAACACCTGGGCTTTGGTTCTTTCCTCCATCCTTTCCTGGGTCCTGCAATGTAAAGGCTCAAGAACCTTCCAGGTCTAATTTCCCTCCCTGTACTCATCTCTAGGTGAGTCCAAAGTCAACGTTTGGTCTCTAAGCGAGTCCAAAGTTAAACACTTACCTTGACTGCAGGAGACAGAGGCAAATTTTGAGTTTCTCAAGATAAGATACTTCTTCCCTTCCTTCAGCGCTCAGCCCATCTCAGAAGGCAGGTATTTTTTTGCTCTGACTTGGCCTCGGTCAGTTCCTCTATTCCTGCCACACAAAAGCCTTGGGTCAGGCCCTCTGAACTAGCTGGGAGGATGCAGGGCAGGGTACCAGGCTCTCTTGTCAAACAGGGGGATTTAGAGCCTTGCCACAAAAATGTAGCTCATAGACCAGCAGCAGCAGCAGCCACACCTGGATGCTTGTTAGGAAAGAGGAGACTCAGGCCCTACCTACACCTGCCAATTCAGAATCTGAACCAGCCCCCAGGACATTGATCTTGAGGACATTGTGGAACTGGGAGAGGAAGGGGGAGATGTTGAGTAAACTGGCAAAGGTGGAAGAAAAAGGAAGGAAGGATCACACAGGGCTGCCCGAGTCCAGAGCTCAGAGTCCAGAGCTCAGAGTCCAGAGCTCAGAGGTCCGAAAAAAGCAAAAGGGCTATGAACAAACCAGGCCACTGAATCACGAGCCCAGAGCCTGCTGACTGTTACTGCAAGCTGACGGTCAGCCCTCAGGACTGCAGGGGTGAATTATGGCCACAAAGTGCTCAGAGGCCCGGCTATAAATCCTCCCCTGCATCCTTGTTAACCGTGTCCTTCCCTGGAGGCAGGTAATGTACACAGAAGATGTCCAGTCCCTTGGTCTTTATTAGAAGCTGGGGGATGTGGGCTGGGAGTGATGTGAGTATAGACAAGAATGCCCAGTTTATACTCTTTCTCACCTGAGTTGAACATAATGCAAACATGCTATTTCCACGGTAGAGATTGTGTTAGCTCCTATTTGAACATATTATTGCTGCCATTAATTTGATTATTTTATTAACTGGTTTTGCAGAGCTTTGCATCCTGAGGGTTTTCTTTTTCTAAGAGAAAGCTCACTTGAAGATGAATGTACAGATTGCATACGTGGCTGAAACCAATTTCCTCTTTATTTGTTCTCAGAAAAGAAGGAAAGCAGCTGGCAGGCTTCTTCCACATGTCCTTAAAGAGCACAACTGACTCCTAAGAATTCCCTTACTTCTGAAACCCAGTAGGACTCTGTGGGGTTTCTGGGCATGGACACCTTTCTGTGCCCACCCCCCCCCCCCAACCCTTCCCCAACCCCCCCACCCTCCACCCTCCCTGTTTATAGGGAATAGGCTTCAGCCTCCATGACCTTCCCTGAGTTTCAAAGGACAGGCTCAAATAGTAGCTAATCAGGGAAGGGAAGGGATGCGGAGATAAAGGAAGAGAAGCCAAGAAACAATAGTGCTGCTTCTTGGGACAGGAGCCTGGTTCTGCCTCAAGACATAGCAATATCTTGAGCTCTTCTGCAGAACTAGAATCCATAACAAATGGAAGATGTCAACTACTTGATGGAGCATTCTTCATTCCAGAGAGAAGGTTACAGTTTGATAACCTCCTGAGCCACAGAAACTCATCAGTAGACCACCTGAGGCCAGATTAGAGGAATGCAGACCCTGCACAAACCCTGATCCTTATCAGCAGCCCCACCCTTGAACCATTGCTGTAAAAACTCCTCACCAAATCCCTCTGGGTTGGAACAGAGTTTTGAGGCATTAGCCCCTTTTGCCCAGTGAAGCGATGAAGCTATTCTTCTCTATTTCACTCAAACCTCTATCTCCAGGATTCCAATTGGCACCGGTGCACAGAGGCTGAGTTTAAGCATCATTTTCAGGCTAAAGAACCCCAGGCCTAATCCCCTTGTCAGTAACATCAATAAGACCATTTACTGCCACCAGCTATGTGTGAAGCGCGATGCTGTTGTCTCCTAATTTCATAATAGACCCAAGTTCCCGCTGAGTTCTACTCTCTGCTTCAAAAGCTCAGCCATTTAACTTCTCTTTTCCTGACCAGACTACCTGCCTTGGCTGCAAACCAAGGTTGTAATAAGTATCAGATGAGAACACCCCGTGGGAGGGAGCAGTTCATCACGTAAAAGCTCACTGCTCCTGTGGAGCTTCTGTTTCTGCCTGGAACTTCTTCCATAAAAATTCCCACGCAGGATTCAGAGGCAGCTGGTACACTGACTAACGCGTGCCTGCTGGGCTACCACTATCAGCAACTACCTCTCTGTGCAAACAAGGCAGCCCTCCCATATCAGACAACTTTCCCTCCCAAAATGCGTTATGCTCTCCTGCTCATGATACTCGTCAAACTTTAACTTCAACACTGCCCTTCCTTCACACTATTAGCCACACTCGCCCCCACTGGAGCCATCAGCGGGTCCTCTCCAGAGCCCCCCTGCGTCACAGTCGCCTAAACACCATCAGTTACTTCCTTCAGCTAGCAAGAGCAAGGGAAGTTAATTTATTTGAACATCGGATGTCCTGGAGAAGTCTGACCGCACTTTAACGTGTCTAATCCATACTTGAAATGCTGTAGAATGAGATTCGGGATTCCAGATAACCAATCTGGGGACGTAAGACTCAGATTCAACATTTGCTGTTGTTCAGTTGTTAAGTCATGTCCAACTGTTTGTGACCCTGGTATGTTTGCAGCACACCAGGCCTCCCTGTCCCTCACCATCTTCTGGAGTTCACCCAAGTTCATATCCATTGAGTCGGTGATGCTATTCAACCATCCCGTCCTCTGTTGCCCCGTTTTCCTCTTGCCTTCAATCTTTCCCAGCATCAGGGTCTTTTCCAATGAGTCAATTCTTTGCATCAGGTGGCCAAAGTATTGGAATTTCAGCTTCAGCATCAGTCCTTCCAATGCATATTCAGGGTTGATTTGCTTTAGGATTGACTGGTTTGATCTCCTTGCAGTCCAAGGGACCCTCAAGAGTTCTCCAGCACCACAATTTGAAAGCACTGTCTATGTTTGTCATAGCTTTCCTTTCAAGAAGCAAGCATCTTCTAACTTCATTCAACATAATGCTTATTCACCAAGGCAGATTCAACATCCCATAATGCTTATTAAATAGCATCCTTCTCTCCACTGAGTCCTGTGGCAGATATTTCACCTGTATTGGATACTTCATCCTTACAAGTAGCCTTATAAGATAAAGAGTATTACCCCATTTCTACAGTTAAGGAAACAGAGGCTCAGGGATGCTAAATGTCTTGTCCAGAGTCATGCTGCTACTTGGAAAAAGTGATGTTCAAGTCCAGGAATCCCAATTCCCATCCAGATGGCTGCCTACAATGCCACACTTGCCATCAGAGTCACGTGGAAGAAACATTCACAGCACTCTTCACGGAAAGCCTTACCTTTACTACATCTGGGAGCTTTGTAGAAGTATCTTGAGATGCTTAAAAAGGAATGTCACTTGCTTGATTTAGCTGAATATCTATTTTCCTGTCACTACTTACCTCATAAGGGTGCAAAACACTGAAGTCCCGACTGCAATGCTTTATAGTGTTCATCTAAAATGACTAAGAGTTATTTCATATTTGGCAGAGATTAGTACATTCTGTCAGCCTGAAAGAATTTTTGGCCAACAGGTTTTATTTGGATCCACAGTTGTTAACTATTAGAGATGTCTGAAGAAATGCTCAGATCAGGCTGGTTGAAATATTTAACTAATGGCCGGAGTTGACTGAAACTGAGAATCTCTAGCTCTATCATGTCATTGGCAACCAAAAGCAAAGAAGAATTTAATTTTCTCTCATCATTCAAGACATAGATTTTGGGAAGCAGATTAAACCTTTCTGTTCTAAGATGTGCTAAGTGGATGATACTGTTTTGCAGATTTAGACTCTCCATCCTGTTGAAGGATTTATCATTTATGAGAAAAAGCCCAATGAGTTGTATTACTTAGAATTTCATTTAACTCCTGGCAACAAAGATCAGAAAGACAGTGATTTCTTTATTTTCATAAAAGAAACCTGGAGGCAGGCAGTTTAGGGCTTGTGTGGCAGTTCTACCATGTCATCAACAGCGCAAGGTCCTTCTATCTTTCTATCAACCATTCCAGTAGCTTCTACTATCAACATGATTTCTTGGTCCTTGCTAGCTACTGGGGCTCCAGCTAGTGTTTCTACATTCCAAGGAAGCAGGAGGAAGGAAGCAGGGCAAAAGAGGACCTAAGAGCTGTCTGTTGCCTCCTTACAAAGCCTTCTCAGACTTACACAAAGCTTCCTATCTTCAAGGGAAGCCAAGTTTCTTTCTTCTTGTTCTTAACCAATAAAAACTGGGCTTTCTTACTAAAGAAAAAAAGAGTGAATGGGTATTGAATAGTTGACTAAGTGTCTCTTGCAGTTACCATCTGCTCTTGGCTGCCTGTCTGACAAAGCAACTGTACACCACCCAGCTAGAGACCTCCTGGAGCACTGGAAGAGCTGGCAAGATTTTGCTGGATTTAGATGGCTGCCCTTGCAGTTAACAAAAGTCTCTGAGGGTACAGGATACTCAGGACAGGATACTTCGTGACAATGGCTGGTGAGTTGGAGAATTAACTGGTCAACAAACAGTTTCAGTCACCTTCTGGGTGCCAGACTATTAGTGGGATAAAGTGGTTACAGCAAACAAACAAACATACTCCTAATAGAGGAAAGTTGCCTGAGCCTGGTAGGGAAGGCAGGGAAGAAGACAGACCCCACTGTGGCCAGTGCAACAGCAGCTATGCACTAAACTGGGGGGCAGAGGGGACAGGCTTTTGGAGCAGAAAGCAAGCAGGGGTGGGAGCGCGTGTCTCCTTCTGATCACTGCAAGTCACTTAGAGTGACAGGATCACACGATGCAGGGGAGGGATGGCAGGGACAGAAATTTCCTAGGACACACACAGATTGATGCGCATCTATTCAGGCCAAGCGGGAAGGGCCCATCAAGGTCTGAGGTCATCAAAGGTCATCTGTCACAATAAGAATAAACCTAGAAGCACCCATTTGAACATTATTCTTCTGAACCTCCTTTCCACTACTCCTGCTCCTGCGGTAAAGTGCTACTGCCGACGTCAAAACAGAGCCATTGGGATGACTGATTCCCCACTGAACAGCTTCTTTTAGGCAGATGCCGATGCGCACTTAGCAACGTAGCTTATGTGCTTCCTCAGATGGACTCCATTTGCGCTCAGCGTTTTCATTCACACTTTGTTCATAGCTCTGGCTCCTTCCTGAAGGAGGCCGGCTGTAAGCTGGGAGTAAATTCAAATCAACTTGGCACGTTTGTGAGCAGCCAGCTGAACAGGTTGAATGGGAATCCATGTTGCTTCATTCTTAGTCTCCACTTGGGATTTCAAGTCCTCAAAATGACTTTCAGGATGTAGATTTTCCAAAAGTTTAAGCCTCTAATCCTTTTCCAAAATTTATACTGCCCAGAACTTCACAGAAGAAGCTGATTCCTGTCCTGCCTCACCCCCGTAGCAGCACCCGAGACACCTTCACAGACCCTCACATCCCCTTGGTGAAAACTGCTGATCTCTGAGTGGTCTGATCTGGGCAGAGATGAGGGTTAGGGGCAGGGGCAGGGCCCCTGTACGTAACGGTCCTCTCAGGGCCTCACTCTTCACCCAGGCTGTGGGTGTGCCGGCCACCTCAACTCCCTCCTAAACCTCCAAGTTTCCTGGTTAAGAACACTAGCTCTGGCCTCCAGGCCTGCTGTGGATAAGCCAGTTCCAAATGAAACGACAGGATCCCACTCATCTGAGATTCCCAAGATCCAGTCAAAGACACACTTCCCTTAAAAACAGCAAATGCAACACAACTTCTGTAATTAACTGTTCCCTGTATCATGCAGTTTCCAGGCCTGCTCACTACCTTGAGAACTTTCTTCTGGATAGAATCCAGTTTTCCAGAGTCTAAGAAAAACAGAAATTTAAGAGGACAATTAAACTCTCCAGAACTGGAGAGCAGAACTATAAAGTTTTTGTATGGTTTTTTTTTCTTTTTGTGGGAAAGACACATGAAGACAAAAATATTAGAGGTGGCTTACAGTGTCTGGGCATTTCACATATGTTACATCTTCTAGTCTTTAGGTAACAGCTAGAAGAGAGTTAGGTCACTAGTAAGACAGAAAATCTCTTTGGTGATTTTTCTGTCTTATAGCAAAGCCAAAAAACAGCAACAAAACAGAAAAACAAGCTTCGGGCCTGGGGATCTTCTTGGATTCCTCAGGGATCAAACACCTTCTCACTCACAATTCCATCATTTCTAAGAGGTAGCCCTCGCCTTCATGATTCAAGGAAGCGTTTCCTTCCAGGTGGCGATATTGAAAGAGAGAAGGAAAAAGAGAGGTGGCCAGCAGGTGCCAGGTCTTAAGGAAGGTTTGTGGACACCAGAACTCAGTTCTTCTACTGGGTCCCATTGGTTAGAACCTTGCTACATGACCATATCTGAGTACCAACAGCCCAGGAAATGAATTCTTTCGTTTGATGGCCTTCGGCTCAGCCAAAATTTATTTTATTCTGGAGGAAGGGGAAAATAGATATTTGGAGATGAACGGTGCCCAATATGCTACTGGAGATCAGTGGAGAAGTAACTCCAGAAAGAATGAAGGGATGGAGCCAAAGCAAAAACAATACCCAGTTGTGGATGTGACTGGTGATAGAAGCAAGGTCCGATGCTGTAAAGAGCAATATTGCATAGGAACCTGGAATGTCAGGTAAGACTCTGATGCTGAGAGGGATTGGGGGCAGGAGGAGAAGGGGACGACAGAGGATGAGATGGCTGGATGGCATCACTGACTCGATGGACATGAGTCTGAGTGAACTCCAGGAGTTGGTGATGGACAGGGAGGCCTGGTGTGCTGCGATTCTTGGGATCACAAAGAGTTGGACATGACTGAGCGACTGAACTAAACTGAACTGAACTGAGCAGTGCCTACCACACAGTCCAACGGCTCCACACACAGGTATTAGTAAACTCATGGAGGATATGGGGAAACCAGAGTTCATGATGGTCAAATAACTTGCCTGCAGTCAACCATCCAGAACATGCTACATCCACTACCTAAATTAGAAGATTTTTTAACAAGACTGTTGTATTTCCCTTCTACACTCCCATAATAAGAGTAGAATGGCATTTATATAAAAACTTGAGCAGTAGTATCACAGCCTTGGTTTTCAGGATGCTCTGGTGAACTCAAGTAAGTCAACTTTCTCTTCTATTTCTTTTGCCCCTGCCACCAGCCTAGTACAATCACATTGCCCGATTATTGCCACTGCCTCCTAATCAGATTTTCTCTTCTTCTCTGCCACCCCTCCAATTTATTCTCCACACAGCAGAACGGTGGGCTTTTAAAATCTCAAATGTAATCATTTTATTTCACTGCTTAAAAACCATTAATAACTTCTCATAGCTCTTTGGATAAAGACCAGTGCCATCCATGAGGTTCTAAGGCCCTGTGTGCTCCAGCCGCCTACCTTCCCGGTTGATTCGCTCATGACTCTCCTGCTTTCCTCTCCAGGCTACCCTGGGCTTCTGTGGACACTCCGTGGGTCCTCCTACCTTGGGGCCTTACACAGGCCATTCCCCATGTCCTCAGTCTCTTCCCCCTGTATCTTTGTCAAGTCCAAAATAAGAAATTCCTCACGAATTGTTAAGATCTATTAAACTTGTAATTAATTATAGAAGAAATAACACATTTATGATGTCTGATTGTTTCATTCAGGAAGAAATTCAGGAATAGGGTTCTCCATTTATTCATACTTTTATATCACTTAGCCAAATTCTATCATTTTCTTCTTATAAATCCATTCATTTCTTGTAGAATTATTCTTAGAATTTGTTGTGCTCTGTGTCTGGAGGCTTTCTTCCCATGCAGAAGGAGGAGATATCCAGTTTCCTAGTTTTATAGAATCCATGTTCCTAAAGCAGAGACTAAGGAGAGGAGGAGAAAAGAACAGGTCTTTCTACCTACATGTAGGCAATTTTTTATAGATTATTGATTGTCATCTTCATCAGCCTTGAATTTAGTAAAATGAGCACCTTGATCCTGGCATCTAATGTGGTAGGCAGTCCTAGTTTCAGTTTTCTTTTTCAGTGTTCATAAGTCCTTCAGAAAGAATTTGCAAGAGTCAGTGGGAATGCAAGAATTTGCAAGAGTCAGTCCAAATATCACTGTGTAGCAAATTTTTTGTTCTTACGTTGTGAGCACAGTTTTCAAACAAGCCCCAGCCATCCAGAGTACTTTTAATTACTCTGTGTATTTTGCCATATTATCCACAGTGATATCGTGACCGATTTTCGTCAAACATTTCCCTAAAACTAAGAAGAACTAGGTCTATGTTACTCCCCTGATCTCTCGGCTCAGTAAAAAATACTTTCATAAAAGATGAGGTTAGTTTGGCATGATTTGTTCCTGGTGACTCCATGTTTTCTAGCAGTCAACACATTCCTTTCAAAGTGTTCATAAGACATCTGCTTTAAATTCGTTCTATAATTTGACCAAACATTGACCAAAGTTAATAGTCTGTAATTCTGGGGGTCCACCCCTTTTCATAACTTATGACATTTACTTGTCATTAGCTTTCTGATTCTTCTCTTGTTGTACATGATTTTTAAAAGATTACCACTGGTGACTCCCTGATTGCATATTTGAATTCCTCCAGCACTCTGGGAGGAAACTTGGCTGTACCTGAAGACATGAACTTATGACATGAATCAAGGCTTGCTCTCTATTTCCAGCCATTTGGGACTGCTATCCCTTTATTATATAGGTTGTTCTACTCTGCTAGAAATCGGGGACTGTCCAGAGAACAAGCAGCTGTGGGGATGTTCTTGTCCTTACCAGGAAAATTGTCTTAAACCAGCACAAAAAACAAAGTGTTTCCTGACTTGTGATCAGTCCCATCCAGACTCGTGGTGGCATGGTTTACTCTCTGATCTTCGTGCTGTTGTGCAGTCGCTCAGTCGTGTCCGACTCTTTGTGTCCCCATGGACTGCAGCACGTCAGGCTTCCCTGTCCATCACCAGCTCCTGGAGCTCGCTCAAACTCATGTCCATAGAGTCTGTGATGCCATCCAACCATCTCATCCTCTGTCATCCCTTTTCCTGCCTGCAATCTTTCCCAGCATCAGGGTCTTTTCTAATGGGTCAGCTCTTCACATCAGATGGCCAAAGTATTGGAGCTTTAGCTTCAGCATCAGTCCTTCCAATGAATATTCAGGACTGATTTCCTTCAGAATCGACTGGTTGGATCTCCTTGCGGTCCAAGTGACTCTCAAGAGTCTTCTCCAACACCACAGTTCAAAAGCATCAATTCTTCGGCACTCAGTCTTCTTTATGGTCCAGCTCTCACATGACTACTTGAAAAACCATAGTTTCGACTAGATGGACCTTTGTCAGCAAAGTAATGGCTCTGCTTTTTAATACTGTCAGCTTTGTCATAGCTTTTCTTCCAAGGAGCAAGCATCTTTTCATTTCGTGACTGCAGTCACCATCTGCAGTGATTTTGGAGCCCAAGAAAAGAAAGTCCGCCACTGTTTCCATTGTTTCCCCGTCTGTTTGCTGTTCCTGGTTTCTCAGTTTCTGAGCTTTGTTACCTCCTTACCCCCTCTCATTGGAAGCCCCGTGCACGATGTGCATTTGGATATTTTGAATGTCTGGCTCATTTGTATTTGGTCCTGCCTGAATTGGACCTGCAGGAGGACCTTAGGCCACACAGTCCTGCCCTGCTATTTCTAGGTGAACAGTCAGTTCCTGAGTCTCCGTGCCACGCCCGCTCTGACCTGCCTTCCCTTATGACTAGTGCCGGTTCACTGTATTTTCTCCCCATGAATTCATACACACTGTGCACCAGGGTCTTGGATATCTTTCCCCAGGCTCCATTAGTATTGTTACGAATTTGTCCAACCAGAATGCACTGCAGCACAAACTATTGACCCCATGAGCATCCTATTTCCTTACTACTACCCCTTTCCTGATCAGTTCTTGTCAGAAAAGCCTGGGTAGCTTCTTTGCACCCGCATGAACTGGACCTGGACACAGGTAGAAAGTTAATAAATGCTTACTGAAGTGATTTAAGTAACAATGATCCATTTACATTCACTTTGCAAAAAACTCTTAAAGTTTTACAGCTGCCCATTTTCACAAACCAGGTTGATCCTTCCAAAACCACAATGGAAGCACAAGAGATCCATCCCACATCTATCCCTGATCTATAGTGAGACACAGCCCTGTCCTCTGCTGTCCTCAGGCAACTACCCAACCCCCTTAATCTGGATGTAATTCAGGCCTGGAACATCCTAGGCATCCTCAGGGCCCTTTGGCTCAGGCACATTATCCTCATGCCCAGGACCTCTCTGAGCCCAAGGAAGGGACACCCAGACAGAGGTCACACCACTGCTCTCCAGGTATCATGCAGGATATTTACACATTGTGGGTTCAAAGATGACAAACAAAAGTACCAGAAGCAAGCCAACCTCTGAGATCCATGAGAAAACATGGAGGCTGAGATATTCCTGTCCAGCCCCACAGGACTGCTAAACTCTGGTGTACCAGACACACATTTCGTTCCAACACACAGGCTTCCTGTGGGGACCAGGTTATGCCTTGGCTTATAAGCCCCTGCCTCCGTCTTCCCACCTCATCCTCAGATCAGCCAAATGATCTTTAAGCATCACTAGCAAGTTGTGTGTCAATGTAGTAACTACCGATCATCAGGAGGATGCTAGTTCCATCATTACTTGTCAGTCTTTACTTGCCAATAAGGATTCGAGTGGTATGAAAAATTAAATTATTTCTAAATAAAATAATTTTATGACATTTATGTAGTAAGTTTATGAAAGATAATTTCCTATGATACTGATTATACACATATTCAATTTTAGCCTAATCTATTGTAGCAAAAGGTATTCAGAAACAGCACACAGCTGCCCTCTTGTGTCACTTTCATATAATTAAGTCTATTAGTGTCTAAATGCCAGGATTCAATTAGCTATGCATTTTTAAAGGTCACCACGTACCACTACTTTTCTGCTTCTGAAATTAACACCCTAAATGTTAATTTACAAGGTACAGTATGTAAAATATGCCAGATATTTCTATCAACTAAACAACTTATTGGCATAAACATCTAAATATTTTAAAAGTAATATAATTACTGTGTCCAGGTTCTCTTGTAACCCCATACTGGAAGTCTTTACCTGCATTTGTATTTTCTCATTATACTTAGTTAGTGCTCGATTAATATTTAATCTGCTCTCACTGAGTGCATGGATTTGCACTAATGTTTTGCTACTGGCCACTCAATGGCCACCTAGAAGATGAGATGGAAACAAGTCCTATTTTATAACAACTGACAAGGGCATCTCCCCGAGAAGACCACTATGGTCTCTGTTGCCATTCACTAAGCATCTAGTAAGAGCTAAGTCTGTGCTAAGTTCTTTACAACTGGGATGTGAAGAACCTGCATGAAAGGGAAACCTTATCTCTGTTGAACAGATCAGGAAACTCAGGTGCAGGTGTCAGGCAGTGCCTTCCAAGAAGCTTAAGGTGGTGTCATTCTTCAGCCTGTAACACTGTCAACCCAGATGACTGCTCTTTGCTTTGGCATCCCTCCATCATAATAAGCCATCTCCATGAGTTCATGGTCTGCCAGCCATACAGCATCCTGAAAACAACCTGATTAAAGTGAGAGGGAGCTTAGACAATGAAGACATGTTTATCATCAGTGTTGACAAAAATGGATGCTCTGTTTATCAAGTTGTGTTTCTTACTAAGTACTATGTACTTCTAGCTCTGAATAATGTTTACTATATTAAGCTAGAATGAAGATAAAAGATGGAAGACAAGCCATGTTGTTACAGGACAGTTAGGAAGTGGGCTTTTGCACAGGTCAACACTGAATTGGTGGCTACACACAATAACCAGGTAGAGAGAGGATCCAGCGGTGATGCGAGAGGACGGACCAGCTGGGAGGTCTCAGTCCTTAACCTCCTGGGAGATGGAGCATCTGGAACTTACGGAAGAGAGACAGAAGTGAGATGCAGTTAAGCAAACATAAACTGAGGTCTAGCGTTCTGTGACTATAACCAGGTATGCAAGGAGGTGGGAAGGGGAAATTCTGGATAAGACTTGGAGGCGAGGAAAGGGTGAGGGAAGTGGGATGTAGGGCACGGAGGAGCCTGCACCTCCACATTGGATCAGTATAGAAACCTAGCTCCTCCTGTGGAGCAGTGGAGCAGGGAGGCGGGCTTCTTCCAGAGAGGGCTTCAAGTGAAATTGATCTTGCTACATTGACTGTACCCAAGAGAGAAGGGAGAAGTGGGAAATCATCCTTCTGCAGAGTGTAATTTAGCAACAGGGATTTGGAGCCTATTGCAGTGAATTTCTTGGCTCAAGATCACTGCCAGGGGTTGGAGTCAGAGCAGGAGGGGCCCAAGGGCACAGACACACTGCAGAGCTAAGCTTCCTGAGGGAGTGTGGGGCAACAGGAAGATCAGGAGAGTTGAAATCGCGAGTCCTGGGCTCCTGTCCTAGTCTATAGCTAACTTGCTGTGACTTTGGGTCAGTAGGCTCACCTTTCTCCTTCCTAGTTTCTTTATCTTTCAAATGTCTTCCTTGGGCACAGTCCTTCTACTTTTGAAGTTTTCTAAATTCAGTCCCTTCCAAGATCCACCTGTTTGTGTCTGGCTGCCCACAAGTATGGATTTTTTTCATTCTTATTATGGGTTGAACTTGGGTCTCCTCAAAATTTATATGTTGAATTCCTAACCCCCTGGTAACTCAAAATATGACTGTATTTAGATACAAGGTCTTTAAAGAGTAATTTAAAATGAAGTGATGAGGATGGGCTCTAACCCAGTATGACTGGCATCCTTACAAGAAGAGGGAATTTGGACAAAGACCCAGAGGGACGAGCATGTGAGGACACAGGGGGAAGAGGGCCATCTGCAGGCCAAGGAGAGAAGCCTCCGAAGAAATCAGTTCTGCTCAGACCTGGATCTTGGACTTCCAGTCCCCAGAAAATAAATTTTTTGATGTTTAAGTGACCCAGTCCCCAAAGAATTGATGCTTTCGAACTGTGGTGCTGGAGAAGGCTCTTGAGAGCCTCTTGAACTTCAAGGAGATCAAACCAGTCAATGCTAAAAGAAATCAACCCTGAATATTCACTGGAAGGACTGATGCTGAAACTGAAGCTCCAGGTACTTTGGCCATCTGATGCAAAGAGCCACCTCATTGGAAAAGATCCTGATGCTGGGAAAGATTGAGGGCAGGAGGAGAAGAGGGCAGCAGAGGATGAGATAGTTAGATAGCATCACTGACTCAATGGACATGAATATGAGCAAACTCTGGGAGATAGTGAAGGACAGGGAAGCCTGATAAGCTGCAGTCCATTGGGTCACAAAGAGTTGGACATGACTTAGAGACTGAACAACAGCAACTGCTTTGTTATGGCAGCCTTAGCAGACTAATGTGACTCTATACTCTTTTCCTAGTCAGCCATTCTCCTTTATTCCCAGCTTCTTCTGTGCATTTTCTTATTTCCACTCCTGCAAAATCTTGTCTGTCTCTCTGCTCTGTACTGTGAGGTTTAACATGCAGCAATTGCATAAGTAAAAATAATGGCATAAACACGCACCAGATATAAACAGTTTCTGTAACTAAAAGGGATACTCACAAAAATTAAAACAATAGCATTCAATGTCAGAAAGGACTTGATGCAACAAACCCACAAATTATCGATGGCAGTATAAATTAGAAGAAATTTCTGGGTGGCAATTTGGCCACATATACCAAATTGAAAATTTAAAAAAACCCAAAACAACAGCAGGGAATGAACTGCAAACAGCCAGTAAGCATGTGAAGAAAATGTTCAACCTCACTAGCAATCATGGAAATAAGATATAAAAGAGGAACAATCTATTGATACTAGGTATCCACATTGTAAATTGTGCTAAATGACAAGTTAATAACAGTATTTATTAAAAGCCTTCAAATCATACAATCCTTTTGTCCCAGCAACTCCATTTTGATGGGATTTACCCTAAAGGATATAATGGAAATAATAATATGAAAATATTCACTGCATTAGTTTTAAAGGGAAACAGTGTAAATGTCCAGTAAGAGGGCTAAATAATTTATACATATGATGGAATATTTTTCAAAAATTATTCAATGATAAAAAAATTTTCATTATACAATGTCAGACGAGGAAAAGGTTCACAAAATTGTTTATAAGACAATTACTGTTTAAAATGTATGCATATGTATCATAAATATTCTACAAGATACACATCAACACCACAGTTTCTGATAGTAGACTTAGAAGTCATTTTTTCCTTTACTCTTCTGAATGTTTTACAGTGAGGATGGATTACTTTTTTTAAATTTATTTTTATCTGCAGAATAATTGCTTTACAATGTGTTGGTTTGTGCGGTACAACATGAATCAGCCATAAGTATACATAGATCCCCTCCCTCTTGAAATGGATTACTTTTTAAATTAGGGAACCAACGCATTCTTTTAAAAGCAGGAACCAGAAGGGATGGAAGAGAAAAGAAAGACAAGGAAGGGAAAAACAGGATGACTCATAATTGGGAAGAAGGTGACTTGTCACAAGAATCCAAATCCAATGCCTGCTGGCATCACAAGTGGACAAACATTTCGGTGTTTAAAAAGTGCTTGTGGAAATGACACACAGGCTGGTTAGTAGTCCTGAGGCATTCTAACTACTTGAACAACAAGAGGTTTGAGTTTGGACCAGATGGCAGCTTCCCTCACCCTACTAAAGTCCCCCTGGGAGAAGAAAGGGCTGGACATGGAACAGAACGCATTCTGACTTCAGATCAGTGCTCTGAAGACCTTGTTCTCCTTTCATCTTAATTTGCAGTTGCAGAGTCTTAAAGGAAATGAGATACTGCCTTCCCAACCTGTGATAGGAGAGTCTGGACACCATCACTTCTTCTGCTCCTCCAAAGGGTCCTTGCCCTAGTTCGGGTGATCAAAGTCAGGCACCGCCTGGGATCGCTTTCCTCAGCCCACAGCTGTGCAGCAGAACTGGTGTTGGGACATTAAAGGAACAACAAGGGCAGCTTCAGATAAGCACTCACTCTGCTCCTCCCCATGTGAACAGATTGAGCGGATATCAAGAGCCACAGCGTGTGAGGGGAGGGGTGCGGTGATGGAAGATAGAGGAGCTGGCTTTTTATCTGCCCTTCAAAGTCCAGCCACTTGATTATGACAGAGTCACCCTGGGCTTCTAATTGATACAGTGAGACAGTCATGCCAGGTCTTCCCGAAGGTGGGCATTGGACTGATGGTCTCTGCTCCCCCTGAAAATCTGTGAGTCCAAACGCCATGTGCCTGGAAGGGCACATGTGCTGCCTGTGAAAAAGCATCCCACCCAGAGACGTGAGACACCCAGATTCAACAGAACGCAGGACCTACTAAGCTCTCCTCCAATGAACACAGCTTTCTCAGACTTAAAAGAAAAGAAAAAACAAAAAATCAAAATCATTAAGTCTGGGGTATCAGACAATCTGAAATTCAAAAACTATATCCCAACTTGCACTCATGCAAAGTGAATTTTCAGCATTTTCAGGTGCTTTCTGGAATCTATCTTTCTGCCAGAAAAGTTCAGTGATATAGCTGAGCCTGGCATTATTTTGTGGACATGAGACTGCATGGGAAGTGGGAAGATAAAGAAGGCCAATACAGAGAGACTCTACGTCCTGATACTGGAATGATTTTGAAAGACTTAATTCCACTTGAAGCTAACACTTCGGGTTTTCATCCAAGTGAGGCCTTGGGCTCTTCACCTGCCCTTGCCCTGGCTACGTCCTTCCTTCTCTTTCCTGTGATGCTATTCTTCCACAGGTACTCTCTCACTCACCTGACATGGTCATGTCTGGCATAGGACTTCTTTTGGCTGATAACTCCCCTCCACCCCAATCAATCACATGTAGATCTTGGATCTGTGCAGAAATATAATAATAAATTGACTCTGTCAAATGCTTAAGGAGTCTACATTGTGAAAATACCATTTGAGGGTCTCTGTCATGAACAAGTAGCCTATCAAGACCAGAAGGCCCATTTGAAGCTCTGAAACTGTTTCGGTATTCTTCAAACAGGAAATCTTTCAATAATACTCAGAGGTGACACACTATAATGAAGTTCTCATGTTCTAAGTATTATTTCATTCGCCTGTTTTGAAAAATAAATCCTCACAGGAGCCATCCTCTCCTCTATTGTCATAGCTTTTTCAAGACTTAAGTCATAGAAGACGGAAAAACCTTCCTGCGCCAGCTCCTTGTTTTTCTGGGTGAAGGATGACTGCAGGCAGAGAGAAGCCGTGTTCACCTAGACTGTGGGATGCATCACACGAAACAAGTTTGCTCCTCCGGGTTTTCAAGCACCTCTTCTCCCGACCCCACTAAAATGAATGTAAAATAGTGGGCATATGGTTTGTGAACAAAAGAAACTTTGTATTACAATACCAATTAGGATACTGTAGTCGGATCATCAGAACTACTCTTTCGGAAGAAAAGCAGCACAATGAAGAGACGGAGAAGTTCAGAAATCACTTTGCAGGACACCGTCTTGAAAGCCAAAACGTTTCTTTCTAAAAGAAAGTGCACATGCAGCCAGGAAGTGTTTATAAATATCAAAAAGTGTTCCCGCAGCAAGCATTATATTAGGCATTGGTGAAGGAAGACAACACATCCAAAATATTATCGATCATGAATTTAACCGGGGCAAGGGTACCCAAGATAAGATATGCAAACATATCGTCAGACTTCGAAAGAGGCAGATGGTCAACAATCTTGCCAGAATTCTATAAACAAAGCTATGACTTACCTCTGAGCAAGGATCTATTATAAGTAATCATCAACAATTGACTTGCTTTGTGAGTGATTTTTCCCTGTGTTGCCCAGTTAATGTTGCAAATCTAACTTGTATCACATATTAGATGGAATGACAGTTTCCCAAATCTGTGGAGTCTAAAACAGGGGAGAACTGCATTTTAATCAATGGTTCTGCTGCTCACTGTACAACTGTAAACTCCAGTAAGCACATGCTTCCTAAAAATATTCAGGGAGGAAATAAGGACACAAGAAACTCTACATAATAACCAATTATCCAAAAAACGAAGTGAAGCACTGCAGATCTATAAAACTTTGTGTATATAATTCACTCTTTGCAACCTGCTGACTTTCTAAGTGGAATTAAATCATAATTAGAATAATCAATGGGTAGTGCATACACACCTATTCATGCACATCTGTAACCCAACTTTTGTTCATGAAAATTTAATTGTATGAAAACTACAAAAATCTGCATTGCTACTTAAATTAAAATTGGGCAGGAGACTGGAATATTTCTTCCATTAGCTGCCAGTGACTAAATTTTCCCACATCTAAGGCTTAGATGGACCGAGCTCGAAGTTCAAATAGCAGCTTCTCGGGTTCTTCCATGCCCTCCCCACCACAGATCACCCCTGCCCAGTTACAAGAACTCGGGTAGGACTAGGCTTCCCTTTCACAATACCTTTCAAACCGCAATGAAGCAATTAGCTGTATAAGTATACACAACAATACACATGTGGATAAATGTATATCCTTGGTTGGTTGTTTCCCCTACCAGTATAGTAGGAAAGTCTCTGTGTTCTATTCCTTGAATCACATAAACACTGAATAAATATATGTTGAATGAATAAGTTACAGTCACTGATTCATCCACCTTAGTCAAAAACTATCACCGAGGAAACCCAGGAGAATTAGGTATTTCTGAAAGCTCTACAGAAACAATTCAGCTTTTGTCCCTGGGACATCAGTGCCTGTATCATTCTCTAAGGGAGCCCAGTCATTCTCATGTTCTTTACCCAACACTCAGACATTGATAAGAATATTTTTCCAAATGCCCAATCCTTTCTTTGTACAAACCCAGTGGTTGAAGTTAAATTCTTTTGTTATTAATTATTGATACCTTTCACAGAGCCCAGGGAAACAACTTCTAACTAAAGTGATTTTCAGTAGGATATACACAGTGAAATATGCCACATCATAAAACAAAATGATTTAAGACAATGTTGCAACATGGCAACTGCAAAAATGTAATTGGCATTTCAATCACATTGGCCACTTGTGCTGTCTCATCTGGGGACACCCCACAAATGTTCCTAACATTCATGCAATCTGTTGTTTAGCAAGATAAGAGGAGGTGGCATCCCACAGGCAGCAAGACTAGAACGGAACCGTGTGCCTCTGGTATGGAGAGTGGCCACTCCCTCTGCCACGGGGGACGGGGCTGCCGAATCTCAGGGACTGCCTTAAACAAGAATCAGCGTCTTCCCATCTTCAGGGCTCATGCTGCCAACAATCATACCCTTCACTTTTTGCTCCATCTCTTTTCTCCATCTCATGCTTTCTACTCACTCACAGAGACACTTACTCCTGACTTCCTCCTTCTTTCTCTATGGCTCTTAGTTTTCAGTAATCACACCAGTTAACCAACCAGCTCTATACTGTGAACTCGGATTCCCCAGGGAGATGTGGGCAGGTTCAGTGACCATCCTCCGTGTTGGGTAAAGTTCTTGTGTGGCTCCTGTCAAGGGCTCCTGGGCAGCCTATAGATCGGTCAGGTCACAGCCATCTTAGTCGTCTGTCCCCAGAGTGACAAGATAATGAAAGCTAATTAGGGCCACGTGGCCTTGGATAGCAACCCTTTGGAAAAAGCAGGCTATCTCAACTCAAGAACCAAAAACTAGTTCATTTTAAAAGCAATCTAACCGCTAAATTTGGGATGCAGAAAAGTTCCTTATTTTCTCACATGGAATAACAGGTGTTCAGATTTTGCTCATTTCTCTATTTTAGGCTACTAGTCTCTTTTATGTTTGCAACTTTAAAAAAAAATAGTGAAAGCAAAGATCAAAGTGCCATGGTATAAATACAAAATCAGTAACTGGGTCCTTTGTTCTAATATTGACTTTTCACCCTTTAAACCCATTTTCTCATTCTATTTTTCATCAGAACTCTGCTGCTCCCAAGTACAAATATAAATGGACAAAGGCCTGAGAATTGTGCTGAGAACTGCAGAAAGTAGTTGAAGTTCACATTTGGACCATATCCAGTTTTCTGCCATCACAAAACTCTATTCAATCTCTCTGCATAGAAGCAGATTACATACAGAAAAGAACAAAACTTTCCTTTTATCTACTTTTCACTTTACTATGTATGAGTATTTTTGTAAAAAGTTACTTTGCTAGATTTCTAGTGGTCATGTATGTCTCAATTATTTGTAAAATTGGCTTCGCAAGGTTTTAAGTTAATACAAATATAAGATTGTCTTCTTCTAAATCTGAATCATTTTAGTTCAGAAAAAAACCTTGCTAAGTTGGTCAGGTCTCTGTGGCTTGAGTTCCAAAGAGTAAAATCTATGAGCATAGTGGGAGAAAAGAAACTTTGAGAGAAAAAAAAGTAAATTCTTCAAATAAATAAATAAGCTGATTTACCATTTGAAATATTATAAGTATGTTTAATGATTAATAGCATACAAATATTTCATACTTTTGGAATATGAAAAACAGAAAATTCAAGATTAGGAAGGGTATTCTTTGCGCAAGAGCACTAAATGTGTCATCAGCAGAGTTTATCGGTTTATAATTAGGAGAATTTAGGCACCATCAAAGAACTGTTACAAAATAACACAATAAAGCTAAGACCCTAGTCTCAGTAGATTTACAAGAGGGCAAAAAAAGGAACAAACTCACTTTTTCCAAAATTAGGGGGAAAAGCAATTATCCTCTATGATAAATGAGCCATTCTGAGATGGGAAATCAGAGCATCTCCCTGTTTCATGTATCCAGTTTGAGCATTTTCTACTCTTTGCTGCAAGCTGTTTCTTTCATCTTTCAAACACAAGAAAATTAAAGTTGTACTATTGAGGATATATGAGGAAGTCAGTCTTGGAAGCAGTGAACTACGATGATATATTACTGTAGCACTCTGATATAAAATCAGAAAGAGACTCAGCTTGAAAAAGTATACTATTGTTTTCATTTAAAGCTAGGTTTATGTGTAGGAGGAAGACACATTCTGAACAGCTCACCAAGGTAAGCAGTCTGAGGCCGGCACAGACCTTTGAGGCGATTTGACGTGAGTTGTCACGATAAACCCACACCCAGGGTATTATCAATGAGCACTGCTCTAAGAAACCAAGGTGAGACTGACAAGTGGAACCATTTTGTTACATCCTGCATTTATTTAAGCAAACCAAATGTGTAGAGATAGGAAATTAAAGCGTTATAATGTTTTACAAATACAGAAAGAAGACACAGAATAATAATACCCTGGAGACAGTGCATCTGAGCACGAGGCTTCATCACAGGAGAACACTTGCAGGGACCACTTGGGAGCCATGGCTGATGCATCCATCTGTCATTCTTGCTCTGACATCGTTCAAATGGTTTCAATAGATAAGTCAGCAATCTGCTCTTACACAAATGGTAATACTAATGATCATGGTAGCCTTGAAGGGATTGTGAGTAACTGTCTGTACATACACGATGCTCGGCTGAATGTGTTATTTCAGTGCTGCTGTACATTACGCGGGGGAAATAACGGCATATTACACAATTACTGTGACATCCACTAAAATGTGAACTAGTTTGCATAGGTTAGTCCTTTGGGCAGCACGATGTTGCTCTAGTCCACCAAGGCTTAAAGATTCACAGTGTAGAGGAAAAAATATGAATTAAAGCATTTCTACTAAAATATATTTTAATAGCTGGTGTTAACAATTTGCATAACAAAAGCCAAATTATATTAATAACGTATCATTCTGTAAGCTCCTTCATTTTAAAACATGAAGTGTTTTCTATAAAACTGGAGGCTCTCAAAGTTAGTACAATCTTGCAAATTAATCATCAACCACAATTCTACATATTTTGAAGCAAAGAGAAACCAATCTGCACAAGGATTCAAGTTCATGTTTTAATCACAGGTCAAAGAGCAAAGATTCCACACCCTGCCTGTAATACACTTGGTGCTGCTTATAAATGCTCAGCCGTTCATTGTGTGAACACTAAAGAAGGGAACTACGATGTAGTTTTCTCTTTTCCTTTAAAGTAAATCATTCTTAACAGCAACTGGATTACAAAGAAGTGTATACACTATGCAAATTGAATACCATATATCAAACACAAAAAGCATATGAAATTCCCATGAAGATACGAAAGTAACAAGGACAACTTGTAGATTTGCCCCAGGGGTCCTTCCAGGCTTGTGGATCCAGTAGTCTAAGCATCAGGGAATGATGCCCAGAGAAGCATCATACAATGTCTTGATTTTCTTGAATCAGTGCTAGTGGACAATTGCCTGGAAAGAACCTTTAATGGGTGTGGAATACTTCAAAAAGAGACTTTCATTTTAGCATTCTTCACTTGGTTTACAAGAGCTTCTTATTAACTAAAGCTTTCTCACCTCCATGTCAAGTTACCCCAACCAACCATACGCTAGCCACTTTCAGATTATCAGAAGCAAATAGCTAAGGTATAATGGATTTATGAAGTGAATTTCATTTTTGAATTCAGCCTTATAACATAATTCTTCTAATTTACAATAGGTATTTTAAATCTCAAACCTAAAGTTTATGTTTATGCATCTCAACTATATATAAATCCACAAAGAAACTTTCAGAAATAGATGAAAGAAGTCAGTATTTTCTAAAGTTCTCAACCTCTAGAGGTAAAATACAGTCATCACCTTTCCTAACCATCAGGAGCATCTCACTTCTCCACCATAAAAACACCAATAATCAAATAATAAAATATTATTATAGAATAGGCAGATGCTTGCTTGCTTGCAGAAGCTTGCTTGCTTGCTTGGTTTTCTTTCCAAGACCATAATGAATAAACAAGGGTAATCAAAAAGGCACCAATATTTTTTAATCTCTACATAATTTTGGTATAAACTATATTTACTTTATATAGAGGGTGTTATTAAAGGATCACACACAATTTCTTTAATCTTTTCATTAAAAAACATTCACTGGAGATGGGCAAACCTGAAGAAAAGATGTGCCTCTTAAGCTTCCACCGTGTGTTTAGGGAGATTTTCCTCCCAAATCCCAGAGTGTTGTTGAGCTCAACACAGACAAGATAAGGAAAGAAAGACTGTAGCGTGACTGGCAAAACTGTATGTTCGCCATCCTCAATAATGAGCCTGGCAGCAAGAGAGGGGCTGGTCTAATCGCATCCACATTCATGAAAGGTGCTCCTGGGAAGTGTGCTTGCAAATTCCTGTGTGGTCTCTGAGGTGGGGGAAGCCTGAGAAGATGCAGGGACAGTGTGGGGAACTGACAACTGGATAATTATTTCCAAGTGGGCTGCACTGTGGATGTGTAAACAATAAAAAGGAGACATGAAGACGTGCCTTGTCACAGGTTAGAAATAGAAAGCTTTCCCAGAGAACAAGAATTAGTAAAAACGCTCACTACAAAAACTTACACCACAAGCGATATATTCGGTTGCTATGCTCTGCTCAAGAGAGAGATGATCCATGTAAGTTCTGTTTTCGGAACCTTTTAAAAGCGTATCAAACTGCCCTTGTGCTTTAATCAGGTTTGAGAACACATCACAATTAGAAAATCAGGTGCATGCTCTCTGTGCTTGGGCATTTACAGCCCTCTTTAACTTGATTTTTAAAAGACTTGTTTTTTTAAAACCCTTCTTGAGCTGTCACATTATGTAGGATATAACTGTTGCCAAATTGAAAACAAGAGGGGCGGTGTGTGGAAAGGGGAAAAGGTGTTTGAGAATGTAGTCTTGAAAATGATGCTGTAAAAATAGCACTTTGGTTTTATACATATATTGTTTTCTGTATTTCTGCTGAGATGCTTAATATCCTGACAGACTTTAATAACAGTGACAATACCATCAAATTATAGCATCAGGAATGTGTGCAACTTGTTGTCCCTCGGTCTTTATTGTAAAATAACTCCCCTCTAGTTAAATTCTGATTAGTTCTTAATTCCTAAAGGCTGGAAGCAGAAGTATCTTGCTATGCAAACATTATGTGGAGCTTAAAATTTGGGGTAAATTACTCCCCAAATAAGTATTGACTTTTACATTCAGTGAATCTGATTTTAAAATAAGTGGAAGAGAAAAACAATGAAACATCAAGCTGTTACTTTATGACTACTTCCCCATTATAATCATCATTTGAAATTGGATTCCTTTGAGCTTCCTATAAATGTGGTACTTATCAAAAAGTGTACCCATCCCACATTTAGTCTGCAGATTTAATCAGCAACTACTCTCTTATAATCACAAAAAGTAGTCTGTCTGGGTGAAATAATAAATATTTATTTAATGGTATAATAAAACTAAGCAAGCTTGTTGCCCTCAGTTTTAATGCAAAGGAATTTTTGCAAGAATATTCCAAGTTCTGCTTGTTTTCATAGGTTTGTGTATAAGACACCAAAACCAGTATGGGATTTAATCAATTGAATAGCAACTGATCATTTCAATGACAGAAAATCAGGCAAGCTGATTATGTGGTGATCTGTAAAACCCCCTCAAATAACCTCTAGTTATTTGCCTGAATTTTTCTCCTCTCAGTTTTACATCAGTGTCATATAGTATGTTGCTTGAGTGTAATAAAGCTTATCTAATTAACCTTTTAGCATGATAAAAATGAGACTACAGATTTCAAAACTATGTGCTTACTTTTCAAAGGTGTAAATGAATTAATTTTTGCCTTTGGACTAATAAACATTTCAAGAAAAGATGTTTTACAGCTTATTTTGTTAATTTCTTTGAATATATCATTAAAGCAGATATCCCCAAGGCCCATATATTTGATACATGTTTATAATTACATTTTGCTTTTTCAGTTTCATCACAGCTGTAGAGTCAGACCCTACATGACTGCTACCCTGTTGCAAGTCTCACTAATGGCACAATCAGAAAAACCCAGAGTTGCTGATGGGCATGAATCTCTCCAGTGATCTTGACTGTGGACTCCAGGTAAAAACTTCATGATGTGATGGTCATGCCTGTGAATCCAACAAGAGCCTGCAAAGTCACTCATTTGAAAATTAAAATGTGACAACGATTTCTTTTTTAATGAACAATTTGTCAAATCTCTGGTGACATCCCCCTCTCACTTCCAAATGTGATTTAGAAAATAAAAACCAGAAAGTGGAAAGGAAGTCTTTCCATTAAGCAATTTCAGTAGCTAGATTTCCATCCCAGAATCTGAATACTGTTTTCCCAGAGAAGAAACCAGATCACCTGTCTCTCTGTGTGTGCAGCTGGTAATCTTTTGTTCATTGGTTTCTCCCAGCACACTTCATATTCCAGCTTTGTCACTGGCTTCCAGGAAGTTTTCTTAACTTTTAAGTCAACAGTGGCATTAAGTTAATGGAAGCTGTTCAATAAATGCCTAAATCACTTATTTGCTAGCGTATACATCTATGTTCTAAGGTGTAAATCCTTCAAAACTAGAGTGCAATGCGGCAGGAGAATCTCAAGCAACTTTTCAAGTTATGCTTTTCTGCTGAGCTGGCATCTAGAGGGTAGGGCTTTTAGGTATCGGCCACACTTTTTGTTTGAGTAACAGGAACAGGGCAGTGCAGCTGCCTATGTTACAGAAGCTTGAACCTACATGACATGCAACAGGGTAAAGGCTATTAGTATTAGGGAAATAACATAGATGACCTTAAATTTTGCCCTTTGCAGAGCAGCTGTGAAGTTATTTGGTCCTGACATTCTATGGAGCCAAGCGTGTACTTAGGTTCATAGAATGTAAATGGAGAATAGGATATGCCTCGGTACAAATGAGAAATAAATAGACCCAAGTCGGCCCAAGGAACAAGGAAATTTCTTTGTTCACTGAAAGTTTCTAGATCCCTAAGGCCACCAGTCAATATAATTTTAACAGAACTGTCATTCTTCCACTGCTTACATTTATTATATTTAGGCAATTTTCACTTGAATTGGAAATTGCCTTGTGACTCAAAAGCTAAATGGTTTTTAAATTATCAGCTGTATTATTGAATTAAGAGGACTGGCTTCTGGTGATTCCAAAGTGACAGCTAAGAAGTTTCATATATTTGTGACATTTAAGGGACAATCAACATCTCTATTAAAGTTTACAAAAATATGTTTTCCCAGAAGGGTTCAATAGCCAATCAAAGGGAACCATTAACACAACTAGCAGCACCAGGTCTCCAGACCTAATTATTTGTTTATACCAATTACCAAAAATGCTGCTGTTTTTCAGCCCGGAAGTCATTCCTTCTTCCTGCGTATCTAATTGTCAAAGGAAGGATAGATTATTGTAAAATAATTGCCAAGTTGTCTTAAAAGTATCTTCTATCTTTTAAAAAGATTGGGTTTAGTATACATTAGAACAAAGCTCAAAGGGCAAGGAGAAATGATTAATTAACAAACTCAATGTAATTCGCTGGAAGCATTCCGGTTTTTCCAGTTCTCTGCACCGTGCCGTACATCCAGCCGTCGTCAATGGGCTGCACATTGACGATGTAGTCACCATCTCTGAAGGAGACTTCATCTTCATCCTGGGCACTGTAATCGTACATGGCTCGGTAGGTCCTCTGAGAAAGGAGAGATGGGGTCACACAATGGACACCAAGACAGTCAAGGCTACAAATGACAACCGCGACAAAAGGAACTACCAGGAACCTTTCGAAGCACATCTATTTCTGGAGCCTACTGTCTGTCTTGATTGTGTTCATTTCAAGGTTACTAGTCTGGCAAAAGGGGTAATATCGTGGACCAGAGCAAGCCACTAAATACAACAGCTAGCTGTCAGAAAGTAAGCTTTGAGCACTTGGAACTCTGCTCCGTGTTATGTGAGAGCCTGGATGAAGGGCATACAGTTTGGGGGGTATGTATGGCTGAATACTTCCGCTGTTCACGGGAAATTATCACAACATTGTTAATCGGCTATACCCCAATACAAAATAAAAATCTTTTTTTAAAAGTAAGCTTTGAAGCAGTAAAGCCACTCTCCCAGCTTCAGATAAGCCCAGAGACCTTAGATTATGTAGATTCTCCCCTAGTCCACATTCTTCAGAGAACAAAACCCACCATAGTGGCAGACAGGCCCAAGTCACTGCCAGGTCATTACAACCATTGGTCCCCTGGCAGAGGTGATGAACTTTACTTGAAAATTTTCTTTCTACTTTAAAATATTTTTTAAAAAAATAAAAAGAAAAATAAATCCATAATATACTCAATAGGATTTTGTATCACATAATAGGAGACATTTAACATATAAATGTCATGAATATTGAGGTACATATAATTAAATTCTTGTTATAATGAGTTGAGTTTTACTATATTTGTTTTCATTTGAGGCCAAGGATTTAGCTAATAATATCAGACAACCTCAAAATCAAGTTCATTAGTAGACTGAGGAAATTGGCTGAGATCCAAGAATTTTAGAGTGATTAGAGATTCCTTACCACCCATTAAAGGAAATAAGTCATAGACATGTGATGTATAGCACAGGGAAATAGTCAATAATATTATAATAATTCTGTATGGTACACAATCTATAAGAATACCAAATCACTATGTTGTATACCTGAAACTAACATAATATTAAAGTCAACTATACTTTTATAAATATATTTTTAAAAGGTATCTTACAAGCTGTTTAGAAGGGCCACCTATTTCTAAGGACACAGACAAAGGCCAAGAGACTGTGTCAGGAGCTTGAGAAGCAGTTTCATCACAAGATGCCAGACTGGACTAACTGGTCTAGAAGTCTGCTTCCACGTCTTCCATTCAATGAATGAGTCAGCACTCCAAGATTTCCAAGAGGAGAACTCAAAGACATATGTGGACCGTGTCATTTAGGTTTCCATGGCCATTTTGATTAACTATTTAACATGACCAAATATTTGTGCTTTTTTATTGAATGAAGACCATGGTTGACTATTTCCAATCATGAGGTAACAATGAGGACAGAATACTGGCAGAGTCTTACTATGTTTCATTGTTTACATGTTTTCACATCATGCTTTCCCTTCTCAGTGGTTTACCTCTATCCTCTACTTCCTTCTACTTCCTTAGAAGAAGCTATACAAATGGCAACACATCATCATTTATATTTTATGTAAAAAATGAACCATATTCAATCCAACTGTATTTCCATGTGCTTTTATATTCTGGAGATAAACTATGAAGACCAGGGAAGGAGGAGCACTTCAAATGGGCACTTACTAGATTTGGTGAATGCTGCATTGACCTCACAGATGACAGGCTGGTCTGATGCATGTACCCATACCCTTGAGAATGGCTTTGCTGGTAGGCTCCAGGAAGAACAGGTGCTGGACGTTAAACAGACACACACACACACACAGAATCCTTAAAATGAGCCTCAAAGTACCCATCCCAAGCCCTCAAGTAACCCCATGCTCAGCTAGACAATTCTGGAACAAAACGCCATTTTCAGTGTCATGTGAAATTTGAGCGGTGATGTTATAAGTGATCTCTAGGGTACTATAAATTTCAGTCATTAAGGGCATATATATAGGTAATCAGTGTAACATGCAATCAAATATATGTTAGAAATGCTTGTAATGCTATATTGCAGATGCTATATATTAAAACAACACAAATAACAAAAATTCCCATAATCTCTCAAAAAAATCATGTTTTCACTTGGCTGTATGATCCTTGTAGGCATTTTCCAAAATAAAAATAAGAAATTTAAAGGAATGTATAGCAAAGACTTACTGTATAGCATAGGGAACTATACTCAATATTTTATAATAACCTAGAAAGGAAAAGCATCTGAAAAAGAACAGATTTACATGTATATGTATAACTGAATCACTGTGATGTAAATTTGAAACTAACCCAACATTGTAAACCAGCTATATGTCAATTTAAAAAAAAGAAATTTAAAGGAATTTAATTGGATTTTCAAACCAGTGACAGGATATAAGTGTTTTCACAAAATACTGAATACTTAACAATAGATGCTTTCAGTATTTTGAGACATACTGCTGAATGTTACCTTTACAAAGATGGTAAACATAGTATATGTTTAGAAACAAACGTTTGTTAAGCAGTTAATAATGTCTGTACCCTTTAAAGAAAATTTTATTCAGAATATATGGATCATATATATGAATCATATAAGAATTTTATTTTGGCTATAAAGCAGTTGAATAACGTTACAAAACCTTAGATACCAAACCACTTAAATAATTTCATAAACATTAAACTTCTACATTAAAAAAAAGAGAGTATTCACTTAGTCTGTGCTAGTCTCACACTAATTAATGACATTCAAAAGACATAGTTCCTGCTTTGAAGAAAACAGAATTCTAGAGAAACTAATACAGAAGCTAGATAAAACCCCACAGAAATCAGTAGTGTGTATTTGTAATCAGAATCACAGGCTATACATGAAGGTATTTTAGTAGGCATTCCCTTCACCATAGTAAAACTTGTATGATACAAGTCCTATAAAAACCCACAATAGATTGTCCTGTTTGTTCAATCCGGTTGAGTATATAAAGTAATTACAATGGTTGATTTACTCAGGACATTCTAATAAAAGAATAAAGCAGATGTAATTCTTGGGTATTATGAATAATTACTATTTTATAAGTGGCACACTCATTCTAGTGATATATGAGAACATCAAACTTTAAAGAAGTTTAATCAGAAAGTTACAAATCATTAATGTATTCTCCATATAATAGTGATATTAGGTTAAATTGAGATTTTAAAAGTAGTTCTTGAATTAATGTATATTATAATGTTGTAATGGTGTTTACTTAATGTCTTTCTAGAGAAAGCACTTAACTTGGATTGTAGTATATTTTAAAGTTAGCAAACATCAAATACTTCAGAAAATAGCACGTTTTAACATTATCAACTCAATTTAAATGTTTAATGTTAATAGATGCCAAGGATGTTGTCAAAATTCACTCATGATAAAAAATAATTTCCATAACTATCTAGACCTAATTAATTAGCTAAGTAAAAAAGCTTTTCCTTGTGTTGGAAGCAGAAAGAACTGACCACTCATTTATTTTCTCCCTTGACTATCAGGAAATATTTAAAAGACTTCATGTGTGCAGAGAGCTTACTACCCTTCCTGTCACTTGGTAAGCCTGCCTGGATGTGAACAATTTTCACTGTCCACTACATTCAAAGCATGCAGGCATTAGAGAAGGGACAAAACCAGTTGTCTTCCTATAGCTGTGATGGTCTTGGACATTTATCCTTTGCCCAGCTAAAGAAATGGCTCAGGATACTTCAGGCATTTCCTTAAATACATATTAATCAGTGACTCCAACTGCATCCCCAGGCTAGCACTTCTGGACTGGGCTTTTATCCACTTAAACAAGTCATTTCTTCATTATTATCTTGATCTATATGTGAATACTTAAGTTTAAATAAGTAACCCTTTAAAATTAATTAAAACTACAAATTAAACTCTCAATCCTTTGTCACACTATTTAACTATGATCTTTAAATTTTGATGTACAGAGTCAAGCACAATCATCCTAAAATATCTTGGAGAAAAAATCAAGAAAGGACAGTGATGAAAAAACTCTTAAATATGCTATCTCATAGTCTGTAACACATTTAAATTTACACAGGTTTAGCACCCATCAGTAGTGAAAACTCAAGAAATGTCATTTACAAGTATTCTCTAAGAACCATAAGTTGAAAAGAGACATGTACTCTAGTGTTCACTGCAGCACCATTTACAACAGCCAAGGTATGGAAGCCGCCTAAAGGCCGATCAACAGAGGGATGGACAAAGATGGGGCACGTATGTAAGCGGAATATTACTCAGCCGTAAAAAGGAATTGTGCCACGTTCAGAGGTGTAGACGGATTTAGAGACTGTCATAAGGAGTGATGTTAAGTCATAAACAGAAAAACAAATATCATATATTAATACACCTATGAGGAATTTAGAAAGGTGGTACAGATGGATTTATTTACAAAAGAGAAATAGAGTCACAGATGTAGAAAAGAAACTTATGGTTGCCAAAGGCAAAAGGAGAGAAGACTAAATTAGGCAATTGGGATTAACATATACACACTATCATATATAAAATTGATAATAAAGACCTACTGTGTAGATCAGTGAAAGTGAAGTTGCTCAGTCATCTCCAACTCTTTGCGACCCCATAGACTGTAGCCTACCAGGCTCCTCCGTCCATGGGATTTTCCAGGCAAGAGTACTGGAGTGGGTTGCCATTTCCTTCTCCAGAGGATCTTCCCTACCCAGGGATCGAACCCGGGTCTCCCGCATTGTAGGCAGATGCTTTACCATCTGAGCCACCAGGGAAGCCTATATGCAGCCTTATATGCAGAGTACATCATGAGAAATGCTGGGCTGGAAGAAACACAAGCTGGAATCAATATTGCCAGGAGAAATATCAATAACCTCAGATATGCAGATGACACCACCCTTATGGCAGAAAGTGAAGAGGAACTAAAAAGTCTCTTGATGAAAGTGAAAAAGGAAAGTGAAAAAGTTGGCTTAAAGCTCAACATTCAGAAAACTAAGATCATGGCATCCGGTCCCATCACTTCATGGGAAATAGATGGGGAAACAGTGGAAACAGTGTCAGACTTTATTTTGGGGGGCTCCAAAATCACTGCAGATGGTGACTGCAGCCATGAAATTAAAAGACGCTTACTCCTTGGAAGAAAAGTTATGACCAACCTAGATAGCATATTCAAAAGCAGAGACATTACTTTGCCAACACAGGTCCGTCTAGTCAAGGCTATGGTTTTTCCAGGGGTCACGTATGGATGTGAGAGTTGGACTGTGAAGAAGGCTAAGCGCCGAAGAATTGATGCTTTTGAACTGTGGTGTTGGAGAAGACTCTTGAGAGTCCCTTGGACTGCAAGGAGATCCAACCAGTCCATTCTGAAGGAGATCAGCCCTGGGATTTCTTTGGAAGGAATGATGCTAAAGCTGAAACTCCAGTACTTTGGCCACCTCATGCGAAGAATTGACTCATTGGAAAAGACTCTGATGCTGGGAGGGATTGGGGGCAGGAGGAGAAGGGGATGACAGAGGATGAAATGGCTGGATGGCATCACTGACTCAATGGACGTGAGTCTGAGTGAACTCCAGGAGTTGGTGATGGACAGGGAGGCCTGGTGTGCTGAGATTCATGGGGTCGCAAAGAGTCGGACATGACTGAGTGACTGAACTGAACTGTGTATATCAGGGAACTCTACTCAGTATCCTTTAATAACCTATATGAGAAAAGGTCTAAAATCTAAAAAGAATGAATATATGTATAACTGATTTACTTTGTTATACACCTAAAACTAACACAACATTGTAAATCAACTATACTCCAATAAAAATTGTTTTAAAAAGTGTTCTCTAATTTTGGCATTTAAAAATGAAGTAAAATTGCTGCTGCTGCTGCTGCTAAGTTGCTTCAGTCGTGTCCAACTCTTAGCGACCCCGTGGACTGCAGCCCACCAGGCTCCTCCGTCCATGGGATTCTCCAGGCAAGAGTACTGGAGTGGGGTGCCATTGCCTTCTCCGGAATTAAATTTATGCCTACTCAATTGTTCAAATCTGACCTCCAAAAGGAATCTGTAGCTACTGTGAAATACAGAGGGAGAAGAAAGTATTTATCCTAAACATGCATGGGTTTGAAAGAACAGAAGAGTTTAGAATGAGAAATCTCATTCTAGAGTAAATACAAACTACCTTGTCCTTATGGTCTCTCCTCACACCTTTATTGATTATTTTTATCTCCCTCTCTGGCTATAGTATTTAACACAAGTACTTTTGGGGTTATCAAACCTGTTATCTACCTTATACTTGGTACAATAAAAGATTTTTTAGGAAGCTCCTATTCGGACTATAAAAATACAACTGAGAGCGCAGAGGAATCAACTTACTAAAAGCAAATGCCTATTTAAAAGCAGGCACAAACATTGCTTTTTTATTGTTTTGCTACATGAATGTTTTTTTAATGAAACATAGGTGGAACAAGCAAAAGGAAATTTCAAGCAATAGCTCTGGAAATTGGGTTTACTCCTTAATAAAATTTGAGTAAAAGATGAGTATGAGATATTGTTCATGAAAATATGGAATTCAATCGGTTTTGCAAAAGCAAGATATTAGGCTAATTTTGCAATGAACAAGAATTTCTTAAGAAAGAGAAGAACACACAGTGCCTTCCTTATTGCACTAGTGGTCAGTCCTCATGCACACTGGTACCGATGATGGCAAAGGTATGATGGCCTTCCATCCCAAGAGTCTTGAGGTTAAGCAGTTTCTATTTCAAAACAACAAAGGCCAAAAAACAATAGCTTTCATGATACTAAGGCAACCAGAAAACATGAATCTGTGACTCAACTTCCATTTCACATTGACAAACCAGAGACTGACTGGAGATCTGGAGGCTGACTAAAGCTCTGCAGATTCGGGGCTCTATTTGAATGTCCTGTAATATTTATAAGGGTTTCCCAGGTGGCACCAGTGGTAAAGAACACGCCTGCCAATCAAGAGACATAAGAGAGATTGGGAGGGTCCCCTAAGGAGGGCATGACAATCCAGGATTCTTGCTTGGGAAATTCCATGAACAGAGGAGACTGGAGGACTACAGTCCATGGGGTTGCAAAGAGTCAGACAAGACTGAAGCAACTTAGCATGAATGCATGCATAGTATTTATAAAACCAAAATCTCTCTTCTAGTGCCCAATACATTCTTCCATAAACAGCCAACACTAATATTTTCAATTTAAGGTCTAGTCTTACAATGGAAGGAAAGAAAATCAAGGTAAAGAAGTAGACAGGAAGACCATAAAACAGAAGGTGAAAATGTATGAAGAAAAATCTTTAGGAGCCTTCAGAAATCTGAAACTAGAAAAATAAGGAAATACATGCAAACACACGAAGATTAGAATAAATGAACCAAAAAAATTTAATGAAGAAAAAGTAGAATTACCTCAATTAGCACTAGAAAAAGCACACCCCAAAATGACCCATCTTGGGGAAGTACCCAGAGTAAGCAGCAGAAGAAAAGGAGTATTATGGAGGTATCCTCCATGTGCCTGGGGATTTAAATATTTCCCCCTAGCAAAACAGAACAACCCTCTAATACAGGTGTCACTGAATTTCCACTCTATAGAATAAAAATCCAGAGGCTGGGAGGTTAACCAGGAAGGCATCAGAATAACCATCTCTGCACAGTGACCACAATAAAAGCCTCAGGTCATTACAGACAGAGAGGAGGTTTTGACAGCCTCACAATGACTACAGAATAATAGCAAATCACCAAATTTCAAATGCAGAACATAAAAATAAATATGCTGTACCGATGTCTTGGCCAGGTATAAAACCATCTGGGCTGGTTTAAAAACACCGGACTAGGTGGCTTAACCAACATCGTTTCTTTCTCACAGTTCTGGAAGCTGGGAAGTCCAAAGCAAAGCATCAGCAGATTCGGTGTCTGGTGAGGATCTGCTTCCTGATTCACAGAAGGCTGTCTTTTCACTGAGTCCTTTACATGGCAGGAGGGGGAGAGGGTGATGGAACTGTGTGGGGTCTCTTTTGTTTTTATTATTTATTTATCTATATGGGGGTGGGAGTCTCTTTTATATAAGGGCACTAATCCCATTCATGAGAACTCCACCCTCACAAACTAATCACCTCCCAAAGGCCACATTACCATCATATTGGCAGTAAGGATTTCAATATATGAATTTGGGGGGACACAAGCATTAAGTCTATAGCTACTATAAACAACATGCACACAGAAAATAAATTGGGGGTTTACTTAAAGGCATTTTTTAAAATCTAGAATAAGGAGAAAATCAGCCCTCAGGAGTTTTCCAGTAAAGAATACAAGATGCAATGAAATCATCATATTTTCTAACACCTGACTATGGTTTTATCAGCTAATACATGTCAAAGAATGTAATTAGGTTTTATCTTCCCCTGGTGGCTTAGTGGTAAAGAATCTGCCTGTCAGTGTAGAAGACCTGGGTTGGATCCCTGGCTCAGGAAGATCCCCTGGAGAAGGGAATGGTAATCCACTCCAGTGTTCTTGCCTGGGAAATTCCATGGACAGAGGAGCCTGGTGGGCCTATAGTCCATGGGATTGCGAAGAGTCAGACACAACTTAGTGGCTAATCAACAACAAGGACAAAAAAAGATCTCTATCTAGACAAGCACAGGAAAATTGCTAAACTGAATGAAGACATGAATTTTAAAGAGAAAGAATGCAGATGCTGTTAGTTTTGAAGTAAATATTAAACAATAAGCTTGATCCTATCTGGGGCTTCCCTGGTGGCTCAGATGGTAAAGAATCTGCCTGTAATGCTGGAGACCTGGATTTGATTCCTGGGTTGGGAAGATCCCCTGGAGGAGGGTATGGCAACCCACTCCAGTATTTTTGCCTAGAGAATCCCATGGACAGAGGAGCCTGGCGGGCTACAGTCCATGAGGTCACTATGGGAATAAAAGGAAGAGACAGACAGGATTCAGTTACTTGCAGTGAGTTTCAACCCTGGCTGCATATTAAATTCACCTGGAGTATTTTAAAACCAGGCTGTTGTCCATGTCTCCCTACCAGCCCGATTAATTAAATCAGAGTCTCTGGGGTGGGAGTGGGAAGGAGTGGACACTGGTGTTTTATTTTTTAAATCTTCCAGGCAATTCAAATGGGCAGCCACAATGAAGAGCAATTAAGCTACCCCCGGATTCCTTCTTCTCCACCTGAAACAAATTTAGGGGCACATGTGGCCCTATTTATGCTACTCCCAAATTCCCTCTCTCCCCCTGCAATGGACCAAATGTCTGTATCCCCACAAATTATTCATGTGTTGAATCCTAATCCCAAAATGTGGTGGTATTTGGAGATGGGGACTTTGGGGTGATTAGGTCATGAGAATGGAGCCCTCATGAATTGGATAAGTGTCCTTATTTGTGCGGGCAAATATTTAACCCAGGACTCAAGGAACAACTGGGGATTGTGGGAAGAAGCTTGCTGCAGGATAACTGAGGGGCTAACATGTGACACTCCCGTGAGGCAAGCACCAGGTGGCACCAATGACAGAGGGGTAGACAAAGTCCCCACTTTTGGGGGTCTTGAGCAGGGCAGGGCCATCTGAGAGGAAATGTAGACTGCAGGCAAAAAATGTCTTTCCGATAATACAATTTCCCTTTCCTCCCCAGAGAAGACTTGTTTCCTAATTGGGTTCATATAGATAGTGCCTCCCTGTGGGGCAAAAGTTGGACAGGTTTGCTAGATAATCTGTGATCATCTAACATGACTTACATAAGCTTAGCCCTTCTCAGCTGCGACACACAACCTCTGTGTGCTCAGCATCTACCTGGGCTTGCACCCACGACCCGTTGCCATATCTTCCTTGGAACTCAGAGGGTGGAGGGGCACAAGGAATCGGCATCCTTGCCACATGAAGCCCATGCTGCCTGCTGTGTTGTGGGTATAAAGGCTTCTTTGTTTTCTTACCAGCTGGATTTATAGAAGTGTGACAAGACAGCCCTGCAGCCACACTGTGCTTTGGGATTGCTTGATCACTTGATTAAACAGTAGCAATCTGTGATTATATTTTCTTTTGCATATAATTTTTTCCTGGAGGTAACAGTTAACCTCTTTTATTATTCACACTGTTCTAAGCATTTGGAATACATTTTTAAAAACTATCTGTGCAAAATCAAAAATTATCTCTCAAGCCAATGCTACATTCCTAACAATTTCTCCTCCATGTCATCTTTAATTTTCTAGTTGTATGTGAATTTTATTACCATAAGGTAATGTAACTCTCTTTTAGGAAAATGCAGTACACATGAAGATGTTCAAGCACCTAGATACAAGCCTCTGTGAAACCTAACAGGGGAAAGATGTAACACAGGAATACAAAATATAAATACAATAAATTTGAATAATATAAAGGAAATGCTTACAACTAGGGAGACTAACTCAGCTTGCTTTTCAGGTTTGCACTGATGGTTCTGCTTCCCAGGAGCCCCCTTGGTCTTGGGTAAACTGGCACAGTTGGTTCCTCTCCTTACACCATGCATGGCCCTGTGCCTAGTGTTTCACGTACACAAACTGGTGGAATCATCACCACTTTACAGATAGTAAATGCCCACTTTACAGACAGGAAGTCCAAAGGTTAGCAAGACTCAGTAACTTGGTCAAAAATATCAGAGCCACATAGGAGCTAGTATTTAAATGCTAACAATCTGACTCCAGAAACTAAACTCTGGGCTGTACCACATCAACATGATCATGGGCAAAATGACAAGATAGCAAAAGATGAATCTACAAATATGCATTATGAATTCAGAAACGTGGAAGAGCTCTACGGTGTGGAGAGGAGCTTCTAGACATGGAGACGGCATGACCTTAAGTCAGAAGAGTCAGCATCAACCACACACTCCCACCAGCGGGGCAGACGGGAGTGAGAGGAAGGGGAAGAAAACAGAACGAGGTCTAATGGGGAGAAGCACGAGGCAGGCTTCGTATGATCACAGAGGCAGCTCCAGTTGTCACTGACTTTTTGTGGTAAACGTAGGGTACAAGCTCCACAAGAAGTTCCCATGTCTGTGGCTGATGAGGTGTGTCTGAACATCCCTGGAACAAATCATAGTGAGAGTAATTCATTCACTTTTGGAAAAGCAAGCTGAAATCACTGACAGTACCATCACTTCTGAAGCAACAGCTTTGAGATGTCTTTAAGGGTCATCCTGGCCTCTGATAAGTCTCTGAAGTGTGCATGCGGATGTGTGTTTAATCTTCTTCCTGTGGCCAGTACTATCCTACGTTACCCAGGGTGACTACATTCAGTCACCTTTCCCCGTTTGAATAATTTCAAGTCTATGTTCAAGTCACATCTCTTAACATGACTTGAACTGCTTTTCCAGCAAGCAGCAAAAACCCCCCATCATGATGCCACCTAACAATTTTCAAAATCATCCTGTAGAAACAGCCTGAAAAATGTGACTGCCTCAAGTCATCATCAACATAGTGACAAATCGATTCCCACAGATGTATCAAGAATCTAGCCGAAAATACAATTAAGCCCAGGACGACCTAAACATTTTCTTCCCTAAACTTAAATGACAGACTTAAAATGTTGCTTCAATCAAATATGTTGGCTAGTTAAATATTCCTAATTACTTGTTCACCACAAAAGGAAAAATAGATATGAATTATGTACTTTTCAGAAGCATACATACATACATTTGGCCATTTTATTTATATATTTGGCTTAGTTTTCTCAAGTAAGAACTTCTGAAATATTGTTTTGGGACTCTGCAATTCCTAAATGTTGAAAAAGACACAAAATTAGTTATATGTTAAATTATCTTCCAGCTAAACGTAATTAGTCTCAAAAAACCAGAAAAGCAATACGTTTTGATTTCAAAGCTAACTGTTTTTTCTCTGGAAAACTTCAGTCTGTGAATGACTGAACTGACAGAACTGAGCTGTGACATAATGTGGTTCAAATAGAAATAGAATGCTTTGGATGAAGAATATCTGGTATTTTGCTTCAGAATAATCTAGTCAACTCATTCCTACATTTACATTTGAATTTCAACTTGCATAGTTTTTTTTCTGAGATGTATTTCTAAATTTTAGCTATCAAAGCCAGAATAATCTCCCCAACTATAACCATAACCCAAACCACAAATACAAGCAGGGCTGTCACTGATGGAAAAGGAAATAATTTCTGCCCCAAATTAAAGAGTCTTTAATAATATTCTCAAGGCACAAAATCCACATTGCACATATCTGTATCTACAGCCACATGCACACAGTCCTCCAAAATAAGACAAAAGAAAAAAAAAGAAGAAGGAATGCACACTGTGGATATGTATGTGGTTTCCTGACAAGAACTATACAATTTGGGGCAGTTCTCTCATAAGATGAAAGCAATAAAGAATTTAAGGACAGCAGGTAGATAGGGACACTGTTTCCATTTAGGCAAGCCATACCACCAAGACTAGCTATTGCACGCAAATTATGCCATGACTGAAAAGTCATCTCACAGCAAATCCCAATTTTTCTCAGTGACCACTACTGCTGACATTGTGTAAGTCAATCTTACATAGCAAGATTCACCATTATTCAAGTACAATGAAAGAAAATCTCATTACGCTATTGAAGAAGCAATTCTGTAAATACTTATTGGATCAATATATGTAATATATTCTTAAAGATATAAAACTGGACTATGCATTTATTCTAGTGCCAATAAGATGCTAACTCTTAAGGAACATCATCAGTCCACGAGGACTTCCTGAATAGTTTTACGTTAGACTGCCTTAGTAACAAGCTACATTAAATATCACATCTAGATACCGCTCAGTATTGATTACACTTGCGAATAAGCAGGCATGTTTTTCAACCAATGAAAAAACATTTATGCAACTGATGCAATGTGCCTCTGATATGATTTGAAGATAGAGAGATGTGGAAAACTGAATGTCAAGGATTGTCTGGCTTCCAAGCTCTAAGTTCAAGGTAAGTGGTGGGGGCCAGAGAAATAGACAGGTATGAAAAGTCCCAGTCAGGTAGGAAGGTGAATAAGGGGTCATTGTGATCAAGGCACACGTTTATAAGCACACTGAGACAGGCTCTAGGAAAGTGCCTGACAGAACAGTAAATAAATTCGGTGTACAAAGGTCAGGTATATGGTGTAAGATAAAGATCAAGAACCAGAATGTCTGAGAAATGCAGCATAAACAGAGCGTTTGGGAGGAGGGCAGAGATCAGACAATAAGAAATAGGACATTGGTCACAAGAGAAGCAGCGCATAACAAGGAGCCTGGATGGCAGGAGCTAATGAGAAAAATGAAGGCCAGAAACTCGATCCATTGCCCAGCTGTATCAGCCTGTGGACATTTTAAGTAGTTTCTGTAAAGTCCCAATCCAACCCCTATGACCTACTAGCCTGGGGCTTGGGGCGGGAGGATGTGGGCACCTGGATGAAATAGGAAGTTGGGGGAGAACAGGGAAATTTGTGACTACAAAGATAAGATTACATCTTGATTGTTTTATGTGTAAGACAGAAATGTAAATATATATGTACACTCAATCTATTACCCAACTTGGACCTCAATTTTGATTTATATAAAAACCAAAACTACCACTTCCCATCTTCATTGCTAATGTTCAACAATACTTAATAATAGATAATAATAAAATACTAAACAGAAAGCAAGAATGCCCAGTCTCTCCTTTACATGTAGCCATTTACGATTTATAAAGCTCTTTCAAAGCTTACTCATTTGACACAGATGCTATAGCCACATTTATATCCTTCTTGATGATCAAACCTTCTTCTTCCCAATCAACTTAGCTTCACAGGAAATATATTTTTAAAGTTTTATTGTTTGCTACTTCAAGTGTCAGATGGTTCTCCTTCAGACACATATGGAATCCTTTGATTTAATTTTGGCAAATCAATGAAAGACACATGTGTATCTTGGAACAAGTGCTATTCATTAGTATTTGATCCTTTCCCCAACTTCACACTCAGAAAAGGAAACTTATGACGTTTCTTTCATTCCAAGTCTATTGATACTAGGAATATGAGTCTCTCTAAGGAATTCAAATTCAGTCAGAGCCCTGAACCTTTTTCTTGGGGGAGCAACAGAACTAAAGAAAAGTTTGTAACAATCTACATTGCGTGTTTTTCCCCCCCAGGCTAGATGTACTGACTAAATGGCTAAATATAATTATGTAATATTCTACTAACTGGATTTTATATTATAAAGGAATCATTTGTTTTCCTATAGATTCGTTTCACCACAGAAATTCAGTATTTCAATCAACTCCTTAAACCTTCCTAAACTTAAAGTGAAAGTGTTAGCTGCTCAGTCACGTCCAACTCTTTGTGACCCCACAGACTGTAGCCCACCAGGCTCTTTGTGACCCCACAGACTGTAGCCTGCCAGGTTTCTCTGTCCATAGAATTCTCCAGGCAAGTGGGTAACTATTCCTTTCTCCAGGGATCGTCCCAACCCAAGGATCAAACACTGGTCTCCCGCACTCAGGCAGATTCTTTACCATCTGAGCCACCAGAGAAGCCTTAAACTTAAATGAAGATATTAAACAGATTTTGACAGATTCTAGTAGACATCTCAAAACTGGATGGGAAACAACACTCAAATACACAGAAGGGAAATAATATAACTGGGATTCTCTTATTGAATGTACTTTATTTACAGAAGTCAGGCTGGGAAGGATTGGATTTTTTTTTCAGGGGATTAAGGGTTGTCAATCAGTAATCACAAAACTGAATTAGTGGCAAAAATAGAAATCCTGGAAAGCTTATTTTAAATGAAGGCAAAGAGTTTAAAATCCAGAGTGTATTTCCTTGTAGGCTGTTCTGGTTATCTAATTTTAAAAATGCTCATCACTGAAAACCAATAACATGAACTTGGGACAGAAAACCATCTATAAATCATAAACCAGAAATCTTCAGTGGAAAAACAGAATCAACAGAAAAAATTAATGTGAATACTGGGCAAAGTATTGTGACTTTATGGACACTATTCATATTAACAGATATTTAGAAACACTGCTGACTGGATACATACCCATCCCTTTAAAATACATTAGCAGTTTATTATTGTGCCTGCGTTTAACATTTCTGTTTCCTGTTTCATAGCAAATTAAGCTCTCCATGATGTCTATTGTTCTTTAGGAACTTAAAGCAGATCCTAGTGGTCTTCACTGAGCCTAGGAAAGCGATGACTTGTTCAAGCTCTTCACCAACCAAGCGCTCCTGGTCCTGTTCCAGGCACCGGAAGGAAAGCCACATGGTCCATTCAATTCTCTGACTCCACGTATTTCATAATTAAACAAGAAGCTAGAGTACACCAAGAGAGGGGCCATAAAAGGCATGAATTTCAGAATTCTGATGGGCACTTCTACTCTATTGAGTCCCTACTGAGAAGAGATGTCCTCAATAAACAAAACACTGAGAGAAAATTATTTATATGAGAATGGAAGTGTTAATGTAGGAATAATTTACTGATGTCTTCATTATGAAAGGTCATTAGCTGATTCAGGTATTGTAATAAACATAGGTCTCAATGTTACATTCTGGTGATACATTCTACATGACTTCTTTTTTAAAAAATATAATAGGCTACATTCAAGTCAAATTAACTTTAATTAACACTAATAAATTAAAGACTAATGCCAAGTTTTAGAGATTTAACACATGCAGCAAAGCTGTTTAAATTTCAGATCAAATTTAAGTAGAATATATTTATATACTCTACAATATACATGAATGTCTAATATGAGGTCTAAACTGCACCTACAGTTTACAGTACTGTATTACGCACTTTAAAATATTTTAAAAGGGTAGTTCTCATGTTAAGTGTTCTTATCACAACACACAAATGTACACACAAAAGAACACAAGGAAATTTTTAGAGGTGGTATACATGTTCATCACCTTAATGTAGTGACAGTATCACAGACATATGTGCATGTCTGAACTCATCAAAATTTATAGATTATATAGGTGCAAAATTTATATGTCAATTATGCCTCAATACAGAGAAGGCAATGGCAACCCACTCCAGTACTCTTGCCTGGCAAATCCCATGGACAGAGGAGCCTGGTAGGTTGCAGTCCATGGGGTTGCAAAGAGTCGGACACGACTGAGTGACTTCAATTTCACTTTTCACTTTCATGCATTGGAGAAGGAAATGGCAACCCACCCCAGTGTTCTTGCCTGGAGAATCCCAGGGACGGGGCAGCCTGGTGGGCTGCCATCTATGAGGTCGCACGGAGTCGGACACGACTGAAGCGACTTAGCAGCAGCAGCAGAGCTTAAAAAAATATAGAGAGAAAACTAAAGCAAAGCAAAGGGATAGTTATGAGTGTGTGTGGGTTGAGAGATTTCAAGGCAGAGCGATCAAGGAAACCCTTTCTGATTTGTTGTTGCTGTTGTATAGTTGTATAAGTCATATCCAACTCTGTGACCCCATGGACTGCAGCATGCCAGGATTCCCTGCCCTTCACTATCTCCTGGAGCTTGCTCAGACTCATGTCCATTGAGTTGGTGATACCATCCAACCATCTCATCCTCTGTCACCCACTTTCTGATTAGTTGACATTTAATCAAAGACCTGAAAGAAGTGAGCAAACCACAGAAATATCTGGGATAGACTGCTCCAGACAAAGGCATCAGAGATTGCAAAGGCCCACATGTGAGAACACCTAACATCAATAGCTCAGAGGTCTGTGTGGCTGGAGCAGGTAGTCCAGGAGAAGATGAACAGGGGACAAGACCAAGGGCCAGACGATTTGACACGCTGCAGACTGGATCTCAGTTTTTAGACACAGTGTGATTGAAGCCATTATATTATTTTGAAAAAAGATGTAATGAGATCAGGTACAAGTTTTTAAAGGTCACTGGCAGCTGAGTGGTGGCCAGCCTGAAAAAGTAAGAATGGAATTACAAAGACCAGGAGCCAGTATCTGCAATCTCTAGGAGACAGAATGGTGATCCTCTTGGGGTGCAGTGGACGTGGTGAGACATGGCTGGATGAGACATAAATACATTTTGAAGACAGAGTCAACAGGCTTACAGATGGATTAGATGTGAAGTGAGAGGAAAAAAGGTAATGGGCGAGGCCAGGGTTTTTGCCTCAGTACTGAGGTGAAGTGTTGTGTCATCAGCTGAGCTGGTGAACAAAGGCAAGAGCAGATGTTTGTTTTGTGGGGAAGATAGGAAGTAAGATTTTGGTTCTAGACATAAGATTTAAGATGCCTAGTAAATATCCAGCTGTTGACTATTTTGTCTGGAGTCTAGGAGTCTTAGAGTAGGAACGAAGGTGCTTAGGTTTTGATGTTTCTGCTCTTCTACACAAATGACAAATGTTAACACTAAGAGTAGCTGTGATATTTGAAATAAAAATCCACCAGGCTGTCTCTACACCATTAATCCCTCCCGAAGACTAAGACCTTGTGGTCATTTGATGCCCAAAGAGTCAAGACTCTTGGTAAAATCTAGATTATTCAAAGCAAAATGGATGCTTAAGCGCATTAAACTTCCAAGGCAGAGACTCGGTGGCTTACCAGGCTACGTAACTGGTCCTCTAAATTGCCTCTACGTTTCCTGCACAATGAAGTCCAAGGAAACATGCAAAGAAACCATATTCAATTATATTCAGCAGAACTCTGCCTCTGAAGAGACAGTGGCTCAGCAGCACCCACTCTCCAGCTCTGGCTCATCTCTTAGATGCACAGTCCCCGGGCTTAATGTATGCCAAATACATTAAGTTTCCAATGTGCTATATTCTCTCTCACATGCTCCTTCTCTGCCTAAAACACTTCTTTCCCATCAGTCAGCCTGGCTGATTCTAACTCTCCATTACAATGCCTTCATGAGCACAATGGGTTCACGCATCTGGTTCACCCACCAAAAAGCAAGTTCACTGATGACAATAACCTTATCTTTTATATTTGTGTTTCCAGAATCTCACAAATATGGGAGATACTGGATAAATGTTTGGTTAATGGACAAATGGAATTATGGGTGTTTAACCAGGGCTGCTGGCTATCTAGTTGGTGCACTGCCGTCTTGGCACATCTACAGACCATATACTGAGAATTCCAGAAGGTATTGAAGCATCTCTTGCAACCTAACCTCTTTTGAGGATATATTATATGGAATGGAATGCTATAAAGCACAGCCTAGCTGGGACTGTCCCAGAATTCAGAAACTTGTTTTCCATCACTTAAGGCAGAATGAGGATTCTCGTCCAATAAGATCCTTCCAGAGCAAAACGGAAAAGTTCACAAGGCTGAGACATTGAGAAGGTCGGCTTTGAAAAGTGCATCTGCTTTTCCTCCCCATCACACGCCCATCCCCTTTATGCTCCAGAGGAAAACAGAAACACACAAAATGCCTGAAGCAAAACTGAACTAGAAGAGTAAACACTGGGTGAGATGGCAAACACATAAAAATATAAGTAATACAAAACACTGTGAATTAAAAGAAACCAAAGAAATACAAAGCAGTACCAGAAGGCAAATACATGTTGCCGGCAAGTGACCTAAAGACAAACACAAAGATCAAAGAAAACCTTGCAGTGAAATAAGCAGAAATCATCAGGATTATTCCCACTCAAGGAAATGTGTGTCAAATGAAAATAAGTTAACCTAATCTAGTACCAAAAGGCAATAAAGATAATTTCAAATAATACCATTCAAGAATCAAAACAAAATTAGATGACATTTAAATAAAAGCCTCCTTTATTGAAGCAAGGCAACAGAGTAGAGATGGAAAATGCAAGCCCTTTGGTAACGTAATATCTTAGAAAGTAGACCTAAAACTAAAGAAAGCCTAAAATAATCCCATAAGAAAATGAAAATATTCAGCAATCAAAGCAAGATGGGAAAATATCATGAGAAGTGCATAACTACAACAATGATAAAAACGCAAAGGAGAAGGTTGCTATGTTAATGCTCATGAAAACCAAATGTGAGTGATGAAAACATTGTACTTCTGCCTCAAGGAAATGAGCTGATTGTTTAACCCTTTGTCCTAACAACCTAAATTTCCTGTAACTCAGAAAAAGGACCCCAAAACTATAATTCTCATAACTGTCCAGTCATTCAATACACAAAGTAAAGCAGGTCACCTTCAGGACATAAACACATTCTCATACATAGAAAAGAAGACAAAGAAGAAAACAAGAGTTTATTTCAATTATGGCACTTGGCTTAGGAAATGTAAAACATCTTAGAAAAGCTACTTGTTACAGAAGTGGAATCTGAGCCGGGTAAGATCAGGTGACCTCCTGAGACCCCAGACCGAGGAGTGCGAGAGTGGGATGAAGCCTCCTGCCTCTGCACACCGTTCTGTCCACCACAGGATAAGCTGCTACCATACACGCCATCTCGACAGCAGGGAGTCAGCCCAACATGAAAGGTCACATCTCTGGGACATCAAACTTTTTATCATATGAAATTCTAATCTAAATGGAAAGAAATCAGTAAAATCTGAAATAAAGAAAAAGATGGCATCTCTAAATAGAAACATTCTCTTTTTTCTCCATCTTACCAATAATAAGCATTGTTCTAAAGTCCCTTCCAATTTTCAGAATAGTATTTAAACAAATGTATGTGTTTTAACTGAGGACACTAAAGGTTTTCATCAAACCGCTGTCATCACCATGAAAGTTACCTCCTTCTACAGACTCACTCAGCACCTCCTGACCAGGGCCCAGCACAGCATGCATTTCAAAGGGGACCCCAAATTTCAAAGCAACCAGGACCTCATGGGTACTACTTCTTTGCCTCCCCATCAGAAAAGAAACTATCCTGGGAATGTTTCCACTTTCAGGTCTTTTTTTCTCTCTTTCAGCTATGCTTTAATGTCATTGAAACATATCAAAACAAAAATGGAAGGCTTTTCTTGAAGGCCTTGCATAACAAAATTTCATATTTTTTAAAAAAACATACATATATTTATATATGCAGTTCTAATTTTCAGATATTAATATTTTGTACACCTAAAATTAATACAACTTTATATGTCAATTATATCTCAATTGGTTTAAAAAATGGAGTGGAATAAGTGGGAAAAAATTCATTTGACCATTTCATTTATTCACCAAATATTTGCCGAGTGCTTATTCTAAGATCTAGAGACAGAGTAGTCATAGTAAACAAACCAGCCAATATCCCAGCCCTGGGTTCGATCCCTGGGTTGGGAAGATCCCCTGGAGAAGGAAAAGCTACCTAGTGTTCTGGCCTGGAGAATTTCATGGACTGTATAGTCCATGGGGCTGCAAAGAGTCAGACACAACTGAGCGACTTTCACTTTCACTATGGGCATCTATCCTAGTTAGGAGAGACAGACAAGCACATAAACAAATAAATATATATCTCAGGTGATGTCGAGTGCTATGAATAAAGAGCAAAGAGTAAAGGGCCAGACAGAATGGGAAGCAGTCCTGTTTTATATCTGGTAGTTAGACAGGGTCTCTCTGATCAAGCGATCCTGAGCAAAGATATGAAGAAAAATAGGTCTAGACAAGCAAACAGCTCAGGTGCAGTGGGAGGGAGAGTGTTTCAAGCTGGGGGCACACGCAGGTGCAAAGGTGGGTAAAAAGCAGGGAGACTGGGATGGGGAGAGAGGATGAGTGAACCAAGAAAAGCAGGAAATGGTTCAGGGCGGCAGTCAGGGCCCAGGTCCGAAGAGGGCCCTGTAGGCAACAGCAAGGATTTGTGTTTTATTCAGCATGAAATGGTAGCAGAAGAATGATGTGATCTAACTGGTATTAGATTTAGGTGTTTCCTAAAGAGCCTCATCCTTAGGAATCATCTTTAGGAATGCTCAGTGAGCTTGCAACGATTCTTAAAGGCTAAAAACTGCTGAGTTTGACAGTACAGTAGTTCATGTCAGTACATGTAACTCATGTCAGTACAGTAACTCATGTCCTGGTGATACAGTTCAAAGCACCCTGAAATGTATGCTTGGAATTCTCAGTGGATGCTGGATCCTAAAATTTGAATGGGTGAAAGCATGTCTGCAAAGCAAAGAATGTGAACAGGAAGAAAAGTATGAAATTCCTGAAGGACCACAGAAAAGCAGGCTCAACAGAGAACAGCTGTTGTCAAAGCTGTTTGATGGATGTTACATCTATTTTGGGGGAACCTTCAAACACCATCCAAAGGACAACCTTATTAAGCTTGTCGCTGCCGGTGGGGGCCAGATCCTCATTAGAAAGCCCAAGCCAGACAGTGATGTGACTCAAACCATCAATAGAGTTGCGTACCGTGCCAAACCTGATTCTGATCAGCGCGTCTGCACACAGTATACCATCTATGAGGACTTGTCTAATCATCGCCCAGAAAGGGTTCAGCAGGGCAAAGTCTGGATGGCTCCTTCCAGCTGGTTTATAGATTGTGTGATGTCCTTTGAGTTACTCCCTCTTGACAACTGAACTCGTACAGTGTGATAACCTAGTGATTGCACTGTTTTCATCAGTCACATTTTTACAAATAGGTAGACTCATTCATCGGAGAAGGCGATGGCACCCCACTCCTGTACTCTTGCCTGGAAAATCCCATGGACGGAGGAGCCTGGTAGGCTGCAGTCCATGGGGTTGCTAAGAGTCAGACTCGACTGAGCAACTCCATTTCCACTTTTCACTTTCATGCATTGGAGAAGGAAATGGCAACCCACTCCAGTGTTCTTGTCTGGAGAATCCCAGGGACAGGGGAGCCTGGTGGGCTGCCGTCTATGGGGTCACACAGAGTCAGACATGACTGAAGTTGACTTAGCAGCAAAGAGCCTCTGGCTACCAGGTGGAGAAGAGACCAAGGCAGAGAGGGCTGGTGGCTTGGGGTGGCAAGAACAGAAGCTGGAAACTCATCTGGAAACTTCTGTGATGACTGGAGGCAAAGAGGGCAGCAGCTGAAATGGGGGAACGGCGGGGGCCAGGGGTAGAGGTGGGCCATGCAGTCAAATTCTGGATGTGTTCGTCCCAGGCAAGCTGACAAGATCTGTTAATGATCTGGATGTGGATGTAAGTAAAACACAAGGGTGGAGGATGATCCCTAAGGATGTGAAGTTAGTATCTGGAAAGCCGCAGTCGCTACTTAGCAACCCGGGGGCCTGGAAAAGTAGCAGAATGTTGTGGAGAAGGTGAGGAGGCACTTTTGGACTTATTAGGTTAGATATGTCACTGACTGTTTGAATACAGACATAAGGTACCAATGAGTAGAATATGATTTGCTTCACTTAAAATTAGAAGCATATTCTTAGGTATCCCCAAATCTTTTTGAATTAACCTAGATATACTGTGGGTATGCCACTGTGTTAATGTTATCAAAACTTACTGGTACATCTACACTTTTGCTTTATATATACCTCAATATCAACTTTCCAAAATTGGAAATGTCACCAAACACAAGCCTTTTAACAGGTGACTAAGAATGACAGGTTATAAACACCTCCAAGGAGTCAGCTTTTCTTACAAGGCATTATTTAAGTTATGGAGACACTCTCTCCTGCCAAAAATCTTCCTTCTGCCACCTTTCACGGAGTCTGATGTCCCTCCACTTTAAAAAAATGTAATTATTCTCTCTTAACCATGTGCTGCTGCTGCTGCTAAGTCACTTCAGTCACAGACAGCAGCCCACCAGACTCCCCCGTCCCTTTGTTACTCTTACTCAAATTCCATTATAAATATAATAACATTTATGTATACTTTCTTTCAATGGAGACATGTCTTATTCATTTTGGCAGAGTGTAGGGTCTTCTTGCTAGAAATAATTAGAAAGTAGTGGGGGCTTGAGAGGAGGAAGAGAAGATAAACCAACAACAGTGGGTTTTTAGATGAGCCAACAGAATCGGAGACAAGTGCCAAACTCCTCCCTGGCACAGACGGAGCTGAGAAACCTGCAGGAGGGGGCTCAAACTCTCCTTCTCCACACAGATGAATCCAAGACCTGATCACGGACACAGGTGATGACTTCCCATTTATCTCCAGTGCAGCCTCTTCCTCTGGACTCTAACTGCCTGTTCAATGCCTCCATTTGAATGTCTCACTGATGCACCACTTCTGTGTTCTGTTCTGTCTCTGAGAAACATTATTTTCCCAAAGCCCACTGGCATAGTTCACTTCCATTTAGCATTCACATCTCAGCTCAAATCTTCCTTCCCTGAGGAAGGCTCCCATGACATCAAGGCCAGATGGAGTACCCCCTTGTGGCCCCCACGTGCTCCCCTCCCAGCACTTACTCTGTTCATAATTACAGATTACTTGGGTAAGTATCTGCTCAATGTCAGGGTCTTCACCAGACTCCAAACCCCTTAGAGCAGATGCATATCTCTGCTGCTCACTGCTATGTACACTGCCAGATCTGAGCTCTTGGCTGATGCACAAAAAGCACTCAAACATTTGGTGATTAAATGAATGAATGCTGTGTTTGTGTGTTCAGACATGAAGTTAAAGGGTCCCTGATGAAGCAAAGACTCTAAGGTGGTGCATCGCTTTTGTGAGAGACATCAGTTCTACCACGTTGAACTGAGAAAGTTAAATAAGGTTGATGGAAATTTATTCTTGTATTTGCTTTGGGTTTTATTTATCTTACCAGGCATCAATATTATTCTGTACTTCTGTAGAGTCACAGAGGACATGGAAGAGAGAAATCAATAGCCCCAAGCCAAAAATTAAAGTTACTGAATCCTTTGTTAGATAAGCAGACACTGAAAGAGGAGCTCTCACACCTTTATCTTACCTACAAGAAAAAAGCACTAGTTCATAAACATTAGAAGCATAGAGGAAGGAGACTCTTAAAAACTTTCTACAAAGATCAAGCCAAAAAAAAAGAAAAGTCAAACTCATAGAAACAGATAGCAGAACAGTAGTTGCCAGAGGCTGGAGGAAATAGGTAGAAATTGGTAAAAGTGTACAAATTTTTGCTACACAATGAATAGGGTACAAGAAGCTAAAGAATAACACAGTGACTATAGTTGATAACACTGTGCTGTCTGAAATTTGTTAACAGAGTAGAATTTCAGTGCTCTTGCCAAAGGGAAAAAAGAAGATATATTTGTGAGGTAATGGATATGTTAATTAACTAATTGGGGAGAATCCATTCACAACGTATCATATATCAAATCATCATGATGTACACTTTAAATATCTTACAATTTTATATGTCAATTATACCTCACTTTATCTGAAATTTTAAAAAGAAACATCTTTCTACCAAGCTAAGGCAAGTCTGAATGTACAATTTAAGATTATTGACTGTAATTGATTTTCTTCTCAAAGGGGTTTTTCCTATCAGTGCAAAAAAAAAAAAAAACAATTACTCAATTGCAAGAGATTTCATAGCTTCATTGGGTCCATAGTCACATTACTTTTCCCAAGATGTTAAACTCCTCCACTTCAAAATCTCCAGCCTTAGGGATTTCAGTGCTATGGCCTTTGGTTGTAATGGAAATTCAGTTTTCCTTTTGTTCTGTGTTCATTCCTCTCCCCTCCCCACGGCACTAAAATGTGGCTGTACCTTAGGCTTAACCTTTAATAACAGCTAGAGAAGTTCAACATCCAAAACAATTTCAACGACCGATTTCTAGACCTAAGCCATCAGCTTGGATCCAGAAAACAGAAGAATGTAGAGGACAAGGATAGTAATATAAGATACAAAGATTATTAACAATCAACAGTATTTTCCATTTTTTAAAAATCTCACATCCCAAGTACATACCCCATTTCTTTTTGGCAAGATCTAACTCTGTCTGCAACTGTATATGAATATTTAAACACACAAATTCATAGCACTCTCTTAGCCACTTAACTATAACCATAAGATTGATTTTCCTTAATGGAAATCAGATATGAACTCCACAGAACTCAAGTTTCCACTCTGGCTGTGTATATCCATCACTTACAACTCCTGTGAAACAGATTCACGTAGCAGATCCCAAGACCCTGTTGTCATTAAAGATCCGTTTTCAGTGAAAACAGTGAGGAAAGATAGGAAAAACAAGCATGCAAAAATGCATATTATTAGTTTTTTAAAAAGACTCAACTTTCTAAACATAATTTTAAATGTTAAAATATATCCATGCCATATGTTTGTGCAAAAGTGAAGAATTTGTTATAGACACACTTGTGATACATTAAAAGAGACTTCTGAGAGTGGTTAATGTTTGATACCTCCTTCATCAGATGGTCTTGTTACCTCACTGCAGCATGAAAAGCTACGGTAAATCTCGGATATTTCTGATTTGTCATCTCCCAGACCTGTACCAAAAGTACTGCTCGAGTAAGACCGAGACCGTTGTCTCCTATAAAGATTTGCCTTTTCTATATTGGAGGGAAAATATTCATATTTGTGATTAAGTGACTTGAAGAACAAAGAAACCAAAAAAATTACTTAAAAATTTAACAAGGAAGAAAAATAATCCCTCATTAAATTGCAACCCCAAAGCTCAGGTATTATAAACTCTAGCCATCTATTCCCAAACTTCAGTACATATTATCAACAACACAAATAACTTAATCATCATTCACACTCAATTTGGTCTAAATGTTAAAGGAGAGAGAAGTTGACAAGAACTAAGAAGACACTGGCAAATTAGTAAATTTCTATCAAAAGTTTGGTTATAAATAGTTCTTTTCAAATATCACTAATGATACAGCATTTGTTGCCTTTTCTTTATTTTTAGAAAATTTGGATGACAATTTGGCTGATTATGTGGATCAAATTACTATATAAATATTAGAATTTCTACTTTGCCTTGGGCTTTCAATTTTGTTAATGTTAACACTTAATCTTGGAGTCACAATAGGGGACAGAGAAGGACCTAAATGATAGATCTATTTATATGTTTAAAAAAGTCACATAACTGTCAAATCTTCAGTTTGCTAAATGTGGTCTGAAAGCCTACAAAGATCAACCCTTGCTATTGCTATATCCAAATATCCAAACCATTTGGGTTTTACTTTTAATTATAAACATACAGTTGAAGTTAAAAGTCATATAAACTTCCTATGTAAACTACAAATTTTGCATTTTATAAAAACTCAGAGATAAATTTTAAGGATAGTTGAAAACCTATTTTAAGACATTCACAGTGCTATGTAGAAAATCTCTCCTCTGTTTTATATAAAAGTCTTCAAAGAATTCCTTAAATTAAAGAACTATATCTTTAAAATGTTGTGCTTTTCATAAAACAAATATTTATGTTAGCAGTTTAGTGCAGTCCAAACAGCTGCATTTCAAAGCCCAGAGAATTTCTAAAATCATATTCACTAATAAAAAGGAAGTGTAAGTAAGCTCTAGACACCTTTAAAATAAACCTAGAACTAATCTAGGATATACGAAAAAGCTCTTTTGTAAGTTTTGCTTTCATAAATGGTTAGTGGCATATTAAATAGCACAGCAACTCTCCTGGGTTTTTGAAGCCCAAACTTAAAAATTCACATTACACAGAAGGCACAATGAACCTGCACAGCTCACAGCAGTTTCACTTTAAGGACAAAAGCCATGTAAATGGGGAGGAACTCAAAACGTAAGCAGTACCAGAAAGCATATGTAGACTTCTAGACTGAATATTGTCTTCCAGGGGATCAATGTCGAAGATGGAGCCAGGATCTGTGCGCCAAACTTTGAGGTCTTTTACCAAAGGAAGAAATCAACAAATCAAGAATGAATTAAAAAATTTAAAAAAAGTCAGCACCCAAGAGAGTCAAACAAAAGTCTGAAAAGGGGCATGTGCAAAAAGCAAGCATGTAATATAGGCAAACCCACTGTGCAGCAGACTTCAGAGAAGAACGGAGGGATATTCACACTCACAGTGTGATTCACACTCACAGGATTTGCTAAAAAACCTTGCGATCAAATATAAGTTGCATGGTTTATTCTTTGTTGACCTTCCACAGGGAGCCTGTGACTTCTCACACATGCACACCACACCACTCCCACATCCCCAAACCCTCATCACTCATGCTCTCCACACACTGAAACAGGGAAAATGTTGGGTTAAAACTCCTGAGTAAGGACATGCGAGTAATTTATAAGAGGCAACTACAGGGTTTTTGTCTAAGAAAACAAAACAAAAATTAAAAAACTTATCTTCCTACAACAGAAACAAATGTTGAACAAACTGAAAAAAATCAGTATCTTTCCTTTCCTTTCTTAGCTTTTAGTACAAACCTTGCTCACTCTGTCACCATTCAACACTATGTTCCTAAGATTTTCCCTGGATGACAAAAAGAACAGCAGGTTGAGGCTCCTTTCTCTCTGATTTGTGAGACTTTCAGACAGCTCTACTCTCCCAGTTCAGAAATAATATTCAAAAAAAAATAAGCTACTCACATTGTGGAAACCATCAGAATCTTTCAGGCATGTCTATTTGATGTCAAAGGACCTATATGGGGTTACTTCTGTTCTGTTACCCATGCAGACGATGTCTGCAGTACAATTATTGATCAGTACATAAGCTAAAAGTGAAAGTGAAAGATGCTCAGCTGTGTCCGACTCTTTGCAACCCCATGGTCCGTCCACGGACTTCTCCAGGCAAGAATACTGGAATGGGTAACTGTTCCCTTCTCCAGGGATCTTCCCAACCCAGGCATTGAAATCAGGTATCCTGCATTGCAGGCAGATTCTTTATCATCTGAGCTACCAGGGAAGCCCACGTAAGCTAAAGGGAAACAAAATAATTGCTTAATCTTCATTATCACCTATGTCTGATTTTTGGGCTGCTTCTTTGCGTAGCAAGTAGGAACACTCAAGACCAGAAGGTTATTAAAAACAGAGAATGTCCAACTACAGAATGACTTTGCAATAACACCTGGCAAAGGCCATGAATAATTCCCTCCAACGTAGTGCAAACAACACTTTGCCTTTGATCCACTTTCACCTGGGCACCACGTCACGCATTTGAGGAGGGGTCTGATGAATAAGGAAGCGAATTCCATTAATAAAAACAGGGAATGCACGATCATTTTGACTGTGCAGACCTGCCAAGCAGGCCAGTCAGCTTACCAACAATGATTCCAGGTCTCCTGTCCATCTCCACGATGTGAGGATGGACACCTTTATAGGCGGCATCGCTGACGACCTGGGTGTTCCTTCTCACTCGCTCTGTCACAGGGTCATCCACAACAGGAGTAAAGCCCCTTCCCTTTGTCTTTTCAAAATCTTCATGATATTTCACCTGAAAGGGGGAAAAACCATAGTAACTCAAACTGAAATTTCCTGAATGCTACACAGCTCACAAAATTTGAGTATAAAGACAGTTACTATATCAGCTGCATCTAGATTATTTTCTACATAAACGTATTTTTTCCAATTATTCTAAAAATAATCTATGAAATTTCAGTTTCCAAGCATCAGAAATCAAGTGCTGACATTTTCACAATGCTTTCCATCATTACAGTTAGCAGCTCTTTTAATATATAAGCTTGTATACAAGTAAGAAGTGTTGAAAGATTCATTTTTCAAATCCTAGTTACTTTCTAAAATGTACTCACTTAGGTATAAGTTAATTTCCTATCTCTTAAACTTTAGTATGCAATAAAATGATAAGCTATTTCTATACAATTATTTAAGAAAGCAATATTATTTAAAATTAGATTAAGAGAGCAAGTTACAAATAACTATATATACAATCTTTGTATATAGTTACAAAAACATATACTTCAAAACACGTGTTTTTTGCATTCTGAAATTAGGTTAGGATGATGGTTGTTTAACTCTGTAAATTATACTAGAAACCACTTTGTATACTTTAAATGGGTGAGCTTTATGGTATATAAAATATATCTCGTGAGATTGTTTTTTAAAAAATACATATTTTCATATTCTTTAAACATGTAAACACACCAAACTCCATCTTAATATTAACTGGAAAAAAAAAAAGTCGAAGCAAGTATCTTCCATAAAAAGCATTTATAGTAGCAGTCATGTTAGAAATAAAAACACACCCGAAAAAATCAGTGAGAAAAATTATTTTATTAGACTGAATATTTCCTGTACATTTCAGTAAGATTAGAAAGCTCCCCCCAAAGGGTGGGCCCATGGGCCTTTCCATGCTTTGTTAGTTATCCAGATTAATGGTGAACAATGCCATCAGTGCGTGGGGTGGTGCCACTCCTTATTAGTCACGGATGGAGGACCTGTTGGACCCTACCATTGAAATATGATTTTGAGCTTCTTTGACATGTCTGAGACCAGGTGTATCTAAAATCAGACTTGGTCTACCTTTCATCTGTTTCTGGTCCTGGGTATATTTTACCTGCAAAGTAAATAACAGAACATACTTCACAAAAAGACAACTATAATTTAAAAATTACATAAGTTTTTCAAGCTTTCCAAATGAGGGAGGCATATACAACATATTCTGAATTACTTCCCAGGTAACTTATTTAGTGAATTGCATTTCCTTCTAGAACAATGAGCTAAAAATTTACCCTTGATGGTCTCCTTTAAAGGCTACAGCAAAGATGACCTAAATCTCTCTACCAACTGAATACAAATGTGTAAGTGACCAACATCCACTAACCATGAGTCTGTAAAAGTGGGAAATACTTTATCCATAGGGAAAATCCAAAACTAAATGGAACCTAAATTTCTTCTTCTGTTTCTCTATTTCTCCATTTTCCGCCATAATACTGTGGAAGCATGCATAACAAACATACCTCTATCAATATTTCCTTTTATTTGACCAGAGCAGATGGTAAGACTCATTAAGTATCCATCTTAGGTTCCCTCTAAACAGCCACAGCTTAAAGGTAATTTGTGTTGTGCATCTCTGGGCAGAAATGCCACTAGAGAGCTGCACAGTTTAAAATCTAAATGCTGATTCCCAGGCATAAAGCTCTTTCTGACATCTGACTATCAGAACACTGCTTTTTGTGAGGCTGATTCTGTGTAAGGTCAGGATATGGATTATTGCAGACATGTGTGCATACATGCACTCAGAACGGAAGCCCTGATATTTCCTGAGAGAAGGCGCATTCCCCAAATAAGACACTGACATGCAACACGGAACTTCAATGAGTAACCGATTTCTGTGTTAAATATATTTAAGGACTGTTTTTTCCCTAAGTCCTTACTTTGGAGTAATGATTCATTTCTTATTTTGTTTTGCAGAGAGGACTTAATAATCAACATTCAATGGAATACATCTGTAAAATGATAATTGTTTAACTTATACATCAAAGACTACCACTTTCAAAGACATGGGCTAAAATAACATGATTCATTGTTTAAATGAACATAAATTCAGTTTAAAATGAAACTTTAAATATAAGTGTTGGTCACATCTGGAAACATCAGTAGGGTTCAGGACAATGTAAAGTTAGACAGTGGCGGCTTTCAGATGTCATCTGAAATAACACATGTACTTTCTGCATATCTTACAAAAGCTTCTTGGTCTGCAAATAGATAATAAAGTACAGGTCCTTCATGATAGCCCCAAGTGAATAAAACAACTTGCCGAACTAATATTTTCTTGATTCTTCTTTACTCTTTCCATTTCAGGAGTTACACTTAGGGCTGTAGCTCTTCCCATCTGAGATTTATAATAAACCTATCATTTTGGAAAACAAAAAACAGAGCACTGTGAATCAATTCAACTAACCAAGAGTCTCAGAGTACTTATTTTAAAGAGCTAAGCAAGGATAGGAAGCTGCGGGGGTGGAAAAAAAAGGAGGCTGGCAGAGGTCTTTGTTGTTGGTTAGTCACTAAGTCATGACTGACACTTTGCGACCCCATGGACTGTAGCCCACCAGGCTCTTCTGTCCATGGGTTTTTTTTCCAGGCAAGAATACTGGAGTGGGATGCCATTTCCTTCTCCAGGGGACCTTTCCAGACCATGGATTGAAACGGTGTTTCTTGCATTGGGAGGCAGATTCTTTACCACTGACCCATCAGAGGTCTAAAAATGCTTGTATCTTAAATCATTCTATTTTAATTCATCCTATGGCAGAGAATCACTGTGAATGTACTCATTATATGGGTGTACCATCAGTAAAGGGGTAATAAGCATTTCATCACAAAGGAGTAAGGTAAGAAATATCTTCATGGATGTTACTTTAAGGTACTCTTACCCATACAGAAGGCTGCTGGACCATTATGGTTTCTTAGTAATTAACTGTGGCAGAACTTTGGCCATGATGCCTAAGTGGTAACCATGGTGATCCATAAGGCCAGCACGCTCCCCAGTGCTCCATCCCTCCCTCTCCAGAACCATGTTCCCTTTAGAGAGTAATGGAGTTACATCACTGTGACTCTGAATACATCAGCAGAAGGTGAGTATCTACTTCTCCAAAATACAGTTGTCAGGGACAATGCCAAACAATAAACTGCCTTTCCTTTATAATCTGGCCAAAGGACTTTGAAGGTTTAAAGAATAAAAGATTTCTTTGCATCTAACAGATTTTCAAACTTCCTCTTCCAAAGAACACAATTTATTATTAATGACTTCAGAAAAAGGATTCTCTCAGGGACTTCCCTGGTGGGCCAGTGCTTAAGACTCCATGCTTCCAATGCAGGGGGCATGGGTTTGATCCCTGTTTGGTGAGCTAAGATCCCACATGCTGCATAATGTAACTGAAAAATAAAAGTAAATTTTTAAAAAAATTTAAAAAGAAAATAAAAAAGGACTCTCTCAGCAAACTGCATCCTTGGATGACATAACAGAAAGGAGTTGGAACAGGCCAAGAATTGGTGTCTGAGTAAAACTGGACAGCCCTGAACAAGTGACCTGAAAACGGACCTGTTTCATATGACCTATTCAGCCAGGCACACTTCATAATTTTTTCCCAGCATCATCCAAAAATAAAGTGATGATAGCTATGAGTGGGAAATGGGACTGGACAGGCTATAGAACAAGAATACATTTATTAACACATATGGAGGAAAGGGACTGGGAAAGCTTATTTGTAGAGCCAAGATGCCAAAAACTGCCATGGCATCCCTTTGGAGAATCCCAGGAACTGCAAGCATGAAAAGCAGATAAGAGGGATATACAATAACCTGGAGACAAAAATCGCATTGCAGTCACTGGGAACTCTGAGCAGGGCGTGCCTGACTGGACCCACAATACCTCACACCCTGAAAACTATCCAGTAAATTGACAGTCAATTGAGAGCAGAGGCAATCAACTCAAAGTCGTGAAAACTGTGTAAACACAATCCCTTCATTGACATGTTGACAATATGTTTGCTTTCATAAGGAAAAAGTGACTAAGATCACACGTTGCTGAGGTTCTTCTGGTTTTCTTTCACTCTCTTCAGCTCTGGTGGGTCAGAAATCGCAGTTGCCTGTTTAATCTCTCCTCTGTATTTTACCTGTGGAGGAGTAATATGAATTTTAATGAATAGCAGAATGGTCTCCAACCAAATACCAAGAGGATAAGCCTTAAAATTAACCCTATTTTTTACATAATTTTTCCCACAGTAGGTGTGTATTATTAGCCTTTCAGTTCAAATCTACGTCTGGCTTCTGATTCTTCTGACTTGGCAAGCACCAAGTGCTGGTTGTGCTTCTTAAAAATGATTTTTAATAAATATTTCTGTGTTCAGTACCAAAACTAATTGCAAAGACCACGACTAAATGTAATAGAAATACAACGGGAAGACACTGTAATGAAATCATTACAAGGGATTTCCTTGCCAGTTCAGTAGTTAAAGACACCATGGTGTCTAAACTTCCACTAGCGGTGGCCACATGTTAGATCCCTGGCCAGGGAACTAAGATCCTGCATGCTGTGCGTGGACAAAAAATAGGAAAAAAAAATATTAAAACTAAAAAAAAAATCATTAAAAGAGAACTATAGTGAAGTAGTCATGGCAGCCTGGGAAGGCTATTTACTCCTATTCTGACCCTGGAGCCTCTACCTTCAAAAGACGCCTAAGACCCCTCACTCATACCACTATCAGGGATACTATAAGGATAAAGCAGTATTCAGTCTGATTTCCTCCTCCATCTGAGAGAAGTCACTCTTAAATTTTAAAGTGTTTCAAAACTATCTGTTTCAGAAGAAGAATATTATTGTTTATAATGGTAAAAACTCCATAAAACGGTCCCCAAAATGGGGAAAATAACCATTAGGGGACACATCTGAAAGAGATTTCTGAATTCAGGGAGGCCTGGGTTCAAATCCCAGCCCTGCTGTCACAAACCATAGGTTCTTGCATGTCCTCTGACTTCTCAAGACTCAGTTTCCCACACCTACAAACCAGAGCAATAAATCATGCCTACCCCACTGAATCACATAACACATTTAAAACAGGGTCCACAGCAGAGGAACCTCATGATTATTAACTACCCCTGCTTTACTAGCAACAGATCACTGAATGATTGATGCTTTCTGTTTTATTTATAAGGTTCCCTGCCAGGACATTATGTCTCAGAACCCCAGTCAAATCAGGTCTTCTTTTGTTTTCTGCCAATAGACAACTTTCTCTTTGTCAGACTGACAACATACCCACTATGCTGCTCTCCAGGTCTTTAGATTTGGATGTAGTTTTAGAGATTTACCATCTAAACTATGAGGCCCATGAAGATAGGAAGGGTCTTATCTATCTCTGTGTACCAGTGACCAGGATAATGCCTGCCACGTTGCTTAATGAAGAGTTCTTCAAATAGGGACTTCCCTGGTGGTTGAATGGTTGGAACTCTGCTTTCCAATGCAGGGGGTACAGGTTCGATCCCTAGTCAGGGAGCTAGGATCCCATATGCCTCATAGCCAAGCAACCAGAACATAAAACAGAAGCAATATTGTTAACAAATTCAATAAAGACTTTGAAAAACGGCCCACATAAAAAAAATTTTTTTTAAAGATTTCTTGAATAAATAAGTATGGCCGAATAGTAGCAAAGCAGTTTCCAACTTCCCAGACTGCCACAAGGGTGCCACAGTCCACACGCCTCAGTACGGGATAGTAGAAAAGGAGTGGCTAAGATGTAGTGTCTAATGGTTTTCAGAAAGCATTGTAAAGACTAAAAACAGCTCATGTTTGGCAATATAAGAGCAAAACAGAAACAACTTGCCGTGCTCAACTGCTCCTGGTTTCTCCTCACTCTCTCTATCTCGGGCGTCATGCTCACCGGAGTTGCTCTGTCACACGGCTCTTTGTACCTGAGCTGGGAGACAAACACAAGATGGTGTGGGGTTACCGGAAGGAAGAGTGAGCTAACACACAGCAGCTGGTGAAAAGAAACGTCACACAGCACTCATTAGCTGACATCTTTGCTAGGATTTTACAACGAAAGATGCTTTGCTAATAGATGTCATCATCACAGTGATCCTGGAACTCAGCTTTTCCTTGCCCAAATGTTTTGAATTATACCTGGGGTTGTTTTTCTTCAAACTGTATTATTTCTTGGTGGCCTCTTTGAGTTTGATCCTATCAGTAACGATAAATGGCCACTTCCGTGAGTTCATTTCTTCACAGTACTAAAATGACATTACCAAATGATCATTTTATATTTACATTTAAAAATAAAAATTCTGGATTCATCACCAGAAAGAAGGGTTATGCCAGTCCTATGCCTTCACCTCAGTGATCGGTTGTCACTATAAAAAGAAACCCTGAACCTCCTTCTCCACCAAGCTCCAACAGTGGAAGACCATGCTCTGACCAGCATCGTGGAGATATTTCTTTTTTAAAAAACATTTATTTATTTATTTTGACTGCACCAGGTCTTAGTTGTTGTAAATGGAATCTTTAGTTTCATCAAGTATGAATTTAGTTTTCTGACCAGAGATGGAACCCTGGCCCCTTGCAGTGGGAAAGTGGAGCCTTAGCCACTGGACCAGCAGGGATGTCCCATCATGGAGATACTTCTGACCTACTGCTAGAGCAGGGGATCAGAGTCCAACATTTGTGGTCAGCTTTCCCAGTAATTCCACAACATTCCAGGAAATAAATGAGGATCCAACACAGGGAGATAGAAAGCATGTCCACCAAATGAATTTCTGACAGGTAAAAGGAAAACTAGAGGTTAAAATTCCATTACGAAGAACTCCACAGGGACAGTCTTCATGACTTTTTGGAGCTTAAACTTAGCGTGAGGGAATTTTTTTCTTTTTTTGCAAGACATCACAAGGCCTGCAGATGAAATGGACTTGAGATGTACACCCTCAGCAGTGCACGTGCAAGTGAATAGATATCTGATAAGCCTGGAAAATATATGAGAAAGGGTCAGGCTCTTGCCAGTGCGACTTCTTTCTCTGTACCATGGTATGCAGTTTGAGAGTTTAGGCAGATTCTGTGTCGGATAATTGCCTAAAATGAGGAAAGGTCCAAAGTAATCTTTGTTGATGGCAGGATACAAAGAAAGATGACTCTGGGTAGAGTTCAGAGGAGAAACATTTGTGGAACAGCATCACTAATGTACAGAAATTGTTGCAGACGATTTCTAGTGGATGTCAGTTTGGGGACATAAATTTGATATGGAGACGCTTCCTGTATTGCATTCATCCACTCACAAACATGCTGAGTGCTTTACAGGCAATATCTCACTTAATATTCCAGTCCCTGTTTTAAAGATGAGGTGAATGAGGCTTGGAGAGGTTGGTGGCTTATGAAGGATATACAGCAAGTAAGGTCTGGAGCTAGGATCAAACCAACAGTCCAGAGCCCACATTGTTCTCCACTCCAGAGTTATTCAAATTTCAATCATGTATATACCACTTACCATATGCTATGCAAGGTATCACCTGAGCTGTGATTTCTAGTATTTTTTAATTAAATTAACTCCTTATTTTCAAATAGTTATTTTAAGGGAGTGTTATGCATCTATGATAAATTGAAAACTAGTAAACTCTTATTTGATTTTTGGAGGATAATTGCTTTACAAGGTTGTGTTGGTTTCTGCTGTGCAACAATATGTATCATCTATATGTAAAATATATCCCCTTCCTCTGGAGCCTCCCTCCCAACCCTCATCCCACACTTCTAGCTCATCACTGAGCTGAGCTTCCTGTGTAACTCTTCTTTCACAAAAAGGGACATATTATGACAATCTCTAGGTCACACTGAGTGAAGCCAGTTGGAGAAAGACAAATATCATATGATATCACTTATAAGTGGAATCTAAAAAATGGCACAAATGAACCTATTTACAAAAAAGAAATAGAATCACAGATGTAGAAGACAAACATAGTTACCAAAGGTGGGGAGAGGCATAAATTGAGAGATTGTGAGTGACATACACATACTACTATACATAAAATAGATAACTAATAAGCACCTATTGCACAGCACAGGGAACTCTACTCCATGCTCTGTAAGGACCTATATGTGGAAAGAATCTGAAAAAGAGTGGATATATGTGTAACTGATAGACTTTGTTGTGAAGCAGAAAGTAACACAACATTGTAAATCAACTTTACTCCTATAAACATTAATATTTTTTAAAAAAGAACGCATTGAAGCAATTTAACTCGTAAGTCAAGGCCTGAGCATAGGCAGGCCATCTGAACCAGGGACACGGGCACTTCCGGCAGCCTCCTCATGGCCTGAATTATGCTTTCTCTCCCCACCATCTCTCTCCTGCCATCTTCCACCCCAAGGACTCATCACACTAAGCTTTCCCCTCTTTGAACAGATCTCAGATCATGAACACATTCAGTTTGCACTGCCAGGAGGGCCCTTCCTCATGAAATCCATCCCCAACTTTTATTAATTCTTTAAGAGCTAGCTCAAATGTTACTCTTTTTCCAAAGGTTTTCCTCTCTCTCACTGACATAGCCTTCCTTCTCTGCATTTCCCCAGCACTTTGAAAATAAGAGTTATTATTTACCATTAAATGAGATATTGCATGTAAAGAACCCCCAAAAGGTAGTAAGCACTCGCAGATATTAATTATTTTAGGGCACTTAATGCACAGTCTTTATCCCCACAACTGTTTCTCCGAGAGACCTTGAGAATGCACACAGCCTCTAACCTTAAGGTGTATCTCACTCATCCTGGAAGGCCCCCAAGAACAAGAACAGAGTAGGCATTCAACACCATGTTCTTTGATAAGCAAACGCACATGCTTGGTGTAATGCTAGCCCAACACAAAGATGTGTGAAATCTCATCTCCATCTTTCAGGAACTGGCCTTCCTACTGGTATTCATTCCAATTCATTCTACTGTGCAAGTGTCATGCCCGCAAAAAACAATACTTAAAGAAATGTGATCACACATTGCTGATGTTCTTCTGGTTTTCTTTAACTCTCTTGAGTTCTGGTGGATCTGAAAGGGCTGTTGCTTGTTTCACCTCTTCTTTGTATTTTACCTGCATGATTTATTTTTTTTAAAAAAAAGTGAGTCTTATTCAACATGTTTTAAAAAAATAGTTAGGAATTCTTCATTTTTAACTATTACATAGCCTATTTTTTAATTCCAATATTAATTTTCCTTCAGTGACAACACACATTTTTATTTCATCTGGTGCTTTCAGGATTCCTTTATCTTAAGGTACAAACAAACCCATACCTATTCACCTATCCATCATTGGAGAGGTTTTTTAACTAACATAAGCATATACTGCTTATAAAAATAAATTTTATCATCAGGCAGATGCACCAAAAATTTTGGAAATTATCTTAATGATTCATTATTTTTCTATAATAAAAGCGATTTCTATTTATTATTTGTGTACTCACCATGTCTTTAAATGCAAGAGTCAAACTGAGTTAACTACGAAGTCTTGAAAACACTGCTTACCTGACTGAGAGTACACAAATAATCTAAAATAAGAAAAAAAATAAAAGACGAGCAAGAGGAAAGTGGGAGGAAATATGTACAAGCAGAGGCCATTGAGTGCTGATCACTATAGAAGGTCCAGTACCAGAAAGTCAAGAAGTGTCTTCTACCACACAATCATGTTATGTAAAGCCCGCCTATATCCTGGCATTCACAACAGTCAAAAGCTCCTCAGTCAAGTCTACTTAGAGGAAGAGCAACCAGATAAATGATAACACCAGCACACAGTTATGCCCAGGACAAGCCCTTTAAATTTATAAAATGATTAGTGATGCTATCATATTACATGGTATTTTAATATGTCTAAAATGCACAGAAGGTTGGAATTGAGATAAAGGACACATATATACATATAAATATGGACACATCAGCTAGACTTAAGTGCCATATGTTGAAATTTAGCAAAGACTTAGATCTATACAAAAGACGTTTTAGAAATCACTTGGTAATGACTAAGGCTGAGAGTCATGAAGAGAGTGAAAGTGAATTTGCTCAGTTGTGTCCGACTCTTTGCGACCCCATGGAGTGTAGCCCACCGGGATCCTACGTCCACGGGGTTTTCCAAGCAAGAGTACTGGAGTGGGTTGCCATTTCCTTCTCCAGGAAATCTTCCTGACCCAGGGATCGAACCCGGGTCTCCTGCACTCTAGGCAGACGCTTTTACCATCTGAGTCACCAGGGAAGTCCTCAATACCTAAATATCTTCACTATCATCTATGTTTTAGCATCTGTACATTTCATATGTGATATGAGTAACACCACCAATATTAGGCCAGATCCAAAACAGTTAAATTAAGAGTACACTGAGACAGACTGTCTCCAAGTAGGATTCCAAAACATTCTTAAGAGAGAAAAGTAATACTCAAAAGGCTTGTACTCTGGAGGTGGAAAATGTCGAGATCTTTAAATGTTAGAGAATCCTACCTTGGTTTGACAGATCTTGCTAATCTTGAAAGGGCAACTTTCCATTTGAATACTAAGCAGGAGTTTATAGCCCAGGCTCACAGAGATACAGACCTATGCGTTTATTGTTTGCTAGAGGAGGCAGGGGGACGTCGGGAGAAGAAATGATAGACTGTGTGATTTTCCTAGGGTGAGACGCTAAACACGATTAAAGATAAACATGTTTGTTTTTCATACGACTCCAAATTAATCAAAATGGCACAGTAATTTCGCTGTAGGCAATAGAATTGTGCAGTATGGAACATTTATAACATTATACCCCAGTACGTGGATGGGTACATTTCAAATGTTGTCATTTGGAAGTGAAGGAAATGACCACTTTACATGTCTCAGCTGAACTAATTTCTCTGCCAGACTGGAGCGTTGCCTGACACAGACTCCTGCCACGGTGGATCGGCACTCTCGCCGCCAGGTCCTGTTCCCTATGCTTTCTTCAGGAAACCAGATTCCTTCACCGCACAGGGCTTTAGTGCACTCACATTCTGCAGGTTTTCTGCAAGTTCGTTTCCTGTAAGCCTGTTGACTACAGCGCTCCCTTACTTTCCCTACTCTGTCTCCACAAATGCCAGTGCACACATACTCTAGGATGCCAGGTAACCATCGGAGTTCCTGACAAAGGCGTTTAATCCAGGCAGTTCGACTTGGCTGACTTAAAGAAACTCTGCCTCCAAGGGTGAAGGTGAAGAGAAACATCAGGGAAGATGTAAGGAAAGAACCCTCAACAAGAAACTAAATAGCAAGCTCCTCACATCCTCGATGTGGAACCTAAGGATGTGGAGGCCCAACAGTGAGGGACGTGGGCATCTGCAGATGTTGGCGTGAGTGTGTGTGAATGACTCTGTGTGTGTGGGGGGGGGGGGCGGTGGGGTGGGTGTGCGTGTGGGTGGGTGGGGGGGGGAGTCCTGCAACCACTCCCTGTGGACACCGAGGGATGACTGTATAACTATTACCAAATACACCTATTGGTAAGGGTAGCAATGGTCCATTCTAAATGTCCAGCACTGAGTGAAGAAGTTTTTAATCCATAACATTAAACACCTCCTCTACCCTTCCCCCAAGTTCAAAGGACACTGGGGAGGGGGGTGGGTAATTTATTTTACAAATGATAATGAAGGTGTGTGCTTTTCTTTGCTGGAAGCTCAAAGAAGTAGAAGGTAAATGGGGCCTTTGAAACCTTCTCTTGAGCCACCAAATAAATGTTCTAGTGCCTTTAATCATTCTATCAGGATAAAATTTCTTCCGTCCAAGTTGAGGGGAGGTATTGAAAAGTATCCTTTCTCTGAAAAATGTAATACAGCTAAAATTATGTTCAGAAGGATGAAAACTAATCCTAGATTTCATTACTGTACTATTAAAGTGATCTATCTCTTATGCACTATGATATATATATATCAAGATGAAATACTGCTTTAGGTTCAAGGGGAAGAAGGCTACAGTTTCCTTCTGAAAGTTAGGTCTTTGATATTTGATGAAACAGTGTTTCAACAAAGTGAAGGAAAAAAAGAAAAAGGCAGCTAGTTTTGTAAAGAACTAAAAACATTTATCTAGCTTGTGTTTGCTTTTGCAAAGGATAATTAATGCCATAGAGAACTTACTGAACTAATGTTCTGCTGATTTTTCTTCACTCGTTCAATCTCAGGAGTATCTTTTACTGCTGTGCCAGCTCCCACTTCTTTCTTATAAAATACCTTTGTTATAAGAGAAGGAAAAGAATAACTAAGCTTATTAGAATTCAAGTCCTAGATTAGATTCTTGTAAAGGAAAATTTCTCAGGTTTTAAAGTAACGTGAATACAGCTTCTATTTATGAGAACCAATGTTACATTAATCAATTAAATAATCCATCATGGGAATAAATGCAGAACTTTGGTTTTGTATTCCACAGTCTTGCAAGCAAACCTCTACTACCTGTTCTAGGGTATGCCTGGAACCTTACATGGCTTCAGATTACTTGCTCTAAGAATATAAGTTTTCTTCTTCAAATACAAATATATGTCACATGTGCAGCTGAGAAAAATTAAAGGACATATTACAAAAGCTCACTAAGCAGTTACCATTTAATTCAAAAATAGCATGAAGTTTCAAGCAACTGCTCTTCTTCAAGTGAAAGCAAAGACAGTCTTGTTCTCTTCAAAGAAAATATTAGTTTTACCATCAGCATCAACACTAAGTCAGCCTGTTTTCCTTATCTTCCACTTATTCCTTAAACCTTCCCACGTCTCTCCATCCCTACCAACACCTACCCCTTTTGACCACAAAGCGAAAGAAAAAACAAAGTGTCCTACAGAAAAACAGACTAAGTATAAGGAAGTCATTCGAGGCCAGAACTACTCCCTCTCTTCTTTAATTATTTTTTAAATTGGAGGATAATTTCTTTACAGTATTGTGATGGTTTCTGCCACACATCAACATGAGCTGGCCATAGGTATACACGTGACCCCTCCCTCTTGAACCCCCCTCCTGCTTCCCTCCCTACACTAGCCCTCTAGGTTGTCACAGACACCGCCTTTGGGTTCACTCTCCTGATGTTTGTTAACCAGCAGGTCCCAGCGGGGGTCAGGAGGGCAGGACATATGAGATGTTCCCCTGCCAAAGCTAGAAATCTGGAATCACAGGCGGTAAGGGCCACACAACTCTTCTCCTTCAGCCTCTCTTCCAGCAAGATTGCTACATCTCTTGGCACAGCCTGCCTATGAAGACCCTAGAGGTACCTGAACAGCATACCTGCAGAGTTAAGAGGCTTCCCACTTATTAGAAAGTAGAAAACGTTCCAGAAATTTTAAAAAATCATGGAATTTATATTTTTAATAACATTTGCTTAACCACTAAGTTAATTCTATGTTAAAATATTGGCTGTACCATCAATTTTTATTTTAGAATTCAAGTTCATATACCCATTATATATAAGCCCACTATCTTAATCAATGATGCTAATAAAATTCCTATTCCTCAAAACAAAAATATGACCGTTTAGGAAGTAATTGTTGTTGTTTAGTCACTAAGTGGTTTCTGACTCTTTTGCGACCCCGTAGACTGTAGCCTACCAGTTTCCTCTGTCCATGGGATTTCCTAGGCAAAAACACTGGAGTGGGTTGCCATTTCCTTCTTCATGGGGTTTTCCTGACCCATGGATTGAACTCACATCTCCTGAATCGGCAGGCTGGTTCTTTACCACTGAGCCACCAGGGAAGCCCTTAGGAATTGGTTACAAACTAGTAAATCCCTAGATATATTATCAATGCAATTAATCAATGACCAGGAAGGCAATCACTTCATATGACTATTTTTATCTTCAAAGTAAAATATGTGTGTAAAATTAAGATCTCTTTCCTGAGTGAAATTTTAAAATTTGGTTAAAAGTAGCTGTCGCTTGTACCTAAAAAGGAAATATGAATCTGTAATTCTAAAATAATCATGATAAATTATAAGTTGTAAGAACATTTGGTGTTCTTATGATTTTAAAGAAGGAAAGATATGCATTTGACAGAAAATTCAAGCAAGGCAGCAAAAAAAGCAGACTGAGGAACAAAGGCCCCCTTTCAAAACATCATTTCAAGGTGACAACTGGAAAGAGACAATGGCTACTCACCGCACTAATGTTTTGTTGAGTTGTCTTAATTCTCTGAATTTCAGGAGTATCTGCCACAGTAGAGTAGCTAGAAAGCATCTTCTCTGCCTCATCTTTATACTTTTTCTAAAAATATAAAGTGAATGTGAATCTCAAACTCTGTGTGCCATATTCAAGAGAGACAGAGACAAAGAGAAAATGGTACTACTTTTTCCAACTCTGCTATATCTGAAAGTGAAAGTCCCTCAGTTGTATCTGACTCTTTGCAGCTATACAGTCCATAGAATTCTCCAGGCCAGAATACTGGAGTGGGTCGCCTTACCCTTCTCCGGGGCATCTTCCCAACCCGGGGATCGAACCCAGGTCTCCCACATTGCAGGTGGATTCTTTACCAGTTGAGCCACCAGGGAAGCCCACATGCTCTAAATTATACCTTAGGATTCAAATCAGTTGTTGATGTGTTTGTGTGTGTGAGCTCAGTTGCTCAGTCTTATCCAACTCTATGATGTATTTATGCAACAGTAAAAATAAACAGCATACGCAAACAGAGTAAGCAAACAGTCTAGGAAAACACATTCACCTTCTCTCAGGCAATGGTTCCCACTCAAGACTATTCAAACACCCTGGGACGGCCTGACCTCTATGGAAGTCCTAAGCCTAGAACCTACTCTCTTAGGAGCAGTTCCAGTTCCTGTTCAAAATAGCCCTTACAACTCCTACCAGTAACCTGACTCTCTTTGCTTACTTGTCTTCATGCTTCTAGATTTATACTTTGCTTCCTACTTCAGATAAAGATACATTTGACTAAGGAAAAGGTACTAGTATTTTATACTAGAGATAAAAATCTCAATTTTCCTTTTGCTACTAAATGTACTATTATGAGCTCAGATATATCCTAGGCAATGCCTTCTACTAGTGCCAGCATTTTACATAGTAGTTCAGTTCAGTTCAGTCGCTCAGTTGTGTCTGACTCTTTGCAACCCCATGGACTGTAGCACGCCAGGCCTCCGTCTATCACCAACTCCCAGAGTTTACTCAAACTCGTATCTATTGAGTTGGTGATGCCATCCAATCATCTCATTCTCTGTTGTCCCCTTCTCCTCCCACCTTCAATCTTTCCCAGCATCAGGGTGTTTTCAAATGAGTGAACTCTTCATATCAGGTGGCCAAAGCACTGGAGTTTCACTTTCAGCATCAGTCCTTACAATGAATATTCAGGACTGATTTCCTTTAGGATGGACTGGTTTGATCTCCTTGCAGTCCAAGGGACTCTCAAGAGTCTTCTCCAACACCACAGTTCAAAAGCATCAATTCTTCAGTGCTCAGCTTTCTTCACAGTCCAACTCTCACATCCATACATGACCACTGGAAAAACCATAGCCTTGACTAGACGGACCTTTGTTGGCAAAGTAATGTCTCTGTTTTTCAAAATGCTGTCTGGGTTGGTCATAACTTTCCTTCCAAGAAGGAAGCATCTTTTAAGTTCATGGCTGCAGTCACCATCTGCAGTGATTTTGGAGCCCCAAAATAAAGTCTGGCACTGTTTCCACTGTTTCCCCATCTATTTGCCATGAAATGATGGGACCAGATGCCATGATCTTAGTTTTCTGAATGTTGAGTTTTAAGGCAACTTTTTCACTCTCCTCTTTCATTTTCATCAAGAGGCTCTTTAGTTCTTCACTTTCTGCCATAAGGGTGGTGTCATCTGCATATTTGAGGTTATTGATATTTCTCCCAGCAAACTTGATTCCACCTTGTGCTTCATCCAGCCCAACATTTCTCCTGATGTACTCTGCATAGAAGTTAAGTAAGCAGGGTGACAATATACAGCTGTGACATACTCCTTTCCCAATTTGGAACCAGCCTGTTGTTCCATGTCCAGTTCTAACTGTTGCTTCTTGACCTGCATACAGATTTCTCCGGAGGCAGGTCAGATGGTCTGGTATTCCAGCTTCAGCTCACACCAGAGGCGAGGGGTGGCGGGGTACAGGGTCTCAGGGGTTTTGGGTTCCAAAACTTGGGGAAGGTTGTCAATAACAAGGAGAGGCAAGGGTGCGAGGAAGTCATGGTGGGCCGAGGGCAGGCAGTGTTGTGGGGTCCTAGGGTTGGGATGAGGAACAGAGCGTCCAGAGGCCAAAGCGGAGGGACAGGCCTCTGGTCTGCAAGGGGGCACTCTTTGTAGCTCTTGACCCCACACCTAAGCCTCCAGCTTTTTCCTTTGTGAAATACAATCCTAGAGCTCCTAGGAGGCTTGGCGTTGCCCAAGACCTGAGGGCAGGGCAAGGAAGGCTTTCCAGCAGTGGAGAAACAGGAAAACAACTCCAGCAGTGCAGTAAAAAGGAAGCGGTGCTAACGAAGGCCCTAGCGAGTCACAGGAGAAGCTTCCAGCCCCAGCCTTTGGACAGCATGACAGGGAAGGCAAGACAACAAGTTTGGAGTCCAGAATGGCTACCCGCTGAATGATAGATACCTCCTAGAGGATCAGAGAAAGGCAACCCCACAAGCAGGTATTATTATCTACTCTTGGGGAAACTGAGGCACTAGCTAAGTGTCAGAACCAGGATTTAAACCCAGCCACTCTGGTTCCAAAGTCAGTGAAGGTAACTGCATGGCATACTGCTGCTTGTTAAGGAAGGAGAATATTGTTCACATTGAAATGCACCACAGCATCATTAAACCCTTTTAAACATTCCCTTGTATCTCAAATAACTAAAGTTCTTTAAAATCAGATGTACCCTCATATCACACTCAAAAAATCAACACTGTTAAATTAAAGCAGGAATTCTAACAACTCAGGCATCACTTCCTATGGGAAGGGTTTACTTTTGTTATCTTTACTTTCTGGTAGGACATATCATAATTTGTCATACTATATTTGCATGATTATTTGATAATTAGATTACCTAGTAGTTCCCCAAAGGCAAAAATCCAGGTCTAATTTTGCATGTAAATGGGTGTTCAAGAAGTATCTACTGAATGTATGAATGAGTTTGCCAACTTTTCTCCACTGAATCAAATGGCAATATTCCCGTTTTAAGAATTTATGATTTTTAGTTTAGCTGATCCAACTAGTGTCAACCTCTCCAAGTTTGTGTGCCACCATGAGACACTGAGGACAGACGAACACACTTCAGGACCATCCCATCTGCTGTCACTGAAGAAGGCTGAGAAGCAGGCAGTTCCTTTGATAAATACTTAATTCTGGCATCATGATACCCTTGAAATAGAGCAGGACCCCATGGGGACTTCCCAGGAGAGACTCCACTCCCCCATACCTCCACCTATTTCTTGTCTATAGAAACACCTTAGTCAGAGAATAAATTTCATCAGAGAATGTGGAAATATGGAAACAAAGGAAAGCAATCAAACAAGACCAAATAAAATTTAGTCATTAAACAAAGTCAAGGACTTTGGTTCTTCCTGAAGAGCTATAGAGAATATTTTCAGCCGTATCCTTTGAGCTGCTTTGTAAATGCTGAAACCTCCACCAGGTGGAATAAGTTAACTGCATGGTGAAATAGACTATCGCTGTGACATAAGCTGCCACAGTTTTGAGAACTGGACTCAAGGAAAGGGGAACAAACCAGTCTTGGAACTGAAGATTAATTGCACTTAAAACAATCAAGAGGACACTGATTAGACCATCACATGATCAATTTCAAGACGACTGTCAGAACCGACACTTCTCTGCTCACAGCTCCCCTCCCTTTGCCTCAGTTCAGTTGCTCAGTCGTGTCCGACTCTTTGCAACCCCGTGGACTGCAGCACACCAGGCTTCCCTGTCCATCTCCAGCTCCCTTTGCCTATACGCCCCTAAAATTCCCCTTCAAAAACTCCTGCCCCTGATAGCAAGGGATAGTTGGTTCTTTGGAACATGAGTCCACTTTCTCCCCAGGATTGCTGGCCTCCTCAGCAAAGCTATCTTTCCTTTTACTCACATTTGTCTCTCAATATTGAATCCTTGTGTGACTAGCCCCTGAACCTGAGTTCTGTGACACTCTAATTTTGAACCAGTGGATGTTTCAATTCCTTGCTTGTTAGTCAGAATTTTGACAAACTTGGTCAAATTTTGTTAAAAATTATTTCAACATAAACCCCATTCGCCAAATCCAATTTCTTCATTACCTTATTTTTTTTCATTCCCCGATATTACTTTTCCTGGAGAAGGCAATGGCACCCCACTCCAGTACTCTTGCCTGGAAAATCCCATGGACAGAGGAGCCTGGAAGGCTGCAGTCCATGGGGTCACTGAGGGTCAGACACGACTGAGCGACTTCACTTTCACATCTCACTTTCATGCACTGGAGAAGGAAATGGCAACCCACTCCAGTGTTCTTGCCTGGAGAATCCCAGGGACAGGGGAGCCTGGTGGGCTGCCGTCTATGGGGTTGCACAGAGTCGGACACGACTGAAGTGATATAACAGCAGCAGCATACTACTTTTCCATTGGGATTCATTCTTTTTATAACAAATATTATAGCAAATAAATTATTCACTAATGAATAACTTTGCCCAAATCAGATTTTATCAATAACTTTTTTCTTCCATGATATACTTTCTCGCATGGTCATTATTTCTCTTATATCCAGTTTTCTGGCAGATCTGTCACAGATATACTTGGCAAATTAAATTTTATCAACAAAACTTAGATCTTACATTAAATTTTGGTTAATCTTCAATTTCACCTTATACCTTGTACAGTTTAACTTATTCTAAGTTGTTTATTTAAACTAAAATATGCATGATGAAGTAGATAAAAGAAAATTCTTTGTATTTTTTGCAGGATAAGCATTAGAGCCAAGTTCACAATGGAATTAAAAAAATGGAAATAAAAAGGTCAAAATGTCCTTGGACTCAAAACAGAGGGACCTAATAGGGATGCTCTGATGCTCAATAAGTTTTGTTGAGCTGAATCTACAGCAGTTGTCCCTTTCATTATTGGGATAATCAAGTTTGGTCAGTGGTTACTTTATAATAGAGTGCATTGACTTTGAATAGAAAGCCCTCAAAAAGACGCAAATCATAGAGACACACAGAGCAGAAGGTGCTGAGATATTAGAATATATTATCCTGAGCATCTTCATTCTCTACCAACCTGGCTATAGATTTCAGATGCCCTCTTGGCTCGAAGCATATCCGGGATATCCATGCTCACTTGCATTCCTTTCCCTTTAATTTCATTTTCTAAGTCTTTCTTATATTCTTTCTAAAAGAACAGAAAACAATCTTCAGAGCTCTGCATGGCTTTCCATAGCAATGCAGATATTTACATGTTTGAATCTCAATGTCACACATGTGGAAACACCATTTATATTTCTTCTGCATCCAATTTGATATGTTTGTTTTAAACTTTGTATCCCATTAGTTTCTTACCTGGCTGGCCATTTCAGATGCTTTCTTGGCTCTCTGGATATCGAGAGTATCTGTGCTCACCTGCATGCCTTTCCCTCTAATTTCAGTCTCCAGATCTCTTTTATAATCTTTCTGCAGAAAATAAAACCTGAAATTAGGACCTTACAATAATTCAAAAATCTGCGTTGAAAAACTTGATGTCATTTTTGATGTCAAGATCATGGCTTTTAGAAATAAACTGGACCTAAATTCACTTCTTTTTTTCTAGGAAACGACAAAGACTTAATTTGTGGCAGAACACAACTTGGAGTGACCACAAGGACTCAGGCAGCTTTTTTTCTACTAACCTGACTAAAGAAATAAAACAGAGAGAGGTGAAGGAAAATATTTTATATTTCAATAAAGTGATAAAATATTGGTTAATATATAACTCAATGAATATCAATAAAATGTGAGTGTAAAAATGTCACATCTCATAAGTTTTCATTTCTCTTGAGTAAATAACCTAGAAATGAAATTGCTGGGTCATATGGTAACTGTTTAGCCTTTCGAGGAACTGCTAAACTGCTTTCCAAAGTGGGTATTCCGTCTTACAATCCTAGCAGCAATACACAAGAAGGGTTCCAATTTCTCTACAACTTCACTAACACTTGTTATAATCTGTGTTTTTTTATCCTAGCCTTTTAGTGGGTGTGAAGTAATACATCACTGTGGGTTTCTTTTGCATTTCACTGATGGTAATGATGCTGAGCATCCTTTCGTGTGCTTATTGGCCATTGGTATATTCTCGTCTTTACTGGCAAAAGCCCCAATCCATAGTAAATAGACTATATTAAAGTATAATTATATCTCTTATGGAAGATACTATATATGTAACTTGATAATACATGTGTTACATTGCTATTGACTAGTTGACAAAATGTTATACTTTGAAAACATTTAATTAAATATGTATTGATTTTTAAAAATTGTCATATCTCATTCTGTAGTGAATAATTGCTGGCTGCTTCCTGGAACCTCACTCCTGTTTTTCCTTCATTCGCGCCTTGATTTGTCACTGGGCAACTAGCTGCTTCCTATTCTAAGCCACCAACTTGGCTGAGACTGGCCCCAGTGCAAGGACCCTACTGGGCTGAAGAAAATTGTTACACCCCACCCCTGGCCCTTCATGATTGGTACATTTAAGGAAAGGAACCTTTCTCTTTCCACACAATGTATCAAGAGACTTTTCTTTCCTTCTGGACATGAATGGAGAAGTTTGCAGCTCTGGGAGCTGCCATGTGCCTCCTTGCACATGGGAGAAGAAAGCCTGCCTGAGAAGATAAAGTCGGAAACTAAAACAGAATCACACTGTGTAAGTCCTAGATTAAGCCATGCCCAAGAATTCCTCTACTGTTGGGTCACAAAAACAATAAAAATTATCTGCTTTTTTGAGCTGGATTATCTGTTATCTATAAAATGTCATGATTACACAGACACAACTGTCTTAAGATACTCTTGTCACATTTTAAAGCTACTGATTATTCTTATTCCTATAATTGAACATTTGTCTGTATGTATGTTATTCTTCAATGAAAATTATATTAAAAGGAAACTACTGACTATATCCTATTAAATTTCTTCAAAAACAATTATTTCCTATTATGCTGACATACCCAAGATTTGTGATTTCATGCTATATAAGTAAATTTTGCTTTGCTTATTTGTGATGCTGTAAATTTAGAGAAGTCGTAAACAAAAATTTCAATCTAGAGAAATGCTATTTACTATCTACCCATAAATCTGCCTATTTCCACCGACTTACAGTCTCAGTTTCACTTTACTGAAGTGAAATAATAATAAAGTTAAACATTCAAGTAAAAATGTTTAACTTTCCTACTAATAATATTAAATTATCACTATGCCTGTAAAAAGCTCTGTTTTTAGCTAAGGCCCAAAAGCAACACTTCATTTGAAAGACAATATATGTAGAAACTGAGGTATTGATCATAGATTACCACCAAAATTCCATGGTAGAAATATGTCATTTAATGTTTCCAATATGAATTTTCAAATCTAAAAGCATTCAAAAGCACATAAATAGACTACATGGACTCTAGTCACATCAGCTAATATTGATGCATAATAAAATATCTTACAACTTAGAAAACCTTAAAAGAAAAACATGATGACATCTATGTTCCAAGAGCCTGAGTCAGATTTCTTAATGAAAGTCACCTTGAACGAATACTGGATTTTGCACTCTCTTCATAATTACAAAAATAACAGAAAATATAAGTAGTGATTTGATAGTTGCTAGATAGTCAGTTACTCAGAAGACCAAGGAGGCAACCATAAGGAAATACTAATAAATCTAAGAAAAGAAGGACAAGAAAGAGCCAGCCATGCAAAGACAAGGGGAAGGACTTTCAGGAAGAAACAGAGCTGTACAGAGACCGTAAAACTTGTGGAGGTGCAGCCAGCCTGGAGCCTTTAAGACTAGAATATGATGAGCAAGGGAAGAAGGGTACAGGGGTTGAGAATGAGCAGGAGGGGGAGTATGGCATCATACTAGAGCAAGGAGTATGGTGCCCATACTGCACATGACTGGAAACCACTGGAGAGTTTTCAGTGGGAGAAATCAGAAAACTTAGCTCTTCACGGATTGTTCTGGCATCTGGGTAGATAATGAGGTTAATGTTGGAAGCAGAATCTTGTTTAGGAAGCTACTGCAGTGATCCAGGAGATAGAGATGCTGGCTTGGACAAAAGTGGGGAGAGGTAGATGGATCTAGGAAATCATTATGGTTGTGGAGTCAATAAAACTTGCTGACAGTAGGAATCAAAGTAACTTCTGGGATTTCACTGATACCACCTGCAAAGGAAGGGGTGAAAGAAGGAAGCAGATCTAAGGAAAAAATGAGGATTTTCAGTAGGTTAGGTAGAAGTGATGTCACTCCTACCGGCTCCTCTGTCCATGGGATTTTCCAGGCAAGTACTGGAGTGGATTGCCATTTCCTTCTCCAGGGGATCTTCCCGACCCAGGGATCAAACCCGGGTCTCCTGCATTGTAGACAGATGCTTTACCATCTGAGCCACCAGGGAAGTCCAGGTTATGTAGAGTCCCTCTTATAATACATTTAAGTGTCATTGACATGTGGTAATGCCTAAGTGTAAGTGAAAGTGCAGTCGCTCCATCGTGTCCGACTCTTTGCGACCCCGTGGGCTGTAGCCCATCAGGCTCCTCTGTCCATGGGAGTCTCCAGGCAAGAATACTGAAGTGGGTTGCCATTTCCTTCTCCAGGGGATCTTCCCGACTCAGTGATCAAACCTGGGTCTTCTGCATCACAGGCAGATGCTTTACCCTCTGAGCCAGCAGAGAAGCCCTACAGGACATTAAGGCAAATGGTTGCATATTTATATCCATGTTACAGAACGCAATTTTTCTAAAACAGTGAGGTAGAATTATATGAAGTGACATGGAAAAGAAGATGTTAAGAAGCAGAAGATATTAAGAAGAGGTGGCAAGAACACACAGAAGAACTATATCAAAAAGATCTTCAAAACCCAGATAATCACGACAGTGTACTCACTCACCTAGAGCCAGACATCCGGGAATGCAAAGTCAAGGGGGCCTTAGGAAGTATCCCTACGAAAAAAGCTAGTGGAGGTAATGGAATTCCAGTCGAACTATTTCAAATCCTAAAAGATGATGCTGTGACAGTGCTGCACTCAATATGCCAGCAAATTTGGAAAACTCAGCAGTGGCCACAGGACTGGAAAAGGTCAGTTTTCATTCTAAACCCTAAGAGAGACAATGCCAAAGAATGCTCAAACTACTGCACAATTGCACTCATCTCACACGCTAGTAAAGTAATGCTCAAAATTCTCCAAGCCAGGCTTCAACAGTACATGAACCGTGAACTTCCAGATGCTCAAGCTAGATTTAGAAAAGGTAGAGGAACCAGAGATCAAATTGCCAACATCTGTTAGATCATCGAAAAAACAAGAGAGTTCCAGAAAAACATCTATTTCTGCTTTATTGACTATGCCAAAGCGTTTGACTATGTGGATTACAACAAACTGTGGAAAATTCTGAAAGAGATGGGAATATCAGACCACCTGACCTGCCTCCTGAGAAATCTGTATGCAGGTTAAAGCAACAGTTAAAACTGGACATGGAACAACAGGCTGGCTCCAAATTGGAAAAGGAGTACGTCAAGGCTGTATATTGTCACCCTGCTTATTTAACTTCTATGCAGAGTACATCAGGAGAAATGTCGGGCTGGATGAAGCACAAGCTGGAATCAAGATTGCCAGGAGAAATACCAATAACCTCAGATATGCAGATGACACCACCTTTATGGCAGAAAGTGAAGAAGGACTAAAAAGCCTCTTGATGAAAGAGAAAGAGGAGAGTGAAAAAGTTGCCTTAAAACTCAACATTTCAGAAAACTAAGATCATGGCATCTGGTCATGGCAAATAGATGGGGAATCAGTGACAGATTTTATTTTTCTGGGCTCCAAAATCACTGCAGATGGTGACTGCAGCCATGAAATTAGAAGACACTTGCTCCTTGGAAGGAAAGTCATGACCAACCTAGACAGTATATTAAAAAGCAGAGACACTACTTTGCCAACAAAGGTCTGTCTAGTCAAAACTATGGTTCTTCCAGTGGTCATGTATGGATGTGAGAGTTGGACTATGAAGAAAACTGAGCACTGAAGAATTGATCCTTTTGAACTGTGGTGTTGGAGAAGACTCTTGAGAGTCCCTTGGACTGCAAGGAGATCCAACCCGTCCATTCTAAAGGAAATCAGTCCTGAATATTCTTTGCAAGGGCTGATGCTGAAGCTGAAACTCCAATACTTTGGCCACCTGATGCAAAGAACTGACTCATTGGAAAAGACCCTGATGCTGGGAAAGATTGAAGGCAGGAGGAGAAGGGGACAACAGAGGATGAGATGGTTAGATGGTATCACTGACTAAACACACAAAAGTTAAGTAAACTCCGGGAGTTGGTGATAGGCAGGGAGGCCTAGCATGCTGCAGTCCATGGGGTTGCAAAGAGTCAGACATGACTGAGCGACTGATCTGAACTGAACTGAACTGAACATGGAAAGGGGTCCACGATATTCAGTGAGAACAGCAAGCACAAAGTACATTGTATTTATTTAAGGTTTTTTCTAGTTCCTTGTGCACAAATGTATAGTTATCTATATATACAGAAAAATAGATCTGCAAGGCTCTACAGAAAATTCCTAACAATGGCTATCTCTCAGGAGGATGACAGAATTAGGGGTAGAATTAGAGGCAGAAGGTTTTCGAATCTCTGTTCAGCATGCACCCTCCCACCCCACTCCCACCATTTCCAGATGGAATCCCTTTCGGTCAAGAATTCTATGCCATGCCTAGTTTCTGTGTCTGAAACAAGGTTATCACCATTCCATTCCCCTGGCCAGTATCTAACCCTGGGGATGGAGGCAGATCTCAGCACAGCAGTAACTCCCCTGGTAGTTATTCAGCTACTTCTCAGCCTCCAGATGCCCTGGGTGGGAGTCAGTCCTAAGCCAGCTCTGCCTAACTGCAAATGTCACATTGTAGCTCTCAGAGTAGCGCTACTGGAGCCTCATCCCCAGCCAGCCTTAAGGTACGGGAGCTGTACCCCTTAGCCTGCACCCCAACTTTCGCTTTACACGCGTTTCTTCTAAATCATCTCTTCCCAAACACTCTCTGCTCCAGTGGCCCTTCTATATTTTCAAAATTTCTGGGGGAATTCAAGAGATGTAGAACTGATTCTGGGTTCTTTCATTCGAAAAATACATATAAGATCTGACTCCTACAACTTTATTATTTTATATCTATCACATCATAGCATCTAAGACAAAACTTCAATATCCTGTCGTTCATGTATTACATGAAGAAGAAATGGTTTTAGATGAATGAACGTCAACACAAAATGCTGATTCTACAGAAATTTCAGACACACTGTTGAGGTCCACAGAGCATATTTTGAGAACACACTACCAAACAAACAAAAATAGCATCATTGTCATGTTACAATCTCAATGTGTGATTTTCAAGTTCTGCTCACATAGCTGGAAACGAAATGTGCCAAGTAGCACATGATCCATCCTCAAAAAAGATGGTATGAAAATATTAACCATAGAGTAAAAGTAACATGAAACTTGTATTATGGGATAAAGTAAAAAAGTGTATCCGTGTCTGTGTCTGTGTGTTCTATTAAAATGCCTTTCTCCAAGTTTTCTTTGACATACTTGAAGTTAATGAGCAAAGCAGAAACCGTAAATTTTTCCAGTAAGCATGATGATTGCGAATGGTTTCCACTCCAAACTGTTAAAGTAGTCACAGAAAGCTTTGAAAAAGTCCATGTATTAGTCAGTTTGTTATTATGATTTGTCAAGTTCCAAAATAGGAGCCTCAAGGCCTACATCACTCACTCTCAATACTCACCTCACTGGCTATCTCGGAAGCTCTTTTGGCATGCTGAATTCCAAGGGTGTCAGTGCCAACTTGCATTCCCTTCCCTTTAATTTCTGATTCCAGGTCTTTCTTGTATTCTTTCTATAAAAAAGCAATATTTTCCAATACTCAGACACTGAGGGGACAAAGACATATCTGAATTCAATGATACCAAAAATGGCTGAACATGTTTTCTTTTTTTTTAAAGAAGAAAAAAGAGCTTACTTTGTACTATGAATGATCACCTAGACCTAAATTTTCTGAGCTGCTTAGAACTATATTCACTATCCTCACTGAAGAAGAATTTATACACTCTCAAGATTTTTGCTATATAAGGCAATTGCCAGGTAACAATCTTCACTGACTATTGTCTTGGGGCCAGAAGAATTGGAAGGCAAGTTTGATTGAGTTCTTTAGAAAGAAGACCAACTTTGAGGTTAGGGCACTTGAGACCACTTGTGTGATACTGGGACTGTTCCTTCCCATTTCTGGTTTACTCATCTGCAAAATGAGGATTATAGTTCCTCTGTGCAGGATCACTGTGAGGATCACTGAGACTGCATATAGCCTACTGCCGAGAACAGAGTGGGTTTTCAGTAATTGATAGCTTTTTTTCTAGTTTTTTACTCCTATATCCACATCCTAAGGCCTGGTTTATTGGTGTTCCTGCCACTGTCTTGCCGTCAACTTTCTTTGGATGAACTCTGCCACTGAGAGTTTAAAAAACATTTCCCAAGTATTATTAATAAGTAATTTAAAAAATTGAACTGATGTCACTAGATATATCACCCATAACAGAAAAAAAATTTATAGAAAATTACTGCTATAGATAAGTGTGGTGACAACGTCAGTCAAAGACATCACGGTGGATAGTGTTGTTTCTGCCTCTTCTGGCAAAAAGTTCCACAATTTTCCCTTAAGGAATTACCTCTAATCTCTCTCAATCCATCAACTCTGGGTGGGTTGTTTTGGGGTGAGTGTCAATTTTCTTACATATATTTTTAATTCCACTAAAATGAGAGACGTGAAAAGCAAGGAGAAAAGGAAAGATATAAGCATCTGAATGCAGAGTTGAAAGAATAGCAAGAAGAGATAAGAAAGCCTTCCTCAGTGATCAATGCAAAGAAATAGAGGAAAACAACAGAATGGGAAAGACTAGAGATCTCTTCAAGAAAATTAGAAATACCAAGGGAACATTTCATGCAAAGATGAAGGACGGAAATGGTCTGGACCTAACAGAAGCAGAAGATATTAAGAAGAGGTGGCAGGAACACACAGAAGAACTGTACAAAAAGGATCTTCACGACCCGGATAATCACAATGGTGTGATCACACATGTAGAACTAGACATCTTGGAATGTGAAGTCAAGTGGGCCTTAGAAAGTATCACTATGAACAAAGCTAGTGGAGGTGATGGAATTCCAGTTGAGCTATTTCAAATCCTAAAAGATGATGCTATGAAAGTGCTGCACTCAATATGCCAGCAAATTTGGAAAACTCAGCAGTGGCCACAGGACTGGAAAAGGTCAGTTTTCATTCCAATCCCAAAGAAAGGCAATGCCAAAGAATGCTCAAACTACCGCACAATTGCATTCATCTCACACGCTAGTAAAGCAATGCTCCAAATTCTCCAAGCCAGGCTTCAGCAATACGTGAATCGTGAACTTCCTAATGTTCAAGCTGGTTTTAGAAAAGGCAGAGGAACCAGAGATCAAATTGCCAACATCTGCTGGATCACCGAAAAAGCAAGAGAGTTCCAGAAAAACATCTATTTCTGCTTTATTGACTATGCCAAAGCCTTTGACTGTGTGGATCACAAGAAACTGTGGAAAATTCTGAACGAGATGGGAATACCAGACCACCTGACCTGCCTCCTGAGAAACCTATATGCAAGTCAGGAAGCAACAGTTAGAACTGGACATGGAACAACAGACTGGTTCCAAATCGGGAAAGGAGTACATCAAGGGTGTATATTGTCACCCTGTTTATTTAACTTCTATGCAGAGTACATAAAGAGAAATGTCGGGCTGAAAGAAGCACAAGCTGGAATCAAGATTGCTGGGAGAAATATCAATAACCTCAGATATGCAGATGACACCATCCTTATGGCAGAAAGTGAAGAGGAACTAAAAAGCCTCTTGATGAAAGTGAAAGAGGAGAGTGAAAAAGTTGGCTTAAAGCTCAACATTCAGAAAACTAAGATCATGGCATCTGGTCCCATCACTTTATGGGAAACAGATGGGGAAACAGTGGAAACAGTGTCAGACTTTATTTTGGGGGGCTCCAAAATCACTGCAGATGGTGACTGCAGCCATGAAATTAAAAGACGCTTACTCCTTGCAAGGAAAGTTATGACCAACCTAGATAGCATATTCAAAAGCAGAGACATTACTTTGCCAACAAAGGTCCGTCTAGTCAAGGCTATGGTTTTTCCAGTGGTCATGTATGGATGTGAGAGTTGGACTGTGAAGAAAGCTGAGCGCCGAAGAATCGATGCTTTTGAACTATGGTGCTGGAGATGATTCTTGAGAGTCCCTTGGACTCCATGGAGATCCAACCAGTCCATTCAAAGGAGATCAGTCCTGAGTGTTATTTGGAAGGAATGATGCTAAAGCTGAAACTCCAGTACTTTGGCCACCTCATGCGAAGAGTTGACCATTGGAAAAGACTCTGATGCTGGGAGGGATTGGGGGCAGGAGGAGAAGGGGATGACCGAGGATGAGATGGCTGGATGGCATCACTGACTCGATGGACGTGAGTTTGAGTGAACTCCGGGAGATGGTGATGAACAGGGAGGCCTGGCGTGCTGCAATTCATGGAGTCACAAAGAGTCGGACATAATTGAGCGACTGAACTGAACTGAACCCACTCCAGTATTCTGGCCTGAAGAATTCCATAGACTATATAGTCCATGGGGTCACAAAGAGTCGGACATGACTGTTGTGAAGAGGTGCCATCACATAGAAACAGCCTCTCAAGAGCAAAGCAAGAGTGAAGATAACAGAAGAGAGAGATGAAGGAAAAGGGACAGCATTCAAATTCAGGATCAAATCTGAATGTGATCCTCAGATTTCTCTGTTCTTAAAGCAAAACAGTTTCTTATCAGGTTTGGCTTGGGTTTCTATTATTTGCACCCTGACTAATACAATCACATCAACATCACCATTGTGATCATCATTATTGTTACCGTGGTTTATTGACATATGTGGATAAAGTCTTAAATTTCTTCACTGTTAAAGTCAGTGAGACTCTCCCCAAAGACAGTGTCATTATTTGCTATCAAAGTAATGAGATAACACAAGGATTAAAGGACTTACAGCACTTCAGAGGCACTTCATTCTTAAAAATTTCATGTAAAGTGAGTAACGGCCACTCTCATTTTATAAAGAGGTTCAAGTGGACTCAGTAGCTAGCCAAGGACTGGGACAGCCAGTGAGCATGTGAACTTTTAAACTGTAGTTACTAACAGACCACCTTCCTAATCTGCCTTTCACCAGTTTAAAAGATGACATTAAATTTTATTCAATTATTTTGGCTAAGTATATAGAATTTTTTCTGAAATAAGGAAATGTTCATTTTTCTCATACCACATAGACAGGAGATGGTGAGCATCGTTTTTTTAAAAAATGCATTGACTGCAAAAAGATTACTAGGACATAACTGCTTTTTACCATCTTACACATAAAAGCTGTGGAACATTTATATACAGTTAACTTTGGCCACCTCATGCGAAGAGTTGACTCATTTGTAAAGACCCTGATGCTGGGAGGGATTGGGGGCAGGAGAAGAAGGGGATGACAGAGGATGAGATGGCTGGATGGCATCACCGACTCGATGGACATGAGTTTAAGTGACCTCCAAGAGTTGGTGACGGACAGGGAGGCCTCGAGTGATGCAATTCATGGAGTCGCAAAGAGTCAGACACAACTGAGCGACTGAACTGAACCGAACTGATCTCAAACAAGAAGGTTAATTCCCCTATTACTATCGTCAGCCCTCCACATGAGAGGTTCCTCCACATCCAAGGTTCCTTAGCATTCACAGATTCAACCAATCATGGACCGTGGAGGATTGCAGAATTTACAATTGAAAAGTATCTATAAGTGGACCTGCACAGTTTACGTCCATTTTGTCCAAAGGCCAACTGTATAATCTCTGAGAAAGACTTACAGACAAGGAAATCAGCTGAAAATTCATAGATTCTCAATCGTTAAATAAATGAACTCACCTCACTAGTCATTTCAGATGCTCGTTTTGCTCTTTGAATATCAAGTACTTCGGAATTAAGCTCCATTCCTTTCCCTTTTATTTCATTTTCCAAATCCTTTTTATATTCTTTCTATGAAACAAGAATATTACTGTTTGAAATTTACTGGGAAACTCTTTAATTTATACACTGTTTTACATGTGTTTCCACAGACCACAGAAAGAAAATATTTCTAGAAAGGAATGAACCAGATTTCTGAGCATTCCTGCTCTTTATTTCCTACAGATACTTCATTTTCTTTTTTAGTCATGGTTGTGTGGTTGCCAATACTATCAATCTTTTTTCTTTTATCCTGTCTTCCCACATGTTTTGGTACCATATTGGAGCCATATTTTTAAAAGATATCTTCCTTTTTCAAAATTTATTGATTTTTTTATTGAAGGATAATTGCTTTACAGAATTTTGCTGTTTTCTGTCAAACCTCAACATGAATCAGCCATAGGTATACATATATCCCCTCTCTTTTGAACCTTTCCCCACCCCATCCATCTCCCTAACCATCCCACCCCTCTTCCCTTTAAATGGTAAGGAAGGTCTTAAGAATGCATGCTTCTTACTAATTACTTGAAGTATTTCTTTGAAAGCTGTCTATAAAATATGAATCATTAAAAGAACATAATTGGAAAGGAATGAAAAATTACAAAATCAAAACGACTGATGTAGCCAATTTTTTGTTTCCATTTTATTCAAAGATTTGTAAAACCAAATAATTTCCTACAGATTGATAATATATAGTCTGAATTTCAGCCATTTTAACATAATATTTTAAGTAGATCCAAATGTCTTTAATCTGTACATATAATATGGTTTTTTTGGTTTGTGCTAATGAATTTCTGTCTTCTTACTAACTGAATTATGAAAACAATGTCTATCTTAATCTAATTCAGCTAAGTTGCCTTTATGATTAACTTGTCAGATGAAAGATGAAACTTCCTTTAAGGATAAGAAATCACGTTCTGGTTAATTCTAGGGTTCATTTGATGTTATTTTCTCTTTGTCCAGTTTAATTAAATTAGCTGGTCCTCTGCTTAACTAATAGCCTACAAGACATTGTAATGACCCGCATGTAATTTTGGAAAGAGCTCTGGAGTTAAATGACCTGGATTCTTTCACTTGTTGGTCTTGTGACCTTCAAGAGGACTTTAAGTAACTGAGCCTTGATTTTCACATGGACAAAATGAAAATAAAAATACTTGCTATACCAGTATCGAGGACAGTTGAGGGAATCAAATTAAGTATAAAAAGATACATTATATCACAACAGAAATGCAAAAACCATAAAGAATGCAAAGACAATTTGAAGCTAAATGTTTACACATTTAAAGCGAACTCACAATTTCATTAAGTCATAAGTCTCTTTTTAAAATTAGATATCAGTATCAGTAACTTAATTAAAAGATTTTTAATCATAGTCTCTGGGCTTTTTTCTTATACTGGTGCAACATTCTAAATCAATAAGCCTAAAATAAGATTCATTCACAGAGAAAAATAAAAGAAAATGGCAATAGCATGTATATTAAAGTCACTTACAATTCTCAAAATAGATCTCATATTTTCATTTGTATGTAAATAATAAAAAGACTCTCTTTTAAAAAATGCATGTAAATAGTGCATATTATTTAAATAGAAGACAATAATAGCAGGAAGTTGTCACACGGTCAGCCTTTAACTTCAAAAAATTTTATAGGAACTAGAAGTGAGAAGAGATAGGGTAGCAAGAATTCTCTTCCATGATATGCCTACTTCAGCCCAGCATACATTACAACAGTGAATCATATTAAATTTCTACGAGTAGTTAAATGCTAAAGCCAGTTGGTATTTCGTTATTAAAGAAGTTCACAATGATTAACATCTATGCAGGTAATTGTACTCTGTTCCACTGGTTTAAGACACTTCTTTCAGGGATAGTTTCTTCAGTTCAAAATTTAGGATGAAATGGGTTCTCTGATGCTTTCTCTTAACTTAAAGAGAAACTATTTAAACAAAGAACTGAAAGAGTTTCAAGTTACTTAGAAACTATTTTTTTTAAAAAAAGCAGAAACAAAAACAAAACTTTTAAAACTGTGAACATGATATTTTTAATTGTTAGATTTGAGGGCCTTAATGTTCAACAAATTTAATAACATTGTGAGCCAAAATGTACCACTAAGTTTAGGGACTGGGGGGAAATGCTGCTAAGTATAAAATGAAAAATGGAAATGAATTCTTATGCTGTATATGCTAAATATATTATTTTTTCCCTACTTAGAACACAAGCCACTTATAAATGTACCATTTATCCAGACCTTCACACATCACCTCATTTCTGATATCAAATGTCATGAGAACGCTGCCGAGAAGTTACAGAAAAACCTGGTTCTAATATGTGGTTTATAATAACTAAATTTGAGAGAATCAAGCTAACCTCATCCACACTGAAAATATTTTTTTAAAAAACTAACTGCTATAAAGCTACTTATAGAGATTCTAAGCTACAAGCCAAACATAAAATCAAAGTATTTTTCAAGTTTTTCAAGGAAATCTGGGTCATTTCTTCCTTCAGCATTAAATGGAAATATTAACACTTTCCTGTTTTTAATGAAAACATAAAACTCTATTAGTAAAGGTCAAAGTGAAGGAAAGAGTAATGGATGAATAACTCAAAACACTGAATAAGAGAATTAGTAGAGAATTGATTAGCGCATATTTTCTGGGCTATTTCTCTTGCAGAACTATAGAGTAAATTGTACGATCATACCTCCTTCAGAAGGTTGGTGATGTACTTTACATGTAAAAACTCTGGAGTCTTGTCTAAATCCATTGATGACCTTCCTTTAATATCCTTCTCAAAATCCTCTCTGTAAACTTTCTGTAAAATAAGACCACATAATTTTAAATTTAGAAAATACCAGTGACAGTTGAAAAGATAACAGAACAAGAGTTCCTGGAACAAAATTGATGTTTTTCTTATATAATTATACTACCTCTGAGTCTTCTTACTAACAGGAAAAAAACTCCAACCTTAACATAATCTCTCAGATCACAAGCTACCATCATTCCTAATACAGAAATGCAACAGGAGGATATATTAAGCATGCATTTACATTCCAGGATTTCTTGGTGAGAGGAAAGTAAGTGAACCAGTACAGGAGAAAAATCAAGGAACCATGAGACCAGAATGGTACAAGGGTCCCCAGCGGGGGTGTTCCTGTGACTGAGGAAGAGGTACAGGCAAGTGGAGTGCAGCAGGGCCGGGAGAGAATGAGGGTAAGCCTGAGACACCAGTACCTCCTTCTTCATGTTGGACAAAAGCAACATGATTTTCGAGACCTGTGTCTCTCAGGTACATTTACCTGACAATTTCATATAGTCTTAAACTTCCAGAGAAGGCAAATGGCTCATGAAAGGAGAAACCTTTATCTGGGCTGTGGATCACTGACAACAAGGCAGAGGGAAATTAATTTGAAATCTGGCCCTAGCAATGACGGACACTAATGAGCACTAACAGCAACTAGCAGTGAAAGAGAAGAAGGTGATGTGAAGGATACATACAACACTTTATATACTGTTCTCGAAATGCAGACAAGGTGCTATGGACTGAATATGTGCCTCCAAAGCCCATATGTTGAACCCCTATCCCACCCACAACATGATAACATTAGGAGGTGGGGCCTTCAGGACGTGATGAGGATTAGATGAGGCCATCATACACGAGAGACTATGCATGGGATTCATGTCCTTCAAAGAGTCACTAACAAGCCTGCTTCCTTCCTCTCCCTGCTCTCCATCCTGTGAGGATACAAGAAGGCGGCAGTCTGCACCCCAGAATTCAGCATGCTGGCAGCCTGACCTCAGGCCTCCGGCCTCCACAACTATGAGAAACAAGTTTCTACTGCTCTAGCTACCCACTCTGTGGCACTTTGTTAGGGCAGCCCAAACAGACTGGAACAAAAGATATTCCAGTGAGCCATCCCATTAAATGTGGCTTTGAAGGGCTTTTGAATTTTGATCAAGTTCACCTGCTCTGTCAGTTCACTTAAAAAGAAATGACTGACTCGGGTAAAACAGTCACTGAATGGTTCTTGCTCAAATTCCCCTTTATTGGCTCAAGAAAACACGAGCTGTGAAAAATACAGGTAATTATTTTCTCCTCTCTCCCCTGAAGAAGAAATTAAACAACTCTGAAATTCAACAAGCCACAGTATTCTACATGCCCTTTGTCTGAGAAGATGAATCAAAACATTTCAACAAAGCACATGTAACGTTTACTAAATTCCTAGGAGGGTTTTGCTATCTAGAAATGATCATTTCTTGGGAATTTCCTGGAGGTCCAGTGGTTAGGGCTCGGTGCTTTCACTGCCAAGGCCAGAGTTCAATTCCTGGTCAGAGAACAAAGATCCCACAAGCCACTCAGTGCAGCCAAATAAAAAGAAAAAATAAATTATCATTTTGCCCTGTTTTGATGTTGTTTTTAAAAACTAGAAAAGATTTGCCCGTTGAGCATGTCTGGAGTCTAGCACAGTGGTTGTAACCAGCTGATAGTAACTGCCCACTACTTCTGTCCCTTTGAAGTAAAAACTTGGTTGTACCCACAAAAACTGGATGTGTCTGTAGACAAAACCATCTGTGTCTGGTGTCTTATGCCCCTCTGCCCACATTCACCCCCAGTGCCCCCCTCAAAAAAAAACAGCAGAAGAAATCTCATTGGGGTAGACAGGAACCAGTGTCAGGAGACTACGTGGATGTGACCTAGCATTATCTTAAGTAGAGAATTAAATGGACACGTAGAAAAAACTAAGCAACTTATAATTGATCTCTTGATGTCTTGAAACTTCCTTGAAACTTTCTGATATCACTGATTATTAGCCAGGGGTAGGGGGAGAATCAGTTAAATAAATTAACAGGAAAAAGGGAATCATTTATGACTTTTACCCATTACCACTTATTAAATATGTAATTTTAGGTAAGACAATTTTAGTGGATGCATTATCAGTCTAGGAATATACTTACCTAGCATCATTACCTTGAGAGGATTAAACGAGCCAACATATATAAAACATTCAGCCTGTCACCTAGCACAGAGTAAGTACTTAACAAATGTTAGCTCTATTCTCATTACAAAAAAAAAAGGTAAGTAAAGGAACCAGCCCTTTTAGTTTTTACCTGCTCGTCGTAATTTCACATGGACGCAGCCTGAAAGTGTCAATTTTATCATCACGGAATGCAAGAGCTCACCTGGCCTAGTATTCATATTTGCCAAATGGGAAAACTGGGAAACGGAGGGCCAGGAAAAAGAAAATCAATGACCTGGACTAGATGCCTGGGTCTACAGTGCAGATTCCTTGGTCTGGCCAGTGCAGTATACTTCCTTCCGGACGCACTAAGCCTTCTGAACCACTGTAATGGTTCCTTTCATTGACAAAACATCAAATTCGCACTAAACAGTTGACAGCAAAACAAAAAGACTCACCTCACTCTGCATCTTCTGAGCCTCCTTTGAAACTTGATACGACGGTGTCTCAACAAATTCAAGCATCGATTTCCCCTTATTTTTCTCATACTCTTCTTTGTATTTCACCTTCATTGAAAAAAAAGTATAAATGGCACATAAAGCTCACAAGCCCTTATATAAACAGAGCAAAGTAAAATATATGTGCAAAATCGATCACCCTGTTTTCTAAAAATCACAATATTCTGGCCATTTAGGTTGATCACTAGGTTGATCCCTGTGGTTAATGATATACAAAGAAAGGAAACAGGTAACATATTAAAGTTCTTAAGGGATATGAATGGTTTAGAATTAAATAATGTAGTTCTAGGACATGTATATGTAAACAGCTGGGACAGATAGATATATATCACACGTGGAGTTATATATGTATACACACATGCCATTAATATACACACATGTATAGGTATATATATACATATGTACATAGGTACATATATATATAAACAGAGATAAGACACAGAGAGGCTGAGACAGAGGATATAAGAGACAAAGAGAGATCACTGTGAAAACTTTGATGCCTATCAGTAAATCATGAACAAAAAGAAAACCCGAACTGCGACTGTCTGTTCTTCTGACAAAGGAAGGACAGTGTTCTTTGGGGCTGCTAAATTTTCCCACAGACACTGAGTGAAACACACACACAGAGCTTTTAGGTGACTTCCTTCAGTTTTGCTAAGCATTATTTAATTATATCATATCATGAATTATTTATTCATCATAATCAACCTTTATCTATTTCGGTTTATCAAATGATCAATATTCTCTATCTCCTAAAAACAAAAACTAGAATTATATTCTGCAAGCTGCAAGAGTGGTTGGCTTTTTTAACAATACACCTTTTTAAATTAAATTCATAGTTTTCATCATGATTCATTTTATTGAGATATGTATTTTCACTAAAATCCTTATATATAAAAATTACTTAATGAAATTGGTTCTTAAGTTGCATTATAATAAAAATAATTTTAGGGGCTTCCCTGGTGGCTCAGACGGTAAAGTGTCTGCCTGCAATGCGGGAGACCCCGGATCGATTCCCAGCTCAGGAAGATCCCCTGAAGAAGGGGATTATTTTTAAAATTAAAAATAATTGTAATGGTATTTAAATCCAAAAGAATCTTTTCAAAACAGAACTTTGTGGTAGCAGGACATATAACGAATTTTTTAATTCCTGTTTTTAGGAATATTTTTGTTTTAGAGAAGTATACTAGAATGATCAATGAAAGTGAACACTATGTTAGGGTAAAATTTTGTGGGGAAACAAAATAAAAATAAAAATCCAAAGATTAAAAAATGTATACTTCCATACCTTAAAGCAGAGCTGGTTTGTATATTTTTTAAATAAATGAAGGCAGATATCAAATCATTATGGAATTTATGTTCCACTGGGGTATATTTGAAAGAGTGATTTAAGTTTTATCTTAATAGATGCTGGAAATAATATCTTTTTTCAATTACTGAAATTCAGAATTTAAAAAGTTATCAACTTAATGTATTCAAGGAAAAAGATATTTTTAAAAGCTTCTTTCAGAGAGTACATAGACTTTCATAGTTGAAAGAAACATTAAGGCAAAATACACTGGTAAGATAATTTCCCATTTTTAATACACTTACAACAAAGCTGAAAAATTATAATAAACTTTATGCCTGGAAAATTATACTTGTGCAGCTCAAAATGACCAGCACACTATAAAAGTTTTCATTATTATGAGATTTGACCATTAATTAATTAATTAACTCTTATCTTGTAAGTTTTTAACTGTGTATAGTAACTATAATATTATGAAATGCCTGCCTGTCGAAACACGGTTCAAGCTTCCCTAACCTAATAAATATAGAGAGAACAGAGTTTGAGATTTTTCTCACGATGCACATCCTTTCCAGCGGTGGAGGTGCCGGCAGTGAGTGTTACTGAGTCCAGGCAGGGGAGGCCTCGTACCTGACTCTGGAGCATGGCATTGCCTTTATGGTGCAGGTGTTCCGCAGCATCCACATCAAAATGATACAGGCCTTTGTTTTCCTCAAAAACCTTTCTATATTCTCGCTAAAAATAAGAACACAAAAATAAAGTAAGAATAGAAGGGTCTGTTAAAAGCAACTAATAGGTAGGAGGGCACACTGAAAAACGCAAGCGAACAAGAGTTGCAAAGCCGCTCCTAAGTTCCCATCTGCTGTCAGCTGGTCATGTAGATTGCTGACCCTGAGCTAAAGCGACAATGAGAGATGGACCAGCTCTAGGCGGTCCATGTGAACAGCATCTAAAACACTCGAGAGAAGCAGAGGACTACTGGCTCTAAACACAACATCAATACTCTTTGCAGCACTGGGAAGTGACGGTGGAAAAGCCCGTAACTTGTGTGAGCAGGCAGAGTGGGCAAAATAAAGGCACTTGGCCTTGCCCTTATCCTAGAACAGAAATGCATTTATTAATAACTGCATCTACAAGAAGAGAAGGAAAGAGAGGAACAGATGAAAGGAAAGCTGGAGTCAGGAAAGGAAAAAAAAGTTGTATGTAATGGATCATAAGGAAAATGAGAGGGAGAGAAAGAATTCAACTAACTTTCCTAAAAGGAGAAGGCAGGAGGTGGCTGAAAGAGAAACCAAGGCATCTGGGTATGATTGGTCGAATTTTTAAGGTGAAGAAAATTTTTAAGGATTAAGACACTTTTTATATACAGACAAAAAGGTGGATTTGGAAGAGAACAGAATGGATAAGAATGCCAAATTTGGCAAGTGTAGGACTCTAAACATAGCAGGCAGCAAAAAGACAAACACTGCTTTATGATTTTTACCACTGGAGATTGGACACTTAGTAATTTTGCCTTATTTGGAAAACTTTTAGAGGTAAATGGTAACTCTCAAACACTCAGGTATACAGAGACTTAAGCTAGAGTTGGTTGCTTCTTCGACAATGAGGATTTCAATGAAAATGGCAATTTAGTGTAGAGTGGAGGGAGAGGCAAGCAGCATTAGAACGGGAGCAGGAACAAGCTAGGACACTGAGGCCTAGGATATGCTCCAGTGATCCAGAGTGAAACAAGAGGAGGCCTCAGTGCCAAGGATGGGAAGGATGGAAGCTCCAAGTGGCCTACACAGGAAAACTGCTTTCCCTGGGGACACAGCAAGGTCCCCAGAGGCATTTTCAGTCAATTAGGGAACTAAGACATGTATCGCCCAAACTCTAACCAGAATACTTTAAGGGAGAATAGCACCCCCAGGAAGCTCATGAAAATGTTCACATAGCACATCTTGACCAAAGAGAACAAGTTCTGAATTTTAGCTTCTCTGCTAATTTTTTTAAAAGATAATTTCAAAAAATAACAATATACTTAGAGATGTCATGATTTAATTAGAAGTAATTTTATAAAATATATTTATAAAATAGATATGAAAGGTATGTAACAAGCTAGGATACATTCCATTACTAAGTTAAAATCCAGAACTAATAGTCTAGAACTGTATCTGGAATAATGGTTATAGATTGAGAAAAGGTCAAAAAATACTGCCCGTCACTCAATGATCTATTTTAGTTACAGAGAACTTCAGAAACTCCTGTTTTAAAACCAAAGAAAATCACCCTATTTGAACTAAGATCTGCAAAAGAATGATCAATACTTGCTTTTTCTTATATAAGAGTCTCTGTTGCCTCCTAGTGGGAGTTACACAGAGTAACACAATATACACTTTTTTAATTTATGCAAAGTTAAAAAAAAAAAAAAACAACCTGAAAGCTAACAGTGTTCTATTTCTCAAAGAAAAATATCCCCTCCAATTTAATCAGTATGGTTGTACAAACTAATAAGGCACTAATTTTACTCTGCACAGTAAAATTTTTCAAATTACGATTTATATCAAAGACATTTAGAGGTCTTTAAAAACCAGCCATTTATAACAAACTGACAACTAATTCTGGTAGAATGCCTGTTTAAGCATTCTCTTACTCAATCTTTTACTAAAATTAAGTTGCCTTTATAAATCAACAAAATTCTAATTCTCTTTACATTAAAATTTAAAAGAAGGCAATTCTGACATATAATAAATTTGAACCAATGTAATATCGTGCAACTTTAATAAGTAGAGACTTCAGAGTAACAACTTTCTTGACTCAAATTTTCTCTTCATGAAGCAACCGGTCAGCTACAATTTTTCTATGGAGAATAAATATGATCTAGAAAAGATGAAGGCTTAAACTTTACAAGTGGTATATAAAACAAGTGTAAGACATGAATTTGATGAGTTTTCTCTAAGAGAAAATAAAAACAATTACTATTATTGTTTTTCACCACTATTATAAAATAAAGGTCAATATTTTCAAAAAGAAATATTGCCTATGAGTGGCCTACATTCTTCATGGTAATCCAAATTTTTGAATTACGACCATGACATTTTTACTGACTTATTTATACATGAATCCTCACATTCGAAGGAAATTAACCCACACAGGGATAAGTAAGAGTCAAGGTCAAACGCAAATGCAATGATCAAGCTGGATGAGCAAAGACTACCTATGAAGAAAGCAGAGGCTCAGATCTCAGAAACATACTGATTTTTAGAAGCACATCTCTGAGTCATGGTTAAAAATGTGCAACTGAAGCAGAGTCGCTCAAGAAACAGGAGCGTCTGTACAGAGGAGGATGAGCATTGAAATGGCAGGACAGCAGGAATTAAGTGTCCAGGGACCGAGTCTAATTCTGCACCTGACAGTCTCCCAACCTTCATCCCTGCTCAACAGGTGGGAAAGAATAATGGGCTGCTTTGCCTCCAAAGGCCAGTGATAATTAATTAATTTCCTCCATAAATATGAATTCACCCAGATAACATTTCAAGAAGAGGATTACAAAATAATGAACAGAAGCTTCAACATATCAAAGCCAAACGTAGACATTTTTAAACCTGAACTGAAGTTGTTATCTCACTATTTAATGGTTTGGGAAGCAGCTTATGACTATAGAGTTTTCTCATTCATGACAGTGGTCACATCTCCTGAAGAAGACTGTTTTCACTTTTTAACATTCTTTGACGATATACTTTGCCATCAAATCTGTGCCTGATCCAAGATAGATATATAATAAATGCAGATAATTTTTGAGTGAGTCATTATTACAATAGGCATAGAAATAACTTGAGGTCAAATTAGAGTTCATCATCCGGATGTGGGGCCTTCTGAGGTGTAGGAAACAGAGGCACAGGTGAGCCAGGGTCATCAGTAATGAGAGCCAGTGACATCAGGGTTCAGATGCTCTGTGTGTTGGAAAGAGCGTCTAAGAGCCAAGTTCTGACGCGATGGGCCACTGGGCAGCGGACACAGACATTTTAATTAGGACACCCTCCCCTCCTTGTTGTGTTGAAGAAAACACGGAAACCTTCACAAGACTAAAAGTACAGCAGCAGTGCAAACACTCTTGAGATTTATTTTTAGAGAAGACATAATTCAGACTAAGACAACTGTTATGCCACTGAGACCTTCTGAGTACCAGACACTCTGTTCTGGCCTGCATAAAAGATCGCTGACTTAAGAGCCTGACCTCCAAGTGACTTCAATCTACTACAAAGAAAGGGGAAGGAGAAAGACAGAAAGGATGCTCACATAAACACTTGGAAGAGTAGCTATTCCACAAGAAAGTTTGTATTCAAGAGATATTAAAGAGCCAGCTTTGTAAAGCAACAGCCTGGGTGGGATTTAAGCAACAGACACCAGTTTCCATGAAGTTAGTTACTGAGGCGGCAGTGAAGGCCAGGCTCGCCTTAGGAAGCAGGTGCACTCATAAGCGCTTCAGACACGCGGGCGCCACGGAGTCACAGGTCTACACTAGCCAAGGCCACTTACTCCACTTAGCATTTTGCTGACTTTCAAAGCGTGGTCTAAGAACAAGTCTGGGAGACCTGAAACTGGGTCATGCATATTCTCAAAGTCTTTCTTGTACTTCACCTACGAAAATAACATGGAACAAAACACCATCTAGGAGAAGAAAACACTATGCTTTTGCATTATGGCCATTATTATTTTAAACACAACCAAGTATTATTTAATGGTATTAAATTAAATGAATTCACAAGTAGCCACTAGATGGTGCTCATTTACTACTGAATGAAAAAAAGTTCTTCCCAGGGACTTGAAAGTATTTTGATAACTCCTTTTATTGTTTATGTGCTCAGAAAGGGTGATGTTAACAGAAAGAAGTAACTTTAACTGAAACTCTGCTTTCAGAAAATAAAGAAAATAGAAGCTTTACTCTTTAGAAATTACCATTGTCTTCCAATTATATTTTGTGTCAATTTTAGAACCTTTGTTAGTTTTCATTCTATTACAATGTAGACCTTTTCTTTTCAATCAATTGCTTTGGAAATATAAAATGTTAATAACAGAAAACATCAAGCACTTACTGCGACTCAAACACTTTTCTGTTTAAACATTTTATATGTATTAAGTACACTCCACAATCTTAGCAAGTAAACACTTTAAGTATGCCCATTTTACAGAGGAGGAAACTGAGACACAAAAAGACGAAAGTGTAATATTAGGTGGTGGAGCAAGATTCAAATCCAGACAACCGATTCTAAACCTTGAGCTTTGAATACCATGCTGGAGGTTCTTTTAAGTATATTCCTGCCCTATTTGCTTTATGCTTGTACACACACAAAAATAATCAAATAAGAAAAAATGAATTATTAGAATATTCCCAAAGGTCCTAAAAGACAGAAGGTGAAAGCGAAGTCATTTCCGACTCTTTGTGACCCCGTGGACTGTAGCCCACCAGGCTCCTCCATCCATGGGATTCTCCAGGCAAGAATACTGGAGTGGGTTGCCATTTCCTTCTCCAAAAGACAGAAACACCCATTTAAATTGCTGATAACAATATCTGGTTAATGAACACAAATTATAGTACCTTCTAAACAGGAACAAAAGTAAAATATACTAAGTTCCCCAGATGCAACAGGAGTTGAAAGGTTTAAATGCTCTAACAAAGGAAGTTCAACAACACTCAAACTTAATATTTAAAAAGGTACTCTATGCATCATTCAACTATAGTAAAGTAATTAATTTTTTCTATGTTTCTGTTTTTATACTCTTCCTAATTCTAATAAAAAATTAAGGTATCTTTTCTTATAAATTGAAACTTCATTTTTAAAGATATGAAATGAAAACAAATCTCACGAAGAGGTATTTCACAGAATTTACATAAGAGATAAGAAAGAATTTGTAAGCCATCTCAAGTACAATTTCTGGAAATTTCCTTGTGATATACTACTATGTTTCAGGTACATTTTACAATATGCACAATTTCATGAGCATAATTACATTTGCTAACTATTGCCATAATCATTAATTTATGATACTATACAATATTTTTCTGAAAAACTCTATAATCTATTTCTACTCTTGATCAGCTATAATACTAATAGTTTTGCTAATAAAACTATTCCTACTTATTAATTAGTAATCAGTAACACTTATTTCCCCCCCCAGAAAAGCTTCAAGAAAATAGGCTTCAGTGTTTTCTAAAATTATTTGGAAATTACATGATCTTGATTAAGTATCATAATTCCCACACAGCCAAGTCTATCAAAATAAGAATCAAAACATACTGAAAATAATATCCTGCAAATTACCAATCACGAGGCAGAAAGCAACTTACGTCGCTCGCCAGGGCAGTGGCCAGCTGACTTTGCCTAAAAGTAGCACTTTCAAGAGGATTGTAAAGATGTTTCTTATCCTTCATTTCATTATCAAATTTTTCTTTGTATTTAATCTGCCATAAAAGAAAAAAAAACAGGAAAAATTACATAGCACATTTACCTTCAACCTTTCAAAGCAACACATTTGATTTCTAATTAGATCAGATAAAAGCTACCTTAAAAATGTATGGCAGCAGAGTTTAAATACCTGGTATTTCCCCCCCATATAAAGCTTAATTAGGCATAAAGGGTTTTTTTTTTAATTAAAAAAACACCTCTACTTGAACATGGATCATAAATGCAATTAGGCATGAACTCAAATCCTATTAACAAGAATTACATAGAATCTCAGGATTTAAAAATGTCAGTTTCCAGTTCTGCATTCCTAACATCTATGATCAATTAGAAATCAAGACCACAAATGTCTTAACATCTATCACATTTAGAAAACAGGTCCCAAATATCAGAATTTGAATACGAATTTTCCTAAAAGAATGACTGCAAATGCAAGACAGAGCTCCTACCATGGTTTTTCTCATCATTTCCCGCTTATTAAAAAACTCATTGTTAGGGATTACATATTCTGAAACATCCTGGGCCTATTTAATGTCATTTATTATTTCTCTGCTTTCACTCCACAGCTGTGTTCAGTGGCAGAACCATCTCCAACTTTCACTGTGGATTTTATTTTTTTAACTAGTCTTAAGGCAACCAAACGTCTTCCCTTGTGGCTCAGATGGTAAAGAATTCTGCCTGCAAAGCAGGAGACTGGGGTTCAATCCTTGGATCAGGAAGATCTCCTGGAGGAGAGCATGGCAACTCACTCCAGTGTTCTTGCCTAGAGAATTCCATGGACAGAGGAGCCTGGTGGGCTACAGTCCATGGGCTGCGAAGAGTCAAACACAACTAAACAATTCTTTACTAAAATAAAACAAAAATAGCTAGTCTCATTTATTTAATTGTTTAACTGCTTTAATTCCTGTAGCCAGGAAAGGATGCAGGCAGGCAAAAGCAAAAGTAAGCTGTTTTGTCCTTTCATATCTTATTATATTATGATTCTTACACTATCATTTCTTTCTTCAGAATGCACATTTATCCATACATCCTAAGACTCTGCCTTGCAGAAACCTTTAGAAAAAAAGGTAGTTTGGGAACGGCTCATGTTACTCTTTGAATCTAGTGTGTACTGGGTGATGGTCTCCATCAGGGATACACGCTGGTGCCTCCAGGAGGGAGCTGGTAAAAAATCCTGGTGGGGATACGTTTGGAAAACATTTCAAGATGGTTGACATGCAACAGTTTCTGTTGCAGTTTCATTTGCTAATAATACTTTTTGATCATCATATTAGCTTATAATTTCAAGCAAAATCTCACTTATTATAATAGGCGAGGCCTCCCTAAAACAAAAAAAGCTTCAAGTTTTAGATTATTTTATCTTGAAATGAGGGACACCACCACCAATGCAGTCAATTTAGATCTCCTTCACTACAGTCCACAGTAACTGGCACCAAAGCCAAGATCCTCCCTACCTGGTCCTCTGCTAAACACGCAATTCCACTCCTCAACACCCTGCTGCTGTGGCGCTTTTCACAACATTCTAATCTGTGTTTTTGTCTCTTCTAGGTACCTGACAGGTATTCACTTGACTATGGTCATAGACTCTCTGAACTGACTTCCTCTAGAATGGCACTCCGGACTCAGCCAGATCCACCAACACTGTCCAGCGATCACGGAAAACATTATGCCGAATGCTGATGGTGCCAGGAACACTCTCAGCTGGTAGTTCTTTCCATCTAATCAACTGATCCTGCTGTGTAACATGGGCTCGCATCAAGTATCCTTTCAGTCACTCATAAGTCCCCAACCTCAGGTACCACGAGTGTCTTAGTTATGTATTAGCTAAATGGCAAGAATAGGTTCCATGATCCTTGAGCACAGAGAGTGCATCATTTTGCCTTTGTACCCCCTGTAGTTCTCAGCACCGTTACACTAAGCCCAGAGGCAACATGGAAGGAAGCATTACTTGGGAATGTCAGGTTCCACTGAACCCCGCTGCTATGTCATGGATCCTGGTCTTTTATGCTAAGCCCAAGCAGAAGTAGGTTCAAGCATGTATGTGACTCCATTAGATTTGCTTTTGGAAGAGATTACCAGCTCCAGGCCTAATGGGAGTGTGTCTGGGCTCACATCAGCATTCCCAAACTCAGGCAGGAAACGCATCCTAACTCAAAATAGGTATCCAACGCAGGCTCAATGTTTAATGAATACAGGAAGGAAAGAATCGTCATCAGTGAACTAGTTACAGTTTTTTCAGAAATATACATTTACTCGGAAAAAGCAAATGCCAGGTTTAACAACAGTTGAGAATGTGTCAGATGAATTCCGAAGTTAACACTCCCACTCTGTGTTGTATCTGCTCCTAGTGTAACGGTGCTGAGAACTACCAGGGGTAGTACAAAGGTAGAATGATGCACCCTCTGTGCTCAAGCACAGTGTAACCTATTCTTGCCATTTAGCTAATTTATAACAGAGACACTCATGGTATACCTGAGGTTTAAGAATATGAATAACTGAAAGAAAAGTTGATGCAAGCCAGCACTGCTCAGCTGAATTAACTGATTAGATTTAAATACTTCAATACAAACAGAACCCTGCATTTTTTCACCTGATGTTTTACAGGACAAACTTTAGTAACCTCTTCTTTAAGTAGAATATTTTCATTGATTTCTGAAAGATATAGAAGATAAATCTGAAGTATATTTTTACAAGCATATTGTTGTGAATAGTAACCTATTGTTAAAGGTGAATTTTCCCTGGAAATACGAGATTAGACTATTTTCTAAGTTTTGGACATAGTTGAATTATCTGCTCTCTCATTAAACAGTGAGCAGGAAATAGATTTCTATTCATTTTTGTATCCCTAGTACCCAACACAGTACTTTGAATGGATCTGGCACTTAATATATGTTCTTTAAAGAAATGTATAGATTAATGATGAAAGTGATAAGCAATCAACCATCTTTTCACACTCACACCCGCAGGTAGGTGTTGGAACTATAATACTCTAATTTCCCAAATCTGTTCCCCCAACACACAATCCCCATAGTCATTGCTAAACTGACTTGAACAACAATCTATTGGGAAGAGAAAAAAAGGTAAAAGGACATGAAAAACAAGATATAAAAATAATATATTGCATCTATATTATACTAAATACATATAAATATGTGTTTAAAAAGTGTGGTAGTTCCTGCCACACTTTTCCTCATCAACTAATTCATTTAGGAATTACCTATCTAGTGCACACTCTGCGGCACTTACTGCCCTTAAAGAGGGCTATACTGGAAGAGATTTGGGAATCGGTGGGAAACTGTCTTCAAATATTTGCAAAAACAGAAAAACAGCATTTGTTCTGCAACCAACGGTAAAGTTAGTGTTGACAGGTAGAAGCTGTAGCCAACAAGATTTCTGCCAATTATAACAGAAATTTTCTATCAGCTGCTCTGTCCGCCAGTAGAACTATCTTCTTCTTTCCTGCTCAATTACGGCTCCCTACCTCCTCCCAATGTTCACCTGAATAATTTCTACACGTCTTGCAGCTGCCCAAATGTAACTTCTTTCTGAAAGCCCTCTCTGACCTTCCAATCTAGAATACTTACAGCTGATACATTTTTGAATCACTCCACATTATGTGGTCCCTCACCATGCATTGCTGCAATTATTTGTAAAACTGTCTCTGGCTGTTGGTCTTCCCCTTAGACTCTAAGTTCAGTGAAGGCATGGGCTATATCTTTCCTGTTCACCCTTGAAAATCCAACCCCAAGGACGTAATATCTCTTCAGTAACTGTTTTGCTTGAATGAATAAATGGATGGATTATATTGAGAAAAGATTATTTCATTGAAAATCAGGACCAGGTAACTTCCATAGTGTCTCCAAATTTTTTAATAGCCTTGTAATAGATTTTTATGAAAATTTTATTCTTAAAGTTATGCCTGGGGCTATAGGCCTTAAAATTTGAATTTTAAAATGGAAATAACCTTCAGGTTATTTAAAGATTAATTATTTAAAGTGTACCATGTCCTCCATGTACTTCTAATGAGTTTAATAATCAGCAAAGTATTGTGAAATGTATCTTACCCTAAACTTCAGAACTCTGCGTTATCTGATTCAAAAGGTAACTAAAGAACAAGAACGCAAGAGTTTCCCTCATTAATTAACCAAAAAGTAAAATAACTGAATTCCATAAAAAATACATTTACCAGACACTGACACTCAACTGTTTCTTATCATGCTATAAGGTTTGCATATAAATGAACTAACAAAATAGCCAAATAGTTCAAACAGGTCCTATCCACTCACCTTCTGACTGGTCCACCCACTCACTACACATACACAGAACATTCTATCTTACTATCAATCCACGGTTCACACATCTAAGTGTCCACCTGTTTACATACACTCACATCTCCTAAGAGATCAGGATGCTTTCCTTTCATTATAACGGCTGACTCAACCATGGAACATGGTATTTTTCCTTCTGGTTTCAAGACCACTTGAGACAAGAGGAAACAGGTGTTGGGTGCCTTTGCTATGACTTCCCTGGTGGCTCAGACAGTAAAGCATCTGCCTACAGTGCGGGAGACCCAGGTTCAATCCCTGGGTCAGCAACATCCTCTGGAGAAGGAAATGGCAACCCACTCCAGTACTCTTGCCTAGAACTATGGTTTTAGGCACAATGTTACCCCTTACATATAAATCAATCACTTTGGAAACAAACAAAAAGTTCCACCTATGACTGATTTTACTCATATTATAAATATCATGTCCAATGGTCCTGATCTACCAACTTTTTGAAAACTGCAGGGTAGGCAAATGGGATGAAACTTAAAACTTTAGTAAGGAAGTTTCACAGACTTAGCAGAACTTTCAGAGGTTCAAACTAGGAGAAAACACTAGAATTGCTCAACCGCAATGACTGAATTTAACCTGCTGCTGCTAAGTCACTTCAGTCGTGTCCGACTCTGTGCGACCCCACAGACGGCAGCCCACCTAACTGCATCCAGGCAGGGCTGTGTTTAAATGGCTAAAGTCTGATTTCCCAACTCAGTAGTTCAAAGCTTTCAGCACCAAGGCGTACTGGGCTTCATGGCATCACCTATGGCTCAGATTCACAAAGGGCCAGCAGAGCAGAAAGAGAGCAGCCCCTGAATGAAAGCATTTCATCAGAGCCACAGAAGCAAACGATAGGAAAGAAATGGGAACCTGGATCACTTAATTACCAGCGAAAATGAAAAGTAAACAATAACACAATGCCACACATCCATGGGAGCAACTGCCTCCAATTTTGGATGAAACTGAACTAAAGGCTGCTGAGAAGGAGAGTAAAAACATATTTTCACATAGAAAAAATAATCATCATAAAATCAGTGTGTCCAAGTTTGAATTTTACACAAAATATACCCTGACCTAATTTTCATGACAAAATAATATTTTACTGACTTTGTATCAAATGTGAATGATCTAGAGAAATGTGTTTAATCAGTCTCTACATATTTCTTGAAAGCCTAATCTGTGCCATTAATGCCATTAAACTCTGTCCCCACAGAGCCTGTTGAGTGGTAGTGAAGCAGATATTAAATACACACAAATATGACTAATACACACTGTTAAGAACTATAAAGAAAAGCAGAATAAAGAGGAATAGAGCAATATAATTTAAATCAGCAAGTTAAGGATGTGACATTTAAACCAAAAGTTTGGGGGAAGGAGGTTGGAAGGGTGTGTGCTTGCCCAGAATGGGAGATCCTTCAAGCCAATTAATACCCTTTACAATTGAAGGACAATACTTATTATTCAGCTTTAACAGCAATCTAAGAAGTAATGTTTAGGTTTAAAACCCACTCTTTTAAATACATCACATGCAATTTTAGAACAAGTACTAATTATTATAAATATAAAATTTTCTCTGATATTATAAAACTAAAGGTATTTCATTCACCACAAAAACATATTTCAATTCATAAATTAAGATGATAAATGAATATGTTAACAAAACAACCACTCAGAAGAATTTTTTTTAAGATGATTACTTCAATAAATACTGCCCTAATACTTAAGATACTTGTAAATATATCTCTTTATCTTGGCAGATGAGATTTCACTTTTACTGTTTACTGATTTTCTTTTCATTACTTGGCCATTCTTTTATGTTCCCCCTAGACTTTAAAAAGGGAAAGTTTACAACTACGGAAGCAAAGCTATTGAACAAGTTAACAGAGCAGTGAGTTTTGTTTCCATTCATTACCTTTTCTGGATTCAGTCCCACAGAGCTCAGTTTCCAGATAAATGGGAGAATTGTGCCCTCTCGCTTTCTCCTTGTGTCTTGTCATCAGGGTGTCTTATCTCTCCACACCACAGGCACTGTCCATCATCGCCTACTCTCTCACAATCCTGTCTCGCCCTTTCCCCCTGGCATCCTGCATTCTGCCCCTAGCTTCCCAGCTTACTACATTCCTAAAGTATTTCCCTTCTGCATATTTGCTTGCCTTTGTGTGCGCCTGTATTCATTATCTGTCATTAGTTTAGGAGCAAGAGAATACATGATCTTCAAAGTTGTCAATGAAAATAAGAAGCTACACTTTCTGCCACTGCTTTTCATCAACACACCTGAAAATACAAAAGATCATACTGAGTTCATTCCAGAAGTTCTGAATATTCATCTGCCCAGTTTCTCCCTTTTCTGATGAGTTTATACACCATGAGATCAGCAAAAAGTTCACTAAAAAACGAAGATGACAGATACAATGTAACTTGCAAATTAAAATCTGCTTAAATATCTGATCATTCAGCTGTTAAATAATTTGAGATTTTTTTTTTTAAGTCTGCCTATAAAAAAAGTGTGAGCATGCTCAGTCAGTTCAGTCGTGTCTGACTGTGTGACCACACGGACCTTAGCCCACCAGGCTCCTCTGTCCATGGAATTTCCCAGGCAAGAATACTGGAGTGGGTTGCCATTTCCTTCTCCAGGGAACTGTCCCAACCCAGGGATCAAACCCAAATCTCCTGCATTGGCAGGCAAATTCTTTACCACTAAGCCACCTGAGCTACCCTTCGTCTGAGGTCAGGGGCGGCGCCCAGGAGGAGGTACCCATCGCCTTAGGCCAGGGACGACGGCCGGGAGGAGCTACTCCATGTCCAAGGAGCGGTGGCTGCGCGGGCGCAGGAGGGGCTAGAGGATCTACGCCACGTCGAAGGTCAGGAGGGGCGGCGGTGAGGAGACACCCCTCATCCAAGGTAAGGAGCAGCAGCTGCACTGTGCTGGAGCAGCTGTGAAGACATACCCCACATCCAAGGTAAGAGAAACCCAAGTAAGACAGTAGATGTTGCAAGAGGGCATCAGAGGGCAGACACACTGAAACCATACTCACAGAAAACTAGTCAATCTGATCACACTAGGACCACAGCCTTGTCTAACTCAAGGAAACTAAGCCATGCCGTGTGAGGCCACCCAGGATGGACGGGTCCTGGTGGAGAGGTCTGACAGAATTTGGTCCACCGGAGAAGGGAATGGCAAACCACTTCCGTATTCTTGCCTTGAGAACCCTATGAACAGTATGAAAAGGCAAAATGATAGGATACTGAAAGAGGAACTCCCCAGGTCAGTAGGTGCCCAATATGCTACTGGAGATCAGTGGAGAAATAACTCCAGAAAGAATGAAGGGATGGAGCCAAAGCAAAAACAATAACCAGTTGTGGATGTGACTGGTGATAGAAGCAAGGTCCGATGCTGTAAAGAGCAATATCGCATTCAGGTCCATGAATCAAGGCAAATTGGAAGTGGTCAAACAGGAGATGGCAAGAGTGAACGTCAACATTCTAGGCATCAGCGAACTAAAATGGACTGGAATGGGTGAATTTAACTCAGATGACCATTATAAAGGAATCCCTCAGAAGAAATGGAGTAGCCATCATGGTCAACAAAAGAGTCCAAAATGCACTACTTGGATGCAATCTCAAAAATGACAGAATGATCTCTGTTGGTCTCCAAGGCAAACCATTCAATATCACGGTTATCCAAGTCTATGCCCCAACCAGTAACACTGAAGAAGCTGGAGTTGAACAGTTCTATGAAGACCTACAAGACCTTGTAGAACTAACACCCAAAAAAGATGTCCTTTTCATTATAAGGGACTGGAATGCAAAAGTAGGAAGTCAAGAAACACCTGGAGTAACAGGCAAATTTGGCCTTGGAATACAGAATGAAGCAGGGCAAAGACTAATAGAGTTTTGTCAAGAAATGCACTGGTTGTAGCAAACACCCTCTTCCAACAACACAAGAGAAGACTCTACACATGGACATCACCAGATGGTCAACACTGAAATCAGATTGATTATATTCTTTGCAGCCAAAGATGGAGAAGCTCTATACAGTCAACAAAAACAAGACCAGGAGCTGACTGTGGCTCAGATCATGAACTCCTTATTGCCAAATTCAGACTGAAATTGAAGAAAGTAGGGAAAACCACTAGACCATTCAAGTATGACCTAAATCAAATCCCTTATGATTATACAGTGGAAGTGAGAAATAGATTTAAGGGACTAGATCTGACAGATGGAGTGCCTGATGAACTATGGACGGAGGTTCGTGACACTGTACAGGAGACAGGGATCAAGACCATCCCCATGGAAAAGAAATGCAAAAAGCAAAATGGCTGTCTGGGGAGGTCTTACAAATAGCTGTGAAAAGAGAGGTGAAAAACAAAGGAGAAAAGGAAAGATAAAAGCATCTGAATGCAGAGTTCCAAGGAATAGCAAGGATCGCTTCCTCAGCGATCAATGCAAAGAAATAGAGGAAAAGAACAGAGTGGAAAAGACTAGAGATTTCTGCAAGAAAATTAGAGATACCAAGGGAACATTTCATGCAAAGGTGGGCTCGATAAAGGACAAAAATGGTATGGACCTAACAGAAGCAGAAGATATTAGGAAGAGGTGGCAAGAATTCACAGAACAACTGCACAAAAAAGATATTCACGACCCAGATAATCACGATGGTGTGATCACTCACCTAGAACCAGACATCCTGGAATGTGAAGTCAAGTGGGCCTTAGAAAGCATCACTATGAACAAAGCTAGTGCAGGTGATGGAATTCCAGTTGAGCTATTTCAAATCCTGAAAGATGATGCTATGAAAGTGCTGCACTCAATATGCCAGAAAATTTGGAAAACTCAGCAGTGGCCACAGGACTGGAAAAGGTCAATTTTCATTCCAATTCCTAAGAGAGACAATGCCAAAGAATGCTCAAACTACCACACAATTGCACTCATCTCACATGCTAGTAAAGTAATGCTCAAAATTCTCCAAGCCAGGTTTCAGCAGTACATGAACCGTGAACTTCCAGATGTTCAAGCTGGTTTTAGAAAAGGCAGAGGAACCAGAGATCCAATTGCCAACATCCGCTGGATCATCGAAAAAGCAAGAGAGTTCCAGAAAAACATCTATTGTGCTTTATTGACTATGCCAAAGCCTTTGACTGTGTGGATCACAAGAAACTGTGGAAAATTCTGAAAGAGATGGGAATACCAGACCACCTGACCTGCCTCCTGAGAAACCTATATGCAGGTCAGGAAGCAACAGTCAGAACTGGACATGGAACAACAGACTGGTTCCAAATAGGAAAAGGAGTATGTCAAGGCTGTATATTGTCACCCTGCTTATTTAACTTGTATGCAGAGTACATCATGAGAAACGTTGGGCTGGAAGAAGCACAAGCTGGAATCAAGATTGCCGGGAGAAGTATCAGTAACATCAGATATGCAGATGACACCACCCTTTTGGCAGAAAGTGAAGAAGAACTAAAAAGCCTCTTGATGAAAGTGAAAGAGGAGAGTGAAAAAGTTGGCTTAAAGCTCAACATTCAGAAAATGAAGATCCCATCACTGGTCCCATCACTTCATGGGAAATAGATGGGGAAACAGTGGAAACAGTGTCAGACTTTATTTTGGGGGGCTCTGAAATCACTGCAGATGGTGACTGCAGCCATGAAATAAAAAGATGCTCACTCCTTGGAAGAAAAGTTATGACCAACCTAGACAGCATATTCAAAAGCAGAGACATTCCTTTGCCAACTAAGGTCCGTCTAGTCAAGGCTATGGTTTTTCCAGTGGTCATGTATGGATGTGAGAGTTGGACTGTGAAGAAAGCTGAGCTCTGAAGAATTGATGCTTTTGAACTTTGGTGTTGGAGAAGACTCCTGAGAGTCCCTTGGACTGCAAGGAGATCCAACCAGTCCATCCTAAAGGAGATCAGTCCTGGGTGTTCTTTGGAAGGACTGATGCTAAAGCTGAAACTCCAGTACTTTGGCCACCTCCTGTGACGAGTTGACTCATTGCAAAAGACTCTGATGTTGGGAGGGATTGGGGGCAGGAGGAAAAGGTGACGACAGAGGATGAGCTGGCTGGATGGCATCACCGACTCGATGGATGTGAGTTTGAGTGAACTCCAGGTGTTGGTGATGGACAGGGAGGCCTGGTGTGCTGCAATTCATGGGGTTGCAAAGAGTCGGACACGACTGAGCGACTGAACTGAACTGACCCACCTGGGATGCCGCTAAAACTTTTTCTAAGGACTCTCAAATAAGACTGTGAAGAAAAAAATTTAAGACTGAAATCTAAGGGCCAGTCTTACTACACTTCATTTTGTGCATGAATTCATTTAAAAAAAAAAAAAAAGCAGAGTGGGAAATTCTTCTGGATAACTATGGTAAAATTATTCCCAGGAAATGATGCAGTGTTTCTATGGATCAGGCAGTATTTTAACTTGCTCACAGTAGTTCATTTAATCCTCACCACAACCCTAAGAAGCAGTACTGCTCCATGTCATTTTACAGGTCAGGAAACTGCAGATGGAGAAATTAAGCCACCTGTCCAAAGTCACTTGATGAGCCAGCAGCAAAACCAGGAGCTCAGGGGTCCAGCTCCACAGCCCTTTTATTAATTACCCAGCCAAGCTGCACAGCTTTTCTATATCACCAATAGACCTTGGTGCCCCCAGAAAAGGCTGAAATCCTGTCAGACAATCTAAAGCGATACCAGAAGACCTACCTACCAGGTATGTGTCAACACCCACTTCAGCAAGCGTTGTCTGGACTGAGAAAAGCTCAGAATCACAGCCCTTCTCAGGCCCTCCAGAGCTAAGAACACAGCAGGTCTTCTCAATTGTCCAGATACTATTTTATGTTCTTCAGTTAGATTTTATAGCTCTCCTCATTTACGTTTCTCCGTTTTGAAATGTAACCCAATAAAGACATTTGCAACTTGAAGAAAGGACATTTTCAAAGTTGAAAACACTATATACATGCATAAAAACTACTGTTTGCTGTCATTGTTGACTTTACAAATGTTACCTTTTTCCATTAAAAGAAGTGTTAATTTTTATATAGTCAAGCCTGTCTAATTATTCTTTTGGAGCTTCTGGATCTCCAATTTTAAGAATAACTCAGGTTATCCCTCTGTATAGACCACATATATCCCTATGTGGTATATACAGTGTCCTGGATTTTCTTTTAAGATTTTAAAATTATTTTTTTGTTTACATTCATATCTTTAATCCATCTGGAATTTATTTTGTAGATGGTTTAAGATTCAGGTCCAATTTTATTTTTACCCTGAAGGATGGCCAGTTATGTCAGCACCATTTATTAACTAATATAACTTTTTCCCACTGACTTAAGTCAAAACTTTTATCATATATTAAATTCTTATACACGTTAGAGTCTATTTCAGGATTCCCTAGTCTAACCTACTGATTATTTTATCTCTTATATATCAATTCCATATTGATTTAATTTCAGTGGTTTTATACTATGTTATAGTAACTCACAATGTAAGTTCCCCTTCACTGGTCTTTAATACTTTTGAAGGCTACTTTCAGGCATTTCCTTGCCATTCAAACTCTAAGATCATTTATCCATACTTCAAAAAAATTACTGGATTCTAATTGAAATTGCATGATATTTAAGTATTAATTTGGGGAAAGTTGTAATTTTTATCTATTGACATGTTCAGCCAAATGTCTGTACACTTCTTCAGATCCTTTTAATGATTTCAATGTTTTCTTTATTGTCATTACTTAGTTTCAAATGTGTGATTAAAGACTTAAACATTGAGAAAATTGTCATTTTTCTTACTAAGTTAAAAATTCTGTTTATGAACATATAGATAGAAATTTAATTATTTATCTAAGCTAATCTAATTGATATGACTATTGCTAAGTTTCAGAAATTCTAGGAAATGTGACAAAATGGCTGAACTCATTGGAAAAAGCTAGAATTTGAGCCAGAAGAAAAGAACACTTAGTTTCATGCTCAAAACGACATATTTTATCCCTTAGTGAAATTTACAATTATTGTAATCCTATCTGATATGGTTACAGGAACATTATCTTCGTATATTCTTGCCATTAAAGACATTATCTAAAGTAAAATATTTTTCAGTGCTGCTAGAAACAAAATCTCTGAATAAAATCATTGTGAAATATCGCTAGATTCTTACTTGACTAGAAAGTTTAGAAGCTTCCACAGCATGTTCAAAATCTGGTCTTCCAATTACAGCAGGCTCTTTATTCATTACTCCTTGCCCTTTCTTGTATTCAGCCTAAAATGAATAAGAAAATGTCAGATATTTTTATTTTCCAGTGAAAAATTACACTGACAATAGCCAAAATAAAATTAATAGACCGTCAGCCCATAAAAAAATATTCCTGACAACTCACCAAATTCTAAAATGCTGACTGCTAAGGAGAAACTGATTTTATAAAAACAATGGTTTTTTGTAGTAAAATAATCACTAAGTTTGAGTCTGTGAATCTAGTCACCATCATCATTGTGTTTATTATATCCAGGAGGAATTTCTAGATAATTAAGACCCCACATTCTGCATACATATGTCTTTTATGTTTAGTCTTAGTAACTGATCTAAACCCATCTGGTTAACATGCAGCTGAATTTAGTAAATAATTATTGCTTTTTTAAGATGAGTACAGCCTATGCTACTTAATCATTTGGTTCAAGTTAAGTCATCATTTTTTAACCAGAATGTAAGATACGTTTAAGTAAAATGGTATTTGCCAAGACGGATGTCTTAGGGAAGAGAAAAAGAGCCATGGTGCACAAGAAATGTGCATGGGTAAATGCGGACTAACAAGAACCGCACAATTAACAGCAACAAGATGGAAAACGGGCCAAAGTGAAGTTCTCTGGGACAAGATGAGAGGTAATTATGGGACCAGATGAATGACAAACTTGACTCTCAGGCTGAAACACGTGAATGTTATCTTAGGCCTGAGCAGTATTTTTTTTTAAGTATTACAACACAAGCCATAGTCAAGTTTGATCAATTTATGCACATATCTAAATAATTTACACAAAGAGATAATTCTGATAAAAAATTGAGACGTCATTAATTCAGATTGATAGATTTCACTAATTAAATTAATCACCCAACTACCAAAGCCATGCTTTGTCTTCCACCAAAATAAGAAATCAATTCTGCTCAAAATAAGAAAGAGAGATTACATCGCTTATGATCTTGGAGATCTGTGTTGCCATCTTGATGTCTGGTCTGTCAAGCTCTGCTTTATACATGTGGGTGTCCTGTACATCTTTTCTATAAAAAATCTGATGGAAGAGACAGTTTTGATTGAAAAAAAGAAAAAGGAAATGAGTAATGTCATACAGCTGCTAGTTTTAATGTCCCTAATGTAATTTATCCTCACCATAATCATCTAAGAAAGTCACTGATCATAACTTTAAAAAAATTTTTATTATGTGCAACATTTATTTGGATAACTATATTCTCTTTTTACTATACCAATGACTCATTGACATTACTGCATATGAACTGAATTCATACAACATAAAAAATATAATTCCAATACCATGGCACAAAACCAAGCTTGTAGGATTTTACGTACACTACCCTTAAAAGCATGTCATTATGGATAAATGTATATAGGCATATTCACATACAGAGTATCCTCAATCAAGGTCATTAACTTGTCAATCACACAGTCTTGAGTCCCAATGATTACAGGATAAGCTCCAGTACACAAATATAGAAAGTCATTTCCTGGGGTGAGGGTGTGTGAAACTCCGGATCTCTACCTTGAACACTCCCAGCCACACCTTTCCCCTCCTTTCCTGATTGGACTTTTCAAATGCCCCTATCTGGGAGGCCTAGTGATGGGTGCTAATAATTTTATTCCAGTAAATATCATTGCAATGACTTGATCCTCCAATAACAAAAGGATTCACATTAAGAAATAGCCGTCAAAAAAAAGAAAAGAAATAGCTGTCCTCTGAATGCACATTAGACACAATCAAACCAAAGTATAGAGAACAGAGATTTAAAGAGAAATATATATATATATTTTGCAAATATGCTTCAGGTGACAGTTGTCATTCAGAATAACTTGACTGACAAATGGGAGGAGAGACCAGAAGCCAACTCATAACCCCTAATGGGCAACATCTCACTGTCTACCTGCTTCTCTATTTCCTGAGACCAGTCATGAACTGAAAAGATGAAGCTCTATTTGGCAAATTCACCAGTGGGTGGGCTGGTCAACTTGTCCATTACATTAGATTTTATTACATTTATAATGCAAAGCATGTAGTAATGGTCATTTTCAAAACCTGTCTTCACTTTTTCAAGACATAAAAGATAGAACACAGAAATGTACAACTGAACATTTATAAAGAATGCACAATTAATTGCATTTATACAAAATAGGTGTTTCTTTTTCTTTTCTCTTTTCTTTTGGCTGTACTGTGCAGCTTGTGGGATCTTGGGATCTTAGTCCCCAGACCAGGGATTGAACCCGCTCCTTTGAAGTGAAAGCTTGGAGTCCTAAGGAATTCCCACAAATTTCCCAAAACATAATCCTTTTTATTTTTTTATGTTTTTAATTTTAAAATCTTTAATTCTTACATGTGTTCCCAAACATGAACCCCCCTCCCACCTCCCTCCCTATAACATCTCTGTGGGTCATCCCCATGCACCAGCCCCAAGCATGCTGTATCTTGCGTCAGACATAGACTGGCAATTCAATTCTTACATGATAGTATACATGATAGAATGCCATTCTCCCAAATCATCCCACCCTCTCCCTCTCCCTCTGAGTCCAAAAGTCCGTTATACACAGCTGTGTCTTTTTTCCTGTCTTGCATACAGGGTCGTCACTGCCATCTTTCTAAATTCCATATATATGTGTTAGTATACTGTATTGGTGTTTTTCTTTCTGGCTTACTTCACTCTGTATAATCGGCTCCAGTTTCATCCATCTCATCAGAACTGATTCAAATGAATTCTTTTTAACGGCTGAGTAATACTCCATTGTGTATATGTACCACAGCTTTCTTATCCATTCGTCTGCTGATGGACATCTAGGTTGTTTCCATGTCCTGGCTATTATAAACAGTGCTGCGATGAACATTGGGGTACATGTGTCTCTTTCAATTCTGGTTTCCTCGGTGTGTATGCCCAGCAGTGGGATTGCTGGGTCATAAGGTAGTTCTATTTGCAATTTTTTAAGGAATCTCCACACTGTTCTCCATAGTGGCTGTACTAGTTTGCATTCCCACCAACAGTGTAGGAGGGTTCCCTTTTTAATTTTTGGCTGCATCACACAGTTTGCTGGATCTTAGCTCCCTGACCAGGGATTGAACCCTCCTACAGTGGAAGCATGGAGTCTTAACCACTGGACCTCTAGGAAATTCTTCAAAACAAGTACTTCTAATGTTGCCTACAAACTTTCTGCAATAGCATCATTTAGAGTACTTATTAAAAATTTAGATTCCTGAGGTCCATCCTCAATTCTCTGTAATATAATTTTGCTAAATGGGGCCCAAAAATCTGCATTTTAATGAATTCCCCAGTTGACCACTAAAAATCAGTGTTCTAGATAATAGTAATGTATCTTGTTATAACCCTACAGTGTTAAAAAAAAAATGTACTTTTTTACTTCTTTAAAAAATAATATCAAGTATAAGGAATGATAATGTGTTAATACTTCCATAGGCTCCCTAATGCATTATATTATTTTATTTCAATGAAGCATGTCTATACACTTCTATTTAAGATCTTGCATTGGCTTCACCATTGACTAAACTATGTTTATAATCATGAACCTGTCTGACAAGTGAACAGAGCTTAAATATAATCAGCATAATTTTGGCAAGAACAGCTGTTTTCTTCACTGCTTCTATTTTCATAGGCTTAGCAAGCAATTTTAAGTCAGTTTTGTGTGCACAGGTAGCAAAAGATATAAGCTGAAAACTGAGTTATTTGGTTGGGTAAATTTAAAATCTTCAGGGATTTAAAATAAGCCAATTTTGATTGGTTTCAAAAAGCAACACACTCATTTACAAATGATGGCCAATCAACCTCAGGCTGCCCAGAGTTAAACACAAGCTGTGTAAACAAAAACGGACTCTCAGGTGAAAACAAACCAAAATTACTACCCACCTACAAGACTGTTTCTAAGTTACTACATTCAGATGAAAGCCATAGGGGGGAATGTCTTTTTGTCTACAAAAGAATGAGTGTAAAAATGGAAACCCTTACTTTTTGAAAAGAGCTGCAACCTCTCAGAAATCTATGCTTTACACGGGTTTCCTAATTATATGCTGTTCAGCCTAATGACTGCGTGGAGTGAGGTGAACAGCACAGAGGCGGCAGGACTGGGACAATGAATGGGGCCCCACCATCCATGTAAATTGCAAATTAGAGGCCGGCATATGTGACTCAAAACAAATATTAAGATTGACATGAGCTGTACATTCAAACAAGCGGACACCATGAAGCCACACAGGAGAAAAGCCCAGGGGCCTGGTCACTACAGATCTCCCAGGATACCAAGGCTTGGGGAACAGCGGCTGATGCTGAGGCGCACAGAGCCACAGGCTCCTGCTCTGTGCTCCCTGCAAGGATGTCTGAACAGGGGTGGTGCAGAGACAATGTGCCCTGAGCAGACTACTCGCCTTCCTCCACCTCACCTGTGACTTAGGGCTGAGGGAAACTCATCTGACATTTCTCAAATGTCTGCACTATGCATTTTCTCCCTTCTTCAGCCCATCCGAACCAGGAAAGAATAAAAATGTTATGCAGAAGAATATGTGTGTGTGTGTGTGTGTGTGTGTGTGTATCAGAATATATATATATTCAGTTTTATATGAAATATATATGTATATACATATATTTTATATATAATATATATGTATATATATACATATGTGTGTGTGTGTGTGTGTATATATATATATATATATTCTGAAGAATCTAAACCCTAAATGCAGTGTTTTCTGAATAATCAAACCTTAAATGCTCATGAATTGGAACAATGGATGCGCTCCTGTTCTCCAGCAGTCTTCTCATGGCAAAATGGTGTTCTATATAAAACTGCTTTGAATAAGAAGAAAGATAGGGGTTCCTAAAAGTCATCAACCCAGGACAGGTGCAGGCCTGAGGGCCTATGATTTATTTTACCTTGTTTTACTTAATGTTTTGTTCCCTATCGTGTCCTCAGAGGACAAGAGAGAATGAAAAACATGGCAGAGGGAGGAGCAATGAAAGGGGAGGGGGCAAAGAGGGAAGGAAGAAGATGGGAAAAGGAGGAGAAATAAGAAGTCATTTTAGGCAGTTTATGATGTGAGTGAGTGAAAGTCACTGACTCTTTGCGACCCCATGGTCTACACAGTCCATAGAATTCTCCAGGCCAGAATCGTCGAGTGGATAGCCTTTCCCTTCTCCAAGGGATCTTCCCAACCTGGGGATCGAACCCAGGTCTCCCGCATTGCAGGCAGATTCTTTACCCACTGAGCCACAGGGAAGCCCTGTTTATTATGTACCAGGTACATATTAAGGACTTCACATTCACTGCCTCACTCACACATTTCTTAAATGAATGACTCATAAGGATTTATATTCATTAAACCCAAGTTGCCTTTATTACTCTATTTCAAATTTTTTTCTTAATTTAAGCTAGTTATTCTCACTAATGAACATTAGACTAATTCTAATAAGTTCCACAAAGGAAACAAATGGACTTTTAATGAACACTGCACTAAACCAACCAAATGATTTTAGGGAAAATTATATCTCAATAATACTTTAGTCTGTTCCCAGGAGGAAAATGTATATTTCTCCATTTCTTTAAATCTCTTATTATAACTTTCAGTGAAGTTTCATCCTTATCTTCTATAGGTCCTATATAGGTTAAAACACAACAATTATGACATTAATATCACATTTATACATTTAGTTTGTACTCAAGATAAACTGCTGTATATTTTGGCAGTATGTAATACTTTCAAAAAGACCAACTATGGTTTCTTCCTCAGGAGCACCTAGAATTATTACTTTACATGCTTGATCTCTTTCTCTTGCCTTTTTTTTCCCCCAGTGAATTCACTTCTTTGCCCATTTCTATGAATCTGTATCATTTTCCTAAATTACTCCTTTGTTCCTTTGTAGTGGACATGTGTTCTTTATTTTTCTTTTAACCCACCTTTTGTTGTTGTTTTAATCACTAAGTCATCTCCAACTCTTTGCGACCGCATGGGCCGTAGCCCACTGGTCTCCTCAGTCCATGGAATTTCTCCAGGCAAGAATGCTGGAGTGGGTTACCAGTTCCTTCTCCAGAGGATCTTCCTGCCCAAGGAATCGAACCCTCATCTCCTGCATTGCAGGTGAATTCATTACCACTGGGAAACCCAAAAATCTTCCAGGTACTTTTTATTTGGAAACTGTCCCTGCCTTCTTCCCTCCATGTTATTTGGTGAGGCTATCAGAAGCAGCCTTCCTTTCTGGTGACAGGAGTGGCCATGTGACAGGCTATCCAACCAGATACCCCAACCCTTTGGAAACTATGATTAAACAGAGGGCAGACACATAAACAAGCAAGGTCAGAGTCACTGATGGATCTGAGGCTGGGGGACAAACAACTGCTGTCCTTTCTTCTGGGATTGGCCACAGTGAAGATGATTTAGTTTTGGAATTATCAGCCTTGAGACCAGCTAGACAGATTTGATCTGCAAATGAAGTCATGGGAAGGAAGAAGAACCAAAAGATAGAGAAAGGGGGTCCTCGTGACACTGTAGAGCCTAGGAGCCAGTTATGCCTGAAGGTAGCTTTATGCAAACCAATAAATTCTCATTTTTCACTTGAGCTAATGTGAGATGGATTTCTGTTACTGAATCTACAAACTCTAAATGTAGCCTCCATTTCATATGTTTTTCTGCAATGTCAAATCTATTCTTTATTGCCTCCAATAGAGATTTTAATTCTATCACCTGAAGCTAATACAATATTGATCAATCAATTATAGTTAAATTTAAAAAATTTTTAATTCTATCGAAATCTGTCCTGGAATTTCTTCCTTATATTACCATGTTCACTTTCCCTCTCAGCTTGCATTTTCATCTCATTTTACTGTCCTTTAATCTCGGTTTATTCCCCCCAATAGTCTTTCTACTTTTATTTCGTAAGGCCAGCTCTTTTGCATGTTCCTTACATTCACGCAGGGTATGTGCCAGGTACTGTAGTTCTGCACACTTTAAACACATGAATTTAGTAAATCTTCACCCCACCATTGTTGTGCCAGCCTGTACTCAACTCAGCTCCGTCAACACTCCTGCCCAAAGCTGGAACTAGTTATCCAGAAAAATCTTCTTTTTGTATCATTCTTGGTTGGACTTGGCCAATAAGAGAAACTTTCAATTAGATATTGAAAATGAAGCAAAATGGATGCCTTTATTATCCATGTACAGCCAGACTGAGCACTGAGCAAAGGACTCCCAGTGACTCTGCAGCGAGCTTTTCATGTTTTGACAACAGTGATCTGAGATTCTTCAATAGGTGAGTTAACAAACTAGAAAAAAGCCAACCCTCCACCATGATGGTCCTTAGTGAAATGCAATTACTTAGAGATGTGAAGACTGAGAACTGAGGGATGGCAGGCAGCATGGAAACCACAGACAGACACCTGTGGAGCCAAGGGCAATGTGAGCAGATAGAGTAAAAGAAATCAAATCCAACTGACCCCAAACTTATTCATTCCTTTTACTACTCTGGTGAAAGTTAAAACAATTCTTGGTGAGAAGAAACTGCTGGATAGGATAGTTTGTAGGACAGAAGTGAATAGTATGATCTGTATTTAGTCATAATCTCAAAACACCAGTTTAGTCATCCTCAAGAAATTCTTTTGTAGTAAACTTTCACATTAGAGAAGCACTCCAAGTGTCATTAAGCAGGCACATGGACTGGAAATTCCACCTCAATAAGGCTTATTTCTGTTTAGGTATGTCGCATGTAAAAAGCTATTAAATAATTAAGTCTTAAGCATTATTTTTAAAAGAAAATATAAATCTCTAAATATAGGTACACAGAGGATCAGATGTTCATCAGAAAACACATTTTTTTCAATTTTCTAAATGATGGAGCTTTATCATTATCGGCAGTATTATCATTGTTGATAAAAGCATTTTAGAGTTGATAAAAGTTTTCATATTTGTGATTTATTTTATCATCACCACAATCTTATGAAGAAAGCAGAATAGATATTATTAACTATTCTGCCTTCAGTTCAGTTCAGTCACTCAGTCGTGTCTGACTCTTTGCAACCCCATGAACCATGGCACGCCAGGCCTCCCTGTCCATCATCAACTCCCAGAGTCCGCCCAAACCCATGTCCATCGAGTTGGTGATGTCATCCAGCCATCTCATCCTCTGTCGTTGCCTTCTCCTCCTGCCCTCTATCTTTCCCAGCATCAGGGTCTTTTCAAATGAGTCAGCTCTCCCCATCAGGTGGCCAAAGTATTGGAGTTTCAGCTTCAACATCAGTCCCTCCAATGAACACCCAGGAATGATCTCCTTTAGGATGGACTGGTTGGATCTCCTTCAGTCCAAGGGACTCTCAAGAGTCTTCTCCAACACCACAGTTCAAAAGCATCGATTCTTCGGCGCTCAGCCTTCTTTATAGTCCAACTCTCACATCCATAAGTGACTACTGGAAAAACCACAGCCTTGACCAGATGGACCTTTGTTGGCATAGTAATGTCTCTGCTTTTGAATATGCTGTCTAGGTTGGTCATAACTTTCCTTCCAAGGAGTAAGTGTCTTTTAATTTCATGACTGCAATCACCATCTGCAGTGGTTTTGGAGCCCAAAAAAATAAAGTCTGACAGTGTTTCCACTGTTTCCTCATCTATTTCCCATGAAGTGAAGGGACCAGATGCCATAATCTTCGTTTTCTGAATGTTGAGCTTTAAGCCAACTTTTTGACTCTCCTCTTTCACTTTCATCAAGAGGCTCTTTAGCTCCTCTTCACTTTCTGCCATAAGGGTGGTGTCATCTTCATATCTGAGGTGATTGATATTTCTCCCGGCAATCTTGATTCCAGCTTGTGTTTCTTCCAGTCAGCATTTCTCATGATGTTCTCTGCATATAAGTTAAATAAGCAGGGTGACAATATACAGCCTTGACGTACTCCTTTTCCTATTTGGAACCAGTCTGTTGTTCCATGTCCAGTTCTAACTGTTGCTTCCTGACCTGCATACAGATTTCTCAGGAGGCAGGTCAGGTGTTCTGGTATTCCCATCTCTTTCAGAATTTTCCACAGTTTCTTGTGATCCACACAGTCAAAGGCTTTGGCATACTCAATAAAGCAGAAATAGATGTTTTTTTCTGGAACTCTCTTGCTTTTTCGATGATCCAGCGGATGTTGGCAATTTGATCTCTGGTTCCTCTGCCTTTTCTAAAACCAGCTTGAATATCAGGAAGTTCGCGGTTCATATATTGCTGAAGCCTTGCTTGGAGAATTTTGAGCATTACTTTACTAGCATGTGAGATGAGTGCAATTGTGCGGTAGTTTGAGCATTCTTTGGCATTGCCTTTCTTTGGGATTGGAATGAAAATTGACCTTTTCCAGTCCTGTGGCCACTGCTGAGTTTTCCAAATTTGCTGGCATATTGAGTGCAGCACTTTCACAGCATCATCTTTCAGGATTTGAAATAGCTCAACTGGAATTCCATCACCTGCACTAGCTTTGTTCATAGTGATGCTTCCTAAGGCCCACTTGACTTCACATTCTAGGATGTCTGGCTCTAGGTGAGTGATCACACCATTGTGATTATCTGGGTCGTGAAGATCTTTTTTGTACTTAGAAATGAACAAAACCTAATATACCTACTTTAATACTAAATTCTAAAAGCATTGCTTCTGTAAGTCACATCAGGGAATTACAGGATAATAAATATTTTTCCAATATTTTTTTAGTGATTTATTTATCCTTAAGATTTTTCTCTTTCTGATGGAATAGAAATTTTGTCTACTGATAAGTTTTTATTAATGTTAAGAAAGTACATATATCATTCTTGAAAAGAGCATTATGTCTTTGGTTTCCCCTGATGAATACCTCTTTCTTATACACATTGAATTGACTACCAATATGGTATTTTGGGAAAGCTTACCACTCTAATTTCATCACAGATCTACACAAATCACATTATTTATTAAACTTAAAATGGCAGCTAAAATTTGTTTAACTTAACTTTAGAACTACTGCTCTTCATGCCTCTGATAAGATTGATGAAAACTAATAATGTTACTGAGGTTTTCATTTCAAACCCATCTTAAGGGGAAAGTAACAGGATAGAATATCTCCAGTTTCTTTAATTACATTAGAAACATTTGGCAGGGGTACATCCTTGAAGATACAAAAAATAAAAAAAAATAAGTCAGATGAGCTGTTTTTAATCATTTTTTGATAACAGTATCAATAAGATAGGTGGTTAGATGGGTTCAGGAACCTTGTGATTATACCCTTCTGACCTAAATGCTTCTTAACATAAATTTCATATTGATTTGGCCTTCTTAGAAATCTAACCTTGTTTCATTGTTTTGAATTAACAATGATATCACCCTAAACTCTTAAATCACTCTTTAAAACTGAAGGAGGACCAAACAGAACTAGTATTTTCTGAACTGGCTCTTCAACAGAGCCCTTTACATATCATATCTAATTTATCACTTGCAAGAGCTCTCTGAGGTAGATTTCATTACCCCAATTTTACATAGAAAAAAAAAAAAAACAGATTTGGAGATACGTGTAACTTGTCCAAGGTTATCCAGGCAACATGTGGCAAAAGAAGCCTTTTATCCCTGGCCCAACTCCCAACTCCTTTTCTGACCTATGTGACAGTGGAGGATATTATGAGGAATTATTTTTTCCTGTTTCATGATCATTGAACTTGGGGGAGAAAGAAAAGACCACTGCCCCCAGAATACTCTTCACCTTGGAACTCTCAGTTATTCCGAGGTGGAAATTTAGTCGGCTAGTCACAAAGAATCTCTTCCCAGCCTGCCTATTCACATCTCCAAAGGTATAAAGGACAGTCAGCTTCTGAAAGAAAAATGATTCCATCTGGCCCATTGATCAAGGTTCTAATAAAAAGTCTGACCAGAAAGGAGGTAGAAATTAAAAGCTTTGAACTGTAATTGTGCCAGTTTCTTGGTTCTCTAACAGACATCAGAAAGTTGACTTGATTTTGGTGGAAACATGAAAAGCCAAGATGCTGACATGTATTGTTTCTAGGGAAATCAGATACACATGTGACAACACATTTTGTTTTAAATTAGTAAGTCATTAATATAGTGCAAAGAGACATTTCACATTATGAAAAGGTAATTCTGTTAGTTAAACTCTCTACAAATGAATTCCATTTTACTGAAGTTTTATGGGAGACATAGTTTTATATTTCATGGAGATGCTGTGGCCTCACCTACTGAACCAAGAGACATTCTTGCTTTCCTGTGTTTTTTAAGACCCACAGGTAAATTTCATATCATAGAGACAACAAATGTATTATTCTAAGTGATTTGACTCTAGGGGAATATCAACTACTTCACAGGTAGAACACCAATAGCATTCTCACTTTAAATCTGAGTAAACAGTCTTAAACACTTTCTAAATCCTATTATACGTACAAACTTTGCATGTAAAGGTTGAGCCGAGCAGGCAGAGGACTGTAAGTGGACACATCCTTCTCCCATAAGTGCACAGTATTGAATGGAGGAGAAAGGGACTTTCTACTCTATTCCCTCAATCCCTCAATCAAAGACCTTTTAAAAGAAAAGGCAGAGTTAAAATAATAACCTCAGCTCCATGATAAGGAACTTCTGTATTTGAATTTCCTTGAATTATAGAGTTAGATAGTGTCTCCTGAGGGTCTATAAAATGGCAGCCACCTCCCCAGACCACCATGACCACCCTCTAACCCACAGCATTTACAGAAATTCAAAGTTTCTTCAGCTCAAAACAGTGGAGGCTCAGGGTCTCAGCTTTTCTCTCCCACAAGAGCACTGGATCCATTGATCTGAAATCTAATGATAACCTATTTTGACCTATATTTTAAAAATTTCATTTAAAATCTTGACACAATAACGAGAGAGTGACCTTTAAGAGGGACTCAGCAGATTGTAACAGAAAGACTGGACTGGGGAGTTTGATTCTTCAGTCTCATTTTCTTCATCTACAAAATGGGAATCCGTACATGGATTCTGTGAGAACTGGAAATGATCAAAGACTTGGCACAGTTCCTCATGCATGGCAGTGCTCACTAAGTGGTTGTTATTACGGCTGTGATAGTCATTGTGTAAGCAGAAGTTCTTATAAAGCCTCCTGATAAAATGGCCTTGCTCGTAATTACAGACATGTAGCTTCTTCATCTCTTATCAATCTTAAACCATCTTAGAAAAGCACTTTTGGTACTGGCATATGTTTATACATTTGAATTAAAATGTAAAACCTCACTCAGTTCTTACTTAAGCATTGACCTGCAATTTAATATCAGATGACTGTTGCTATCCTACAAAGAGATGCTGCACAGCAGGGGCTCTGGAGGCACAATTCAGTAAAAGAACTAAGTGATGGGGCAGAGCCTGTGTGAGATGACAAAGATGCTTCAGGTTCTTTGCAAAGAACAGGGAGCTTCCTGACCCAATAAAGGCAAACACTTTCTTAACTGATTCTAACCCATAGAGAACCTAACAAACAGTTCCTACATTCCTTCTAGAAAGCAAAGAATTCATGATAAGTGAAAGTGAAAAGTGAAGTCACTCAGTCGTGTCCGACTCTTTGCGACCCCATGGACTGTAGCCTACCAGGCTCCTCTGTCCATAGGATTTTCCAGGATTTACTTAGTACTGGAGTGGATTAAGGAGACAAATAAGCTTCCACTGCAATTTCAGGAAAAAATATTCTCCTAGGCCCCCAAGACAGTAGTGATAGCTAATTAAACACATGAAAGTGTTGATGTACTAGCTACCTTATAGCCAAAGAAGAAATGTGCTTGATACAGGCTTGTTTCCTCTCTCTGGGCTTCTGCTTCTAAGCTGGCCATCAGGCATCTATTGTCTTCCTGCTCCTCTTGGGTCTTGTGACCGTCTGCCCCCACACACATTCCAAAAGAAATCGTAGTGGGGTTTAGTCTCCCTGGCATCCCAGTTCTTCTGCAGTTCTAGACTGGAAACCACAGGAGCACTGCCATCATGACAAGGGAGCTATAGGAAAGACTGTTGGAAACCCGATTTCCAGGTCTGCAAGAACACATTTTAAAGGCATTCTACAAGGTTCTAATAACTATTGAGAGAATAATTCAGATGTGCTTCTGAATGGACATGCAGAGATAAAGATTAAAAAAAAAGATGTAAAGTCCTTTTTGAACAGGAGTGTTGTAACATTTAAACTTGAACAACTTATCCAGTAGCCCTGACGCGAGTCAACTACAGTTTTCCAGAAAATCATGAGGAATAGCCTGCTTACATTACTCTGGTGCTTAGTGACCTCCATGGCATGTTGGATCTCAGGCGGCTCCTTCATGTGGGCATAATCCGAGACTCCTTTGGCAGCATCATGCTTCTGCCTGTAGGCAATCTGAAGAAACAAACAAATAACTGTTAGTTTCATTTGGAGGTGTATGAAATTTCTTACCCGTTAAATTTCAGTGTTTTGCTAGGATTTTACATAGTATTTGGTCAAATCTGCCTAAGCCTTTATAACAAAATAATATACACAATACTTTAATCTTTGTGCTTCTGTTTAGACTAATTCCAACTCTGTGTCACTTATTTCAAAAGTTTTTGTCCACACGCTAAAATCCCTACTTCTGTTCCTCTAGCTTAAATCTCATCTACAGTTTTGGCAAATCTTTCCACAACCAAGAGGTTTTAGGGTAATATATGTTCAAGGTTTAAATCCTGGGAAAGTAAATGACAAAACTGGGGAAACAATTGGATATTTAAAAGTGAATTGGTCATTTTTTAATTGACTTATAATTTTATGGAGGCACAACTATAATATTAAATAAACCTTATTAAAAGCCCTAACTTTTGGGAGAAAATATAATGCAAGTCTCATATATGTCAAGCCTTGTTCTCTGTTAGCAAAATAAACACCTTCGCAATGCCACCCATCACTACCACATTAAATCTGTCCCACCCCTGGTTGGAGAGAAGATGTGAGACTAATCAGAAGTACTTCAGAAGTAGAAATAACCAAACTCAAAAACAGAGTTAAAAATTAAAGAAGATCCCTAAGACAGCAAATTATCCCCTTCCAGGTAGTCTATTCCTATATTATTCTGTTTATTTCCTTCATAAGTTTAAATTACAAGTTTTCATTTTTATAAAATTACTTATTTTCTGTCTTCTCTTACTAGAATGCAACTAATTCACTAAATCCTTATAACCCAGAATAGTGCTTGACATAAACTGCAATAAACATTTGCTCAGTAAGTGAATAAATTAATAAATAAGTGAATAAATGAATGAGAATAAAACAAGAATAAATTAATGAATTACTTATAAATTAAAATATATGTTAAAAGTTTAATGATAAGATGTTAAATGGAATTGGAATTACTTGGTACAAAATGTGTGTGCTTAGTGCTTAGTACAACTATCCAAGTTCAAATCTCTTTTCTGACTTCCCCACCCAGGTTTTTTATTTTTTTTAACTTCCAGTGAAAGAGAACTCAACCCGGGCATCACAGTTTCTAAAGTTTGAAGGTTCTGACACAAAGTTCCTCCTTTAATGAAACTCAAATCTACCTCCCCAGCAATGCAACCATTTGGCCATACAGGAGGATTCTAGTTCACAGGACAGAACTCTAATGTGGGAACCCAGCTCTCAGTGATTTCCACTCCCAGACTATCTGTGCAGATTAAGGCACTAAACCCCTGTATACACTGCTGCTGCTGCTAACTCACTTCAGTCGTGTCCGACTCTGTGCGGAAACGGCAGCCCACCAGGCTCCCCCGTCCCTGGGATTCTCCAGGCAAGAACGCTGGAGTGGGTTGCCATTTCCTTCTCCAAGGCATGAAAGTGAAAAGTGAAAGGGAAGTCACTTAGTCGTGTCTGACTCTTAGCGACCCCATGGACTGCAGCCCACCCAGCTCCTCCATCCATGGGATTTTCCAGGCAAGAGTACTGGAGGGGGGGCCAGTGCCTTCTCCACTGTATACTCTACACACTCTCAAAAGCACAAATTCCAACTCTTCCACCTCTTTGTTAAGGTGTCCACAATATACCAGATATGGCCTGATTGGTCCTAATTAGAATTCTTCAGTTTAATCTAGGTTATCATCTCTAATGTGCTATATGCTGTTAATACATCCATGCTGCTGCTGCTGCTAAGTCGCTTCAGTCGTGTCTGATTCTGTGCGACCCCACAGATGGCAGCCCACCAGGCTCCCCCGTCCCTGGGATTCTCCAGGCAAGAACACTGGAGTAGGTTGCCATTTCCTTCTCCAACATGAAAGTGAAAAGTGCAAGTGAAGTCGCTCAGTCCTATCCGACCCTTAGCGACCCCATGGACTGTAGCCCACCAGGCTCCTCCATCCATGGGATTTTCCAGGCAAGAGTACTGGAGTGGGGTGCCATTTAGATCATGCCAATTTCCTTTTGATTACTATGTTGAGATTTCTGTCAATGAATTCCCCTAAGTCTTGTTCACTCCTGCTTAGCTCTGTTCCTATATCTGATTATTAAGCCTCCCATATAGCACCTCATGTTATTCCAGGGATAATTCATCTTGCTAGAGTCTGTTCACTGATTTAATCCATCAGGAAATCTAATTTTGATGAACATATCTTTAAAATTTTCACCAATTAATTACGTTAAACAGAAACCCATTAAGAACCTCCATTCAGGCTGAGAAAGCACATCATCTCAGTTCCATTACATTCTATAACTTGGTGGGGGGAGGAGTTTAATGGGTGGCCAAGTCTCTTAAGCCAAGGAACAACTTTTTTGAGATCTGCTATAAGTAAAAAGAACTAGCATATGCCTGTCTCCTTTCTGCTGGATACCGGGCTGATTCTGTGTTTTTAACTGTGGTATTTGTGACATTATAAACATAACCAATGCAGCTGATCGTTTTGTGGGTTATCATAGAAGTAGTGAGTCATCAAGCACAATTTTAAAGAGCACTCTTTCTTTAAAAGGCTATGTAATTTTCTACTTGCTGCATTAAAATAGTCATTTCATTTATAGCTGCTACTAAGCACCACTTCAGAATTAAGATTACATCAAATTGGAAGCAGCTGAACTTTCATTTATCATATTAATTTTCATCCTTAAAATAGCTAATGGAAACGTATGTTGAGCTAATCAATTTTCTAATAAATTTGATTTCTTAGGATGTGTCATTATTGTGTAGCATTTCCCCAGGTTAACACTGTGTTCTTCATACCTTGTGAGTTAAGGTTGCTATGGCCCTAGACACCTAACTAGGGGAAGATATTTACAGTAGTCTTATATAAACTATATGTAAATATGTTTACACAAGGAATATATACATTTATCTTATATATTTCATCTTATATGTTTATATCTCATCTCTACATATAAATGATGTATTATATTTCTGATTTGCAGTATATTTCATAACTACTATACAGGTACTGAAGTGAAAGTGGCTCAGTCATGTACAGTTTTTTGCGACTATATAGTCCATGGAATTCTCCAGGCCAGAATACTGGAGTGGGTCACCTTTCCCTTCTCCAGGGGATCCTCCCAACCCAGGGATCGAACCCAGGTATCCCCCATTGAAGGCGGATTCTTACCAGCTGAGCCACAAGGGAAACCCAAGAATACTGGAGTGGGTAGCCTATCCCTTCTCCAGCAGATCTTCCTGACGCAGGAATCTAACCGGGTTCTTTTCCAACTGAGCTATCAGGGAAGCCAATCCCATAACACAGGCAACCCTGAAGCTCCAGAAACAGGACCTCATGGCCACTGAAGATACAAACATAAGCTCTCATAAATCTTCGCCGTTCAGATGCCTGAGCAGCCTGTATCACCTCTATGATAAGGGATTATTTAGCCTCAGCGTGAGACAGCCCCTGTGAGAAGGGTCTCACCACTTCATGGCACAGTCCATCCATTTCCAGAACCTTTCTTTGTGATCTTTGTAAAATTTTTAGTGAGAGTTATCTAACAATATGTCCTCCTAAAATCTCCACATCTGTCTCTCTTTTTTTTAGGGATTTCTATGTATCTGTCATTTTCTATAAGGAGCATTAATCTTGTCACTTTAATCTGAATATAAGCATTTGAGAACGTGTGCAAGGCAATGGCACCCCACTCCAGGACTCTCACCTGGAAAATCCCATGGACAGAGGAGCCAGGTAGGCTGCAGTCCATGGGGTTGCTAGGAGTCGGCCACAACTGAGCAACTTCACTTTCACTTTTCACTTTCATGCATTGGAGAAGGAAATGGCAACCCACTCCACTATTCTTGCTTGGAGAATCCCACGGATGGGGGAGCCTGGTGGGCTGCCGTCTCTGGAGTCGCACAGAGTCGAATACAACTGAAGCGACTTAGCAGCAGCAGCAGCAGCAGCAAATTGATTTGAAGATAATAATTTGTCCCAATATCAAAAGTTTAGGATACTTTTCACTAGAAACTGGAACATGCTTACATTTTAGAATTTGCCTCATATTCTAATTCAGGTTGCCAAATCTGATACTATTTGGACACAGTAAAAGGTGAGTTCTTTAATTATCACAAATACTATTAAATTGTTCTATTTCTTGCCTGTCATTATCAGGTAAGCTCTGAGAATTCCAATTTTAACAATAATAAAATAGATTTATGTGTATTTAAAGAAATGTTATTACAATTATATAAATCTTTGAAGTAGACACCTTCTTCAGAATCCAGGTATTTCCTTTCTAACGAGTTCAAAGACTAATTATGACCCTGGGCAGTGATGCTTCTTGAGAGCACATATATTTCTTTCTTAGGGTGCATATTCTCCTCTGGAATAATACCTGTCACCAATTAAGTGACAATCTATTCTGGGAAAAAATAGGAACAGATTCCAAAATGTCCAATATGGATTACTTTTTATGTTAAGTTCTATGTACACATAGTTGGGTACTATAGACATGCTTATCCCATAAAAATTTGAGAAAAGTTGTGCACTTCCAAAGCAATTAAGAATGTAAATATCTGAAAATGTTACCTTCCCAAGTAAGTACAAAACCAAGAGAAGATTTTTCTTTTCTTTATTGTATAACTGTTGCTTATTATTATTATTATCTCAAAGGTCTTGTCAAATATCAAATGTTATAATTATTTGCTTTATAAAGTACTCTGTATGACTGGCAAGTGGCTGGGTTATCAGATGTTGGGTGGGAAAAAAAAAGGGTGGGCATATTAGTCATGGTCAGCCATGCAGAGCCCCGACATATATTTTTAGCCTCATGTTGCACAGCTGAGATTAGCTTACTGCCAAGCTGGGTACACAGTGGACATTTAAGTCTGTGATAATGAAGTACTTAAAGATATTCTGCAAAGAATAACTATACTTGGTGTTGTTCAAGAATAATCTATTTTCAGACTATTTTAAAATTATCTACATATCCTCTACTTGAAAATAAAAGGATTCTGGAGAAAGAAGTGAACTTGTTTAATTAAAAAAAAAAAAAAAGAGGGGCAGAAATAGTAAGAAAGAGGTGGTAATGGATATAGCTGAGAACCCAGACTCTAGAGCGAATTTACTCATGTTCATATGCTGGCTCTGCTATTTGTTAGCTGTATGACTTGGGCAAGTCACCTAACTTCTCTGCTTCAGTTTCCACATCTCCAAAATGAGGTTATCTCATGGAGTTGTGAGCATTAAATGATATAAATATATGTGACATAAACAGAACAGTACCTGACACATAGTGAGCATTTTTATGTATTTATTATTATTAACCAAAAATGTAGCATGAAAAATATAAAACTATGTAAAAGGGAACATTTCCTTTTAAAAAAATCCATCAACTGAACAAAAATCCATTTTACAAGTATTTATTGAACACCCCTTGTGTGCTAGGAGTCCCTAGACTCCTAAGCACAGAGATGGGGCAGGGAACAAGACAGATGAGGCTCCTGCTGGCTTATGGACAAATAAAGTAACCAAAAAATAAAAAATCAGAGTGTACTATGAAGAAAACATAGCAATCATATGAGTGAGAAAGAGGCGAAATATTCTATTTTGAACTTCTGTTTTAAGGAACACAATAGATTAAATGCATTAAGGATTCCTTCTGTGTTAATGTACTCTAAAAGGAAAATTACTCCTAAACTCTCATGGATTCAAAATGAGTTTACATAATGATAGTTCTTAAGTCTGTCTGCCACTTGCAATCATTAAAATAGCCATTTCCACCTGGTGGAGGCTTTTTTGGGAGCCTGATATAGTCTAAGTGAAAATACCATCCATGAGAAAAAAAAAGTCAGGAACCACTTGTCTAATTGAGGGAGCACAGATCTGTGGATCCTGACTTTAACCATTAATTCTTCATGTGACTTTTAATAAGCTATGGGTATGTTCTCCACAAGTTAAATCAAAGACTAGTTTAATATTTGCTATAAGATTATAATCTAAGTAAGATTCATATTTGCTCTGTTGGTAGTGGTGACTGGGACTAGGAAAGACTGTATCATGTAACCAACACACTGGCAGGTCCTTGTCACTGTCTGTGACTATCAGTGACCGTCACTATCAGTGACTGCTGACAGAACATGAATCAGTTGCTTCCAATGTTTCACTCCATATTTAATACCTAAGATAAACAATTCTTTATAAAATGCTAAACAATGTGTATTAGGTATATATTTGATTGACGTAATTATATAATAATTTAGGAGAACCATACCTCACTCTGTAGTTGTGAAACTTCTCTGGCAAAGACACTGTCAATTGTGGCTGGCATCTGCTTATAAAGAGAATTGGAAAGGTCCGCCTTAATGGTACCTTTGTATTTTGCCTGGGGGGAGGGGAGAAAGAAAAGAAAAAGAAATATGTCTTAGTTTTTTCTTTTACTGTGAATATTGAAAGAGAATAAAGAAAATTACTTTCTTAGGAAACAAATTAGCTGGGATTGACATATATACACTGCTATATATAAACTAGGTAACTACTGAGAACCTACTGTATAGCTCAGGAACTCTACTTCAGGCTCTGTGATGACCCAAATGGGAAGGAAATCCAAAAAAGAGGGGATATATGTATACAAATAGCTGATTCATTTTGTTGTATGGCAGAAAATAACACAATACTGTAAAGCAACTATCCCCCACTAAAATATTTTTAAATATGTAAAGTCAACTTTAATCTCAGATACTGAACCCGATGGTCATATTTGAAGAAATAAATCCAATTTATCATGGCAAAACCTTTAAATCAAACATGCAAGAAAATAAAAACTGGAAGAGAGGGGTTGAGGGATGGGAGAAATGGGTGCAAAGCGGTCAAAAGGCACAAGCTTCCAGTCATAAAATCAATACATGGGGACATAAAATCTAGCATGGTGGCTGTAGTTAATAAAACTGTATCACATATTTGAAAGTCACCAAGAGAGAAAATCTCAAAAAGCAATCATCATAAGGGGAAAAAAAGAAGTAAGATGTGTGACTCCATACGATGACAGACCTGTTGTGGTGGTCCTTCCACAGCGCATACAAATATGGAGTCCTGAAACTAATATTCCATGTCAATTATACCTCAAATGAAAATTTTAATTAAATCAGTCTAATTAAATAATGGCTATTTTTCTCCTTAAACCCATGCACATTTCTAAGTAATTCTACTTGTGTATCAACAATTTCATATATTTGATCATCAAAAAATATATGAGCATGAGATATTTGAGCTGTTCCAGAAAACACAAGTCATTAGAACCTGAACACAAAGGACAGCCTTCCTTTATTCAAGTCTTCTTAACTTCTTCCACCACAATGGCAGGCTGCTGAGGTGGTGGAGCTTTTTTGCTGTTTTTGCACTTTCCCACATACAATCTGCACTGCCTCTAAATGAGCTCAGTCATTACTCATAAAGAGAGAGGCTCATTCACTATTTCCTCTTGGGAAGATTAGGTTCAAAGGAATGTAGCAGATTGCCCTCTTCCTTTTTTTTATTTTTCCTCTGTAGTTAACTCCTTCAGGAAAAAGACTCAATTAATAATTAAGAACACCAAGCATTTCTCTGTGAAGGAGAAATAATATTTAATAGCTTACATAAGTAAACAAAACTGTGGCTTTCCCCATTCTATCCACAAGTCCCTGATATTACTCCTACTTGGAGCCAGATTTGAGTGTTGATTCATTGAGCATATAGCTTGTGTAAGCCTTGTGTTCCCATAACTCTTCAGATTTTCATACTTAAAATGTACCAGTTTTCTTCAAAATGCTTTCATGTTGGCAGAAATAATCCCAAGAATATCATGTTGATCTTTTTCCAATAACTTACAAAAACACTAGAGGTCAGTCATCTACAACACTATCTAATCATCTTTTCGAGTTTATCTCTTCAAAATGATCCATTCACAGACACTGGCATTGCCTCATCACAGAAATCACTGTTAACATTGTGCTTTATAAGACAACATAAGCTGCAGTTCTACATTCACTCAGAAAAAGATTACATGATTTTTCAGCTGGAAAACAAACGTAGTGCATTTCTTACTCTATGGTTTCATAGCAGGTATCTCTGTTGAACTGATCCTAACCAAAAATAGTTCAAATTGATCTGAAGTTACTTACCAAAGATACCACGTTTTATGGAATCTGCTGATAAGTCTGACTTATTTTTAAAATGAGATTGGATCATTTACATCTAATAAGTCTGTTAAGAAATAAAATAATGGAACTTCTGAGACTATTTTGCCAATACTTTCTATTGAATAAAAATATCTCCTTTTAATTTGATGTAAAAAAAAAAGGTTAGAGTCAATATAGATATATATCACAAAACATATTAACAATGGATAATAAGCTACCAGTTTACATAAGTTAATTGACATAATGCATAGAATTACATATACAGATATTATTAATATCAACATTCAGTGGTATTATCAGAAACATTATTCTCTAATTTTAATACAGAAACTTTTATCTATATAAATAGAAAATAATCCAAGCCATTTAAAAAGTCTTGATACCTTACCTCAGAAATAAAAGCACCAATGTGTTTTACATGGTTTAGCATAGGCGTGTCAGTCACAAACGTACACTTGCCTTTAGACTTTTTATACTCTTCTTTATAATGGATCTAAAAGAGAGAACATTTTACATAAGAGAAAAAAAAACAACTTTAATGCTCCCTTTTTGAACAGAAGAATTAACTGCGCAAGTCTATCTTCTGAAATAAATACTCCAATGTGGAATGATACTCAAAACAAGCCAAATCAAATAAACTGATATCCAGCTCAGAACAACAAAGGGGATGAGGCAGGGTAAGAAAAAGGTTGCCCTTTAGATAAGCAAGGGCACAGTTACCATCAAGGATCTTGCGTGTCACACCCACACTGACTGTGGGTCCTATTTGTCCAGCTTCTTCAGCATAATTAAGAAACACTGGTACCACGTCTAAAAGAGCGAACTCATGAGAATCTACTGTATAACACAGAAAACTCTGCTCAGTGCCTGTGGGAGCCTAAATGGGAAGGAAATCCAAAAAAGAGGGCATATATGTATACATACAGCTGATTCATTTTGCTGTACAGTAGAGACTAACACAACATTGTAAAGCAACTATACATCAACAAAAATTAATTTTAAAATAATTTTTTTATTTTAAAAAGAACCATTGCATAGGCTTCCCAGGTGGCTCAGTGGTAAGGTAAGAATATTGGAGTCGGTAGCCACTTCCTTCTCCAGATTTTCCAATCCAGTGGGAAATCCCATGGACAAAGGAGCCTGGCGGGCTACAGTCCACAGAGCTGTAAAGAGCTGGACACAACTTAGCAACTAAACAACAACAACAAAGCATTGCATGCATACTCAGCACACCCCTTTACCACTTGATTTCTTCAAACCATGCTAAAATTTCTCAATAAATAAATCCGGTTCTGTGCTAAGCATGGCCTTTCTCAAAATAACTTGAATACTGAGAACTAACACACAAGTTTGAGGGAATAAGTATAGCAGGTGTATATAAAATAGGTATATCCAATTTACACATTTTCGGTGTAGCTATGTCATACCACACACACAAACTTTAACTCACATCTTAAAAAAAAAAATGCTCCATTTCACTCATACAATTGTCCTAATTTATTGTTACTGTAAGCCACAGACCCTAACAGGTAAGCCTTATGGTCAAACAGAAACACAGTTGCCTACCTCTGGATTTAAAGTTAGGAGTTATCAGGACAGATGTGACCAGTTAAGAAGAGGACAAAATTAAACAAATGGAGATTACTGTTAGCATCATTACCTAGACATGCTGGATTAGAGGAGGGGACATCAATTGTGGCCACAGTGGGATTCTGGTTGCTAATTAATTATGCTCAAATCAAAGGTTGAATATGCAATTTATGAGAACCCATAGGCCTCCCCAACCTCCTCCCCTCCCCCAAACGTAGAACCCACCCAGACAGCCTGTCACCTGTGGAGATCACTGCAGAATGCCCCCGTGTGGTGGCAGGCAGACAAATGGGAAAAAGTCCAGAAAGGCTTAGCTGAGCAATCCTCATTTCCTCTTTCCAATTCACTAGTGAGAGGAATCACTCTTTCTCCTCTCAGGAGAGGCAGGATTATTCTGTGAGAAGATCCCACATGGGCAGATAAGTCAAAAAGAAGTCAGGAACTATGGAGAGGGACCTGAAATGTAATCCCGCTGTCACACTAATTGCCATCCAATCTGAAAACTGGACTGCTGCTGCTGCTAAGTCGCTTCAGTTGTGTTCAACTCTGCGTGACCCCATAGACAGCAGCCCACCAGGCTCCCCCGTCCCTGGGATCCTCCAGGCAAGAACACTGGAGTGGGTTGCCATTTCCTTCTCCAATGCATGAAAGTGAAAAGTGAAAGTGAAGTCGCTCCGTCGTGTCCGACTCCTAGTGACCCCATGGACTGCAGCCTACCAGGCTCCCCTGTCCATGGGATTTTCCAAGCAAGAGTACTGGAGTGGGCTGCTATTGCCTTCTCCGAAAACTGGGCAGGCAAAACTTATGACTGTTTGAGAGGATGAAGGTAATTTGCTGCAAGTTGTATCACCCTGTAATAAAGTCATGTTTATCTGCCCAAGACTGTAAATACTTAGATTGAAAAAAATGTCATAGTTCAGATGATAAATTACATGGCCTCCCTAATTACAGCCTAAAAGTGAAGTTTAACGGTATACACTACCTGGTTCTTAAAGAACATGACTAATGTTGATGTTACACTTTAACATGACATGGAGATTTTACCATATTTGAACAGACCTAAGGGGCATTATTTGACCTGAGGTATAACCAGCCACAAACATACTGAGTAACATTATTTTAAATGCCGTATTTCACGGCGATGACTCAGATATTAGATGCTGACCACATTAAACATTTGCTTTATTCATGAAATCAACATTAGAACATATTTATCTTATCTGAGCACTAAATTGCTTTTTTTTTCTTCTCAGAGATTAGCCATAATTTTAGGTCTCTGCAAATCACCGTCCTCAGTCACTAGTAATTAAACCGTTAATGGCACTATGATAAATAGTAGGCTATTTTGATCATAAGGAGAAAAAAAAGTATCTCCGTTATATAATTAAGCATGAGAGAAAATAAGCTATCATTAGGCTTAAGTTTGGCTCATTATTTTTATCTTTCGCCACCATCTCTTCCCTCTCCCATTCACATTCTTCACAGCAGCGGTATGTGCTGTGGCTACAGCCTCTGATAAGCTCTGACTTGAGCTGAATGTTCAGGGCAGGAGCTAAGGATAAAGGTGAAGTATTTATTTCCTCTGCTATGCAGGCAAATAGTTCAGTTTTAAGTGTGCTCTCCATTCCTTTCTTTGGTCTTTATTTAAAAGATAAACACACACACACATACACCTACTAGATGCTTATTGTCACTCATATTGTATTTCTAATGAATTTTACAATATTAGAGACAGTAAGCATATGATCTTAAATTTTTATATAAAGAATACCATGAATTAGTAGCTTTCATATACTAGGAGAATTGGAAAAAATAGATGAAAGGGAACTATGTCGATGATTAATACTAAAACTTAGGTAAAATGAAAATCACTGAGTAGACAGTCAATTCCAAATCTAACAGATGCCCCATCTATTGGATAGATTGTCTCTCCAATCCCTTTCTTTCCTAACAATAGAACTCAAGTGTATTTACGGGAGGAGATACGCCCCTACCGTAGCCACAAAGGACAAATTGCTCTGAGACAGGCATAGCTTTCTCATTCCCTTTGGCCAGCGATCAGTCGGGGAGGACAGGTGCCCAGCTCTGGCCATGAGATATTCTTGGAAGTCTCCCCAGCATTATTACTGGTGAAGCAAATACAAGGGGAGAGACTTGCTGACACAGTCTATTGACACCTCGCCCGTCCACCTTTTGTCTTCCCCAACCACAGGAAAACAGCAGGAACCAGGCCATCACAAGACAATAAACCACCATATCAATGATGGCAGAGCAGAAGGAAAGGAGCCTGAGAGACTGATAACATCAAGGCTGCAGCCCCTCCATCCAGGATTCATCTCAAAAAAATAGTCATCTATCTGCTAAGCCCCTGTGCTAGGATTTCCAGGTTCTGCGCAGCCATCTGCACTCACAACCAACACACAATCCAAAGTTGATGACTTAATGTTAATAAGATGCCTAAATAATTTACTTTCTGCTGACCTCACCCATTAATCCCACCATGTCTCAACTACAGTTCGACTTAAATTAGTTGAGTGTGCTTCCTCTTCTTAGTCTAGTTTCTTTCACTTTAGTATGAGACCAGCTAATGGCCAAAAGCGGAAGACAGATGTAGAAATGTTAGAGGGTATTTCCTTTTACAAGCATTCTTAACCAGAAGGAGTTAGGAAGTCTTTTCACAGATAGAACCACATTGGCTAAGTGCAATGAACCCTGGAAGACAGAACTGCAGCTCCAGCACTGTGTGTTAACTGAGGCGCTCAGAGCCAAGGCTGCTCTCCCAGGTTTCTGAACACCATTGGAGCTTTCTCTGGAGGGGTAACCATGGAATCCCATGTTTTCAGCATCGGGAAGGGTTACCCACAATAAACAATGTTCACTTGCCTGGAAAATGTTCTTCCTGCTGCCACACAAATGAACACCCTAAAAAGGTTTGAATCAAAACACTGAGTCAGAGGCTTCTGGCAGATGCGGGCTCACTTGCTCTGCAGAGACTCTTTATCCTAATTTACAAGAAACATACAAAGGGTCCCTTTAAACCTACTATTTTTTATGACCACCCTACAAAAGGCTCCCAGATCCATGATGCTGACTGCTCAGTGTAGTCAGTGGGTTTGATTTATTCAAGGAATTGATTAGATAGCTGAGTAACAGGACAAAATACCAAAGAGAGGATATCTGGGAAAATAAAAAGCATTACATGGCTAAGAGAAAATTTAAAAGGCTGTCTCAGAGAACCAGGTGTCTTTCAAGATTGGGAAGTGAGCTATGCAGAGGGAAAACCCCACAGTATGGGCAGAGCATGTGCAAAGCAGAAACTAGGCAAGGCAAAAGAAAAAAAAAAAATTTTTTTTTAATGCCTTATCCTGATCCCCAAAATGAAGCCATCTGATCTGAAAAACAGACATTTCTTTCTATGGAGAATTCTAAACAGTGCAAGCCTTCCAGGATTTATCACCAGGCCATTCTTAATGAATTATCTGGCAGGGGCATGATGCAGCCAAGTCTGCAGGTCTGCTGATGAGCCCGCACTCTTATGGAGAGGGAGATGGTAAACTGCAAGAGACGAACTGCAGAAGCTCTCAAAGGGCTGTGCAAGAGGGTGGGCCACCACAGATTAGATCATCCCTAGCAAGGGAAAAATCACTCGGACTATTAAAAGAGGATGGGCCCTACATGATCAGCTACAAGTCAGAAATTAGGACTAGAAATGGCTGAGGATGCTGTCCTTACTGAGGCTGAGCTAACGGCTTTCTGCAGCAACCCCCCCCCCCCGCCCCCGCCCTTAGTCCAAGAAACTGTAAATATCATCACAAAACAGGCAGGAAACAGCATGCTTCCCTACTCATAATCACAGCCATCCACATCTGGACCTCTGAGCACAGTTCTCGTTATTACATCCTGATAAAGACACATGAAACCTCAAAGAGGTCCAGAGAGGAATGATCAGAATGATAATGAAGGGGATGCAGAGAGACTGTGCCATGAAGAGAAATCCATGAAACCAACCTTCTCATCTGGAAAATGGAGCAGAGTCATGAGGGGCTACCAGCCAGGCACTGGACTTGGCCAGATCTAAACCTGATTCTTATCCCCATCCCTGACTAGTCAGGTGGCCACGCACAAGCTACTCACTGCCGGATTTCACCACCTCTGAACTCGGGCTCATGGGGCCTATGGCACTAGCTCACTGTGGCATGAAATACAGTATTGCATGTGGAGTGCCTGGCACACAACAGCAGAGAAAGGACATCGTGGTGGCCATAGTTTAGGAGTCAGATAGACCTTGTTCCAAATCCCAGGTCAGTGTCTCACTAGCTGTGTGATTTGATCAAGAAAATGTGAGCCTGGGACTTCCCTCATGGTCCAGTGGTTAAGAATCAGCCTTGCAACACAAGGGATGCAGGTTCAATCCCTGGACAGGGAACTAAGACCCCACATGCTATGGAGAAGCTAAGACTGCGGGCTGCAACCAGAGAGTCCATATGCTGCAATGAAAAATACCACATGCTGCAACAAAGACATGATGCAGCTAAACAAATATAAATAAGAAAATGTGAGCCAGCTTCTTAAAGCTTCAAGATGTAGGACTCTATAAAGCAGGCAAACAGAAAACCAAATTCACCTGGTGACAAGCTGCAAACAGACTGCCTTCAAACAAACAAAAAGGCTCAGGTAAACACGTGGATTTCCCCCTTGGGATATAAAGGATTATAAAACAAAACTAAAGTCCTTAAAGGTTTGTCTTTAAGATTGAGACTGGGGCAAAGACTGGTGGACTAAATTAAATGTGAGCATGAACAGATGGACACTATCAGAGACATAATAAAGACTTGACTGGAACTCCAATCTAACTCAATTTGTCCTTTCTATATTTGCTTTTATCTCCGTATTGATGCAATTTCAAATATACATTTTAGACCACCATCTAGTCATGCAGACAACACAACAAAGAAAAGAATTTCAAATTTAAGTTAATCTGCTCCATATAAAAACACTGATGACACCAAGTGTGAATGAACAAATTATTACTTAATAATACTATTTAATTACATTTCTAAAAACAACAGAAATTTGATTCAGTCCAATCCCTGAAACTCTTCCAGAAAGGGTAAATTAAAATCTGATTTAAAAATGACTGTACAAACTCTTAATTCTTTTTTTTTTAAGAAACAAAGAAAGTAATTGTTCAGACTGTTCATTGGTAAATATAAAAATTTCAAAAATTGAACCAGTATTTTAAAAAGTATGAAATTCTCTTTGGAAACAAAATGTAAACATGTACACAGATATAAACTAGGCCACAGTAATATGATCTAAATATTTAAGTAGAACAGGCTATGCAATATAAACCTATAATAAACAGAAATTACTCTCACATATTTGACTTCACCTACATGAGAGAGAAATAACATGGCTTTTGCTTTGTCAAAACAGTAAAGGCCATCGCCCCTCACTACAAGATTGGTTTTGAAGTCACTGAGAAATGTTCTTATCAATTACTAACTGAAGTTGTCACTTTAATAGTTTATATAACTTGACTCAGCCACAAATACACCTCAAACAAAACAACACTGAAAGAGGTACTATCTCCAGAGCTACGGAACTTGAAGTTTTAAATGGTCACATTAGTAATTTTTGTGTAATACATAATAATAAATCGAAGGTAAACTCTGCATGAAAGCTATAGGACAGATAACATAGCAGACTGGCTAAGAGACAGGGCTTCATGTCCAAGTCCTACTCCCCACTACTTAACTGTGTGATCCAGGCAAATTACCTAACCTCTCGGACGGAGCCTTCTTGTCCTTCACCTCTAAAACAGGAACACAAGAGAGCCTACCTCACAAGCTGCATTACCTGGCACTTAGTCCTCAATAAATATTAGCTGTTGCTGCTTTTACTATCACTGTTGTTGCCGTTATCATCTCATTATTATTATAGCTTACAAAGAACTTTTACATATAGTAGCTTGTGACAAATATTAAGAAATGGCACAGAGAAACACTCAATTTAAAATGTAATTACATTACATGTCAAGTATACAAGAAGGCGTCTGATTTCCACCATCCCAGCTCTTCTAACAAACCAGAAGGGAGCACAGAATCATATATAAAATGTGATTGGATGGATACAAAATTAATTTATAGAGACAATTTTTAATAACAGCTAGCATCTCATTGCTCACAATGTTCCAGACAATTTACTAAACACTTCAAATGTGTTATTATTTCTTAATCTTAGTATTTTAAATGCTTCCCTTGAGGAACTGTGTCGTGCCAGCCTGCCCAGGGTTACTGTTAAACTACTCAGGCAGGCTGATTTCAGAGAACACTGACTATATGGCCCAGGACTGATTTCCTCTGCAAATAAAAGTCTGTAAACTATTCTGATCATCTTGCTTAAGAACAACAGCAGAAACAAGCAGTTCTCTGCTCCCCTTTCTAGATAAGACAGGCACCTGCTCACGCTTCATGAGCCATCTTCCCTGTGTACCAGCAATTCTCTTCTAACTGTTCTAGTGAGGAACATCTAAATTCTCATCCCAAGAGAAGAACACATTTCCCTTGCTTCTGCCATCCTAGTTTACATATTTACTATAGATAAATAGGTAGACAGAAATATATAGATTGTTGTTGTTCAGTCACCAAATTGTGTCTGACTTTTTGTGACCCAATAGACTGCAGCACACCAGCCTCCTCTGTCCTCCACTATCTCCCAGAGTTTACCCATATTAATTAATGTACTGGAGTGGGTTGCCATTTCCTTCTCCAGGGGATCTTCCCAACCCAGGGATGGAACCCGGGTCTCCCGCACTGCAGGCAGACGCTTTACCGTCTGAGCCACCAGGGAAGCCCAATTAATTCTGTAATTCTAGGACTCCCTCGATATACAACATAAACTGATCCCAGTTAACAAAAAAAGTCACAACAACAATGCTTCTTTCACTAATAGTATCATCCACATCCAGTTCAGAGGTCTCAATATGCAGTTCAGTAAACTGTGAATCCTAAATTGCTAATAAATGTTAGATGCACATAGAAACATTCGTGTTTCTGGTCTGGAAAACTACTGGATTCATCAGATTCCATAAAAGCTACTCAAAACGCTAAAAACCATTCATTTAGATAGAGATCCTCTCAAAACAAATTACATCATTACACAAATTGTAAAAGGCTCTGTATTCTCAGTGGAATATGTTCAGAAATTTGATGCTTTATGATTTCATGCCAGAGTGACAGTGAAGTTCAAGAAGGGACAAGATTCTGGCTTAAGAACATGGAGACATGTCCCCACAGAAATTCTCTGTCTAGGTGACCTTGGGAAAACCATCTAACATTTCTGGACTTCGTTCCATGATTTGGAAAATCCCTGGGTTTTAAATAAATGATTTCAGGGTTTTCTCTTCAGCTCTCTGATTCTATGATATAATCGTGCCACACACGCAAGGCAAAACAGATAAAAATTCTTAAGCCACTTACATCACTAATGAGTTCAGTGCACCTTCTGGCCAACTCCATACTCAGGTCTTCAATAACAGGCTTAAAGAATACCTGTCCAGGGAAAAAGGAAAGGAAACATTTTTCTCATCATCAACTTTAAGGAATGAACACCACGCCTCAGCAAGCCCCTTCTCACCCACCTTGTCTTCTTCATTTTCTTCTTCCCCTGTTTTTTCTTCTTCAGTTTCATCTTTCACATCCTCAAATACAGGAACCCTCATTTTTACTCTTTATATATATACATAAAATTCGCAAGTGCAGCACCTTTTTATATCCTGCGGCACCCTTGAGATCTTGGCATCTCTGTGTTCTGGCAAAAATGACCTTGCCCAGGCCTCCCCCCTACTTAGCTCACTCTTCACTCTCCTTATCACCGCTGCGTGTGAGCGGACAGAACCAGATCACTGAGGCTGCCAAGGGCTAGCCTCATAAGAGCAAAGAATATTTTAATAAGCAAAACTCAATTTTGTGAACTTTTCAAGTCAACAATCTCTAAACTGAGACAGGTTTATTAGCATTTCACGAATTCAATTCATTCATAAAATAGTTTGAACAAGACTTGGAGATTCTGGGAAAACCACTCAGCTATAACACTCAAGATAACACAGTGGAAAGCCTACTATCTCAAAGATTCCTCAACTCCATCTAAATAAAGCTTTCACTGGAATGTCAGACATACCCCAGAGCTGGTATGGTGAAGCTGGATCATTAAACTCATTTCATTAAGTTAAATTAAAATTTTTATGAGACATATATATACTTTTTCAGTCTAAAAAAGTACTTTATATTAGCTGATTAAAGGCTAGTAATTTATCATGGAAAGCCCTTTGAACCACTTCGAAGAATCTATTCTGAGTTAATTATGGTTGTTAATCATACATTGCTATTGTATTGTTTTAATTGTAAACATCATTAAACATGAGAAGCTATAGTTAACATAGGCTGATTTATTATTTAACAATTCTAGAAACATCATTATTTCAAAAAATAATAAGTACCCTCTTTCAATTCTGCCCATAGGGTCAATTTTTACAGATTTCACTAGATATCTGTGTATTTCTCAATGTGTAATACATGCTTGGAAAGATTTAGAAAAATAAACTATAACAATATTTACAATGCAGTATGTATCACCAGTTATATAATTTAAAATGTATTTCTCAAAACAAATCCTTTAATGTCAACTGGGGTAGTTCTAAGACTAAACAGCTCAATTTATCAATTTGTTTTTTTAAATCCTAGCATAAATTAATGTTTATAAAGCCATAGCATATCAGTGTGGGACACAATAAAAGTACCTTATGGTGAATAATGAAACAAATGGTATAAAACATAACTTTAATCAAAAAATACATTCCAAGCAGAAAAGTATAATAATGTTTTTTCTTAATAGCATATCTAGTTGTTGGTTTTTTTTTTCCGTTTTTGGAGTATAATTGCTTTACAATGTTGTGTTAGTATCATATTTCATTTTAAATTTTGTAAATTGCCTTGGCCTTGCCTAAAAATTCTGAAAAGAAAAAAATTCTATACAATCATCATGTACAGATGTCAAATTGTGTTGTATGAGGCTAAAATTCTGCAGAATACTCTGAAGGGAAAAAGGGGGTTTCTTTAACAAACATGTCTGGGGAAACCTGTATACTAATCTATACCCCTGCCACTTAGAGATCCACAAGGCATAATGACACTTTAGAAGCTCCCACACCACACCTTAGAAGACCCACAACCAAGAAAACTATTTAAGTTTGCTTAACCCAGCAATTCCCCAAAACAAAAGCCTATTCATCTAATCTAATCTAACCTATCTACTGCCTACTTACATATCTACCTACCTACCTATCTGTTCTTTTATTGACATCTGATATTGCAGAAAACTAACATTCTTCTGTGAAATATTACTTAGGGAAACATTGTTTTATTCTGAAAAAAATGGTTGTGTTCTATTAAGAGTTGATCGTTTTATGAAGTGACTTTTAATGTGAACTTAGTGGCATTATATAACCTGCGTACCAGCAAAATGACAAAAAGAAATGCCTCAAGGGTTCTGAAACTGGAAACTTTAACTTTAAAATCATAGTAATGGGGACTTCCCTGGTGGTCCAGTGGTTAAGACTCCATGCTTCCAATGTAAGGGGTGAGGGTTCAATCCCTGGTTAGGGAACTAAGATCCCAACTGTTGTACGGCGTGGTCAAGAAAATATAAACAAATAAATAAAGATAAAATCATAGCCATGTCATGCCAGTGTAGAGAATTCTATGAGGAAATTCTCTGTATGTCATATTTGTTCCATAAAAGAGAAGAATGTGTGGACTCTACTTGTTTCCCTCAAGCCCCTGCCAAAAGACTATTACAGTATTCTATAGAAACTATATTAATTATCTTTACTTGGAAATAGGAATCTTGCAAACTTCTAGAAGCATAGGAAGAAAATCTTGCCAAGGCTGCCTAAGATGCATTGCCTGGCTAGTGTTTGAGGCGACAGTACTTGCAAAGCTCATGGTGACACCTCCTCTCTATGGTGAGTTACCTGGTCAGACTTCAGTGGCTGCTATTTTCTCATTTTCCATCATACAACAAATTCTTATTGTCTCTCCACTGTGCTGGAAGAAAATAATCTGTTGAGATTATGCACAAAAGTTTGGAAATCAAAAACAAATGCCATACACAACGTGAACACAAATTTTCCATGTAAGGTTTTAAAACCAGAATTTTAAAACTATAGGAGTCCTTAAGAAGTCTATCCTGCTAAAGCCCTTTCTTTCATATAGAACAAAATTGATGTCAACAGAAATTATTTGTCTTATTCACAAAGTTATCTAGTGGAGCATTAGGACCAAAATTTAACTAGAGCCCTATGTTCATTCATTCAAAGAAATGTGGTTATTCCAGGCACTGAATTTGATGTTAGATGTGTAATGGTGAGTAAAATTTAATTTGTGCTAAAATGAGGTGGGAAATATTTTTTAAAAATCATTTAAGACTTGTTGTAGGAACTCCTTAATGGAATGTTTGGCAAGCTAGATACATTACTACTTTTGACTGAATACATTTTTTTCCATTTACCTGTAGGTATAATATAGAATTCATGTAAAATTTTCTGTTAAACATTTTAAGCCTTGAACTTCATCACAGTAAAGGTCTCTTAATAGCTCCAAAATGGGACTTTGGGGATATGAAGGAAGTGTTCTTCATGGGTAGCTATCATGTTTCAAAATTCCCCAATTTTCTTTTTTTTTTAAACCATGTTAAATGCTATATTTTAATACATATTTTCACCTTAGGCTGAGCCAAAAGGGAATATCTGTATAGCTGTTAAGCCCTTTTACTTACCGAACATTTCATTTCTGTCATCTACCTTTTACTTTCCTACTCTACCCATTCCCTGATTGAGGGTGATACCAAGGATGGGATCACATTATCTACTACCAAACACCCCCTGAGGTCCAGGTCCGGCTCTCCCACATCCTCTAGGGAAAATTATTTAATCCCTCTCTGGCTCAAAGTCTCCATCATCAAGCAGAAAAACTGAATTGCCCAAAGTTAATAAAAGGAAAGTACCTAAAAATAGGAAAGCCCCTTACAAACACAAGAGTTTTCAACTATCAAATAAAGGTACACAGTTCCAGGGAAAGAACTTGATATCGAAAGATCATCTCATTTGAAAGAGTAAATTCTAAACCTTCAATATGTTTTTAAAGGCCAGGAAGTCTTCATGCAGCATAGCAACCCAAAGATAAGAGCTAACTTGTGCATTTGTAGTACAGAAATCTTCCATATTTTTATGGTTTGATGTTTATGTATAAGCAAATCTATTTCTATAACAACTGACAGGTCCCAGGGGTAATTCAAGTCTCTGGAGACACAGACCCTGACCAAGGAAGCAAGTCTACACCATCATCACGAGTCATGCAGTGTCTGTCTTCTTGTTCTTTAAGGTCACATACAATAAGAATCTCTTGAATTTTGAGAAGTGTTTCATATTTATTTCACTTTTTTTTCCTTTCTGTTCTCTGCAGTGATGGAACATGTGGTTCTTCCCTAACATGGTGATGAGTGACTTGCAAATGAAATTCCATAATAAACAACTGAAATAGATTGAGATTCAGCTCTGTGTTGAGGGATATTTAGAGATAAACTGAATATTTCCAGTTTAAAAATTAATTCAACATATCTTATTATAACATATTCCCCCTACATGGTAAATGAGAGAGAAGCCTGCCTGCCTTGGCAGTCTTTTCAAGTACTCATTTTGCCTTTTTTTTTTTTTTTTTAATGACTATCCCCAGAAGGTTCTTGCTTCTCAGTTGAATCCCTGATTATTTTACTTTTGCCTTATGTGTTTCTTCACCGTTTGGCATCTATCTAAAAGAGAACTTTACTAAGAGATGAGGGGGAGAAATCGTTTCTTAAAACAAGAAATATAAGCTCTCTAGGGCAATTCGTCTTCTTTATAAAAGAGAAGAGTCCTGCTTATTAGTAGCCCAATCTGTTTTTACAGTTAACACTCATTAAGTCTATCCTCTCCTTTTTAATGGCTATTTCATTACTGTTTGTTAATGAGAAATCTAAAGGATGAGAAGCAACTGAATAATTGTCACCATCACCAATTTTGCCATTAAAATAAGATTTTTTAAAAACCTTTATTTTATAATGGAGTATAACTGATTAATGGGGCTTCTCTGGTGGCTCAGTGATAAAGAATCCTTCTGCCAATGCAGGAGACGCATGTTCAATCCCTGAATTGGGAAGATGCCTTAGAGGAGGAAATGACAATCCACTCCAGTATTCTTGCCTGGAAAACCCATGGACAGAGGAGCCTGGTGGGCTACAGTCCATGGGGTCACAAAGAGTCGGACATAACTTAGCAACTAAACAGCAACAACAGTAACACAGCCGATAAACAATGCTGTGATGGTTTCAGGTGCACAGCAGAGCGACTTGGCCACATCCTATCCATGCTGCCACATAATTGAGATCGACATGTGCACACTTCTATGTTTAAAATAGATAACCAATAAGGACCTACTGGATACCACAGGGAACTCTGCTAAAATAAGATTTAATTTTAAAAAAAAGATTTAATAGTTTTTCTGTATTGAACTTCCTATTTTTACAAATATAGATCCTACTCACAAATGAAAGCCACACATCTACACTTGTGTTGGAGGAAGAGAAGAATAAGAAACCACAAATAATCTTCGGCACAACAATTTGCAGGTTGGGGATGGTTGGGATGCCAAAATTATAATATCTATTCTTCTAAGCATATTGACAAGAGGGGAAAAAAAAGAGTTCTCTTATTCAGAGTCTACATTAACATAAGTACCCAGTGAACTGAAAGAAGACTTTGGTTCAGTTTGCTATTTACTTGAGTTATTTGTTCCAATTTAATAACAACAAAGCCAAAACCATAAGCACTTCTGAAATCCTTTCCACCAAGAGAAGCCCAAGGTTTGAATGGCTTCTGTGTAGCTTGTAATCAGAACCAAAGTGTCAAGCACGAAAAAAAACATCTTGACTATTCTGAAAAAGTATGCCTTTCCTGGAGTTTTGTGTGAGAGGTGTCAGGGAAAAACTGTGAAAGACTCTGAAAATGGTGGGAAAAAAAAATTACATCTTGTCTTATCTAGCATTACCTTCTGGTTAATCTGGCCTTTCACCATTTTTAAACTACTTACCCACACCATAAATTATTGAAAACTGATAACAATGCTAATGATGTTTTAGCCATACAAATGCAAATGAATTGTGTCCTGGGGAAGAGTAATTGATTATTGGCTTCTTGATAGATCCTTTTATAGCTATCTGTAAACTCAATTCATCATTCCCCATTACTCATTTATGTTTGGTTCTTCAAATTCACCTTTTAACCTATTGTAATATCTTTCTGGTGTCCTCAATTAATGAGTTAAAATCTTTGAAATGTGTTCATTTTATGTTTTATGAGAATCATGGTTTCACCTCTCCTTAAGAAAACCCTTTAACAGATGCAAATAATTTTATTTCTTCCCTTTGACATACAGTAAAAGTAAAAATTAATAAAGTCATATTAGATAAAGCCATATTCTCTAAATTGTGAGCTATAGCTGTAAAATTTTTTGGTGTATATGAAAATTACGTTTTTGTTTTGTTTTGCTTTTTTAAAAAGGTCTGATCTCATTTGACTATTGGCAAATGCCACATGTGTGCTTGTATATATGTACATTCACACGCAAAACACACACACATAACACACACATGCACTCAAGCAGAGTTAATTCCTCACAGCTGCCAGTTTCCTCTTGAAAAGCATACAAGGCTTCAATAAATGCAAAGACTTAATTACTTCTCACATCTGGAAAAACTTGAATATGAGAGTGGATTTATTGAAGAAGCTCTTTGCTTGGCTGTCAACACCGTATCAAGAGCCAGAGTGTGGGCTTGATCAGTGTTGGCAATTCTTTAACCCTTCAGAGGTAGATGTCCTCCCAATTAATTCATAGCATGTCCTGCTTACATGATTTATGCATTTTATGAAAACACAGTAAATAATTTCCTAGTCATTTATGGAGAAAAGCTGTTTCTGTCATGTTTCCAGACGGGAAGAATCATATATTAAAACGTGGAAATAATGAGGAAGTCTTTATAGTCAAGGAAAAAGGGAAAGGCTTTGGAGTTGAAGCCATATTGAAAACAGTCAATGGAACAATAACTTGTGTAAACACATGTGAAACAATTCAGCCCTTTTTGGAGAAAGTATAACAGTGTCTCTAAAACGCAAGTAGGGAGTTACATGAGCTCAGAGCAAGAAGATCAAGCAGAAACCAAGTAATGGGCAGATCTCCCCCTAGAGAGAATACTTAAGCCAGAATTAGGCAAAGAAATGGGGTATATGGAAGACATCCAAAGAACATTTGCAGAGACCCAGAGATAAAGTCGGAGGAACCAAGATTTCAATGTCACTGGAGCATAAAATGAGGAGAGATGAGGGCATCAGGGAAACTCCATGTAGTATGTGTGTGGGAATCACTTACCTAACACCGTGATCGTAAGTAGGTCTGAGTCACAAACTTTTAAAATAACACGTTTCCTGGTCAACTAATCGCAGAAACATCTTTACACCTACTTTACACCTTCAGGTGCCTTGAATTTAATTTTTACCCCTTCATTTTATCACTGGCCAACCGAAATATTCCTCTTACCTGGACTTTATGAAGACTCATACTGAAAAAATTATCCCCAATTGTACCTAATGAAGAAAAATACGCAAGGGAAATACATTTGTATTATATATCCCCCCAATTAAATGGAAATTATGTTAAATGTTGTTTATAAGTTTCACACTTCTACATTGCTATAATTACAATTCTATCATTAAAATGCACTTTTTTTCCTATTTTCACTATACAAGCGTTATTGATACTTCTACTTGAACCTTAAGCATCCAATTACTGTACCTAAGCTGGCTAAGTATTTCTATCCTGAAGTCATGATTTCATTATTGGTTAAGACCAGGAAAACAATACAACTGACCCTTACAAGTTTGTAACTTTTGAAGCACTAACTCTTGAGTTTTGTTCCAACTGTTTTCATGGATTTTTCTTCATGTGTAACTCAAAATGTAAGACACTATCAAAATAAGACCATAATTAAAGTAAATGGATCATTAAGACAGCTATAAAGTTCAGTTCAGTTCAGTCGCTCAGTTGTGTCCGACTCTCTGCGACCCCATGAATCACAGCATGCCAGGCCTCCCTGTCCGTCACCAACTCCCGGAGTTCACTCAGACTCACATCCATCGAGTCAGTGATGCCATCCAGCCATCTCATCCTCTGTCGTCCCCTTCTCCTCCTGCCCCCAATCCCTCCCAGCGTCAGACTCTTTTCCAGTGAGTCAACTCTTCGCATGAGGTGGCCAAAGTACTGGAGTTTCAGCTTTAGCATCATTGCTTCCAAAGAAATCCCAGGGCTGATCTCCTTCAGAATGGACTGGTTGGATCTCCTTGCTATAAAGTTAGTGATGTTTAAAACAACTGGTACCTTTTAGTTAAAACTAGTTTAACATATATTGGTGTTAATTTCTCTCTGAGGACTTTATATTCTCTATGATTTAGTGTGTGTGTGTGTCCAACTTCATTCATTTCACAAATATTTCTTCTGTGCATTCTATGGGTCTGGCACTATTTTAACATCCTCAGATAATGTTGGTGAATAACATCAACAAAAATCTCTACCACTTCCTATTTCAATTACATATTTGCTCAACATGTATGTAATGAGCATCTATATACTTTACAATGCACTGTACTAGCTTTTGTATATATCTCCAGTATATTTCAGATACTGAATATACATGTGAAAATCAATATTCATTAGTATATTCAATTTAAAATATATCTTTTTAATACTATGATAAATTTGTTGGATTTTAAAAAGCTGCATTTTCTAACAATATTGTAAATCAACTATACTTAAATTATTAAACAATAAAACTTCATTTTAAAATGCAGCAGCTTTTAAAAGCTTTTTATCAATGTTCAAATAATTTTGTAGCTATCAATTTTTTATCATTTTGTACACTAGTTACATCTACAAGTGGTTTTCTCCATCTACCTTTTTTTTCTTGAATTGTGTATGCAAGATTTTTCTTCATAACCCCAGCATGCCTGGCCTACTTTTGATTTGCTCATAAAGTGACTTTTCCCAGGCAAAGTTTATTTATGTTGTTTTAACTCTTTCCAAAATCATTCTCTGGAGTATCTCTGTCCAGAATTGTAATGGGAGCCACATATGTAATTTTAAGTATTTTAGTTGCCACAAAAGAAGCAGATTAAATTGACAAATGACATATTTTCTATAACTTGATGTACCCAGAATTTTATCTTTCAACATATAATCAGTGTAAAAAGTATTGTGATATTTTACCCTATTTATATTCTGAAATTCAGTGTGTTTCAATCCAGCACATCTCACTTCAGACGAGCCCTACTGGATAGTGGCTCCAAAGTGGACAAGAGAGCTGTGCCATGATGCTATAAGACTGGAAATCACTAGCTATTTTTTTTTTCATTTTTGATCATCTATATCTTGCTGTTTAGTCACTCAGTCGTGTCTGGCTCTTTGTGACCCAATGGACTGTAGCCCACCAGGCTCCTCTATCCATGGGATTCTCCAGGCAACAATACTGGAGTGGGTTTCCATTTCCTTCTCCACATCTATACCTTAGATGTGAAAAAAAGTACATTTAAAATTAAACTTCTTAAGATGACAATTTCAGAATCCTAATAAGCAAGCAATAAAAACTGCAATCTATTTTAGTTTCCAGAACTATCCAAATCAGAGTTCTTTACATGGGAATGTATTTTATTAGAAGTTTAAATTGTTATTATAAATAAAGAATTAACTCTTTAAATTATCTTTTAATTAACTTCACCAAAGGTGTATTTTCAAAATACTATCTTGTTTCATTAATGAGAACGACACACTTAAAAGTTCCAGCGGTTTTGGGGATAAATATTCACTCCTTAATATTGAATAAATAGATAATTATGTGAATGAATAATAGATATTCACTCTCTCTTTCTCTGTCTAAACAACAAAAGCCCAAATGGTGAAATATCTCCATCAATACTCTCACTTTTTTTTTAAACTCACATTTTTAACTCACATCATGCAATTCAGGCCACCAATTTGCTCATCAACTTGTCCAGGTAAGTTCTTTTTAAACCATGCTGTAAAGCAGTGTCATAGTGAAGCATGAGATTTCAATAAAGAAGCTGATAGATCACTTAAACAACCTAAGTATTTTACTGAAATTAGACTTTATATTAAAAACATGAATTTCTCAAATACTCAACAAAAAAGATCTGGAGCAATGAGGGGAAACACCACATCTCTTATTTCTGTTCCACAGAGGACCCAGCTTCTTTCCTTAATGGAGCCAGCAAAATGGGTATTTTTAAACTGTTGAGTCTTCAATAATATCAAAATGCCATGAAGCACTTTGAATCAAAAATGCTGCTACATAAAATGCTATCCAAAGCCTAAAATTTCATTTGTGTATCCCTCGTATAAACTCTGCTGAAAATTTTGGAGAAAAATGAACTTCACATAAAAATGGAACTCTTAGAAGCCCCCTCTACTGGTTCCTACCAGGAACTCTGATAGGACATGAAAGGGTAATAGCCACAAGCAAAGCACTGCGTTACATATAGAATACTACTTAATCCTCCCAACGTCCATTTCACAGATGAGACACTGAGATGAAGAATGAACCCACTTCAGTTCTCACAGTAAGAGATTCAAACCCACGTCTGCATTATTACTCAGAGAGTATAAAACCTATTAGAACATAGAGCAATACTAACTGATTTCTTTTAGCAATAGTATTTTCTATTTCCTTTTTCAATTTCCACCTTCAGAGGGATGGTCATTACTGATGGTTCTTGAAAAGAAGAGTACTTGTGGTTTGGAGACAATTGAGTTAAAAGCAAAAGTAGAAGCAGGTAACAGTAAAAGCATGATGAGCATCCTTGACTTGACAGGAACCTAATTTGAGAAGCTTTCCTACTTTTCATTCATTAATGGTACACTTATAAGCAATAGTGATCCAGCAAATATTTAACAACCATCTCTCCCAGGGAAAGAATGGAAGAAAAGAAGGAAGTGTAGGAAGGAGGGAGGGTGGAGCCCAGCTGTATGGGATGAGCTGTTACGAGCACCACACACGAAGCACCATGAGTAACCACAACAAAAGCCTATAGTAAATGAACCATGGGCAGCCAGGCAACCTGAGACTAACCTTACAAATTTCAAAATAGTCATTTCAAGATAAACCATTATGCCCTAGTGCTATTCTGTTCCTTGCTGCTGCTGCTGCTGCTGCTGCTAAGTCACTTCAGTCGTGTCCGACTCTGTGCAACCCCATAGATGGCAGCCTACTAGGCTCTGCCGTCCCTGGGATTCTCCAGGCAAGAACGCTGGAGTGGGTTGCCATTGCCTTCTCCAATTCTGTTCCTTACCTGCATGTTGAAATCATTCTAAACAATAAGATTTAAAATTTACTTGAGCCGTGCCTTTTCTCTTCTGATCATCATATACTGAGATCATAAAGTTTGCGTTTGTGGTCCTCTTAATGATGATTCAGATGCATATAAGGGATAGCAACATAAAATGAAGGAAGCAGAATGGCAAACAATCTAACAGGCAGATTTTATTGCATCCAAATAGAGCCCGCCCTTTCTGCATAGCAGCCTTGACACCCAGAAAGATCTGGTGTATTTTCTTTTAATGCGATTTAATACTTAACAGTTCAGAAGAATATAGTAGGTAGTCATTGAAAATAGTGTGATAGCAATGACTTTCATGATAAGAGTTTTCTGATTTACACAAAACTGATGAAGATAACTTACAAAAAAAAACTAAAAAATTCTCTAGATTTAGACTAGAATATTAGGAATAGTTCATCCCCAAATTTAAGAGCAATCATAATTGTATAAAAGAAATACTGGCCTTATATGCACTTCTGAGCTGAAAACAAGAACTTCATTTATCAATATGGATAATTTTTTAAATGCATGTTCTCTAGCCATTTCTTGTAAAGCTACATTTTAAGAGGATGAAGTAGCTACTTTTAAGCTTTTCTATTATAAACTATCCAAAAAAGTGAACTTTTTTTTAAAAAGAGTATTCCCACTTTGAAGGATTTCTTTTTTATGTCAAAATTTTACTTAGGTGTAAAGTCTGCTGAAAAGCAGGTTATTTTGCTGACATACTTTAATAAAGTTACAAGGACATCTTGTTTCAAGATTTTTAACTAAGCTTTGATACTACATCACTGTTGTCATAATCCTATGAAATATTTTTTCTTATAGAAATATTACTATATGTGCATTTGATCAAGGTTGTACTCGGTTTCTTATGTTATGATTTAAAATCACTGGATATGTTATTTCCTTTGACAATTATTTATGGTATTTATATTATTCCCTTGTACAAATAGTCATGAATAAGGTAACCACATATTTTAACTTAATGATTAAATAGCTAGATTGTATAATTTCTTATTCATCTGTATGGGTTTTTAAATATAATAATAAATTTTATAATACCTTTAGTTTATCTAAATAAACTTCATAAGATTATTTTAGAGACTACCTGATTGCCAATTAAATGTGGCCAACTCAAAATGCAAATTCCTGTACAGGGTAAATTACCTGCATTATGAAATCTACTGGGATGGAGCTGCCAAGACTTTGTTGTAAAGAAGATTATGCTTTAACTAGTTCTATACTTCATTTATCTTTTTATTATATCTTAAGTTCAGCATTTTCTTTTACTTGTCCAAAAACAACACTGCTGCTGCTGCTGCTAAGTCGCTTCAGTTGCGTCCGACTCTGTGCGACCCCATGGACAGCAGCCCACCAGGCTCCCCCATCCCTGGGATTCTCCAGGCAAGAACGCTGGAGTGGGTTGCCATTTCCTTCTCCAATGCATGAAAGTGAAAAGTGAAAGTGAAGTCGCTCAGTCATGTCCGACTCTTAGTGACCCCATGGACTGCAGCCTACCAGGCTCCTCCATCCATGGGATTTTCCAAGCAAGAGTACTGGAGTGGGGTGCCATTGCCTTCTCGGAAAAACAGCACTATCTTTGATTAATTATTCAAATGTTTATAAGGACTAAATAGTTTTCAAAATATCATCAAAAAAGTATCTTTTAAAGTAAATTACAGGTTTTTATAATGTTTGTATCTCAGAGACAGGACCAGGGTTGTATTTGGGCCATGATTTGATGAAGATCATAACTGACTCATGAAAAAAGTTGTAATGGGTCTTCTCTGCTTAAGTTTCAGTTCAGTTCAGTTCAGTTCAGTCGCTCAGTCTATGTTATACTAAAAAAAAAGAACACATGCATCAGATCATATTCCACACCAAAATGATAGCAGAACTTATTCTACTTTTTTTTTAAGTTGGCAAAAACACTACAAGTGACCAGGCAAGAATGACTAAGGACAGAAGAGATTCAAAGCCCACTAACTGCTCACTGAATGAACTGCAGTCACAGAGGCATCACTTGGGAAGGAAGTGTTCTGACACGTAGAGTGGAAAATGTGCCTCAGAAGGAGCAGTCCCAAGATCTGGGTTCAAAACCCCACTCTGCTATTCACCTGCTGTGTGGTGGCTGGGGGGCTCAACTTACATCCTTGGTCCTTTATATTTTCAACTGTAAAAAAATAGGCTAGCCGTTCTAGTTCTGAGATTGTATGATTATCTGATTACCAAATTTACCTTATCTACTAATCACCATGGTACAAAACATTCAAAGATGACCACATTATTATCAACAAATTCTTTGATCAAATCAGTTGTTTCGTTTTGCTTTTTTTGGTCAAATGAAACAGAAGGCACCTATGTTGAACATGTTTCATTTCCTGGCATACTCACCAACTCTCTGGAAAGTAAATACTTTCAGGACCCCTAAACTGAAGCTCAGAAGGACGCAGTATTTGCTTAAAGTATCATCAGGACCAACAGCTTGTACATATTTTTGCACTGCCACACCATTGAGATCCATTGTGTGAATTCAACCCTGTGAAGTCACACAGCTGGAATCTACTTTTAAAAGCACCCTGTGTATTTTGACTACAGGTCAGAACCGAACCAGGTATGACTGAGCAGCTGACAAAGTACAGGATATTTATAAAGCCCATTCCTACACACATCAAAATGCTTTCAAACATTAAAAAGACACAGCTTTTAAACCAGTACAAGAACATTTTCATAGTCTAGTCTAAAAACAGAGTATTTAACCCAAGGTACTTATATATAAGAAAATATAAGTGGATTTCATATGCACATAAAACAGTGATGTAGTCCCAAGGCATGGGAGTCACTGGTGGTGTAACTATGGTGAGTATATTCCTAGCCATGTGTTCCAAAACTGATATAAACATAATCAGTGGGAAATTAAATTCTGATAGAGCCAAGAGTATTGCTTTGAAAAGCTTTTAAACATTTATCTCTCCAATGATCTCATGGGGAGTTCAAGCTAGCTTTTCAAGCAATGACACTGTCCAAAGCTCTAAAAAGCAGATATTTATCATAGCATTCAATCTGTTGCAAGAATTTCTTGGCAGTTTGAGTCAGTATAAAGAAATAAAGTTTTCATGTTATCACAAATGGGGAAAGAAGTTGTTATCTTAAGTACTACCTCTCCTTACCCTTTAATTTAATTAATATACTCTCTCGAGGTTATAATAATGACTTTTATTATTCTTTACACTAATAATATTTGTTTCCTACAAATATGAATGTAAATGTGTGAAAAAATGACACTAGATGACCAACGCAAAATAGATGATCAACTTTATTAGTTTTGTTTTATATTTTCAGTTGTATTACTATCTCCCAAAGGAATGCTTCGGAGTCAATGGCACTGATAAGTTTGAAATACAAATGTATACTGCTCATAAATACATTATTTTCAAGTAATTCAGTATTTGATTCAAAATATTAATGTTTGAACTATTACATATAAATGTTCGGCATTATGAGAATACAAAGCAATAAAATCTAGTTTTCATACTCAAGGAGCTTTTAATCCATGAGATAAAAATTTCATTTTCAGATGAAATTGAGACGAGATGATATTATGTGGGAACAGTAACACAACAGCAAAACTATCATCTTGAATGAACTTTGTCAATGAGATCTTGAACTGTCTAAAGTGGTTTATTTAAATACCTTTATGATATTTTGAATTATGTTTCTAGCCTCTATAAAGTATCAAATTGTAGTATTTTAAAATGAATGCCTAATGACCTCCTCCAGAGAAGACAATGGCACCCCACTCCAGTACTCTTGCCTGGAAAATCCCATGGATGGAGGAGCCTGCAGTCCATGGGGTCACGAAGAGTCGGACACAACTGAGTGACTTCACTTTCACTTTTCACTTTCATGCATTGGAGAAGGAAATGGCAACCCACTCCAGTGTTCTTGCCTGGAGAATCCCAGGGACAGGGGAGCCTGGTGGGCTGCTGTCTATGGGGTCGCACAGAGTTGGACACGACTGACGCGACTTAGCAGCAGAGATAAAACAATTAGAAAATACACTGAAGTCCCCAGAGAATTACAGAGCACTGTGACAGCTCAGAGAATGAAGGAAATCACAAGTATCAGGGAGTCTCTAAAGTTTCATGCACATTGTCTTGGATCTGCGCGATCTGAGGATGAATTAGTTTTTCATAAGTGAGAAAAGGGAGGCTGGAAGGCCAAGTATGAGAAAAGACAACAGAATGACCACACTATGGCCCCAATGAGAAATGAATTCAGCGTCCATGGGGAAGATGCAGGAGTAAGGAATACATGAAAGGCAGTATTGAAGGCAGCTTCAAATGCCAAGCCAATCATTTTAAACATAATCCAATCAGAAATGTTGCTTCACAAAGTTTTAAGCAGGGGGGGTGACATAGAAATCCAATATTTAAAGAGTACTCTAATTGTAATGTGGGTAAAATACCCTGAAGTGGAAGGAAAGAGGATATTAGAAGACTTCTGAAAAATAGTCTAGGCAAGAAATCAAAACCTATACCTAGGGTCATGAAAGCTAATGGAGATAAAGATTCAGAAGACACTGAAAATGCAGCCTGAGCAACAGACAAGATGTGAAAATGAGTGAGAGGTTGTTCTAAGGTCTGGATAAAAAGGGAAACGGGCTCACACACAAGTATATTGAATCTAAGATGGAATTGTTCACATGGAGCATCAGTTATCGATATGCATAGCTGTCAGATTAGGGCACCGATTCAGTTCAGGAAAAGAGGTCAGAGTCCACAGAAGTGAATCGTGGAGAAAAAGAGAACAATTTTCAAAGGCATCTTCTAAAAGAAAAGCAATTCACCCTCAAAGGACACCATTGGTCGTTTATGCTGTACACAGGAAAAGGTACACTTCTGAAACAAGGTGTTCTGAGAAAAAAGAAAAATTCTATTTCATTTTCTTAACAATTCTCAAAACCTAGATTACTTTGTTTTGATGGGACGTGTCATTTAAAATATTTATTGAGACACTATTGGATAAATAAGAAATTTGGAATACAAAAAAAAAAATTATCTGCCCTAAAGGGCTTTTAAAAACTTTTACATATTTTTGTCTGGTTATAAAAATAATTAATGACAGCAAAAGAGACACAGATGTATAGAACAGTCTTTTGGACTCTGTGGGAGAGGGCGAGGGTGGGATGATATGGGAGAATGGCATTGAAACATGTAAATTATCACATGTGAAACGAATCGCCAGTCCAGGTTTGATGCATGATACAGGGTGCTTGGGGCTGGTGCACTGGGATGACCCAGAGGGATGGGCTGGGGAGGGAGGTGGAAGGGGGTTTCAGGATGGGGAACACATGTACACCCATGGTAGATTCATGTCAATGTATGGCAAAACCAATAGAATATTGTAAAGTAAATAAATAAAACCAAAAAAATTAAAAAAATAATAAATGTTCATAGTGTTCTGCAAATAGCAAAAATCATAAAAGCCAAGTTTTTGAAATACTGTGTCAGGAATTGTTGAATAATACCAAATACTTTTTCAGCATCAGATAGCATTTCTTATTCGATTTTTTTTAGTACAGACAGCATATTGGTTTTATTATATTATATTAACAGGTGTCCTAATATTGAACCATCCTTGCATTCTCAGATTACATACTGCTTTTTATAGATTATTCTTTGAAAAAATACAATTTTATAGCATTTGTTTATATAATAATACATAGACAAACACGTGTAAATGTGTTCATGACTAGAGTCATTTATGTTTACAAACTGGAGTTTCTTTTGAGGCTATTACCTCTTTGTGTGCTCTCTGCCAGTTTATGTATCTTTGAAATAGCTGTTCGTTGAAAATAGGATGGACTCATCAATAAGCTATAACAAAGATATCAATAAATTTACCTATGTGAACCACTCTCAGGTCCCAGGCTCTTATGAGACTATGACTCACATGACCTGACTATTCAGCTATAGCTCAGAAATACCTCACTCGGGGAGAAGTGCGTTGGCCATTCAATGAGCAATAAGACAGGGTTTATGAGACTGAACCAAAAGACATTAAGCTGCAGATAATCAGATGGTGATGAGAGCTAGAGCTATAAGGTCAGGTAGATACAGGTGGGTGGCTATTTTTCATCCATATGCTAATAAGCAAGCTAAGAAATCTTGTGTTCAGAAAAATAGACAAAGAACCGTACAAACCCTAGAACACATGATGAAGGAGATTTGCTTTCTAAGAACTTCACAGTTCCCCTGAAGTTCAGCCTTACTTACAACTTACTTACTTACTTACTTACAACTGCTTTCTATGAGAGTATCCTAGATCCTGCCTAAAAATCCATTTTTTTCCTTTAGCCATTTCTTAGGATCAAACATCCCTAAGAAAAGATCAGGGACAGGAGCCTTTTATAATTATTTCATGATATTTTTCAATGTTTTCCTTAGTTATTACTTTGCTCAGCTTTTCTAATTCCCCTAGTATCAATTTCAGTAATCTACATGTTTCTTTTAAAAATCTATTTTATTTATTTTCCAGATTTATTAACTTAAGGGCCTACTATGGGTTGTTAATTGATTGATAAGCTAATCACTCTGAACCAGAGGTAACTACACATCCAAACAGATGTTCAAACCTTAAAACAAATGTGTGAGAGTAAAAATAATGGAAATGATTTCAAATTTTCAGAACAACTTTAATAGCCAAGTAAGCATACACTGATTAAACTAGCTCTCAAGATTTATTTTTTATATATTTTCCTAATAAAACTTTATAGTATAGAGCTGGGATCTATTAATGAAATATGAATAAAAATAAGTGAACTTATCATTATACTAATATTTCACCAACAAATACTTTTTTAGACATTTAACTATAAAAGGCACTTGAAAATGAAAGTCACTCAGTCATGTCTGACTCTTTGCAACCCCGTGGACTGTCCATGGAATTCTCCAGGCAAGAATACTGGAGTGGGCAGCCTTTCCCTTCTCCAGGGGATGTTCTCAATCCAGGGATCAAAGCCAGGTCTCTCACACTGCAGGCAGATTCTTTACCAGCTGAGCCACAGAGGAAGCCCAAGAACACTGGAGTGGGTAGCTTATCTCTTCTCCAGGGGATCTTCCTGGCCCAGGAATCAAACCAGGGTCGTCCACATTGCAGGCGGATTCTTTACCAACTGAGTTATCAGGGAAGCCCTGTATAAGGCACTAGGCTTTAAAAATTTCAAGGTTGATGTTTTAAATTAGACCTGCAGCTAATAGGATATATTTGGGTCTAAAGAGTAAGTGAACACTCTAATAAAAACATAATTATTAAAACTCATTTTCAAATGTTATAATAACCTTATCAGTTACATAGCATATGTGTATATGTGTGCTCAGTCATGTCCGATATTTTGCAACCCCACAGATTGTAGCCCATCAGGTTCTTCTGTCCACGGAATTTTCCAGGCGCGTACTGGAGTGGGTTGCTATTTCCTACTCCAGGGTATATTCCCAGCTCAGAGACTGAACCCACATCTCCTGCATTGGCAGACAGATTCTTTACCACTGTGCCACCTGGGAAGCCCAGTAAGACATAAAAGATTATCTTTATATTATAATCCTTATTAACTAAGTGATCCCTAATTTCAGAAGTAACTAGCTTTTTATTTTCTAGGGAGAAGTGAAACATTATGAATTATAAGGTGACTAATCAGTCATCTAATTTGACTAGATGTTTGATGAGTACAGATTGCTAAATGTCAGAATTCTAGAACTACACACCACAATTTTGTTTATGGAGTTCCCAATTTTTAGTCTATACAACTCTGAAACAGAACTATACTGGAACAAATACAAAAGAAGGAAGGGTAGAAAGAGTAGCAAATTATCACATTTAAGGTATAAAAACATTAAATATAGGAATATCTGTGGTCTTATTATGAAATCTTTTTTAAGCAACTCTGAATCAAACAGTGTTGAGGTAGGTTGCAATTTGAGGCAGGTTCAAGAAATTTCTATTTTATTTACTTCTGGCTGCACATAAAGCTCCAGACTACCCACTCTAGCCACACATCACTATGCGAAGTGTACCTCATCTCCAACTCAGAATTTGAGACAACTTGGATCTGGGAAAGACTGGGAAAAAAAAAAAAAAGTAGCTATGCAAATTTAATATAAACAAATTTTGCAGGGAGACTGCTCGGTCAACATAGGAAAGTAAACTCCCTCTGCACCTTATGTAAAATGTTGAGCAGCAACCATGTCTATAGAAATCAATATGTTTTTCTGTCTCACACTGGCCTCTGCCATAATAATTCTATTTTATTTTCAAGATACATCTTTGTGTAGATGCCAAGATCTTATGAATAATGTCTGAAGAAAAAAAATAAGAAAAAATATTTTTAACTCCATCTTCTTATAATCTGATATAACCAATTTAACGGCATTAAGAGCAAGGTGGTATTACAACTGAAGTTTAACATGACCATTGAGGAAGCAAGAACAAACATTCCCATTAAAATATTAATAAAATAATAGGGTCCAAAACTGTATATATGGGACATAGTGGCATAGTGGTTAAAATATAGGGGCTGGAAGAACACATTATTACCAGCTCTGTGAGACTGTCCAAATTATTTAACATCTCAGAGCCAAGCATTCCTCATAAAAATATTGAAATAATAAAAGACTGCCTCCCTAGATGGGTTCTGTGAAAATTAAATAAGAGAATGTACTTAGAACACTTCAATCAGTGCACTTAAGTAAGTGCTTAATAAATGCTTAACGTTATTGTCATCCTCTCAAAATTGTTTTCACTTAACACTCTCATAATAAACAAAAGATTCTGGCATTTAAAAAAATTCCAGAAAGAAACTGACCAAAATATTAATATATTTCTGGGAATCAGTAGTAGGGTTCTTTTCTAAATGTTCTAAAATGAACATATTATAAGTAAAATAAACTAAATCTTAAGTTATTTTAAATATTCAAAACTAAGAAAATATTTTGTAACAAGAGAAGGTATCCAACCTGGGTCTAGGTCATTGCTAGGAGACTAGTTTCCTATATTATCAGAGAAAATCAAATTTTTATGAGAAAATCATGCAGTGTATTAGCTGAGACTATGGGTTCTAGTCTCACTGCTGGCTATCTGGTAATCATTTTGGTAATTTTGGATGAGCCTATGTGACCTCTGGAAGTCCTAATTCCCATCTTTGCAAAATGAAATAATAAAGTAGCTCATTCGAGTGTATTTTTTAAAATGCTTCTGTTTCAAATTTCATGTTTCTATAACCACAGGAATCAAGGCATCATGACTTTTGTTTAAAAATATTTTTGACACATAAAGCTTCTGTTATTAGAACTCTATGCTCCTGGAGCATTAATACATAGAATAAGGTAAATTACCCAGAGGCAGACACAAGTGCATACGATAAAGGGTGTCCCAGCAATTGGGAAAAAGGAAGACGCCTCGGTGAATAATGTCAGAACAACATGGGAAAATATTTAATTGGATCCACTCCTCATACCTCACACCAAGGTAAATTCCAAATGAGATCTAAACGTACAAAATGAAAACATGGAAGAAAACAGCTGCGGCTTACTTTATAACCTGGAAGCGGTAAGTTATTCCTATCTCAAAATCCAGATCCAATGGGGAAAAGAATAACCACATAAAGATAAATTTGACTGCATAAAAATAAGTAATAATTAAAACTTATACTTAATAAAATATTGTAAGCAAATGGCAATAGGGAAAAAACTGTAATATATCATGCAGGAATAATAGCCTCAACTTATAAGGAACTTCTAAAAACTGAGAAGGAAAAGATCAATAGCCCAATTCAGACAAAACATGAACACACACTTCATAGAAAAAGAAATGCAAATGGTCCTCAGCATAATAAAAATGTTTAACTTCATTAATGATATGAGAAGTACAAGTTAAAACAACATGAGATCCCATTTTTCACCTTTCAGATTAGCAAAAGCTCCAAAAGCTTACAACATACTCTGTTGATGGGAAAAACTAGCTCTTATATATTACTGTTGGGAACACACCAGTGGAGGTGGATGGGGCAGTTTCTATCAAAATCACATATGATTTACTCTTTGACCCATTAATTCCTCTTATAAAAATCAACCCCCCAAAGTAGCAGCAAGACCAACAGCAAAGGACTGGAAATAACTCAAATGTCCAACAACAAGGGACTGGTTAAATAAACTACAGCCACACAAGGGAGCTGTCAGATACATAAAGCAGATCCCCATATACTGCTATGGACTGCTTTCCAGGATACATGAATACAGAAAAAACACAGTACAGAAGACTGTGTACTGAATGTCATACAGGGAATATTATGTGCTATAAAAACATAGCTACTTACATATCAGGGGTGTCTAAGGTAGCTCAATGGTAAAGAATCTCCTGCCAATGCAGGAGAGGCAGGCTCGATGCCATAGGTTTGATCCCATGGGGTTAGGAAGATCCCCTGGAGAAGGAAATGGCAACCCACTGCAGTATTCTTGCCTGAGAAATCCTATGAAAAGAGGAATCTGGCGAGCTACAGTCCATGGGGTCACAAAAGAGTCGGACATGACTTCGTGCCTCAACAATAACTTACATATTTGAGAAGAAACAAGGAAAAGAGGAACCAAAACTGATCAGAAGAAAAAAATAAAATATTTATCAAGAAAGGGACCAACCAAAAAGGAAGAAATGGAGGAAAAAGTGAGATCTCTCCCAAAATACATCATTTCATAGTTTTGATTTTGGACAATCAAAGGTCCATCTAGTCAAGGCTATGGTTTTTCCAGTAGTTATGTATGGATATTAGAGTTGGACTATAAAGAAAGTTAAGCGCCAAAGATTTGATGCTTTTGAACTATGGTGTTGGAGAAGACTCTTGAGAGTCCCTTGGACTGCAAGGAGATCCAACCAGTCCATCCTAAAGCAAATCAGTCCTGAATATTCATTAGAAGGACTGATGTTGAAGTTGAAACTCCTGTACTTTGGGCACCTGATGCAAAGAACTGACTCATTGGAAAAGACCTTGATGCTGGGAAAGATTGAAGGCGGGAGGAAAAGGGGAAAACAGAGGATGAGATGGCTGGATGGCGTCACCTACTCAACGGACATGAGTTTGAGCAAACTCCAGGAGTTGGTGATGGACAGGGAGGTCTGGCGTGCTCTAGTTCATGAGGTTGCAAAGAGTCAGGACATAACTGAGCAACTGAACTGAACTGAACTGAACTGATTTTGGAAAATCATGTAAACATGTTATATAACTGAAAATACAACCAAAACTTACAAAAAGCAACCTCCAAAATTTAAAACCAAACAGAAAAAAAAAAAAAAAAATAGGACCTAACTATGTGCCAAATTAACTAGCCTAACCACACAGAAAAGAATCCTTTCTAGTATTCTGACATGCTTCATTCAGTATACTTGGTATCGCTAATATTGTTATTTTGCCAATACTACATTTTCTTTCTTATAAATACATGTTTATTAGCCCTGTCCATTGAAAATGTTTAGAAGTAATGCTATGCATGCTTGCTCAGTCATGTCTGATTCTTTGCAACCCTACAGACTGTAGCAGGCCAGGCTCCTCTGTCTGTGGGATTCTCCAGGCAAGAATACTGGAGTGGGTTGCCATTTCCTTCTCCAGGGGATTTTCCCCACCCAAGAATCAAACCCACATCTCCTGTGTCTCCTGCACTGGCAGGCTGATTCTAGCACTGCGCCACCTGGAAAGCCCAGAAGTAATGACAACCCAGTAAAAATGGATGCCCGACTCTTGCGAGTATGGGTATCAAGATATTAAAAGACTATTTTCAATCTGTCATCATGAACAGACTGAGATAATCATCGAGAGAGTGAATTTATGCCTTTTTCTAATTCAGGGAACAAATGTTGAGATTTTACCTAAACTGTTAAGAGAATCCAGAATAGTGCTGATCTGTGGCAAATTTTTCAGGTTTAAGGTAAAATTAGAAAAATAAGAACAAATTCTTTCTCTCTCTTTTACACACATACACACACACACCTGTTATTCTCCATTTGCCTTAGGAGGAAAACCCTGAGCACTCCATCTCCTGGACTTGCTGGCAGGCTCTCTACTTGCAGAAGGCAGGGAAAGGAGGTCAGAGGTAGAGGAAGGGAGTGGTGGGGGTATTTCCTGCCCGACCCCTCGTTCCTGCAGTGGCCTGTCTCTGGTACAAGCTTCATCCTCGCAGCTATGATACCACGATTCCAGTTCTCCACAGGCTTTAGTCCAACATGCGGTCATGACTCTCTGAGTCTCTGGGCACCCATTCTGTTAACAACCTCAACAGCCCAGTAAATGTATTTACTATCAAGAGGGTTTACTGTTTTTTTCTGTATCCTGACCCACACCCACACCCACACCCACACACACAGAGTTATACCTATATATCCACATCTAAACATACATACATACTCTCCTATATTCTTATATCCACACATAACCACATATATACATACATATAAAATACATAAATATGAACATATGTGTCTGGGTGAAGTAGGCAATAATCCTTACCACAATTTCATCTGAAAATGCACTTTTTTGGAAGGAAAAACAGAGTAAGTATTGATCCTAAGTAATTACCAAGATTTTTTTAAAAAAAGAAAGAAAAATTGGCTCCAAATCAAATGTCTGGACACCTTATGACAAAGTATACACCAAAAACACAAAGAAGTACAAGGGTCAAGAGATAAGGTCGTGAACCTGAAGAGCCGACAGCCAGGAATGGCATCCCTGCTCTGCATCAGGCAGACTGTGACTCTGGGCCAGCAAGCCAACATCTGGATGCCTTGCCAACTCCTCTGTGACACAGGCACCCAGAGAAGGGCCCCACCCACCTCACAGGGTTGCTGGGAGGCTCCAAATGCACCAAGTGCTTCAGAGACACTAAAAGCACCAGAGGGATATAATGTATTTTGTTTCACCAGGATGTGTATACCGTGATGCATCAATAAATTCATAGAGTGTCACTTTACATCCCACCTTCCCCCCACCAAAAAGCAAAGTGATTCACTTAAGAGCACTCAAGCCAGAAACAAACCTTGACAGAACAATCTAGCCTATTCCTCCTAATCAGCGGGACCACATCAAAACCATTCTGGACAGATGGGTATTTAGTTCTATTTTTAAAGACCTCCAGGGAAGGAGAGTCCACAAACTGCCTTAGTAGCTGACTCGCCAATGCACTGTAAGATAACATAAATACGAGGACAGCTGAGAAGGGTCCCCAGCATGCAGCCCAGTGTGTGTGTACTGAGCACTCACACACAGCTAAGGCGGATGCTGAAAACTGTAGCCATCCTCTGATTGCTCTTCCTCTTCTTTTGAATTATAATTGGTCCTTCAGCAAGCAAGTAAATTAAGTACAAGGGAAAAAAAAGAGAAGGCTTTGTGTTGATAAGAAAGATTCTGAATTGTATACAATAAAATGATCCTACCAAACATGCCGAAATAGAACACCTCACACAGAAATAAGGGTGGGGTGGAGAAGACTGTTTTCCCTTCTGGCACATGGTAGCTCCTCAGTAAACATGGGTTAGGTGACCACAGCAAAGAAGTGTAAGCTGCCTCTCATTCATATTCATGAGGAAGTGTTTTCTGGATAGCTGTTTGGAAGTGACCACAATACAGCTGACTGAATGCTAAAGAGTCGATTAAAGCTGTCACTCCATCCCTATCTTTCCACAGGGTTCCTAGCTGCTCTCGAAATCTGTTGTTTACCAACTCATATAGGCAGCCAGACATAGCCCCAGGACACAGGACGTCCTTGCAGCCAAAAAGCCAGTGGGAATAACAAGAGGGACAAATGGGAGGATCCACCCCAGCCCCTAGTGTTAGTCACTCAGTCTTGTCCGACTCTGTGACCCCATGGACACTAGCCAGCCAGGCTCCACTGTCCATGGAATTCTCCAGCAAGAATACTGGAGTGGGTTTCCATTACCTTTTCCAGGGGATCTTCCCTACCCAGGGATTGAGCCTGGGTCCCCCGCACCGCAGGCAGATTCTTTACTATCTGAGCCATCAGGGAAGCCCACTGGCCCTCTTTAATTCATCTGCATAGAGAGATGCCTCTTCTAATTCTGCACAGAAGCACTTCATACACTTTCAGAAAGATTTGCTTTGCCCCACCTCTAGGTCTCCGAGATCTGCAGACTTCTCTTTCAATAAAGAACAATCCTTGGAGACTGAAGACCAAATCTAACATCAGTCCAAATCAATGACTGTCAGCGAGGGCGCTGTGGCCCCCAGGGGACATCTGGAAATGTCCACATTTTTTCATTGTTCTGATGATGGGGGTTCATATTAGCATTCAGTGGTTTGGGGGAGGGATGTTGCTAATTCTGTGTGATGCACAGGACAGTGGAGCCACAAAAAGAATTATCCCACCCAAGATGTCTACAGTACTCATGTCAAGAAGGCCAGTGCTAGACTAGAGCTTTTTCTGCCGTGTCTCTGAGGCCATGAAAGTTTTATCTATGAGTTTACAGTGACCAGCTTGCATCCACCCTTTAACTTACTGACCCAACAGATATTTGCTTTTTACTTGTTTGCCTGCCTGTCGCTCTCTACCAGGTACGCAAACAAGTAAAAAAAGCATTACCCTTCCTCTGAAAAACAGTACAAGACAGCTGGAGAAGAAAATGCAAAACATAAGGTTTTTTGTTGGAAACAAACTAGCAAACAGAAAAACTAGTAAGTATTCAAGCACATAACTGCATATAGTGTTGCTGTCATTTCTGATGTACTGAGTGAGAATGTGGTCAGATAAGGTCTCCTGGAATAAGTCTAAAGTCCTCTTTTTTTATATAAAGGTAATAGACATGAAATTGAGAAAGAAAGAGGGAAATAATTTAGTTTAGCATGTTCTCTGGAACACTGTAGAGTTTTCCCCATAGAAAGAGATTATAAAGAGTAGTTCAGTTCCAGGTCAGTCCAGAAAAGCTTATTTAACCATAATCCAGCTGAGGTAATAAAACCAGAGGAGTCCTGGGGTACAAGAGCCCTGAGTTTTGTGACTCAGAAGTGAGAAGGACACAGGGATTATCTATCCCCCACTTCCCTAATTACCCCTCCCCCCGCCCCCTCCCCCACCAATTTTCCTAAGGGTAAGAGAGTAACGCTAGAAATTTAACTAGTTCTCTTTTCTTATTTTAAAGGTAAAGAGCATAGAAATTCAAACTGTACTCAAAAAATTGTACACACACACACAAAAAATCCTCTCTCAAACCCAGGTCCCCAGCCTCCTTTTCCAGAGCCAAGTTACTGTTGATACAAATCTTCCAGAAACACTCTCGGCATATACTCACACACACAGATACATGCATAGGCAAGAATACCAGAGTGAGTAACCATTCCCTCCTTCAGGGGATCTTCCCACATTGCAGGCAGATTCTTTACTGTGTGACCCACCAGGGAAGCCCCTTATGTGCCTATATAATCTTTCAAATTTATATACAGAAATGGAAGCATACTACACAGTCTGTTCTTCATTTTCTTTTTAACCATAAATTTTCTACCTCATTTCTTTAATGGCTACAGAATATTCCACATTGTGTCAGCATTAGGATGGCTCCTGGGAACATTTTGAAAAAGCAATTGTTTACCCTTCCCCTCTTACAATCCAGAACCCCAGATCCCAGGGTTTTCCTGTCCTCAGGGCAGAGCCGCCTCCAGCCTCCTAAGCAGGTACCTCTCTCCACCAAACACACCTCCCTCCTTTCAGAGTGGTTGGCCTCGCTCTCCAACTTTATCGTGAAGAAAGCAACCTGATTCATACTAATTATTACATGTATTACTGACAAATCCTTAACTCTCACATTTAGAAAGGGAGATGTTTGCTAACTAACTTCAACACAATTACTATAATTCCAGGGAGGACAATAACAACAAAAAAAATTTTTTTTAAGAAGCTAGAACAGAAGCTATCAAGGGCACACAATTTTGAGCTGGGGGTTACCATACTGACTGCTGACTCATATCAAAGAATCTTGACAGAGTTTCCTCTAACTGATCCTAGTTTGGCCAGTTTCTTCTTTCTCTCTGGCTAAATATCTAATTATTATTCCAAAGTTCTAAGCTTTTTTAGAATACTCTTATTCAGTAGGCTGTCTGTGATCAGTAGGCAGTACTGCCTATTCAGTAGGCAGGTGTGATCACTCACACCTGGGTAAAAACGGGTATTTATAACATAGGGACCCACCTTTCTGAGACTTGCCACCAGAAAATTGAGAAAGAGCAGAAAAAGAACACATTGTTTAGCTAAACTATTATACTTCTTATGAAATCCTATAGGCCATATACAAATACCAGTATCTCTTCATCAGATGCACAGCAACCTGCCCGAGTGGCTACTCTCATCTTGCTGCTACATAATAGACAGAAATAACTGCTCCTTTTTCACCAGGGGCAGAAGGGATGCAGACTCATTTCTGAAATTATACCCCTTTTGGAGAAAGACCCAAAGTAGATGCTGAAGTAATTTGGTAACATGGAACTCCAAGCATTGTTTATATTAAGAGCATTCTTTTGCTGTCCTTATGAAATTTGACTAATTTTTCAGAGGACTTAAACTTGTGATTTGATTATATGGAATTCTACTTCCTTAAGAGTCTCCTTTTACTTTTTCTTAGTTTTCTATTGCAAGCTTTGGCTCATAACAGTGAGCCAAATGCTCTGCCTATATACCTCCATGGAAATCATCCATAGGTTGTCCCAAGGTTATGGAGTATCAGATATCATATTCTAGGGATTTCTATCCAATTCCATTCCCTAGAGACATTACTCAGGCTTCAAGAAAGCAATCTGTCTCTCGTTAGCTGAAGTAGCCAGGGAGATTTTCGTTGGATCCCCGTGAGCCAAGTAGGAACGTGGGTACAGCGTGCAATCTTACATTCAGGAAGGGCTTGCTACAGTGCTGCTGACTGTGCATCCAGCTGGGAGTTACACTGAGTAAGCTTTGCTAACAGCACTCAGGAGGGAGGGAGAGAAGGATGCACATGAAGAGAGGATCACAACCTGTGAACATTCCTGCAACAGCACAGGCTCTCAGCTAAGACCTAAAAACTCAAAGATAAAAGAGACAAAGGCCCCTCTCCCAAGACTGATGAATGGGAAAGATAAATACGTAAACAATTATGAGTGAATGGGAGCAGGAAGAAAAGTTAAAGATGTTGAAGATCTGAACTTGGCAGTGGCAGTGGGTTGAAAGAAGGGATGAGAGAGACAGGAAGGACGTGGAGAATCACTTCACCACGATTGAGGATGGCTCACAGGGGGTGATGGAAGAGAATCGGAGTTGAAGATGACTGAGGTTTCTGACTTCAGTGTCTAGATGTGCAACAATGACATTAAACAAGGCAGGGAATAAAAAAGAAGAGGAGGAATGGATAATGAGCTCAGTCTGAGATGCACTGACCTTTGGATGCCCATAGATCACTGTGGTAGATCATAACTTTAAATTTATATTAACTTTAAATTAGTCCTATAAAAAATAAATAACTCTTTTCTTCATGAGGATCCCTAATGAAAGCCTAACAATTTTCAGGACAAAAGGAGTGCATCATCAAATGTGGGAAAATGGACTAAGGGCACGCCAGCACCTGGTGAGAGCAGATCGAGTGCACAGAGCAAACAGTGGCCATCATTAGTAGTAAATAAGAAACACGAAAGAGCTGACTGGTAGTCCTTGAGTTCAAGGCCAGGGAGAGGCCTCACTGTAAACTGTATATCCTCAGTTAAATCAAAACAAAGTCAGCTAACAGTACATTAAAACCATACCCGGAGATTCATAATTTCAACTGCTTGAGTTCAAAACCAAATTCTGTCCTTTAAGTGTCCATGTAAATATCCTTTGCTAGTATAAACATGAAATAACTCAAGAGAAAGAATGCACAAAATGACTTCCATGTGACGAACAGTCCCGGGCACAGCCTGCAGGCAGCCAGAGAGCCGGGGTTCAAATCCCAGTTCTACAGCCCTGAGATCTTTAGCAAGTAGCATCAACCCTCTGAGGCCACATTTCTTGAGCTGTGATGAGATATGAACTGCTCTTAGGCATGACCAAGCATACACCTAAGAAATAAGCCTTTCTTACAGGCACAGCCCCAAAACAGTGCCACCCAACAGAAACATGATGCGAGTCTTACTTTAATTTTTCTAATAACTACTTTTTAAAAGAAAATTTTAAAAAATCAACTGAAATTAATTTAACAATATGGTTTACCTCTACATATCCAAATTATCATCCTTTCAATATGTAAGGAATATACTTTGCTGTTAGCAAAGCTTGGTAGTTCCCTCAGGCGAAAAAGGGCTTCCCAGCTGGCTCAGTGGTAAAGAATCCACCCACAATGCAGGAGCCACAGGAGATGCAGGTTCAATCCCTGGGTCGGGAAGATCCCCTGGAGGAGGGCGAGGAAACCCACGCCAGTATTCTTGCCTGGAGAATTCCCATGGGCAGAGGAGCCCGGTGGGTTGCCGTCCATGTGGTCACAAAGAGTCCAACATGACTGAAGCAACTTGGCACAGACATACAGGCAAAAAACAAACAAAAACAAAAGTGATACATACAACACAAATCTTTTCACCTTAAATTAACCTCCACCTCCAGTCCCTCCCAGCAAAACTTCTTGAACAACTGGCCTCTATTCACTATTTCCAATTCATCACCTCCATTCCACTGAACTACCCTTGCCAAGGTCAGCAACTCCCTTGATGGTGCCAAATTTAATGAGCATTTCAACATTCTCCCCTTATTTGGCCATCTTAACAGGATTTGCCAGTTGACCTCCGACCTTTTAAAAAACTCTCTTCTCCTGGCCTCTGTTTCTCACTTACCTAATTTTCTGTCATCTCATGAGACCCATCCTGCCTTGTTCTCCCTCTCCTACCAGACTTCTAAAGGGTGGAGAGCTTGGTGCTTGGTTCTGGCTCCGCTTCTCATCTCTACACTTTCCTTCTGGGTGACTTCAGCCATTTTCCAAGGTTTGAAATACCATACGTACCATCCAAGGTTTGATGACTCTCTCAATGTATACCTCCTTCCTGCCCTGTCCCCTGAGTGTCATGATGTAGAGAGAAGAACTTAATGGCTGCCTCCACTTGGATGCGCATATCCAAATAGAATTTCTGCCTTCCACTTGTTCCTTCCCTAGTCTTCCTCATTTAAGTTAAATGGCCACACCATTCAATCATTTGTTAGAATTGAAATTCTGGAGACATCTTTGTTTTCTTCTCTGCTCCTTCATTCTCAACATCTAATCTTCAGCATGTGGCTGTAGGAGCCTTACTTGCAAAGCAAAACATGAAACTGTCCTCTTCTCTTCATGTCTATTGCCACCAGCTTCCCTGACAGCTCAGTTGGTAAAGAATCCAGGTGACCCAGAATGCAGGTGACCCTGGTTTGATTCCTGGGTCGGGAAGATCCACTGGAGAAGGGATAGGCTACCCACTCCAGTATTCTTGGGCTTCCCTTGTGGCTCAGCTGGTAAAGAATCTGCCTTCAATGAGGGAGACCTGGGTTCCATCCCTGGGTTGGGAAGATCCCCTGGAGAAAGGAAAGGCTACCCACTCCAGTATTCTGGCCTGGAGAATTCCACGGACCGTGTACACCATGAGGTTACAAAGAGATGGACATGAGTGACTTTCAGTTCACTTCACTTGATTTCTGTTGTCACCAGCTTAGTCCAAACTACTATATCTTACCTATGCCCCATAATTATTCCCTGTGTTCATCCTTGGCCACACACAATCCATGTTTTCCATCCGTAAGCCAAAGTAATCTTCTTGAAGATGTAAATCAAGTTGGGTCACACTCCTACTTTAAAACTTTCAACAGCTGCCACTATAGTCACAGTAAAGTCCCAACTCTTTATCATGGCCCTGCCTAGACACTCTTCCTTAATCCTATGCCACTTCCCTCTTTGTTCTCTCTAGCCTTCTCTTCATGCCTGCAACATACCAAACTCCTTCCTACTGCAAAATTTTTACACTAGCTACTCCTGCCTTAAGCCTAAATAGACGGCCTCTCCTTAGAGGCTGACCAAGCAAATACTCACAAGGAAGGCAAAATCTTCCTTGTAAATGGTTCCAAGCCTCCTCCAACACAGAGAAGAATATGTGATTTAGTCCCCAGATGCTATACTATAGGACTTTCCTAGAATGATTTAACTAGAAAATGTTCAAAGAGGTAATACTATATGCCTGTCAGAGATCTGGAACATTTTAACTAGCCATTTCTGCTATTCGAATAATGATAGCCTTGAACTCCACATATGAAGCACAGAAACAAAAATCCTCACCTTCACCCAGTTAATCATGGAAAAAAAGACTCTCTGGGTTTCAAGAAAGGACAGTCTAACTCTGAGTAAGCAATTCCTTTCAAATTCACATCTAAGTCACTCATAGTTCTCTCAACCCCTTTTTTCCCATAGGAAAAAAAATTCATCCCCTGGCATTTCAGCTTAAAATAAGCTAAGTAAAATTTCACTGGGAAGATGTTGCTTAAGCATGACAAAGACACACCATCATTCTCAATCTCTTCCAAACAGCTGGTAGCTTTTAAATTCCTAGCCAATGAGATGCAAAAAAAGAAATCTCTCACACATCTTTAAACTACAAAACTGATATTTCAGAACCAACTCTGTTTATTCTTGTCCTACCATGAACTGCTCACATCGGGAGCTGGAAGTTTACCAACAAATAAGTTTATAAACCAAGAAAAACATTTTGCCAGTTGACCCTAATAATGAGAAAGAGCAGAATTAGAACTATAAAGAGACCAAAGAGATTCTTCCTCTAGATTAGCAAAGATACAGGGAAGGGGGTCTGTAGATTACCAGGCAGTAAGGTCTGTTAACCCTTGTGCTTCATGGCAGTCTCCTGGAAATGTTCAGGTCTCCTTGGGGAGACTTCTTAGTTTGCCTGATGAGGTTGAACCCCAGACACCAGGCTTTCCAGTGTGAGAAAGATTCTAGAAGTCAGACTCACCTGAGATAACATGGACAAGCATATCAACAATGACCATGTTGAACGTGAAATTGGAACCCTTCCTCTCCACCCAACCCCCCATCCATTCTTCAATCTTTTACATTCTCACATGCACCCTTAAAAAAAGTAAAGGAAGCCCTGTTCTAAGCCAAGTATTTCTTGGAGTCAATTTCAAGCTAAAATGAAGAAATAAATAACTAAGCAATAGAATATTTCTTACAAAAATTAGTTCATTACTCATAGCATTTTTTTGTACTGGCAATGTATGAGAATAAAAGCCCTTTGTGAAAACTGCTACATATTCTAAAATACATATTCTATTCCCTAAAATATCACATTGTTAACAAGCCTTTAGACCTGTTACACACATCTATTAAATACCATTAAATAAAACCATTTCATTTGTCAGTATTAGTGCTTGTGCTATCTCTGTGCATGCCTTTTCCAGTAAAGGAAATTTTGTTAAAAGGACAAAAGTTGAAAACTGTAACCTCAGCAATCACTAACTTTGGGGCCTTATCCCCTGGTGCAAATGTTCATGCATATGCATATTTTTATCACATACTCAGACAGATGCCCTTGCATTGATTTGAATACTTGCATAAATATTAATGTGTACAAATGCTTGCATGTAGAAAACCCATTTATGAAATACCCAATTGCATAAATTAGGAACATTAGATACTAACTGTATTAACACTTCATAAAATACATGCACAAGTTTGAATGACCAAAAAAAAAGGCACAATCCATTGGAAGAGGCTATATTCTTTCAATGTGTTTGCTGTTTCATAGCTGTAAACTAGGAACTTACACAAACTAATTGAAGCCTTTAGGTTACGTATAATTCACTATTTGCATGCATCTCTTCTGGTCTGAAAGCTAAAGTTCTCTCAGAGTAAATTTATAAACTGTTACCCATGACCTCAAATGAACTGTCAATTTTTAAGGTCACCAAACGGACTCAGAAACTCTTTCATAAAGAAGATATCTCAAAAGTAATTTTCACAAAACACCACCCTAAAAGCTTAGCTGTATACCATTACTTTATATATCTGATTCATCCTTAGAGGTGTCAGGTAAATGTAAACTTTAAAAAGTACCCCCCCCAATACACTATGCCCCACAGTTTAGTAAATCTGGATACAGCACCATTGGCAGTAGGCTACTGTCCTCCATCCAGCTTCCAATTTCAAATGGGGACAGGCTAAAATTCTTATCTGGGGGAGATGGGTGACTAGGAATTAACTTCCTTGTGACCATTCTGGACTTCTCAGTTCAATAAATGGTCAGTTGGGTATACTATGGATTTCATTTTATATTTGTACTTTTGGGAAAACACAGATTGACTTTAGACTATTTTTTCATTAACTTTGGAAAAAATCAAGTCTGTGTTTCATACTTGAACTTCTTAGATCCTCTTTATCATATTACTGCAAGATCTCACGAACCACTTCAGATTGGACATTAATCTCATCCATGACTAAGCCAGACCTAAGAGACAGGTCCACGGTTCTCACAAAGGCAAGAGAGAGAGTTTTCAAGCCAAAGTATCACTTCTTCTATGGAGAGTGCTTAATTCTCCCTGAAACTCTATGAGGACATGATGAGCACCTTAGAGCCTGAGAGGACACACAAAGCATTTGACACTTTTTCTGTCTCTACTAGGAACTTTGCCAGCAAAGGTCCATCTAGTCAAAGCTTTGGTTTTTCCAGTAGTCGTGTGTGGATGTGAGAGTTGGAATATAAAGAAAGCTGAGTGCCAAAGAATTGATGCTTTCAAACTGTGGTGTTGGAGAAGACTCTTGAGAGTCCCTTGGACTGCAAGGAGATCCAACCAGTCCATCCTAAAGGAGATCAGCCTTGAATATTCATTGGAAGGACGATGCTGAAGCTGAAATTCCAATACTTTGGCCACCTGATACAAAGAACTGACTCACTGGAAAAGACCCTGATGCTGGGAAGGATTGAAGGCAGAAGAAGAAGGGGACAACAGAGGATGAGATAGTTGATGGCATCACCGACTCAATGGACACGATTTTGAGCAAACTCTGGGAGTTGGTGATGGACAGAGAGGCCTAGTGTGCTATAGTCCATGGGGTCACAAAGAGTCAGACATGATTGAGCGCATGAACTGAACTGAACCAGAACAGATTTTTGATAAAAGGTTGTAGGGCTGAAACCGACCACAGCCACTAATACCCATTTTTTGCCTCTCTCCTTGACATACCACTACTCCATATTTCCAGCCTCCTGAAGTTAAATGAGTTCACAGGACTGAATTCTGGCCTGTGAAATATAGATGAGTGTGATATACACAACTGCCAGACCAAGCCCCTAACACCTTCCATGATCCACCGTGGTTCCTCTCTGATTGACTGCATGCCAGATGTAGCTCATCTATAGTGGGGAAGTCCAAGGTCCAGGCAAGAGCAGAAACACTAGATAGAAGGGGGCTGGATCACTGAATGACTCCATGGAGCAGAGTCCTTAAACACCACACCGCCCCACCCCCCCACCACCACTGCACTGCAGGAATAAACTTTATTATGCTCAGATTTGAGGACTGTCTGTTTCAACAGTTCATCTACTCCAATTCACATAATATGCTACCATAGCACATACAATATAGCTACCATTTCCTTAATAGGTAAATCTTTAAGACATTGCAACATATCTCTTCTAGGAGCCAAATGGAAGGAGAGGAGATCAAGGAGTGTAGAAAAATAAACTTACATGCTGTGCATTGGCAAAGTAAAGTGTCACACAGCTTTATTTATTCATTAAAACATTTATTGGATGCTAACACATGCCAGGCACAATGTCTGGTGCTGAGGTTAAATATATGACAGGCCACATGCCCTGGGCTCAGGAACTGCAGTCTAGCTGACTGGGGAGAAAGAAAATTAAATCAGTTCTTCCCCAAAGTGTGATAAATGCTATAAAAGTCACCTGAGGAAGGCGCGACAATCCCCTCTCAGATGTGGATTTTGTGTAATACACAACATGGGTATCCATAACACAGGTCATGAAACAAATCCATTTCTGGATGAAAAATAACAGAAATTTTGACTCTGCCACGACTATGTTAAGTATGACAAACATCAACCGTGAGCATACAAGTACTGCTGATATTAACTAACGCTGCCGATGATTCCTCATGTCTTTATCGAAGTCGCTAAGCACCGCAGGGGAAGAACAGAAATAACAGAACTGCAGGCGGCACCCTCCCTCCACCATCTCCACCCTCTCCACCCTCTCCAACCCCCCCACGAGCAAGCCCTCCACAGCAACCTGCCCTAAAATATCCATATCACCTGGACAAAGCCAGGCACATTGACAGGTCTCCTCCTGCAGATCAAATACCGAATCTGGAATCTGTGCCTTCTGATGAAGCAGAAACAGGACTGAAGTGTTAGTTTCAACCCTTTTAAGTTAAAATACAGAATTCCAGCAGAAAGATGGGTTTTCTCCATCCTCCACCCACCTCTTCTATCCTTTTTAAAAGCAGGCATTTAAATAACCCTGATGTTTATCATAATGCTTGTGAGGGGAAGCCAAACATCACTAGGGATTTGTCTAAAAATCTTAGATTTCTCAGTCTAAACTGGGAAACAATTCATTTGCAAACTTCTAACATGTGCTGTGCCGAGCTGCATTAATGAGAAGATCTTTTTTTTTTTCACCTCAATATATGAGAATCATTAAATCAGTATGCACACTGTCACTGAAAGGACCAACTTCTACCGCCATCCATGAAAATTCTACAATAGACATTAGTTCCCAGGAAAATTTTGCCATGTTGTTTGATGAAGACGTTTTATACAAAACTATGAGTGACCATAACCAAAATAATATTTTGAGGATGTCCAAACAAAATAAAAAGTGGTCATACATGGTAACAAATTTGAAGACTGGAGATACTGTTTCCACAAAAAACAAAATGAAGTGACTCTTTAAACATTTTCATGCCAAAATCTTTTCTCAATTTTCAGTTTATTTCACAATAATAACAAAACTATCAGTCACTGAGCACTATGCCAAGTGTTTTAATTACAAGACCTAATATTTAATTCTCATAATAATCGTGCAAGTTAAAGTATTTTTTAATTTCCACTTTACAGATATGGAAACTTAGATACAGTGAAATAAATGAAGCAAAGACACTTCATGACTCTATTTGCTCGAGAAAAAGAGGTGATAAAAGGAGATGTTGTCATTCGAACCCCCGTCTTCTCTGCCTCTAAAACCAACTCAGGCCCAAAGTTCTGCTGAGGACAGAGCCTAGGAAATAGCAGGTAGTGATAAGGAAATACTTATAGGAAGACTCCAAGCCCAGGTCGGCTTGTCTCTATGGTTCATGTCTTTCCTGGCCTGAGTCACATCGTTAATCATGTCTGTTCCCCACTTCACTTTACAGTTAGATCTGACCTGAGAGCAAGAATCAAGTGAGAGCTTAAATTTGATTGACAGCTTCTTCTCTAGTCTACAAACATTCCAAAAAGCAGAAAGCCAGCTGCCTCTCCCTTGGCACGGTCGCACTGAATCCAAATAAATAATGCAGTGTTTTCCGTGTTTTAATCTTCTTTAGGATTACTGTTCATTATCGTTTAATTTCTGTCTGTTCTAATTATTGACTATTCTGTCCTTCAAAATGACCTTGTCATCCAACATTGTTCAACAGACTTGAACATCCTCCCACCTTTTGAATAAGGTTAAGTTGCCTCTTTTTCAGGGCCAGAAACATCAGTTCATTTCAAATATTCCTCTTAACAAAACCATAAGGAAGAAGAAAATGGGATCTTTCATAAAACAGAGGATGTTTTGCCCAGTATTAATCCCCATTTCAAAATATAACATTTTGGGATCCTCAGGGATAATCACCGCCACTTGGTTTTCAATGTGTGATCTGCAGGGATTTCAGAGAGCATCTGGCAAGCGCAGAGCAGCCCACTGATGTATGCCCAGCGTCCCCTCCTTTACACACACACATCTCCCTCTGACTCTCCCAAGCCAGACGACATTGCTTTCCTTGGGTTTCTCAATGACATTTTAATAAAATTATGAAAAACCCAAAAAGGAAAGCCAACCGTCCCTCCATGTACCCCTCCCCACGAACCTGGTTTCACATTTGTATTCAACAGTGCCTTTCTTCTGTGTCATACAAAGGGCTTTTCCATCAGGCGTCCATCAGGCTCAAGGGTTATCATCTCCATTTGCGATGTACGAGAAAAGAAGTATAATGATTGAGATGTAATGCTCTGCCGAAACAGGTCATTTTAAAAGCTGAAGGAGCCTTAAGACTTTATCCTATAAACCACATATCGTAGGAAGTTATTTTTTGTTTCTTATCCACATATCTTGCTACAGTTCAAAACTAACTTCCTTCTTCCTTTGCTTTTAACTAGGATAAAGTTCTCCATTTCTTACACACATAAAAACTAAGTCATTCAAAACTATTCAACTACAAGTATTTTGTTCCTTTGCGTTCTGACCAGAGGAGCCAATGGTGAACAATCTCAGACAGATATCCTTCATAAGCTCCCAGGAAAGATTATTTCCAGACAGTGTCTTGAGGACAACAGGAACCCCAGGTCATCTCTTGGACCATCTACGTGTAGAACACAGTCATCTGTGATGACTGATATCTATGAGCTCTGGCCTATTCAATGAGCAAGAGGCAGTTACGTTTTTGAGCTAAAGTGAGTGCACTCTGGTTTGTCATCTAGCTTTTGGAAACAGAGCAAAAAAAGTTTAAACTTAACCTTTGTTCAAACATAATAAGTCTACCCTAATTGCAGACATTTAGAAACAAATTTTCGCACTCTGTTTGTATGGAACTAATGTAGCATCTGCAGGCAATGCTAAAGGCATACATATTTATTATGGGTTTACACTTTCAGACCTGCCAACCTGACATTGTGTCTGAGACTAGCCATCCAGGCTTGTATCACAGTTGGGGCGTGAACACACCGCCACCCTATTTACATACCATACAGACACCTGTGCTCAATGTTTGTCATTCAGTTCTAAATCCAAGCTACAAAACTGCTTATGTTCTTTTCCTTTTCTAATTGGCATAGTTTTTAAAAATACAGAGATACAAGAAATCAAAAGTTTTTGTCCTGCAAAAGCCAAGCCCTACAAATACTACAAATAAATCACCCCAGGCCTAACAACCAGACGTAATGGACTTCAGGATCCTATGGTGACACCTGCAGTGCAACCCCATGCATAAAAGGTCCAGGTTGACAACAGGATCAGATAAACCACTGCCAACATTTGGACAAATAATGACTCGAAAGTCTAGTGCCACTTCCTTACTAAAAAATATCTTTTAGTTACTCCCCTAAATCATCAGGATAAAATGAGTGTTTACAGTTCCTCACACACACACACCATGCAATTTCATTCTTGACTCCTTGTATATTTGGTCCCTTATGGGGGGAGTTTTGACCACTCACCACACACTATCATCTCTTCCTTGCTTGTCTCTATCCTTATGCATTCTTTCAAACACACCTCATTCCAACTTCTTCTGTGACCACCTCTGACCACCACCATATCCCACTAGGGCTGGGTACCTGACTCTCTAATACCCAAACCCTGAAACCTCCTCTCTTTCCTAACATGCTGACCTGGCTGTGTTGTATGATCTGGGCTGTGAGGGATATATGCTTAGATAGTATGTTCCCAGCTTACAGCACAGTGTCAAGCACAGAGCAGGCACCTTCAGAGGTAGGGAGAACAAGAAAGGTAAGCACATCCTGAAACAGAAGAGGTCTTAATCAAGTGTCACATGAATGATATCACGCTCATGCTGTCTGGGATAATGCATAGGCTTCCTGTACCCCAGTGCAGAAAGGAATGTTTGAATGGGAGATGCCACTCATTGGGATAAAGCTCTGTATCCAGTGCTAACAAAGTTGGAACTTCTCTATGAGGTCCTAATATCAACACGTGGCCTCCAAAATGCCGTTTCAGGATGAGTTGGCTGCTGAATTAACAAAAAGAATCTCCTGGGAATTCCCTGGCAGTCCAGTGGTAAAGACTTGGTGCTTTCACTGCTGGGGCCCGGGTTCAATCCCGGGTCAAAGAACTAAGGTCCCGAAAGTCACATGGTGTGATAAAAAAAAAGGCTCACATCTTTCACATCTGCTCTCCAGATAGAACGCACAATCAACAAACTCAAAATTGTGTTGTAGAGGGAAAATTCTGTATTTTTGAAGTCATACACACACACACACACACAAATAAATCCTGGAATCAAATATCCACCCTGTTCTTTACTGGTTGTATGCATTTAGGAAATTTATTTATGCTCTCTGGGATTGTTTCATCCATGACATGATAATGACAGTTATTTCCAGGGATTGTTGCAAAAAAACAAACAAAATAACAAGTATGGAAGACTGTGCCTGGCACCGAGTGAGCCCTTCGTGAGCATCTGTCCCCACGTCCATCCTGTGTTCAGGGAGGAGGCATCATCTGCCTACAAAGAGGGGTGCAGGGGTGCACAGAGTCACAGTGAATGAAACTCTCATACGTGAGTTCTGAACAGCTGAGTGAGAATAAACCTGCAGACTGCGTGTGCTTTAATGGTGCAAAAAGCCAATCAGGTTTTTCTCTGAAACCTGTACTCTGCTCCCATGCACAGGAATTGTGCTTTCATACCATCTTCTCATCATTTTGATGTGAAAAATCTGTGTTTTCAAGATGTGGTGGGCCTTGTGTCGCTGGTAGCTAGTCAGGGGGGATGAGCATAAACCTAAGGGAACAAAGGGGCCTTCAAAGGGTTCCAAAACGCTCTCTTCCATAAGCTGGGGTACTAAGTATATGAATGCCCATTTTATTATAGTAATTATTTAAACTGTACATAAGTGTCCATAGACAGTTTTCTTTATGTAATAGATTTTACAATTTAAAAGTGAGTGTCAACCTAATACTTGGAGACTGGAATCTGTGTCCTAGGCATGGAAATCCTGATGGTATTTACTAAGGATAACACATTAATATTTTGTGAACTTGAACTGATGGATTTTATCTGAGCTACTGATGATATTTTAGAGGAATTACAGTTTAATAATTAGGAGTCCTTTTTAAAATGCACTTCAAAAGTCTATTTCTAAATGACTGCAAATTTCAACCATGCTCACCAATGTAACTCAGAGTCATGCATCCTAAGTAAAGGGCAAAATAGACTAGAGGTCAAGAGACCTTGGTTCGAGCCTCAGTTATTTTTCTGACAGTGTGAGAGGACTGCAACTTAACTTTCAAAGCATTTAGAAAACACAAACTCAAGGTGCGGTGGTACTCTGACACCCTCATCTGAAGTAAGTGCAAAGTATTGGCTACTTTGTGAAGACAGGCTAAAAGGTGCCAAACTGATACTGCTCCCCTCTTGTGCCTTTTCTCTGGAAAATTTTTTTTCTTTTAGGCTGTGTCACAGGGCATGAGGGATCTTAGTTCCCCAACCAGGGATTGAACCCATGGTCCCCACAGTGGAAGCCTCGAGTCAACCACTGGACTGCCAGTGAAGCGCCTCTCAGGACATTTTTTAGCCCCCCAGTTAGTTTCTGGTGTGCTTATGGTGGCAAATTATAAAATAATAACTAGCTATTTAATTTCAAAGATGTTACTGTAATAATTGCAGTGATGATCTAAGGAGCAATCTTTAAAAGTAAACACAGCACTCACCAGGTGAAGTGTCTTACAGCTTTGTCATGCTTTGGTATTTACAAATCATAGTCACAGACATTTGTACTGAGAAATCACACACACACACATGCACACACAGGAGGTGTCAGGAGACAAATGGGTACTAATGCAGGAAGCAGATGGAAGGACTGTCTCATGAGCAGACAGAGTACATGCTTCATAAACATAAGTGAGGTGAGGGCCCCCTCAAAAAACAGAAAAGAGTTTGATGAAGTTATCCAGAAGTCTGCAATCAGAAAAACCTAACAAACCACTCATCATGTTCACGTTATCTGTATGTTCTGTGCTTTAGAGTTAGCATTGTTAGTGTTGACTTTTTAATATATCTCATTTAAGGGAAAGCACCATGTAAAGAACCCTCCTGCTAATGCAGGAGACGTAAGAGACGTGGATTCAATCGGTCAGGAAGATCGCGTAGGGGAGGAAATGGCAACCCACTTCAGTATTCTCCTGGAGAATCCCATGAACAGGGGAGCCTGGCAGGCTACAGTCCATGGGGTTGCAAAGAGTTGGACATGACTGAAGCAACTTAGCATGCATGCATGTATGCACCATAATCTTTATAGAATTTAGACATTTCAAAGTTTATCATCATCTAGGCCTAGAAGCAGAAATAGTGATGGAATAGAGGTTGGAAGCAGTGCAAATAATTTTAGCCATCTGCCCTGCCTTGTACTAAATACTTCATAGTTTTCTGACCGGTAATATAAAACCTATGATCAGAATGCAATAGGTTAGTCAGTTTACTCTAAATAACTCAGTGGTATGGCTCATCTAATTATATAAGTGACATTAAATTATTTTTGTAAGTATAAAAAATGGTTTTCCTTCTTAATAAATAATGACCTACCCTTCACAGTACTTAGCAATTTAACACATCAAATGCCTTATCTGGTGAAACATAAATGTGAAATAAAGTTATGAAAACATTTACAGTAAATGCCCAGGGGTGGATTGGAGCAACTTTGGGAGAAAATGAGGGAAATAAATGGTTAACTGCCAGGATACACATTCATGCTGGAAGACACAAAAAGGTTCACAGCAGTTGTTAAATTCATTTAGAGAAATTCACTTTATTTTTCCAACAGAGCTCTCACCAGCTAATCTGTATTACAACCTGCAGGAGTCTTAATATTCTCAGCAGGATCAAGATTCAGGCCACACTGATTCAGCTATTTAATCTTGCAAGAGAACAATATTTGGCAGGAAAAGACCCCACAGCACTGAGGGGACGTCCCAGAGGTTCGTTGTCAGCACAGACTGGGCCAAGAACACCAAAGGTGGAAACCAAATAGCATCAACCGATGTTGAGCCATTCCTCTCAGCAGCTCTCTATCACACCAATACGTGCACTCTACATATGTGTGCTAACTGACACATTACATGTGTATATATGGGTCTTTCAGATCCATGTATGTTTTTAAAATCAAAATGTTTTCTCAATATTTTGGACTTGAGTGTGAAGATTTTCTAAATCAAAATTGTAGCTACAGAGGTTGGGAGTAGGAAAGAGGTGAAAAAAACGGCTATAGTGTTACTTTCAAAACCCTTCAACCAGAAGATGAAAACCATCCTCTGGTGTTTACTTACCAATGTATGGCAAACTACATTTATAACCTCTAAAATGATACAATGTATAAAGTTACATTTTGCAATAAAAATTAAAATAATCAATGAATTCTAATGAATATAGATTCTATTTTTAATGAATAGAGATTGTTCATTACAATATTGTTTGTTCATAATATTGTTCAATTGTTCATAACAAGCATATTTCCCCTATTTTTTATTATCTAATAAGTGTCTGTTACACTCTCTTTAAAGGCCAACACTGAAGTGTGACACCTTCTAATTACAGTATTTTGACTTCATATTTGGAAAGAGTATTTTCTATTTAATAATATTCCAAAGTATTCTTGGACTGTTTTTGTTTAAATAAATTGAATTAAAAATGAAAACAACTTTGATGGTCAGAAAAATTACAAAAGAACAAATAAATAAATATCCATTCACACACATACACACACACACACACACACACACACACAAAGCCTTCAACTTCTTGAGCACTGAAAACCAAAACAGAGCATATATCTGAACTTTCAGATGTATGCAAATATTTATGTGTTCATCTCTTAAGCCATCCTGAAATTAAAAAGTTGATCAATACTCTTCTATAAATGAGCATTTTTTTACATTTTATATATAATACTATGGTTTGATTGATTTTGATTGATACTTTCTAGAAGCCCATACTGACAGCCAAACAGTTGACAGGAAAAACAAACACAGGAGACATAAAACTTAGAAACAAGACTGATACCACCTACTTTACAAATGACCTGTATGAATCACTGTTCAAGAAAATGATTCCATAAAATTCTTCAAAAACTATTTTCAATAGTGATGGTAAGGGTTCAATTACTTTACCTCCAAAACCTGGTTAGTTATCCCTCTGATATTAACTCATTTCAGTTCAGTTCAATCGCTCAGTTGTGTCCGACTCTTTGCGACCCCATGAATCACAGCACGCCAGGCCTCCCTGCCCATCACCAACTCCCGGAGTTCACTCAGACTCACGTCCATCGAGTCAGTGATGCCATCCAGCCATCTTATCCTCTGTCGTTCCCTTCTCCTCCTGCCCCCAATCCCTCCTAGCATCAGAGTCTTTTCCAATGAGTCAGCTCTTTGCATGAGGTGGCCAAAGTACTGGAGTTTCAGCTTTAGCATCATTGCTTCCAAAGAAATCCCAGGGCTGATCTCCTTCAGAATGGACTGGTTGGATCTCCTTGCAGTCCAAGGGACTCTCAAGAGTCTTCTCCAACACCACAGTTCAAAAGCATCAATTCTTCTGTGCTCAGCCTTCTTCACAGTCCAACTCTCACATCCATACATGACCACTGGAAAAACCATAGCCTTGACAAGATGGACCTTAGTCAGCAAAGTAATGTCTCTGCTTTTGAATATACTATCTAGGTTGGTCATAACTTTTCTTCCAAGGAGTAAGCGTCTTTTAATTTCATGGCTGCAGTCACCATCTGCAGTGATTTTGGAGCCCCCCAAAATTAAGTCTGACACTGTTTCTACTGTTTCCCCATCTATTTGCCATGAAGTGATGGGACCGGATGCCATGATCTTCATTTTCTGAATGGTGAGCTTTAAGCCAACTTTTTCACTCTCTACTTTCACTTTCATCAAGAGGCTTTTTAGTTCCTCTTCACTTTCTGCCATAAGGGTGGTGTCATCTGCATATCTGATGTTACTGATACTTCTACCAGCAATCTTCATTCCAGCTTGTATTTCTTCCAGTCCAGCGTTTCTCATGATGCATTCTGCATACAAGTTAAATACGCAGGGTGACAATATACACCCTTGATGTACTCCTTTCCCGATTTGGAACCAGTCTGTTGTTCCATGTCCACTTCTAACTGTTGCTTCCTGACCTGCATACGGATTTCTCAAGAGGCAGGTCAGGTGGTCTGGTATTCCCATCTCTTTCAGAATTTTCCACAGTTTCTTGTGATCCACACAGTCAAAGGCTTTGGCATACTCAATTAAGCAGAAATAGATGTTTTTCTGGAACTCTCTTGCTTTTTCCATGATCCAGCGGATGTTGGCGATTTGATCTCTGGTTCCTCTGCCTTTTCTAAAACCAGCTTGAACATCAGGAAGTTCACGGTTCACGTATTGCTGAAGCCTAGCTTGGAGAATTTTGAGCATTACTTTACTAGCGTGTGAGATGAGTGCAATTGTGCGGTAGTTTGAGCATTCTTTGGCATTGGCTCTCTTAGGGATTGGAATGAAAAGTGAACTTTTCCAGTCCTGTGGCCACTGCTGAGTTTTCCAAATTTGCTGGCATATTGAGTGCAGCACTTTCACAGCATCATCTTTCAGGATTTGAAACAGCTCAACTGGAATTCCATCACCTGCACTAGCTTTGTTCATAGTGATGCTTTCTAAGGCCCACTTGACTTCACATTCCAGGATGTCTGGCTCTAGATGAGTGATCACACCATCGTGATTATCTGGGTCGTGAAGATCTTTTTTGTACAGTTCTTCTGTGTATTCTTGCCACTTCTTCTTAATATCTTCTGCTTCTGTTAGGTCCAGACCATTTCTGTCCTTTATTGAGCCCATCTTTGCATGAAATGTTCCCTTGGTATTTCTAATTTTCTTGAAGAGATCTCTAGTCTCTCCCATTCTGTTCTTTTCCTCTATGTCTTTGCATTGATCTCTGAAGAAGGCTTTCTTATCTCTCCTTGCTATTCTTTGGAACTCTGCATTCAGACACACTATCTGCATTAACATACTATCACGTACTTTATCACTGTGCTGCAAACATGTGGTCACCTTTTATAGGGAGGATGGACAAGCTCCATGAGGTCAAGGGTCATATCTGTTTTATTCCTCATATATTCCCACCTCCTGGCAAAAGTACCTGGCACATATTAAGAGTAAACACTCAAAATGTATGTTAAGTCAGCAATTGTTTGAGAGTGGTTTCCTTTGTAGAATCTGGAGGGTGAAGGGATCTATATATACACATTTGAAATCTGCACATTTGAAAATACAATACTACTCTTTCACCAATCTACATTTCAGTGATAGTGTCTCTTTCTGCACCCTCACAAGTAGATTCTGGGTGTTTGTAACCTTAGATTCATTCCTTTCTCCTTTTGCTCATCTTCTCCCTCATTTAGGACTTTACATTGCATTAAGGCTCTCCTTCATGAAAGCGTTTCCCAAACACTTCACACATTCCAGCATGGAGCATAAATGCATGCAAAAAGTAGTTTCTCATATTTTCTGCAAGCTACAGGGCCTGGTGCAATATGATGTCCACAGCAAATGTTTAATGTTTAACAAACACATGTACAGGTAAGGGAACAGTGAAGGTAGCTTCTACTTCTATCTTATTCTTCATAATCAAGGTATTGTGTTCTGGAGGATTCAAACATGAACAGGAAATGCTGCTTGCCCTCAAAAGACCTATAATAACTACAGATCAAAAGAAAATATTTAAATCACTTTTGGGGGGGAAATAAATTCTATCAAAAATAACAAGTGTTAAGTACAGAATGATATTTTAAGTTTTTTCTTTTATTCTTCCTTCTAAATCTGTATCCTTTTTCACAGTTTACAAAACACTGGCAAATCCCAACTCTTTCATAATTCCAAAAGTGAAATGATCAAAAGGCTTAATTCAAACAAATTAAAAGTTGGCCTTGTTACAGTTAATATAGCCACAAGAGGAAAGCTAAATCATAAATATGAGCAAACAAAAAAAATGATTATAACTTCTTGCTTCTTGTCTTTGGAAAAGCCTAGGGGTATGTTCCAAAGGCAACAGATCCTTTTACAAGCAATCCTTCTACGAGCATCATTGCACAGGATTCTGTACAGAAGAAGAAAAGCCTACAAAGCCACTCTGACAACAGTAAAAGAAAAGAAAGCTATGGTAGGAAGCATAAGCAAAAAAAAAAAAGTAATTTTCATGAAATAATTCTTCTAGGAAAAAATAAAATGCAAATTAGAGGATGTATCTGCATATATTTGAAAAAAATCACTGCTTCTAACTTCCAATCATGCAATTTTCTTTAATTGTCTAAACCTGGCTTAGGTTACTGATGGGTTTAAATTAAATCTCTGTATAATGTTTCCCTTGACTCATGACCTCCCAATAAGTTAAAATGACGTTTGACTATTACACTTATTAACTGAAAAATACAACAGGTTTTAAACCTACCTCCAAAAATCCATTGAAATGATAATTATGTGGCATAATTATTAATGACAGTCACATCTGGGGATTCCACAAATGTATCTGGTAAGATGTCTGGGTTTTCCTCAGTAATCAGTATGTGCTCACTGTAGATATGTCCCAAGAGGTATAAGGATATCTGGAAGAAAATTCAGATACTTTTTAAGTTTTAAATCTATATAATGCACTGGAAATTGAGACTTTTATTAAAAAAAAATAAAGCTAGTCTTTATTAGATTTTCCCTGTGGCATGGAATATTTCTTCTCTATTGTCACACCTCTGGCCTCCTTTTTCTTCACATCCACCCAGGTCAAACTGCCGGCACAGGACATGTGAAATCTATATTTTGAGCTATGTAATTCAACTGAGGCCTAGAAAACTTAAAAATATAACTACTACTATGATTTATCTTTGTTTCCATAAATGACTATGGCATAAAATCACAAATGAAAAGAGGCTTGAAAGGCTCAAATTAAGGATTAGAAATAGGACTAGACGGAATTTTTTTTTAAGTTAAGATTGTTCTGTTTCAAAATAGGAAAAAACCTAAAAACTGAATGTACAAGTTTTCCTAGAATAGCAACAGGCAGTATCATCTACCTCCACTAAAGACAGTGGTTTATGATAGAAGCTTGCATATCTAAACATATCTAAAATGTATATGACCTATCTCAAAATCATTCTGTGATTTTATGTAGATCATTTTTCATTATGCCCTGCTAGGGACTGAATCTTGCCCCAAACCCAACTCATATCTTAAAGCCCTAATCGTCAATGTGACTATTTGAGATGGGGGCCTTTAAGAGAGCAATTAAGGTTAAATGAGGCTTTCCAGGTGGCTCTAGTGGTAAAGAATCCACCTGCCAATGCAGGAGACATAAGAGACATGGGTTCCCTCCCTGGGTGGGGAATATTCCCTGGAGGAGGGCATAGCAACTCACTCCAGTATTCATGCCTGCATGAAGAGCCGGGCAAGCTACTGTCCATAGGGTCACAAAGAATTGGACACGACTGAAGCGACTTGTGAGGTCATACCGGTGGAGCCCTGATGCAATTCAACTGGTACCCTTACATGAAGAGGAAACCACACCAGAAGCCTCTCTCTCTCATGCACATGCGCTGAGGAAAGGCCACTGCAAGAAAGGTTCCTTCAGCAAGCCAGGGAGAGCTCTCACCAGAACCTAGCCCAGACTAACTGCGACCTGAAACTTTCAGCCTCTAGTTCAGTTCAGTCGCTCAGCCGTGTCCGACTCTTTGTGACCCCAGGAATCGCAGCACGCCAGGCCTCCCTGTCCATCACCAGCTCCCAGAGTTCTCACATCCACTGAGTCAATGATGCCATCCAGCCATCTCATCCTCGGTCATCCCCTCTTCCTCCTGACCCCAGTCCCTCCCAGCATCAGAGTCTTTTCCAATAAGTCAACTCTCGCATGAGGTGGCCAAAGTACTGGAGTTTCAGCTTCAGCATCATTCCTTCCAAAGAAATCCCAGGGCTGATCTCCTTCAGAATGGACTGGTTGGATCTCCTTGCAGTCCAAGGGACTCTCAAGAGTCTTCTCCAACACCACAGTTCAAAAGCATCAATTCTTCGGCACTCAGCTTTCTTCACAGTCCAACTCTCACATCCATACATGACCACTGGAAAAACCATAGCCTTGACTAGACGGACCTTTGTTGGCAAAGTAATGTCTCTGCTCTTCAATATGCTATCTAGGTTGGTCATAACTTTTCTTCCAAGGAGTAAGCGTCTTTTAATTTCATGGCTGCAGTCACCTTCTGCAGTGATTTTGGAGCCCCAAAAAATAAAGTCTGACACTGTTTCCACTGTTTCCCCATCTATTTCCCATGAAGTAATGGGGCCAGATCAGCCTCTAGAACTATGAGTAAATAAATGCCTGCCATTTAAGCCACACAGCCTATAATATATTTTGTTATGGTGGCCCAAATAATAGACTACTTCAAGTCTTATTTTTTTCAGGTACTTATTCATCAAAAAGAGTTCCTTGACTACAACCTTTTAAAACAGGGGAAGTCCTTGCATTTCTAATATAATAAGATTCTTCAGTGCCACATTAGAAACCAAATGGTTCTGCTTTACTTAGAGAACACTACTATAATCTTTGGATAAAACTACATAAATCACTGAATACTGAAGTAAAAATAGGAGAAAGTAAAAAATAAGTGTTTATCAGGCAGCACAAAAGGAAAAAAAAAAACAGACTCAAAGCAATCTTAAAAGCTAAGAACTCTCTTTCAAACAGAGGTTTCAAGAAAAAGAAAGTGACAAGAAAGGTAACATGCAAAGCACCATCTTGGAGACACAACACATAAATTAAGAAAGTCATGGCTAATCTTCATCTTCACAGTTAGAGAGGTAAAACACATATCACATGAAATGTTAACTAAAGCCAAAAAGTAGAATGCAATGTGCAAGTTCGGTGGTACAGGTAAAAGGGCTATTGTCAAAGCACTGTCATGACTCAGAGATAAGATCTCTAGATAGCTAGAGGGAAGCTGCCGTGTAACATACTTGGAGCTCAGCCCGGTGCCCTGTGTTGCCCAGAGAAGGTGGGAAAGTGGGGTAGTGGGAGGGAGGCTCAAGAGGGAGGGGATAGATGTATACACACAGATGATTCACTTTGTTGTACAGCAGAAACTAACACAACATTGTAAAGCAATTATCCTCCAATTAAAAGAAAAAAATCACTGTTCTTTGGGGTCTGAAAGTATGTCTGAGAACAAGGGGTGGAAATGCGGTGAATGGTGCGAAACTGTTCCAAATCAGAGGAAAGACCCGTGAAAAGCCCAGAAGAGAGTAAGGAGCCAGGCCTAAAAGAAATGGAAGAACAGTGTTGAAGGACAGTGAAAGACAAGGTGAAAAATAATTTAGGAGCAGACTGAGGGGGGGCCTTAGAGTCAGAAATTAAGGAGTTTAGAAGATTAGACTTTATCCTACTGAAAGTGGAGGTCCAGGGAAAGTTTTTTAGTGGGTCATAATTAGGGTCATGATGAAAGAGGTATTTTAGAAGGAGTCATCTGGTGACAGTGTTTAAGATACAACGGAAGGACCACAAGAGCCTGAAAGGAGATAAGACCAATTAGGAGACCTCTGTAATAACTTAGGCAGGATAAGGCCTGAACACAGCAGGATTGAAAAGAGAGGAATGTTGGGGGGAAGGGATTTCACAAAAGAAAGATCTTCGGAAACTGTTTGCTGAGTCCTTAATCTTTGTTTCCAAAAAGGAGTAATATGTGTTAATTCTTTTATTATGGGGGTTCTTCCCAAACCTTCTCTTTAGACAATGCCATTTTACAAGGAAAACTCTTGTACTTGCCATGCACAAGTAATTACTGGTCTGGGATGTATTTGTTTTTTTAAGTGACTGTGGGTAAAAAATTGAGGATAAAAAGAAGAGATTAACCTTTGAAGTTCTGCCATAGGTGGAAAAATAAAACAAAACCAGGTGTAAGGGAAACCACGGATTTAGATGAGAAAGAACCAAGACATAATTTTCCGTACATTTTTCTCATGAAAGTATAAGTATTCCTCATAGAAATACTTTCCCTAAGGAGAGGTTGTTCAGAGGATCTAATTAGATTGGGTATGTCAAAGTGTATTGAAACAAATAAACCATTCCTACATGTGGTAGGTATTATAAGGAAAATATATGTGATTGCAGTATTGCTTTCTACATACTCAATCTTTGCTTTAAAGACAATGCTACTGACCTACCGTTACACAGGAATTCATGGAAGTTATTGGTTGAGATAAGCTGAAGATAAAGCACGGATCATTAAAGTAACACACAGATTCACTCTGAGAAAATACTAGATTTCAAGGACTTAAATCCAAACCACTGACCTCATCACTAATCATCTATGTTAATCAGCCCAGTTAGGAGTTACAACAAAAATACTACTGGATTCTCCTTTCAAACTACCTGGTGTACTAGATTTCACTACTCAAAATCAGAGGATTCCACTACTTAAAATCAGAAGATTCCATTAAGTTTTCATTAGTTACAAAACAGTTATGCTTCTTGTATGAGCAATAAGAGTAACAATCCATTTCAACACTGTATGGTGTTTACCTTCCTAGCCTTTAAAAAAATCCCATTTTATGTTTGCTCAATATAAAAAAGAAAGAAAAATTCTATGTCAGTTGTTCAGGTTCATATAAGACCTAATTGCCTCATACACTATAATTTTGCTACTGGTTTACAATTAGCATGCATTTCTCATGCATGAGTTGACCCAATTACATAACAAATTTTGCCTTTGGGGATTTCTCTTGACTGCTTGTCTTCTGTCCACCATACAACTCAATTTCACACCATCAGCAGCTTGAACATGGCCACAGTCAGTCTCTGTCAAAGTGATTTATTTAAATTACAGAGACCAGATCCCCAGACAATCAGCTCTACCCTCATGCTCACCCTTTATACTCAGTGTACCTTTGAATCAAATCTTTTAATAGTCCACAGACACTGCTATTCAATTATTAGGCCATGTTTATCTCCAATAATCTAATATTTTTGAAGCCAGCTCACAAAATCTTAGGGAACTAAATCAGCAGTATCCATGTGAGCTTATTAATGGGCATATAATTTATTTTGCATTCTAAGAAGTCAATGAAAAATTAAAAAACTAAAAACAATTATATTTCAATATCAAATTACGGACAGACCCTTTTCTATAATGTTAAAAAAAAAAAAAAAGAGGGGCTTCAACCTGAACTTTACTTGTAAAGCAAGTAAGCATTTCTCGGTATGCTAAATGTGAAAATAGTAATGAAAGGGGATATTTGGGAAACAGGACAGATAACCATAATGATAGATGCTACAGGTAAGGGGCTAAATATAGAACAGGTGAAAATTCTATTGTCTATGGGCCAGTGATCTAAGGAAAGCGAGTTCTAAAGATTCCCACTGAAGCCAACATACATAAGTACACTTACATGTGCACACATGTGCACACACTCACACACATACATATTTGAATATTTCTTCTGTGAGTCAAGGCACAAATCTTGACAAATTACATAATGGTATACTTACCATTTTAGTCACTCTGTAAAATGCAAGATTTGTCATCTGGGTCTTTTTTTTCCTTCCCCTTCATACAATATTTCTCCACCACCTGAAATAAATTAGAAAATAAACATCTCAATTTTATCTACAGCACTAAGATTGTCACAGTCTCTAGGGATTGAACATCATCATTTTAATTCACAATTTATCCCCAGACTGTCTCAGCTAATTGAAAATGCAGTTTATACTAGTGTGTAAACAGAAAAGCACATCAATACGCTTCTCCAGGCTGGACTGAGTCCCTTAGATGTCTGCGGGTGATTCTGCCTTACTATCCTGCTGCAGATTTCCTGAATGCACTGCTTATCAACTTGAAGGTGGTAACCACGTGAATTAGAAACTGCCTTTACAATTATGCCAGAACTATGAGGACAACAGAAGAAAGACTTTTTTTTTAACGTTCGAAGTCACAGGAATTCCTCAATTCATGTTTATAAGTTGTCATTTAAGAACACTTTTCTGAAATACCACTAAGTCAAGAAAACGTGAACATGTACTGAGACATTTCTGCCATTCCTGACTTTATACTCTAGAACTGGGGATGTGGGGTAGGCAATCAGACATCCTCTGGAATTTCATGGGAAAACTCTTTTATTTGAGGAACTAGTTCTTTTTTTCATTCCAACCACTCCATAAATTGTGAAATCTTGCCTCTCTTCGTATTCTTTCTGCAGCTATACTAAGAGAGAAATATAATGAAAGAATTTTAAATTGCAGCATTTAATAAATCTCCCAGATTCAATATGTTGGCATTATAGACTCCAAAAGAAAGAAGTTAAGGCTAAACCTGCTCTCACCCTTTTCATTACACACAATTTCAAATTTACAGTTGTATTTCATCCCACACCTTGGTAACACACACAGACTAAGTAGGCATTTCCAAATGATTTCAAGCCTTTGACAAATGAATATGAGAATGTCTGAAAAAAAATTTCATAATACTAACACAGTAACAAGCAATCAAAAATGCCCACTCATCCATAACATATTATCCCAAACACCTAGGAGTTGTCATTAAATCCACTGTATTATGTCTTTATACTTTCCTTAGTCCAAAAGGGATTAAAGGCAGTTCAGAAAGATCTGGACAATATTCAAAGATAAACTAAATACAAGCAAGGAAATGAAGCAAATGGAAAAATAAAGATTACGAAGACCCTGATTTAGTTAACATACCTACATCAACCTATTTTAAACCCAGAGCTCAAATCTCATATCCCTTCTGATTTTCAGGATAAACTAACTCCATCCCAGCATCAGGAGGAGACTCTGGTGTCTCTATCTGAACTTTTTCCTCCCAAAACAGACACAATCTAGGCCACAGTCAAAAACATCTGTCTGGATTTGGCCAATATATTTCGATGGTTTGGGTTTATCTGAAAGTAATGCAGAAAACTGGACTAGTCAAAATACCAACCTTTCAGATTAGCCCATGTTTCTTACAGAAAAAAAAGATCCTTGAGTAATATGGAAAACCTGGGAGGTCACAGGAAAAGTTCATGAAGTTGTAGCCTTATAAATGAATAATAAACTCACTAGACCTCAAAATATTTAACAGCTTCTTTTCTCCAACAGTAAATCCCTAACTTCTTGTGCACTGTTGGTGGGATTGTAATTTGGTGCAGCCACTATGAAAAACAGCATAGCAGTTCCTCAAAAAATTAAAAATAGAACTACCATATTATCCAACAAATCCACTTCTGGGAATGTATCCAAAGGAAACAAAAACACTTACTCAAAAAGATATCTGCATTCTCATATTCATTGCAGCTTTATTCACAATAGCCAAGACATGGAAACAAGCGAAGTATCCATCAACGGATAAATGGATAAAGAAATTTCAAGATGTATGCAAGTATGTATGCACACACGCACACACGCACACACACAAAGAAATATATTATTCAATCATAAAAAAGGAGAAAATCCTACCATTTTCAACAACACTGATGGACCTAGAAGGCATTATGCTAAGTGAAATAAGTCAAATAGACTTACTGACAAATACTATATGATCTCACTTATATGTGTTACCACCCCCCCCCAAAAAAAAGAAGAAACAAAAAACCTGCACCAAACTTACAGGAAAAAAGATCAGCTTTGTGGTTACCAGATGGGTGGAGAGAGGGCAAACTGAAAGAATGTGGTCAAAAGGTACAATCCTCCAGTTATAAGATAAATCAGTATTAGATATGTAATGTACAACATGATGATTGTAGTTGACATAGCTGTATATTATACAAGAAAGTTGTTAAGAGAGTAGATCCTAAGGATTCTCATCACAAGGAGAATTCTTTTTTCCCTTTCTTTTTATTGTATCTATTTGTGATGATGATGTTAACTAAACCTACTGTGGTAATCATCTTACAATACAGGTAAGTCAAACCATCATGCTGTACAGCTTAAACTTATACAGTGATATATGTTAATTATTTCCCAATAAAACTAAAGAAAAAATGATAAATCCCTAACAGTAATATTGTGAAATTTATGTTTTCTTCCTGCTATCTAAATAGCAATATGCCTCATCATGGCTAAAAGAACTACTTATAAGACTGCTATGGTAGATAACATCAAGACTGTTGCACGTGAGTGTTAGTTGCTCAGTCACGTCCGACTCTTTGCAACCTCATGGATTGTATCCCACCAGACTACTCTGTCCATGGGATTCTCCAGGCAAGATTACTGGAGTGGGTTGCCATTTCCTTCTCCAAGACTGTTGTATAAATTTGTTTCAAAAGATGTTATCTAAATTACATGCTTTTTAAAATCACCACCGTCTACCTTATAGGTTAAGATTAGATTAAGATACCTTAATGTAAACAGTATTTTGTATATACTGCTATGTATATAATAAACATAAATTTATACATACCTGTGTTATAAGGGTTTTTGCGTAATTAAGAATGGATCTGCAAACAGCCTCTGGTATTGAATAAAATGTATATTCCTGCTAAGGATAAAGGTTGGTGAAATGATCAGTTCTTTTCTTATTAAATATGAATAATGACTTAATTTGAATACAAATTAAAAGGCTTACCTTTGAATCAACTGCAATCCTTATGTGAGCTGTCACAGGAATGTCTTAAGTAGAACTGCTTAGTTCTTTTTGAAATAAATTTGTGATAGTTGAAGATTTATGATGTAACTTTGTTTTATGCAACTTTTTATTTTTTAAAAAAAGGTTCTCCAAAAATAATCCAAAATCAGAAACATTACTGAATGTAACTGCCAGTGAAACATATCTCTAATTTGCATTTTAGAAAACAAAAATAGGGTTTTGATTTAAGGAAAGAATGAAGGGGAAGAAAGACAATGGAGGCAATCTTCAGTATTCGTGATCGGTGGGTTGTAAGGATGGGGTGGAAAAAACTAAGGGACAGAAGCCTTGAATCCTTAAAATTCAACTCTTTCTCTTCAAAGGAAAAAGTCCTTGCTGAAATAAAACGCCCATTTAAAAAGCAAACAATGGATAAACCTTAGGGAATATGACAAAACAAAGTGTCTCTGTCTCTTCTTACTCCCTAAACAAATTTTTTAAATATCAGATAATTCTGTTTTTGAACTTTTGACAAAATTCATTCTCAGATCGTATGCTATGATTTTTTTCTGCAAATTGTGGCTATATGTAGGTACATAACGAAGACAGCCAAATACCAGTGAGTTTAAAACAACCTGCTAACTAAACATTTCCCAGAAATCAATGCTGCATAACTTAAACCATTTAGACACATAAATTTTGGTGACTGTACATGAAACACACAAAGTAGACTTCTTGTGAAAAAGTATATGTCTCGCATATTTGTCCATACTTTTATATAATATAAATGGTTGCTGACTTTCATTCATACTTCCTCTGGAGTACTTAACATTGAATTAACTTATTTCTAGAAAAAAATGCATTTTGACACACTTCATATAATAAAGAAACATAATTACCACTTTAATAAGTACTCAACACTTTTTGGTCCCTAATATGTTTTGAACTTCTGCTAGTTTCAATTTTCTTTTCCAAGAAAATGCTATTAACAAGACGCAGAAACAAGAAAATGCTAGTGAACAAGACGCAGCTTTCAAATTCAAAGCAACTTCATATGTAAATGTTTATTTCAGAAATTAGATGCAATATACCATTTCAACAAATATCTAATTTAAAATATGAAATCTTGAATACACACATTGAGCAAACATGAGATTTCTCCAGATACCTAACCTTGTATGTATATTCTGTATGCTTACTCACCACAAAAAACCAATTGATAGGCTTTAACATTTACCTATACAAGTTCTATTCTGGAAAAATTTTTTAATTGAGAATCATTTAAAGTGAAATAAGATGCTGTTACAATAACATCTCTTAATAGCAATGACTATTATTTCTAAATACACAATTAATTTAATTAAATTGATTTGCTAGATAAGCCAATTTACTTGATAAACCAATTAAATAAATTAAAAGTGTATTCAGAAATAACACAGGCATAACTCAGAAATATTGCATGTTCGGTTCCAGACCAGTTCAATAATGCAAATATCACAACAAAGAGAGTCGAATTTTTTGGTTTCCCAGTGCATCTAAAAGTTATATGTACACTATACTGTCATCTACTAAGTGTGCAATAGTGCAACACGTCTAAAAACATGTTGTTATTTAGTCACTAAGTCATGTTTGACTCTTTGAGACCCCATGGACTGCAGCATGCCAGACTTCCCTGTCCTTCACTATCTCCCGGAGCTTGCTCAAATCACGTCCATTGAGTCGGTGATGCCATCCAACCACCTCATTCTCTGCCACCCCCTTCTCCTGCTGCCCTCAATCTTTTCCAGCATCAGGGTCTTTTCCAATGAGTTGGCTCTTCACATCAGGTGGCCAAAGTGTATCTACCTTAATTAAAAAAATACTTCATTGCTAAAAAATGCTAAACATCATCTGACAATACAGGGTTGTCACAAATCTTCTATTTGTAAAAAAAAAAAATTATCTGTGAAGTGTAAAAAAAGTAAAGCCCAGTAAAAATAGGTATGCCTGTAGTCACTGCTATTAATGTCAAGCTTTTGATAACTGTGATGAAATCAAAGGGAAGCAATTCAATAGATGAACCTGGCATATTTTCTGAGGACACTGAGTACTGCTTGCAACTTACAGCAATAAGAACACTTCCAAGTTGTCCAATTTCACTTTCTCACCAGAAATACAAGTCAGGGTTATTACGTCACTTAACAAATGGTCACCTACGTTACTGATTTGTTCCTGAGTCCTCTTCAGCCTCTGTAGTTCAGGAGTGTCTGTAACGATGCTGAAGCCCCTCCCTTTGCTTTCTTCAAAATCTCTTTTGTACTTGACCTAACAAAATTAGGAGTGAAAGAAAGAAAAAGAAAAGTAAACAAAAGAATCATAAATTCCACTCAGGATAGTCAGAGGCCATATAAGCTGCTAAAGTCAGAAGCAGCATCTCCAGGAACAGCTCTATTAGCAGGTGATACAGTGAACAGCGAGACTGCTTGGTTTGTGTCCCAGCAACCACTTTGTGGCCTTAGGCAAGTTGCTCAACCACTCTGTGCTTCAGTGGTCTAATTCATAAAATGATGATAATGGCAAAAATAGCAGTATTTAAATTTGTTGTTGTTTAGTTGCTAAGTCATGTCCAACTCTTTTGCAACCCCTTGGACTGTAGCCCACACCAGGCTCCTCTGTCTATGGGATTCTCCAGGCAAGAATAACCGAGTGGGTTGCCATTTCCTTTTCCAGGGGATCTTCCTGATTCAGGGATCAAACCTGTGTCTCCTGCTTGGCAGGATGATTGTTTACTTCTGAGCTGCCTGGAAGCCCTAGTATTTAAATAACGCTTTTTAATAGGTTGAAAGATAATATCAAATGTCTTAGTTCACACACTGAGCCCATAGGAAACAAACAAGTGCTCCATAATAGTAATTATTATCATCATTAGCAGTTGTAATAAAACTGAAAAATAAATGTGGAAAGAGAAAGCTAAATCTTCTGGTCCCATGGCTTGTTTTGTCAATGACAAAGTATCATTTTGAGCCTGGACTGCACTATGGATGACGGAGACATACAACATTATCAGCAGCAGCCCTGTCCTAACAAAGTTTTCATTTTATTTCATAAGGCAAAGCATATGGGTATGATTATACAGTGTTTAACTGCCAAATGTTGAATATGTAAATGCTTATGGAAATATTTATAAAACAGGCCACACCTAGGGATTAAAAGGCTTTAAGCACATGCCCTTGGCATACTGTGTACTGAGGTACCAAAGTTTTTTTTCAGTCTTTAAATATATTTCTTTCTAATTACAACCCAGTGAGGCTGAATTTTACAATTCCCTCAGGGAACTAGAACAGCCAGTGCTTAATCTTACTAGGGTCCCATATCCTATTACTAGCATAGTGACAATAACTGTGACATCAGTTAAATATTCTGCTTGTTAATGACTGAGACAGTTACATCACTTCAACTGTTTTTATTTCTTTAAAAGCCTAACTATAAAGAAATATGGAAACATATTTTTGATAATTCATATAATTTGCATTTTCACTTTCATAATTACCAGCTTCAAATTAAAACATATTAATAACTAATGCACCTAATTTTAGGACCTAAAAGATGATGCTGTGAAAGTGCTGAACTCAGTATGTCAGCAAATTTGGAAAACTCAGCAGTGGCCACAGGACTGGAAAAGGCCAGTTTTCATTCCAATCCCAAAGAAAGGTAATGCCAAAGAATGCTCAAACTACCGCACAATTGCACTCATCTCACACACTAGTAAAGTAATGCTCAAAATTCTCCAAGCTAGGCTTCAGCAATACGTGAACCATGAACTTACAGATGTTCAAGCTGGTTTTAGAAAAGGCAGAGGAACCAGATATCAAATCACCAACATCCGCTGGATCATTGAAAAAACAAGAGAGTTCCAGAAAAACATCTATTCCTGCTTTATTGACTATGCCAAAGCCTTTGACTGTGTGGATCACAATAAACCGTGGACAATTCTGAAAGAGATGAGAATACCAGACCACCTGACCTGCCCCTTGAGAAACCTATACGCAGGTCAAGAAACAACAGTTAGAACTGGACAGGGAACAACAGACTGGTTCCAAATAGGAAAAGGAGTACGTCAAGGCTGTATATTGTCACCCTGCTTATTTAACTTCTATGCAGAGTACATCATGAGAAACGCTGGGCTGGAAGAAGCACAAGCTGGAATCAAGATTGCCAGGAGAAATATCAATAACCTCAGATATGCAGATGACACCACCCTTATGGCAGAAAGTGAAGAACTAAAGAGCCTCTTGATGAAAGTGAAAGAAGAGAGTGAAAAAGTTGGCTTAAAGCTCAACATTCAGAAAACGAAGATCATGGCATCTGGTCTCATCACTTTATGGCAAATAGGTGGGGAAACAATGGAAACAGTGGCTGACTTTATTTTTCTGGGCTCCAAAATCACTGCAGATGGTGACTGCAGCCATGAAATTAAAATACCAACCTAGATAGTATATTAAAAAGCAGAGACATTACTTTGCCAACAAAGGTCCGTCTAGTCAAGGCTATGGTTTTTCCAGTGGTCATGTATGGATGTGAGAGTTGGACTGTGAAGAAGGCTGAGCGCTGAAGAATTGATGCTTTTGAACTGTGGTGCTGGAGAAGATTCTTGAGAGTCCCTTGGACTGCAAGGAGATCAAACCAGTCCATCCTAAAGATCAGTCCAGGGTGTTCATTGGAGGGACTGATGTTGAAGCTGAAACTCTAATACTTTAGCCACCTGATGCGGAGAGCTGACTCATTTGAAAAGACCCTGATGCTGGGAAAGATTGAGGGCAGGAGGAGAAGGAGACAACAGAGGATGAGATGGTTGGATGGCATCACCGACACAATGGACATGGGTTTGGGTGGACTCTGGGAGTTGGTGATGGACAGGGAGGCTCGGACACGACCAAGCGACTGAACTCAACTGAACTGAATAATTAATGTTTAGGGTAGCTAATTAAAAAAATGTTTCTGCAAGTGTTACTTTCTGTATAAATTTGAAGTCTCCTTAGCTGAGCATGGAAAGACTGTTTTTGTTGAGTCATGTTTGTTTTTAAATACTCAGTTCTCCCAGGCATTACTGTCCTTGAGGCTACTGAAAGTTTTCCTTTATCTGAAGAGCTTAAAAGAAAAAAAAAAATCCCAGATGACAATAAATAAAAAGATACACATACTCTCATCACTTTTAGCCTAAGAATATCTAATTTTCCCTCCACATTTTCATTTAAATGTCTAAAAGTACTAAAATCCTTACTTTATTTCCATAAGTAAAAGGTCAAATAAACTGCATTATTTTTCTGCTACAGAAAATGCTGAGTGAGATTAGCCTTCTAACCCTCAATCTCCCAGCATGTATGAAGATGCACAGGGGCACATTCTCAGGGTTTTGTGCCTAACTAAGCAGGGAAGCCATTTAGCTTTGCTTGAAGTAAACGCTAGGGCGCAGAGCAGTAAAATAATAAAAGTAAGAAAGATGGCAACGTTACAGTAAGAGCAAGGGGAATGAAGAAGTAAGAATAAAAATCTAGAAGCCAAGTTCTAACATCCTTAACAGCCATTCCAGAGAAGGCACAGTCACATATTCTTTTTGTGATGAGCTTGGAATTTTGTTTGTTTTTTAATGGCAATTTCCAAAGGAAGAACTGAAAAGAAAAACTGTTTAATTCCAGAATCATAGCTTTCAAGTTAATTACCATTTAAGAGTCCTTTCCACATTCACAAGACACATAAGATTCATCTGATTAGGGCTTGCCTCGTTAAGTGATTAGTTTTAAAGAATATACAATTATCTCCGTAATTGATTTGCAGAGTTTTTAGATGTTTAATCCTTTTTTAATGGAGTGACCCACAACCATGTTCAGCACCAACACAAGCACCAGTCCCTGCAGTAAATCTTGACAGCTCACAGGGAGCTTCTGAGCCCTTCATCAGTCCCTCTCTTTTCCATACTTCCAGCCACTTATATCCTATCTCTCTACTTAGGCCTAATTTTAAATATTATGTCCGATGGTCTGCCAAGGATGCATAGTCTGATTCTGAGAGACAGCTGGATACAAAAATAGTAGATGCCAGGGGCCGGGGGCAGGGGTTGCAGGGTAGGGAGTGGGGAATGGAGAGTTAGTGTTTAACGGGGACAGACTTTCAGTTTAGGAAAGTAAAAAGTTCAGCAGATGGATGATGGCGAGAGTTGTTCAACAGTGTGAATGTACTTAGTGCCACTGAGCCGTACAGTTAAATATGGTGAAAATAATATGTTTTATGTGACATTCACCACAGTAAAAAATGTTTAATTTAAAAAAATAAAAAGAGCTCAGAGAACAGAGAGAGGGAGAAGATTCCTCTTTTCGGTTGTAGATCTCTCCTTTGCCCTCACATGACCCCATCCAACCAGTGAGCGCCTGCACTCTGCACTCAGGAATCAAACCATACACATAATCCAGTGTGTGTCCAAGAATCCCAGACCTGGGACTGTGGTAGAAACTCATGGGGAAGGGCTACTCTTTCTCCATGTTCTGGCTCATTTCATTGTTGTTCAGGATTATTGTTCAACCCCACAGATTACAGCACACCAGGTTTCTCTGTCCTTCACCATCTCCTGAAGCTTGCTCAAACTCATGTCCATTGAGTCAGTGATGCCATCCAACCATCTCATCCTCTGTTGTCCCCTTCTCCTCCTGCCTTCAGTCTTTCCCGGCATCAAGGTCTTTTCTAATGAGTCAGCTCTTCACATCAGGTGGACCAAGTACTGGAGCTCCAGCTTCAGCATTGGTCCTTCCAATAAATATTCAGGATTGATCCTTTAGGATGGACTGGTTTGATCTCCTTACAGTCCAAGGGACTCTCAAGAGTCTTCTCCAACACCACAGTTCAAAAGCATCGATTTTTCAGCACTCAGCCTTCTTTATGGTCCAACTCTCACATCCGTACATGACTACTGGAAAAACCATAGCCTTGACTATACAGACACTTGTCAGCAAAGTGATGTCTCTGCTTTTGAATATGATGTCTAGGTCTGTCATACCTTTTCTTCCAAGGAGCAAGCATCTTTTAATTTCACGGCAGCAGTGTCTGTCTGCAGTGATTTTGGAGCCCAAGAAAATAAAATCTTTAACTGTTTCCACTTTTTCCCCATCTATTTGCCATGAAGTGATGGGACAGGATGTCATGATCTTCACTTTTTGAATGTTGAGTTTTAAGCCAGCTTTTTCACTCTCTTCTTTCACTTTCATCAGGAGGCTCTTTAGTTCCTCTTTGCTTTCTGCCATAGGGCTGGTGTCATCTGCATATCTGAGGTTATTGATATTTCTCCTGGCAATCCTGATTCCAGCTTGTGCTTCATCCAGTCCGGCATTTCACATGATGTACTCTGTTTCAGTTCAGTTCAGTTCAGTCGCTCAGTCGTGTCTAACTCTTTGCGACCCCATGAATTGCAGCACGCCAGGCCTCCCTGTCCATCACCAATATTCCATTATTTATTTTTTGCCAGATTTTGTAACTGCCATTTGTCTGGGGTTCATCTTTGGTTTCTCATTTTTGGGTATTTGTTTTAATCTCACTTAACGCCATAACAAACCACTTGTGAAATCTTAGTTCCTGACCAGAGATCAAGCCCTGAACCTTTGGAGTGGGAGCACCAACTCCAAGACCCTAGACTACCTAGAATTAATGCTAGGGAGTATCAAACAGTGAGAACTCACACAAAGGAAACCACTTGAATACAAGACCTATCATCACCCAACCACCAGTAGCACTCTGTTTAGTGGGCTGTAAAACTGAAGTTGCTGGCCCTCATTTGGCCACTACGCAATGATGATGAGGCCAACACAGAGGTGAGCAAAACTCCAAGAGTGATTCCTGACATCATTCAAGCACTTGTATCTAACTCTTCCTAAAGCCAGAATCACCAGGCTTACCGGATGAGTGAGCTAATATCTCTCTCTTCAATAACCCAAAGAATTCTGATTAATATGCCACCACCACCATGCCTACAAGGTATACACATGAACAACAAGGTTCGCAGAAATACTGACATGTGAATTTCTCCTTGTTTACTTCTATGCTTTGGTTCTATTTATGACACATGACTTAAGAGTTTATAAAAATAGAGGATCGTATCAGAGAAAGAGCCTAGACTTAACATCCCATCCCTGCCACTTACCAGCCACCTCACAGGTCTTCTAGCTTCTGTAAGCCCAAATTTCCTCATTTTTAATTAAAGAGTCTGGTAATTTCTTAATAAGGCTGTAGGGACTGAATGAGGTAAACCACAGGGAGGAATTTTAGAAGGTATGAGGCGTTTTGTGTGCGCAAATGTCCAGTATTATCATCAAAATACTGGTTTTGCCTGGCTTGAGAGGATTACCTAATATGTGTCATGAGACATCAGAAAGAACAGTTCTATAACAATCAGATAGATCATGGTTAATAAAGCCAAATGATTCATGTCAATCTATGGCAAAAAACCACCACAATACTGTAAAGCAATTAGCCTCCAATTAAAATAAATAATTTTTTTTTAAAAAAGAATCTGCTATTAGTTTACATTTGCAAATTTTACTATTATTCTAGGATAGATACTTGTTTTTTTGTGGGATTTGTGTGAAAGATCAGACTCCTAAAAAACACCTTGGATGTGTCATCTGGTGACCACACTGGTGAAGATGAATCCTGAACCCCATCTGTGCAGGTGCTGGGTGACAATCTGTCTCTGCCAAGAGGCATGCCGCAGGCTCTGCAAACCTGTAAGAACTATGTGAAGAGGGCTCTCATAAGATCACTCAGAATTCCTTGTCACTGACAGAGTGATTCTAACCTTCAGCCCCTGGGAAACGTAATGCATTTATTCACTAAAGCTCAGCACCAGTGGTGATGCTCTGTGTGCTGGATGGGTCTTCCCCAGTCCTGAATGCCATGGTTTTTCACCTCCTATTAGAGCAGTTATCACCCTGAACTGCAGTAACAATGGAGTCACAGTCCCTGCTGTAGAACATGTAGAACTCAGGGACAAGGGCAAGCTTTTATTGAGCTTTGTGATCCAAAGTCATGGCATAGCACCTGACCTGTGCAAGTTGATTAATAAATAATAAAGAAACGGAAGAAGGGAGGGAGCAGAGGAGAAAGAAAGCAAGGGAGTAGACACAGACAAGGGAAGGTGGCCCAGATCTAGAGATCCAAGTGCTGTGTTCAGTCGCCGTGTCCAACTCTTTGCAACCCCTTGGTCTGTAGCCCACCAGGGTTCTCTGTCCATGGGATTCTTTAGGCAAGAGCACTGGAGTGGGGTGCCATTCCCTCCTCCAGGGGATCTTCCAGACCCGGAGACTGAACTTGCATCTCCTGCATTGCAGGTAGATTCATCCCACTGAGCCATCTGGGAAGCCTAGAGGTACAAGACGAAGCTCCTATTTGGGCACTGAACTTGGTTCCAACTGGCTGAAGAAACAGGGAGAGCTGGGAGATGGAGCTAAGAAACACAGATCTAGATCTGATTTGGAAAGAAACTGCTATTCATAGTGCTTATCTTAGTCCATCTGGGCTGCTATAACAAAAACTGCCATTGACTGGGTTGCTTATCAACAGCAAAAATTTATTTCTCATAGTTCTGGAGGCTGAAAAATCCAAAATCAAGGTACAAATAGACTCAGTGTCTGAAGAAAGGCTGCATCTTTGTTCACAGATGGCCATCTTTCCACTGCGGTCTCACACAGAGTGGGGGACGAAGGAGCTCTCTGGGGTCTCTTCCATAAGGACACCAAACTCATTTACGAGGCTTCACCTTCATGACCTAATCATCTCCCAAAGGCTCCACTTCCTAACAGCATCACACTGGGGATTAGGTTTAAACATGAACTTTGGGAGAATAAAAACATTCAGTCCATCCCAGCACTCCTATAAATTAACTCACTCAACATGAACTCAGCAAGTATTCAGTGAACCTCATATCAGTTGCTATTACAAACTCCTGCCCTGTCCCTTTTCTTTCCTTCAGCATTGGATTAAAAATTATCATCTCTGGTCGCTCATCCTCGATCCTGTTAAAAAGTATTTTATAACGATTCTATAAGAAACAATGGTGAATTATTCTAGGAATGTCATTCTCTGGAATGTCCTCCTCAAATATTTACATATTTAATCTTTTGTTCATTCAACAAATACTTACTGAGCAGCTACTATGAGCCACGTACAGTTCCAGGGGTGCGAACAACACAGCAAAGAAAACAGTAACTGACCTCTGCCTTGTGGAGCTTACGTTACAGTGGAAGAGAAAGAAAAGACATGAGACTTCTATAATTTGAATAGATGGTACATGAGTGGCAAGTGCTGAGAGAGAGAGAAAGCAGGAAGTGAGGTGAGAAGGGTCAGGAATGCTGCCCTTTTAAAGAGAGCAGTCAGGGAAGCCCTCAGTGAGAAGGTGACGCTGAAGTAAGATCAGAAGGAGGTGAAGGCTGTATGTGACCAGCAACACGCTGGGCTGATGCTTTACCAGGCTCTTTCTGGCCGCCGCGTTAGCCCACTGAAGTGAGCAAAACAGAGGCAGGAGACCAGCAGGAAGGCAGGAAATTTTGGTCCTCTCTCCTCATACATGCATGTTCATGTCCTACTCTTTGTGACCCCATGGATTGTAGCCCACCAGGCTCCTCTGTCCATGGGATCTTCCAGGCAAGAATACTGGAGTGGGTTGTCATTTCCTCCTCCAAGGGGTCTTTCCAACCCAGGGGCTGAACCCACATCTCCTGCTTGGCAGGCAGATTCTTTACCACTGAGCCACCTGGGAACCACCCCCCTCCCTCCCCAGTTGTCCACTATTAGAGAAATGTTCCAGGACCACAGATGTCAGGGAGACTTCCTGGGACCCAGCCTGAGAAGCTGGCCTCCTTGGGAGACCTAGCCAGGTGAAATGCATCTCTTGTCAGAAATAGCAGGAAGGACCCAGGAAGAGGGAGTACAGAGTCCAGACACTGCTGAGTTCAGCGAAAGGACACACAGTGCCTGGGAGGCGATGCAGTTTGTTTCCCATATGCTGATCCCTTCAAGACTAAATAAACACATGTTGAAAATGCATTCTTAAACTCAAATGATCCATGTTGTTGTGCAGCAGAAACTAACACAACATTGTGGAGCAACTACACTCCAATTTTTTAAAATAAACTAATTATATTACATTTTTAAAAATCAAATTCAAGAAATATACCCAGTGGGCAATGTGAATTGCCATATTTTTCTTCAGAAGTATCTTTAAAATCTATTTCAAATACTGAATGCTACTACAATTGACATGTTACATACACATGTAAATGAATATGTACACACACATATACACACACATTTCTCTTCCTGTATTATAGATCAGAACCCTAAATCAAGACCCAAAAGACCTAAATTTAAACCCTAATTCTGTCCTGTGATCTTTTATAATTTGTTCAGTTTCTCTAACACTCTTCAACTTCTGCTATAAAATGGAAAAAGAAAAGGGGAAAAAAAGTAACATGCTACATAGTGTTTGGAGGGTTAACATAAATAACATGGAAACATCAAGCAGGGACATGCCATTACTAGGTCATTAGCAAATATTAGTTTACTCCTTCTTAATAAATTTCAAAAATGACCTTTATTGCTTATGTATGATGGTTTCTGCCAACATGTGCATGCTCAGTGATATTTTGTGTTTGGAGTCATCAGTAAGTAACACTCACAAGTTCAGACACAGAGAGCCTGGAAACCAGGGCGGTTTGGCAAAGCTTAAGAAAAAGGTTCACAATGACTGAAAAGGAAAACGTAAAAATCAAAACAATGAACAGAGCTGTCAACTGAATTATTTGCTAATTCTGAGATATAAGTTCTCTCCCCCAATGCCATAATTATTAATCTTATAACAAATGTAAATAAATGAAGAAAATGAAAATGACTAAGGAAAAAGGTCATTCTGAAGCAGACAGTCATTTCTGATGGAAAAAAAGCCCAGTGAACCAGAGACTGGTAAAATGTTGAATGACAAACCAAAAGGAGATTAAGTGAGATCTTAAAGATGGGCACGTCCTACAGTTCAACAGGTCTACCCACAAGTATGTTTCTCTCTAAAGGAACCCTTGCCCAAGAGCAGCTAGGAATATAGACCAACATGTTCAATATAACATTTGTATTATCCAAAAAAAAAATATGCAAACAACCTAAATATCCATCCACAGAAGATGAATAAATTATCGTATATTCATAAAATATAATATTATCCAGGAGTAAAAATAAATGAGCTACAGATACATGGATCCGTATGGCTGAATCTCAGAAACATTTTGGTGAAGGAGAAAACAAGCCAGGAATACACACATATGGTGGTAAGTAAATGGGGGAAGAGATTCAATATGTATAACATCCAGAAGAGCTGTGAAGAGACCTGATCATGGAAGGATGCCCTGGGAGCTTCACTGTTCACGTGACATTCAAGTTCTTCAGTTGGAAGGTAGATCCATGTGCAATCCTTTTATTATCAAGATGTAAAACTTACATGGATGCTCCATATATTCTTTTGTACTGATCAAACATTTTACAATAAAAGTATTTTCAAAGAACGCAGGGATAGAGTTTTAAAGCCTCGGATGGATGGGGAAGCTGAATTTACCAGAGGATAAAGAAAAATCATGAGCAAGAAAACAGAAAAAGAATCTCAGAGCCAGGAATCAGCTGATACTTAAAGTTAGCTTACAGACAAGGCTTGGGTTTTCCGTTAAGTGGCCAGTGACCTAGTCAGTGGCCATTATAGGCAGAAAGTTAGTCTTTCTAAGTTTCTTCATCTTAATGAAGTTGTTTTACTATGTTGGCAAATACTTAAATGAAGCAAAAAGGCAGGAAAAGAGAACTTGAGAGAGGATTAACAGGATTCCAAATGTGGATTAATGAGCAATGGTAGCAGTACAAGAGGATTCTTGCTGAATCACAACAGACCAGAGGGCTAAGAAAAATCCAGGGGCAGAAGAGGAAGCAAAGGGAGAATATTATTTACCTTTAAAGCAGCTTACCTTGTCCAAAAAGGTTTAACAGAAGACTAAAATCTACAGGCATATATATGACTGATTCATATTATTCTGCTCTTAATCTCACACATTCTAAAGTCTCCATCTGATACAATAAAATCAATGACCAGTTTTATGATCTTTCATGCCATGATGGCTACTTTACTTTTCTTCCAGGGGAGGCTGGGGAGGATCATGTCATTTTCCAACTACATGCAAAATTCTTAGTTTGATCTGCAAAATTCACTCAATTATGTACCATCTTGTATAGTTCAGTAGATTTCAAAGTACTGGAGAATGTGTACCATATGCTTCTTTCTATCTCATCACATTCTGCTTGGTGCTAAGCATATATTAAAAGCTTAATAACTATTTCATGATTGATTACTATCCAGTTTTGTATTTTTAATGTTTAAAATGCAGAAAATTGGCTAATCTTGCAATGCTAGTTGGGAATAAAACAACTACAAAGGAAAATCTGATTAAGGCCTTTTTTTTATGGTGAAGTTAATTTTAACAAATGTTAAGTCAAATAAGCTCAAAAGTGAATTTGCTTTCTTATAAATTAATCTCATAATTTGTAAATTTATGGTTAATTAAATAGAATTAAAATTTTAATTACCTTTTTAAACATAATTAAAAGGCATTAAAAATAATTTTCATAGATCTCTAAGCCTTCAATTAGCTTTCCACTCTATGTGCAGAGGTACTTACTAAATAATTACAGATTTGTCAGTATTCTAAGTATATTCACAACCCAACTTCATCAGTTTTGAGCCTGGTAGGCTACAGTCTATGGGGTCGCAAAGAGTCGGACACGACTGACTGACTTCACGTTCACGTTCATGTACCTTAAAATCACTAAAGTCTAAAGTTTATTCTAAATAAATACTCTGAATACATAATAAAAGCACATCTTAATTAATTTCTCAGTAAGCTAAAAAAATTTAAAATCACCCCTAAGACACTAACGGGTAGCTTAGAGGTTAATAGCCCAGGTTAGAATTTTTACAAACTCCACTTCTTAATAGTTGTGTGACCTTAAACAGGTTACTTAACCTCTCTAAGCCTCAGTTTCCCCAAGTGCAAAAATAAGCATAATTGTAGTACAACACTGACAACACGTTTGTGAGAATTAACTAAGATGATCATAATAATGCGTGCCATCTACTAACTCTCCATTACATCCAGGCACTGCACTAAGTGTTTATACGTCACATGAGCAAAGCCAGGGTGGGAAGGCTGGCAGGTCATGTGTAAGGAGAGCGCAGCACTCAATTCCCATAAGTTCATGTTAACTCACAGCACCTTAGTATCTAGAGAACGCTTCCTACTGCATGGGCCCGGCACCATGTCACCTGTACCTGAGGGCTGCTTCAGTCTTTTGAAGATCAAAATAGAATGTGAATAAATAAATAGAAATGAAAATATGCTTTATCTGTCTATATCATCTTCAGATAAATCCTAGCCGGGACACAATTTAGTGCTCATTTTTATTGCTGAAGGAAGGGAGTTTGAGGAGGTAACAGAGCTAACAGGAGGCAGAAGTCTCTCTCTGGCATCTCCCGACATTGTCTTTCAATTCATCAGACAATGAAAAATATGCCAAAATGAAAAAATCCAGCTGAAGATACATATTAATACAAACGATGTCCTATAAACAAGCAAAGAGGAAAGTGGAAGTCATTGAATATTTCTTAGGGTGCCAGAATATTTGCATAAATTAAAATTTTAGCCAATTCATTATCTGTACTGGAACCTGCGGTGCCATAAAAGGGACAAAAATTATCACCCCAAGTAAAGTTTTTTACAGTTCCTGTTTTTCACCCAAAATGTGTTTTCAGGAATTTCTTTTGAAGGAAACAATTATCTGAATGTTCCATTACTGAGGGCCAGGCCAGGGAGGAAGGCTGTTGCCAGAGCTGTGGTGCAGGCGGACCTTGGGGACACTGTGGGTCCGTTCCAGATTGCTGCTATAAAGCAAGTACCACCATAAGGCGAGCCCCATGAACACAGAAGTCATGTTTACACTCCACTGTAGTCTAGTAAACATGCAGTAGCATTATGTCTACAAAAACGATATTCATACTTTAATTTAAAATAGTGTGTGTTAGTCGCTCAGTCATGCCCGATTCTTTGTGACTCCATGGACTGCAGCCCACCAGGCTCTGTCTATGGGATTTTCCAGGCAAGGATACCAGAGTGGGTTGCCATTTCCTTCTCCAGGAGATCTTCCCGACCCAGGGATAGAACCCTGGTCTCTCGCACTACTGGCAGATTCTCTACCAGCTGAGCAGTACTTTATTGGTACAAAAATTGCTAACCCATCCTCTGAGCCTTCAGTGAGTTGCAATAGTAACATCAAACATTACTAATTACTTATCATCATAACAAATACAATAATGGAAATGTCTGAAATATTGTGAGAGTTACCAAAGTGTGACATGGAGACATGAAGCTGAGCAAATTCTCTCAGAAAAAAAATGGTGTCAACACACTTGCTTGACATGGGGTTGCCACAAACCTTCAATCTGTAAAAAACTCAGTATCTGCAAAATGCAGTAGAAAAAAAAAAGGCACAATAAAAAGAGGTATGCCTGTAGTGATGGGACTATTGGTTCAAACCAAAAAATCATATCTACATTGACAGAGAAAACTAGTGTGCAAAATATATACACAAAATGCATGTTTCAGCAAGAATCTCACAATAGAGAAATGTAACTAATCTACCAAACTCTGTCTATGAGTTGTGGATTACTCTGGGGAGGACATTAAGTATTTGGCGATGATGATTAACTTTTCCAGGAAACTAAAGTACCATCCAATTAACTATTCAGGTACTAAAGAAGCAAAAAACAATTAATATTCTAATACCTGATTTAGTCCTGAAGAGTAATTGACTCACAGAGTCTGACTCTTGCTGATTTATGTTTCCCTGTTACGTTTTAAATAACATATAATAATACAGACAATTTTTGAATTTTGATTTCTGGACACGTGTTCTCTTAACTATTAATCCTTTAGAGAGAGCTAGTCTCATCCCATTACATGATTATGATTTTTTTTAATATAAACAGTCTAATTCACACACAGAGTAGAATTTTATTCAAATTATTTTGAACCAGACAATATCATGCAAGGTTAAATTAAGGAAAGAATAATAAGTTACAATAGGGAACATTCCTGTGTGCATATTCTGATTTATAAAATATTAGAAGCTGGGGCAATTTCCAGTTAGGATAAAGGTAATTAGCAAATTGGTCATTCAGAAAAGAAAGCTACCTTCAAACTACAGTAAAGTAATGAAATAAGGATAAAAACAGGAACCAAGAAAATGTAAACAAAGACAGCTGAAACTAACACAAAACAGTTCTGAAAGTGAAAATAACCTGTTCTTAATCTCAGAGTCACAGCTGACGAAAGTGACAGATGATCCCCCCCCCCCCCCACTTTCTTACATGTTCCTGCTTCCTAACAGATTGATAATGTCATTAAAATTGGCCTTAACAACCCTCCCACACCTGCAGTGGCATTATCCACCAGGCAACATTAACTGTTTTTCTAAAAGAAAACATGCTTCTTCCACTTCTACAAAACTGGGGAGAAAAGGAAAATATAAACTATAACACAGCAAAAACAAAGGAAAAAAGAATGCAAAAGAAGAATAAATCTAAATACATCATATACTTACTATGCACACAAATGACACTGAGAATAGCTTCAAAGATAGACCGTTTTTGCTACCCAGAAAAACCCATGGATCTCAGCGAGGCTTTTTCTTTGTGTGTGGTATGGTAGAGGTTTACTGGGGTGGGGGGGGACACCAATTATTTCTGCAAATGTCACTTGCTCGGTAACTACATTTCTGTATGAAAACAAACTTATATCTCATAGGTGAGGTTCAGGACACTCAGGCCAATATACAAGTCCTGACCGTCACTGGTTGAATCCCTACCTCCACTCATCTCCATCAGCAGTCTGAATAAACAAATAATAATTATCAGATTAAATCCTTAATACAGAATTTTATTTAAAACATAAATTTCCTAGAAATGTTTGCAGGTTATTAACATACTGATAATACAACTAGAAATATAGTCCTAATTCAAGTCTTCCACAGGGAAGAAGCTATGAGAAATAAACAGCCGAGTGGTGCTGAAGAACGAAGTGAAGAATTATGGCTTCTTATGCTTCTTAGTTAAGAGTGAGAGCTTCACACTGATTACAGGCATCAGTTTTGAGAAATGCTGGCTTCCTGCCTCCCTGCTATGGAATAGCAGCTATGACTTATTAAAGAGCTATTGTATAAGGTATCAGACATTATATTAGGCGTCTGACAGACCATCCTGCTTCATCTTCAAAAGCACTCTGCAAAGAGATATCTTTGTACCATTCTGTACGTATGAGAGATGTAGAGGACATTATTGCTTGGGTCTACCCACAACCTCCTTCTTCTGGGTAATAGTCCCAGGCCTCATCCACCCATGCAGTTCTTCTCAAGAACTGTCATTTCCCTATAGGACACACTTCCTTAACCAACCGAGGATCGTCCCAAAGGCAGCCCATCATCTGGCCCAAGCTAGTCCAAGTCCATATGTTTCAGAGGTTTGCAGTCTTGGGACCCAAAGTGTAGAATCAGTCTCTCCCTCTGGCAAGTAAAACTCTAAGGTACATAAGCCTTGGAACTATCAACAGCCACGTTTGCCACCACCAGAACCCAGAGGGGCAGATATATCCCATCTGCCAAAAGAGAATCCCAGCCTGGTGGCATTTGAGTCCTGATCCACACTGTTCCTAAAGCTCAAACAGGCACATTCTTGCCCATGGATCTGTATACTCTAACATCTTCAAAAGAAATCATCACTTTGTTCAAGTGAATGAGAGTTGCGTTTTCCGTTTCGTGAAGCCCAGAACCCAACCTAACACAAGAAACTAAGTTAGAGACGAAGACACAAACCACATATATATACTATCATGTGTAAAACAGACAGCTAGTGGGAAGCTGCTATATAACACAGGGACCCCAGCCTGGAGCTTTGTGATGACCTAGAAGAGTGGGATGGGAGAGGGGAGAGGGGCTCAGGAGGAGGATATATATATATATATAATTATGACTGATTCGCATCACTGTATGGCAGAAACCAATGCAACATTGTAAAACAATTCTTCTCCAATTATAAAAAAAGACACAAGCCTAACATCACATTCTGGTGAGCTGCAGTCAGGATCCAAACCCACATCTGTTGTCTCGGAAGCCTTTGCTCTTCTTTCCCTATCACACCACAAGATAGTAATTCGAATACTTTGAAAACTTTAAAGATCTTCACTTAGATTGAAACAATTTTGATGAAAATAATCATTATTTCTTTAAAAAGACTAGATTTTAAACAACAGTGTAAATATCTTAATTTTTAAATTATCTTGCATGTTACATACAATAGGCAGTGTGTGTGTGTGTCTGTATGTCTGTGTTAGTCACTCAGACATGTCCCCCTCTGTGACCCTATGGACTGTAGCCCACCAGGTTCCTCTGTCCATGGAATCCTCCAGGCAAGAATACTGGAGTGGGTTGCCATAGCCTTCTCCAGGGAATCTGAATCTTTAATGGTTACAAACACCATCAGTTAGATGTTTGGTAAGTATTCATCAAATGAGTGAGTAAAAAACTAAGGTAACCACTTCAAGATGAAACTTTAACATGATGACCTTATTAAGCATCAACTTAGAAACGTGTGTAGATGATTCAATACTTTCACTTTTAAATTCACTCTAATTCCCAATACAAAAAATCAGATACTAAGTAACTGAAGAAAATTCCAAAATTTAACTTAAAGGTGATCATTTAAAAAGTTACTGCATGTCTGCACATCAATTAATATATTATCTTGGTTATATTCCTATGAAGTTTCATGACTAAGTATCATTTTATGATGCTATAGGTATAATCCTATTCTTCCCTTGCTGATCTAAAAGTCTCCTCTTTGGTCAAAAAACACTACTGGAGTTTGGCTGAGTCCATTTCTCAGAAGGACAAAGGAGAACTTCCCTTGTGGTCCAGTGGTTAAGATTCCATGCTTCAACTGCAAGGGGCATGTGTTCAATCCCTATTCAAGGACCTAAGAGCCGGCATGCCACACCACCGGTAAATAAGTACTATCTTTTTAAAAGAAGGACAAAGAGTCTTTCTTGTCCCTCCAGAACGAACATCTCAAGAAGAAATAGCATTTTTCCTTTGTAATGTGGGTTTTCAAGTTACAGTGAGAAAGGGAAAAAAATATAAATGGAAGAGAACAGCCTGTTTGAGTTGATATGGATAAGTGTTTTAACATCTCTTAATAATTCTAATTTTGGAATGTTGTTCTGCCTGAGCCCATGAACGTCTCACTTATTTCACAGTCCGGGAGAGTGCAGCTATCTGAGAAACAGGAATAAGTTGGCATTGCCAGGGAGCCAGGTGGTTCCACTGTTTGGAAACCATCTGGTCTGAGTTTTCTCTTTGTCAGCACCATCAATACTTCAGTAGCAAGAGCTATTATAGGGATTGTGTGTGTTTCATTTCTTTAAATAAACTCAAACAAAACTACTCTGAATATAAATTCATTATTTCTTTGAATTGTGCTTGCAGAGCATAATGAAACCCTTGTCAAGACGAGTTACACTTGAATGCTTACATTCATTCCACAACTTCACAAAACCAAGTGGCAAAATACTGGAAGTATGCCTATAACTCCAGCAGCCTCTCTTGATCATATTCACCTTTAAGGGGATAACTATTGTCCACATGCCTCTGGCAAAATGGAGAATTTTTTTCTGCTGAGGTAGATACCAAGGCAAAGCTACAATGCAGGCAGTAAAGAGATTTAGATATTGGGATCACTCAGAGACAGTTATTTAATCAAAAGAAGTAAAACACAGAAAGGCCTAAGTAACTTAAACCTATTAATCCTAGGCTCAGTCGACTCTTCATCCAACAGTCGTTGCTGTTCAGTCACTAAGTCATGTCCGATTCCCTGCGACCCCAGGACTGCAGCATGCCAAGCTCCCGCCCCTGTCCTGCACTATCTCCCGGAGTTTGCTCAAATTCACATCCACTGAGCTGGTGATGCTATCTAACATCTCATCCTCTGCTGCCCCTTTCTCCTTTCTCCTTCAATCTTTCCCAGCAACAGGGTCTTTTCCAATGAGTCGGCTCTCTGCATCAAGTGGCCAAAAAGACAGTATGACAAATCAGTGAGCAAACCCATCAAATCATGGCCTGAACTGCAGAACACAGGACGATAAACGTACTGCAAAGCACAGGGCCCTTACCTCCACCAAAAAGAAAGGGTCACTGCATACTAAAAATACCAGGCTCTCTGTAATACGTATATGTGAACAGACACTGGCATTAATAAACCTTGTCTTCTAAGACCTTAATCTCAGCTTCAGTTAAAGATAAAGTTTCCAGACCCAGATGTTTTTATCGGAATACCCAAAGTCAAATCTCCCTAAATGCCAGCATCCACCTTCCAAAGGCAGGCCTCCGTTTCACTGCCCTTTAGATAGAAGCTGGAAGTCACCATGTCACATTCACTTAAGAAGGGACAAATTAAAGAGGTTAGAGTACTGACCTAGAGTTAAAAGAGAAAGAAACTGAGGCCAGGAGAGGTTTTACTTTCTTCTATCAGCAGGTCATCCTCAACCCCCTTCTTTGCAACAATGTTTGACTTGTCAAAATTGCTTTGCTGCATCTGCACCTGACATCTAAATCATTTGACAGGCACATAACCTTATCAAATTTCTAGTTATAGTACAAATAGAGGTAACAAACCATATCCACTGAAACTGATAACAGCTCACACAAAGAACTGCAAAGCTGTGATTGCAGGAGAGGAGGGAGTCCCTACAGACATCCTGGCCCAGGAGCCCACAGAAAGGGGAGGAGAAGCCAGACCCAGACAAAGAGTGGTGGTGGGTTTGACTCCACCAAACCCAGTTGCAGCTCTCATTCTTCTGCCGAGACTGAAACAACCAAAAGGCCTCTCACTGGGGGTGAAAAGAAATTGTGAAAAGAGTGGTGTCTGTCCGCTCCAACTAGCATTTAACTTAAAAGGCAATTGGAACAAAAGCATAGAACGGTACTTTTGAAAGTCCCCTGCCAACCACCATTTCTCTAATACATTGTCAGGTTGTTAGGTACTATGTCTTAATTCAGGAGACAATGCAAGCACCAATAGATACATCCCTGGTTTTGTCTGTAACTCAAGCCAAATGCTCATCTCTAGTATTTGCTCAGGAACACACAGGGAAAATAATTGTTGCCAAAAAAGGATAAAATATTTTGAGGTAATGTTTCACCTTAAAAAATTAATTTTAAATCATGGCCCTGAAACAAAAAAAGCCTTTAAAAAAACTCTGTTTTCTTCACTTAAATGTTCTAGGCTCCTAATACTTCTGGAAAACACTGCAGAAGAAATTAAGGATGTAAATATGAAAAAGTATATATGTAATTAGAGAGACAATTCCCCAGGTAAAGGACACACACTGAAATCAGATTTAAATTCACCTGATCATAAATATTCCAGCTTCCTAAACAACTCCCTCGACTGAAATCCCAGGCCCAGGAAAGGCTCATGCAGGATTAAATACTCTAATCAGAACACCAAATCCTTTTACTTTTCTAAAGGAAGAATATACATCTTATCAATATCGGATTACTTGATCTGTGAGTCTATCTGTGAGTCACTCTGGACATTTCTAGGTGAAATTAACAAGCTGCTTTCCAGGTCTCCAGTTTCCTCTCATTTCTTTCCCTTCATCTCATCCTACCCAACTCCCAGTCTCAAATGCTAGTGATTTTCCCTCATCAGTATCTCAAATGCAACCCACTTCTCTCCATACTTTCACCACTACTATTTATTTTTTAAAAAAGAAATGGGGAAGATAAGCATGAAAGCAATAAAAATCCATAAAATATTTAGACAAATTCTGCACAACTGAAATTTCTATGGATCATTACATGCCTGGTATTATCCACAGAATGTCACAGGATAAACTTGACAAAAATATGATGGATATGTGAATATTCAGTAAGCAGTAACAGTCAATCTAAAACATATAGGATGCACTCGGGTGTTTATTTAAAATATGATTCTTATGGAGATGCAAATGAGACTAAATCTTGGTGTTTCTTATTTAAGAAAACCTGAAGTCAAGCTATGAAACTATCATTCCTTTAGTGACATTTGAAAACCAAATACTGAAGGAAAATCAACAGGATTATTTTTTACCTGAAAAGAGAAAATTAAAATTTTAGCTGGGATTAGATTTAAATTCATTCAACCATTAATACCCCACCCTCCTAACCATGGCCTTGGTCTGAAGCCTTTTAATCCCTGTCCCAGAAAAGGCTCATCCAGGATTAAATAACCAGGACACCAAATCCTTTTACTTTTCTAAATGAAGAATATTCAGCTTATTAACATCAGGTTTGTTGTTGTTCAGTCACTAAAGTGAAGTGAAGTCGCTCAGTTGTGTCCGACTCTTTGCGACCCCATGGACTGTAGCCTACCAGGTTCTGAGGAGCCTCTCAGTCCATGGAATTTTCCAGGCAAGAGTACTGGAGTGGGTTGCCATTTCCTTCTCCAGGGTAACTTCCCAACCCAGGGATCAAACCCGGGTCTCCCACACTGTAGGCAGCTGCTTTACCATCTGAGCCACCAGGGAAGCCACCAGGGAAGCCTCAGTCACTAAGTCGTGTCCAACTAAATTCAACAACAAATTCAAGTAAGTAAATACAAAACTGCTAGAACATTCATTCCAGCCTATTTCATATCATCATAAAGGCAAAACAGATAAAAAGAAAATCTGTGCTTTAGATATTATGTAAATTTCTTTTTTAATATAGAAATTAATAGAGAAATGCCTTTAAAACTCTTAACAAAAATGATTTCATACACACACACACACACACACACACACACACACAACTCACCAGATCCTACTGCTGGGCATACACACTGAGGAAACCAGAATTGAAAGAGACACATGTACCCCAATGTTCATCGCAGCACTGTTTATAATAGTCAGGACATGGAAGCAATCTAGATGTCCATCAGCAGACAAATGGATAAGAAAGCTGTGGTACATATACACAATGGAGTATTACTCAGCCATTAAAAAGAATACATTTGAATCAGTTCTAATGAGGTGGATGAAACCGGAGCCGATTATACAGAGTGAAGTAAGCCAGAAAGAAAAACACCAATACAGTATACTAACACATATATATGGAATTTAGAAAGATGGTAATGATAACCCTGTATGCAAGACAGCAAAAGAGACACAGATGTATAGAACAGACTTTTGGACTCTGTGGGAGAGGGAGAGGGTGGGATGATTTGGGAGAATGGCATTGAAACATGTATACTATCATGTAAGAAACGAATCACTAGTCTAGGTTCGATACAGGATACAGGATGCTTGGGGCTGGTGCACTGGGATGACCCAGAGAGATGACAGGGGAGGGTGGTGGGAGGGGGGTTCAGGATTGGGAACACGTGTACACCTGGTGGATTCATGTCAATTATGGCAAAACCAATAGAGTATTGTAAAGTAAAAAAAATAAAAATAAAAAAATAATAAAAAGAGAAAAGTATTGAAGTAGTCTCAGCCAAACTATCGGAGAAGGCAATGGCACCCCACTCCAGTACTCTTGCCTGGAAAATCCCATGGATGGAGGAGCCTGGTAGACTGCAGTCCACAGGGTCGCGAAGAGTCGGACACAACTGAGTGACTTCACTTTCACTTTTCACTTTCAGCATCGGAGAAGGAAAAGGCAACCCACTCCAGCGTTCTTGCCTGGAGAATCCCAGGGACGGGGGAGCCTGGTGGGCTGCTGTCTATGGGGTCGCACAGAGTCGGACACGACTGAAGCAACTTAGCAGCAGCAGCAGCAGCAGCAGCAGCAGCAGCCAAACTATCGACCAAGTGTGAGGGTAGGGTGCTTCTAGACATGTGAAAGTGAAGTCACTCAGTCGTGTCTGACTCTTTGTGACCCCATGGACTGGGGCCTACAAGGCTCCTCTGTCCATGGGATTTTCCAGGCAATAGTACTGGAGTGGATTGCCATTTCCTTCTCCAGCAGATCTTCCCAACCCAGGGATCGAACCCAGGTCTCCCACATTGTAGACAGACGCTTTACCGTCTGAGCCACCAGGGAAGTCTGATTCTAGACATATAAGGACTCAAAACTTATCAACCACATACCTTTTCTCAAAAAGCTACTGAAGGATGTGTTCTACCAAAATGAGGGAGTAAACTGAGAAATATGACATGGGATCCAAGGGTTTTTTTTAAAGGCAAAGGGAAAGCCAAGAGTAACGGTGAAGGAGAATCCCAGGGCAGAGCTATTCAATGAACCCAGAGAAAAAGCAGTTCAGATTAGAGTCGGGGACAAAAAGCTCCAGGAGGAATGTCTCAAGAAATAGATTACAGAATCGATGGATTACTGAATGCATGCAGATCTAGTGAAAGAACTTTTAAAACTATCAGACTGTGGACATATAAAAGAAATTAGCTACTCTAGGAAAAAAGAAAAATGGTTTTCAAGAAAGTATAATCATAGTACATTCACTGGCTCAGCCAGGAACAATAAATAATCTAATTACACTCATATTATTGTCCTTTGCTTTACTGCACTTCACAGACATCACTATTCTCTTTTTTTTTTTTTACAAATTGGAGATTTGTAGCAACCCTACTTCAACAAGACTATGAGCACCACTTTTCCAACAGTATTTGTTCATTTTGTATCTCTGTGGCACATTTTGCTAATTCTTGCAACATTTCAAACTTTTTCATCATTTTCACATTTATTAGGGTGATCTGTGATCAATGATCCTTGATGTTACTATTACAGCTCACTGAAGGCTCAGTGACGGTTAGCACTCTTTAGCAAAAAAGTATTTCTTAATTAAGGTATCTACATATTTTTAGCCACGATGCTACTGCACACTTCAGCATAGTGTTAACATAACTTTTACATGCACTAGGAAACCAAAAATTCATGTGGCTCACTTTGTTGCCATATTATCATGGCACCCAACCCACAGTATCTCTGAGGTATGCCTGCAAACAAAGGTTTCTGAATATCCAAAAAATGTGACATAACTATATTGGGTGCATGGGAGGGGGTAGTTTAAAGAATAAATCTTCTTCCATACTGAAAAATCAATAGATAATGTCTAAAAAAAAAAATTAAGCTTACAAATAGCAATATATGCATAAAATAGACAGATGCTACAAAGGAAAACAAAGGCTTACAAGTGGCTGTCTCTGAAGAGAAGGAATTAGAAGTATAAAGATATACAGAGGGGACTGCTATATTTTACTATCATCAAAAATTATATACTTTGAAACTCTGACAAAAAATTAAAATAAAATACAGATGCCAGTCAAAACAATTTTAAAGGAGAAAGAAGCAAATTTCTTTACTGCACTGCTTGAGCTATCTTTTCAAATCTGGCCTTATAGTAATTTCTCTTTCACTGAGAAATAAAGTCATCATGGCAACGATAAAGGGAGATATGATGTCACTATTTCTATTATTGATAAGAAGGGTCCATACTTTGCATATTTATCTCATAATCTGTCACCAATAAATACTCTCAATCAATTACTATAACAAAAACTCAGGCTTGATTTCACATGGGAAATCTCTGTGATAAAGGGAGTATTGGAGATGTATGTGTGATGTTAGGATTATGAGCCAAGATAGACTTGCTTTGTTTACAAGTGATAAAACCTACGGCATTAACAAAAAATACAGCAATGTACAGTGTTGGGACTGGTAATGGCCATAAGAGCTAAAGGTCATCTGTGAACAGGCTTAGTGTTATCTCTGTCCAGCTCTAGTGATCACTAAGCCCAGAAAAGAGAGAACCAGGAAAAAGAAGGAAAAAATTGAGGGCTTGAGAAAGCAGGGGAAAAAACTGAAGAAGAAAGCAGAAACGGAAACAGGCAGATGCACTAAGATCTACAGCACATTCGTCAAGGCTATAGGTACGTAGCATGGATGGCATGGCCATTGCGGGCAGCAGGGAGGTGAGCACCATTAACCAGGGCCCTCACTGGTAAACTCAGCAATCCATCAGCGAGGCCCACTGTCAGCAGAGAGCGTCGCCCACCTTGAGGACAAGGATCTATGCACTGCTAACAACACCCTGAAACCTAGAAATGGCTTTGGTCAGAGGCTTAGCAAGTCCTGCTGCAGGAAACAACTATTCTGGCTGCTTTTGTCAGCAAGAGCTGGCATCTATTTAAGGACCACTTTTTTTTTTTAATAATCTTAGGTTGTTGTCCACTCACTCAGTCATGTCCAACTCTTTGGAACCCCCTGGACTGCAGCACACCAGGCTTCCCTGTCCTTTATCATCTCCTGGAGTTTGCTCAAACTCATGTCCATTGAGTCAGTGATGCCATCCAACCATCTCATCCTCTGTTGTCCCCTTCTCCTCCCGCCTTCATCTTAACAGATGGAGCGTATTTTAGATTTATCATTTCTCCCTTCCAACAGGCAAGAATGTCCTATTTCCCCAAGTCTGGTCAGAACTGTTCGTACAATCCACTGAAGTCCCCTAACTCTCTGAAATCCTGTGGATCCCCTAACTTTAACACACAGGTGATTCCATTTACTGTCTTACCACATGGGTACAACCTGAGACCTCATGTGTTGGGAGAAAAATGGGCTAGAGAACACACGACACTCAAAAACAAACTTATCAGTTCAGGGACAGGTCCTATCAGCGGGACAGTCTGCCCAAAGTGGCTTCGAATACTAATACCAGCCCCCTCCACAAAAGGCATTTTAATACTGGCTTCACAGATAGAGAAAATTGGTTTCTTTCACTCCTTTCCTAGTATTATGAAATGAAAGGTTCTATGACATACCATAATAAACGCAGAATCACATAATGATTACCTTATGGAGTGGAAAACACAAATGAACACCTATATTGTGGTCACTCTTTGTTATTCCCTGACCACCCACCACCCATCACCCCTTCTTTTGGTATAACACCTTTCCTTTCTTTTGAGAACCCAGTTTTCTCCAGCTCTCTCCAGAGGTGGATTATGTAACTTGGAAATGGCCAGACAGTGTAGTGCACCCCCCATCTCAGTGATTTTTCAACCATGGATACAATATCCAACCAGGACCAGAGAGAGAGTGAGCTCGTTGGTAGGGACCTTTCTGTCATTGAACTTGTACCTACAGAGAGGTAGGTTAAAGGCATGGCAGCTGTCTTTCAGCCACATATGAGCCAGTCTGAAAATGGAGCTGTCACAGAAGACACCGGACTGAGAGATGGAGAGAAACTGGGCCCCAGTGAAACCCTCTGAGCCCCTCTAGGAAGCCCTGCCCTAAAGCCAGTTTCACCCCTGGGCTCTTGCAGCATCTGAGCCAAAAATAATAATGCCAGGTTGGACTGAGTTTTCTGGCACTTGCAAGGAAAAAAAGTCCTAATTAATATGCTCATATACATTTTGCTAGTAGATAAAATTTCTAAGAGGGTTTAGAGCCTTCCAGATTACTTTCCTCTCACTATCTTTCATTGGTTGAGCTGACTTAACACAGCTGTTTGTGATTAAAGCTCAATTATACACACCAACAGAAAAGTGGTTCTGGTAATCCTAAACAGCAGATACCTGCAAATCACCTGCATGTGGTTTGGGAATCCAAAGCTAAAGAAACAAAAAAGTCATAAAACACTGTCTAATATTTTTTAACAACTCCTGAGATGGGAGGCCCTTTCCCCCAAGTGACTGCAGTTAGTACAGTACAGTTAACTTGAGCAAGAATTCTGTACTCCAGAACTGGCTGGGGGGATGTCACCATTTGAGATGCTGGCAAAAACCATACTTCAGAGCAAACAATATGTAACTAAAATGTTTTTTAAAACAATTTTCTGAAGAGGAGGTAATTCCACAAAATGATTGAAAACAGTGTAATTGTCATTTAGCTGTGTACACCCACTGTGTCTGTTGAAAGGTGTTTTCTCCATTATGCAGAATTCTTAAAAACCTAAGAACAGGAAGTGGCAAGCATTTCACTTATAACCTTTTGAATTACTCAGCACATAATCAGTATTCGAAAGTTCTCACTATCTCCTCCTCCCCAAAATCTTTCCTATCTTTTCTTCTTTTTAGCCATTTTGATATTTTCTTTTTTCAATCACAGTTTTGTTTAGAAATCTCCAAATAAAGATAAACTAAATTCTTGGGATTTCCCTGGTAGTCAGGTGGTTAAGATTCCACACTTCCATTGCAGGGGACACAGGTTTGATCCCTGGTTAGGAAACTAAGGTCCTGCATGCCTTGCAGTGTGGCAAAAATTTAATTAATTAAAAAGAATAACAGATAAATTCTCATACTGGGTCAATTATGTCTTAAGTGAATAAGAATATCAAGCTTTACATGGATCTAAGCAGACTAACAATAAACTTTGGAAGGTTCACAGTTTAGGAACTCAGAGTACTCACTAGAATGTTTCTACCTATACAGTCATACCTGGGTATCCGAGGGGGATTGGCTCCAGGACCCCTTGCAGATTCCCAAATTCACAGATGCTCAAGTCCTTTACAGTCAGCCCTCTATCCACAAATGCAAACCCACAGATACAGAGGGCCAACCATAACCTAAGTAAAGAACAAGGAAAATGCTAAGGCTGGAAGCTGATACCTGGGTAGTAGGAAGCCCCACACCCTGGGAACAGTGCAGTGGGGAGTGGGTCAAGCTGGTGAAGGTACCTGGATTCTAAACTTGGAGTGGGGCCTAACAAGCTTTGTGACCCTAGCAGGTTCCCTGAGAATTGTCTCTCTTCACTTGTAAGGTGAGAAAATTAAATAGATGATCCCAGTAGGTCTTGTAGCAAGTAAGCATTTGTGCCTCCATTCTATAAAACCATCTAGAGAATTAACCATGAAAGATGGTGAGAATGGTTATCCTGAGACAGCTTATAATAAGCACCAAACAAAAATAAAATGAATATGCTTCCATTTTAATGCAAAAGTGTGCACCAAACGTCAACCATGCTTCATTTCAATATATTTTAGGATTCTTTTCAAAACTCATCAGTGAAGTAAAGGGAGTTTTCTGATTAACCTTTGGCTAACCAGAACACTGAACTTGGAAAAATACCTCTTTCCTTAATCACTCCAGTTCTCTATAGCAATAAACATAACAGTTGTTCTCAAATTGCAAAGAGTTGTGCCCAAAATATCTGTTCCTAAGTCTTCACAGGCATCCAGTGATAACTAGTGCAATCTAATGTGTACAGGGTAGAGAGAAATTACAGTAATTGGCTTGTCCAGGGATAGAACCCGAAACTTGGCCCCATTAATAAACTGAACGGGCCAACTGGGCAGCCCCACCACAAACTAATGAGACATATGCACTTACCTCTGCTATGAGAGGCTCCAGAAAAATGCAACACATGATACACACAGCCAAGGAAAAATTGCCTAAACATAGCAAATGCTAAGAAATAGTGTTTTCTTATGGTTAACTGTAAGTTATACTTTAGTTAATCAAGTCCTGTTTTAAATGCCTCAGGGAGCTGGTATTTAAAATTCTTTTACAGCAATTACTTTCTTAAAGAGAAAGTAATTTACCTTTATTTATTTATTTTGTAAATCTATGTCATTTATCAAAAACTAAAAATATTAAACAGTTCACCCAATTAAATTTTAGTCAAAACCGATAAAGAAGAAAAAAAGCACCTTCTATTGACGCTTTCCAGGCAAACATTTAAAAATACAACCAGAAGTTTAAAAAAAGCTCCACAAACTTCTAAAAAAAACAAAAAATAAGTAAAGGTTATATTAAAAACAGGTACACAAAGAACACATAGTAAAAATCTAATAGCAAACTTGTGAAAGCTACAGTGACTTCCACCATCATTTTAAATCAAATTATCGTGATGTTATTTCAACTTAATAACAAAATTATTTGTTTGCAAGCTATCTGAACAATGTAGTTGTCATTTTGTTTGACAGGGTCCAAAAGACAAAACTAAATAATCTAGTGGAATGGAATGTTATTTGTGTTTTTCATATAGAACAAAATAAAATTTTGAACTAAAACTATTACTTCTAGGGAAGTGGCAAACTGTTAAAAATTTTCAACTTGACCAAGAAGGACATCTTTTGTTTCATTAGGTTTTGACAATCAAAAATTTTTACCCTGTCAAACTTTAAATGCAACTTTTCTTGAAGAAGAAAAGAGAACTGAGGGCTCTATTAGCCAGGCTCACTCCTGTCATCTAAAGTTTACAAGAAGCCCTGGAAAATCTCCTCCCGTGCATTGCTGAGCTCTGGTCCAATGCAGCCTTTCTTACCCTGATTTTATGCTCTAAGGAAAATGCCCCCCATTTCTATAATGTCATCAATCTCCCCTAGATCTTGGCATCCCCATGGGCAAGGTGATCAAGGAAGGATGGTGCCTTCACCCAGTGAAAATTGTGCTCAAAAGATTTTTTTTTAATTGGGCTCTGTGACATTCAAATAAGATTGCTGTGGCTCAGTAGTTAACTCGTGTCCAGCTCTTTGCTAACCCATGGACTGCAGCTCGCAGATTATCCCCACATAAAATACCAGGACATGGATCAACTCTATTACAATGAAGTCTCAAACTAAAGTGCCAATTAAACATCAGATGAACTTCAAAATTTCTCCTTGAGCCCTGCTGCTATTTCGGTTAGTCAGGAATACCCATAGTACGGGAAAAACTGTTATATTTGACAAAACACAAAACCAAAAACCATTTTCCATAATTACAAGCACTCATCTCTGCTAAACATACAATATTCAGGGTGGAGATCAGTGCTGAGTAGAGATACATGTAAGCTATGACTAAACTGTGGGGATTTTTTAAAGCATGCATCCATATACAAAAAGACTAGAGGGGAAATAAAAATGTTGATAGATCAGATTACCTCTGGGTGGTTTCAGAATTTTTTCCATTATTACTGCTATAAAATTACTTGTACAATATATTAAAAGTACAAATGCACATCCCTTCAGGTAGAGGGTAATGGTATATTCTGGACCCAGTGGCACTCCAAGCAAGGAGAGCTGACCTTGCTCTACAAAGCAAGTGAAAGGCTAAAAGGAATCGGAGAAATCATACATTGAAATTGACTGTACTCCTGCAAAGCTCCAATATATATGTAGTTATGTATAGGTGCTTTCTCCAAATAAGTAAAATATAACCAGATAATCACATATGTTATTTATGCAAAGCAATCCACATATATAAATATGGGTTATCTATATAATACATATAATACACATACATACATACATACATACATATATATATATGCATAATATATCCTAAGAGCTTCCCAGGTGGCTCAGTGGTACAGAATCTGCCTGCAATGCAGGAGACACAGGTTTGATCCCTGGGTTGGGAAGATTCCCTGGAGGAGGAAATGGCAACCATCTCCAGTATTCTTGCCTGGGAAATCCCATGGATAGGAGGAGCCCGGCAGGCTACAGTCCATGGGGTCACAAAGAGTCAGACATGACTTAGCAACTAAACAACAACAGCCAATAGCATATCTACTGACTCACATATCATATATATAACTAATGCAAAGCAACCCAACAGTTCACTTAATTCAGTTGTTATAATAACCAGATGAGCCTACTCAAAAACAAATAAAAACTTTAAAATAGGGCTAACAGTAATGGAAATTCACATATTACATTGACCTGAGCAAAATAATTAAGCTGAACATGATTCAATAACTATTCTCTTTTCACAATTTCCAAAGTACTTTTGATTTAGATCCTAACAGAGGCAACTCAATATAAGGATTAGAGGCAGCCCAAGACCAGTCATCTTTCCAAGTGCGCTGGCATTGCAATAGTTTAATTAGCCTAAACGATGGCTTAAGAAAGATTAAATTAAATGATATATAAAATCTCCTTCAAAAATAAATTCTGTGGTTCTCTAATTAATATAGCAAAACACAGATACACACATACATGATCTCTAAGTTTTGAAGTAAACTAGCATTGAATCATAATGAGTAAGTCAAAGTTTCATAATTTCATTACATATGTTTAGATCAATGACCTAGAACCTTGTTTTCTCTTGAGTATTAATTTCTATGATATATCTGAGTCAAAACTTATTTGAAAATTTAAAAATGAAAGGCATGAGAATGAAAAGGGGAAATAATACTTTTTCCAAACATTAAAATGAAGAAAGCAGGAGAATAAATCCAAGCATCTGCTTTGTATTTAAAAGAACTTCTTTTTAGCTCATTTGATTATGGGGAGTTATTAACAACCCACCCCCACCCCCCGCCCAAGCAAAAGACACTATCAACTTACTATCTTGGAGTCCTATGTTAGCCAGCCCAAAGCAACAGTATTCATTTTTAATTTAAAAGTTTATTCCTGGTACTACATTTTTAAAGGATTGGTTGGACTAAACATTGATTAAATGGATAAAAATCAATCCACTTTTTTCTTTTTGGCCACGCCCCACAGCACATGGAATCTTAGTTCCCCAACCAGGGATCGAACCTACATTCCTTGCATTAGAAGCACAGAATCTTAACCATTGCACCACCAGAGAAGCCCCCCAATCTACTTTTTCTAAGGTATACTATACTGTGCTGCTGCAATTATACATATACTATCCACAGGATTGGTATTAGTGTGGCCATACAGAAGATCACGACTTCCTCATGATAGCTGTAGGATTAATTCTAGCCAATCCCTGGCTATTTCCTTTGGATGTGGTTTTCCATGAAGCTCCTCAAGTGATGGCAATACTTTCTCCCAGGCCCCACAAAGCTGGGGTGAGTGGCCCTATTACTGCTCATCGCTGCTTCCCGGCTTTTACTCCTCTCTCCTTCTCAGCTCTTTTAGGGTACATGGTGCTGGATGACACCCCACGCCACCCTTTCTACAGCCATCACACCAACATATCACCTCATTTAACCACTGACTCACTATGCCACCCTCTACATCCACTCTGTCAACATTCTTAAGGGGCCTCAGCATCACCCATGCAATGCATTCAACATCCTGGCTCCTCTCTCTTTGACCAACTCTTCTCTGTCCTCCACTCATCTCATCCTCCCACTCCCATAACCAAAGCCTGGAGCATGATGCCAAGAGCTGTGCCACCTCCAAAGTCTGTTTCAAGCCTGCCAATCAATCACAGCACCATTTACTTTTGAAGTCACTCTTCTCATTACTTTAACTCCAACAATTCTCTAACCTCATCAGGACTTCCAATCTTCTGACCCTACCTACTGCTTACTGTCCATCACTCTCCATGTCTTCATACCTTCTACATAAATCTCAGATTCTATAGCTCATCATTACAATCTCTTCCCAGCAATTACCCTCAAGTATCTTTCCCCTCTCGTCCTTTGATGTACTCTTCTGGCAAAACCCATCCCTGGTAAAAACCCAACTCTTTGGCTACTCCGTGTTGCATACAAAAGGCCCAGTGTGGTAGAGGAAAACACACAACTGTGCTGTCTGCATGCAGTTTAATATCTGATCATTTCGACTGGACCCTCAGCTCTGTCTGGCGACCTTACAAGCTGTCCCAAGTTCATCACTTTTTCACTATTCAGAAAAACTATTTCTGAACTCTTCTACAATATTCTATACCCGCCCCCTGCCCACTGGGAGCCTTGTTTTATTCCATTGACGATTTCTTGGTCCCTGGGCCAGTTATTCTCTGTTGATTACTTTTATTTCACTGCGGAAATGGAACTAATCAGAAGAAAACTTCATTTTCTCTATTTCCCAACAAAAATCTTATTAACTTTTCTGTATCTGTGCTCACAGGACTCTGCCTTCTCTCTCATACAGCAGGATTAACTGTGCTGACTCCTAGATAAGGCAACCCCCCCCAACTCATGCACTCATCCCTTCTTGCTCAGTCAGGAACTTTGCTCTTTGCCCCTCCATCATCAAATTTTCTTTCTATTGAACCACGGCCTACAAATACACTGTATACCTTAGAACCCTGGGTTTCTGCTCCTTTTATAGCAGCAATCCTCAAATAGTCGTGAAGTGAAGTGAAGTCGCTCAGTAGAAGCTCACAACTCCTATTTCTCTCCTCTTACTCAGTCATGATCCCATTCTACACAAACTTTCCTTCCACCACACCATCGAGACTCTTCAGTTCAGTTCAGTCACTCAGTCGTGTCCGACTCTTTGTGACCCCATGAACTGCAGCACTCCAGGCCTCCCTGTCCATCACCAACTCCTGGATTTCACTCAAACTCATGTCCACCGAGTCGGTGATGCCATCCAGCCATCTCATCCTCTTATGTCCTCTTTAATTTCTGCAATGATCACTTAGTTATTTAGCAGAGCACTGTTTAGCCACATTGTATTTGTGTCTTTTACAGTTTTCTTCCTGTAACTGATTTCTGATCCTATAACACTGTGGTCAGAAAAGATGCTTGATACAATATCAATTTTCTTAAGTTTTCCAAGGCTTGATTTGTGACCCAAGATGTGGTCTATCCTGGAGAATGTTCCATGTGCACTTGAGAAGAAAGTATTCTGCTGCTTTCAGATAGAATGTCCTATAAGTATTACCTATCTGTTCTATTGTGTCATTTAAAGCTTATGTTTCCTTATTTTTTTATAAAAAAGGGAGTGGAGAGCCAGCTCTCTGTCCATCATGTGAAGACAGATTGAGAAGACGACCCTCTATGAACCAGGAAGCATGTGCTCTCCAGACACACTATCTGCCAGCACCTTGGTCTGAGCCATCCTGGCCTCCATAACTGCAAGAAACCAACATGTGCTATGTAAGCCACCCATCCTGTGCTATCAGTTATAGCAGCCCAAACGATAAGATACTGGTCTTCAAGCCAAAGAAAACTCAGAGTACTGAGTCTAGGTAGATAAAGAATTTATACAAATCAAAATGACTCACCAAATGGAGCTCAGCCAGCCCAGAGAATGACAGTCTTCTTCCTGTCTCACTCCCTGTGTGATTTGCTCACTAATCTCTGGCTCGTTTTACTCTGTTAGTGCCTAATCCTCCCGCAGGTTACTCATCTCCTCTCTGGTGTTCTAATTGCCAGTCTGACTGCTCCATCCTCTTCACATTCTGCTGGACTTCTTCAAACAGCTTTCTCTTCTTCCCCCATTCCACGCTCCCTGCCACACACCTGGGTGCTATAGTTGGCACATCCGAAGCATCCTGTCCAGCAAATACACACTGCTCCATAGAACAAATTAGCATCCTAACACAGTCTTACATGTGACAGCTTTTCCCAAGAGGGACACAGGGCTATAAATTAACATCCAAGGCATATAGAGAGATGTGGATATTTCCTCACAGGTTCATCTAACAATTTTCTCTGAAGCCAATGAAATGTTCTAGAATTCATTCCCATTACTAAATGGGGAATTGAATCTCTGACTTAATGAAGAGTTTAGATAGCAGATTTTTAAAGGTAGATTCAAGACTGCCAAGCCCTAATGGAAATCAAACAATGCTACCTAGCTTAGTGAAAAAGAAGAATGTTAAAGTAAGTAGAATTGTACATAAATAGATGTTTCCAAAGTTTTGAGAATATTTTTAACTTAGTGTTACAAACACTGCCATGTTGTGAAACTAATAAACCAATTTAGTCAAATTGATTATCACAAATTTTGAGTAAGTAGAATTTAAATCAATGAGATTTTGATGTAAAACTTTTTTTACTTGATATCTGACTTCCTGGGATATTTTGTAGAAAGTACCCAGTTGAGAAATATATATCTATAAGGTCAGAGGTTCTTTGAAGTTTTACTTTATATTAATGATCACTTTATAAAAAACCTGGATAAACTACATTTATTTTCACCTTTTAAAAATTACTATACTAATTACTAGTAATAAAGGTTTGTTTTAAAACAGCACAGATTTATATAGACTTTTTTCAAGCTTTATGACTGTGTGGTATCTTCTGAACAACCCACCTAAGTTTCGGTATTTTTCCACATTGTAAGTCTTGCTTTCCTAAGGAAGAAGCTATAAACTCACTTCCTCAGGCTCCCGTGCAGCTAGGATACAGGCTTACAATCTAGGCACCACCAACCAGATGTACACATAAGAGCCTTTGATGAAGAAAAGAACTTGAGGAAGCAGAATCTTCTTTCTGAAAAGGGTGATGACAAAGGTTCCCAGGCTCAGGGCAGCAGGGACATTAGTAGCAGAGGTTTGAGGGTCCAGTAGCCCATGAAGGCAGCAGAAGCTGTGAGTTCGCATCACCAGACATACCCGGGTCCCTGCTGACACAGTCATGGTTCACTCTGGGAGCACTGACCCTGTCAGCTTAGTCTCCGGGCCTCTCTCCCCTGTCCTCACCATCTTTGAACCACCTAATATGGTCTACTAAACTTATTGTCTCCCGAACTATAGTGAAACTAATTATATGTAACTAAAAAGTCTTTTACAGCAAAATTTTTTGGTTTTTTAAATTTCCTCTTTAAAGCCGTCAAAAAGCCAACATAAAGCTCTAAAATACGTAAAGTCCCCCAAAACATAATTAACTAGGTGTGTCTAATTAGATTAATATATAAGCTTCCCTGGTGGCTCAGATGGTAAAGAATCTGCCTGCAATGCAGGAGACCCAGGTTTGATCCCTGGGTCATGAAGATGTCCTGGAGAAGGGAATGGCTACCCACTCCAGTATTCTTGCCTGGGAAATCCCATGGACAGAATGGCCAGCAGGCTACAGCTCATGGGGTCACAAAGAGTTGGACACAATTGACCAGCTAACAGTTTATACTCATGTAACCTCTGGTCACGAAATCTAACCAGCAAAGGACATCACTGCATGGTAGCCAAAGGACACCACTAAATCACGAATGATGTTAACCCACACCCTATGAAGGGTGTGAAAATGAGGATCTTAACGTAAAAGGAGCTTGTTAACCCAAATGAAATTCTTATAAAGGCAGGGATTTATTTTCTAGCTGTCTCCAAAATTATGGTTCATAATGAACTCGCCCGAAAGTCAGTGGCTTACAATCCTAAGCATTTATTTTTCTTGCTCACAGGTCTTCATGTCTCAATCCGTTTGGCTCCAAGGGGTGCTGCTTCTGTTCCACGTGCCCCCATGATCCCCTTAGGCCGGCAGCCATCCAGAACACATTCTTCTCATAGTGGAGGCAAGAGCACCAGAGGCCAAACCAACCACAGAAGCACATCTGAGATCTCTGCAGGCATCATGTCTGCTAAGTACACGGTCATGCCCAACATCAACGGGGCAATGGTGCCTCCTCGAATGGAAGCCCCTACAACATCACATGGAAAGGTGTGCGCATACAGTTCTGAAAGGGAGAGGTGAAGGATGGAGGAAAACACTGCAGTTAACTGCTGAAGTCATCCCCTCCCTACTCAGGGCACTGCCACCCTCATTAGCTCTCTAAGGAGCAAACTATACTCGCTTATCATGGTTTACCAGGCTTCAGCGTCACATCACTCACTCACTGCCCTCACTGTGGCCAAAAGCAACACACATTATGCATAAAGATTGGGCCAGCACATTGTCATATTAAACAATACCCACAGAAACAACTGCACCCATCTCACAACAGAATCGTCTCCCAGCAAACACAATAAATATTACATATCTCCAATTACCAAACCTCAGAAGGCAAAGTGATTCTTCTTGTACGGTAATTTAAACTGTCTTTCAGCCCAGCCAGTTAAATCATGTTTTCTCACATTTTGAACTGTGCTGACCTAAATGGAATATACTTTGTCACTGAGTCATTTATTTGATGTCATACCTAATTGCTCTCTTTAGTTCTTCCACGTGCAGTCAATTTATCAGACAAAATGTATTTGAACTTGAAACTGACTCCATGCAAGAGGAGCTAGAGGCAAGGTATGGCTAACACATCTCCCGAAGGATCTTTCATTGAACTTAATCCATAAGATCCAAAAAGAGTAATTGCATCTATAATATACATTAATTAAAGTGCTGACAATCACTGTGGCAATTAATAGGAAGATGATCAAGCATAACTAATTCAGGGTCTTTTTTAAATATTTATTTATTTATTTCGTCTGTGCCAGGTCTTAGTTGAGGTACGTAGGATCCTGATCTTTATGGCACTCAGGATCTTTCATTGCAGCATGTGAACTCTTAGTTGCAGCATGTGGGATCTAGTTCACTGACCAGGGATAAAACCTGCAGCCTCTGAATTAGGAGCGAGGAATCCGAGCTACTGGACCACCAAGAAGTCCCTAATTCAGTGGCTTTTTGCCTTCAAAATTCAGACTACAAGATAATCAGTTTCACTGCTCATAATCTAAGAAGCCAAACTCGTAGTAGTAATTAGCAAGTGGTGCTTTATTACAAACACCTCTCCTAAAGCCAAGCACCCACACATCTTGGGTTGGAAAAACTTGAGGGTGCTGGAAAACCCTCACCTTTGAAACAAAGGCTGAAAGTCAGGGAAATGCAAAAGGAAAACATTCCTGAAAAGAAATGCTTATTCCCTCCCAAAAAATGCTCAGTAACGAAAGAGGAGCCCTGGGCTGACCAGCCTGCAGCACAGATATCAGAAGAGATGATGTTTATAGTCCCCAGGGGTGGGGAAAATGAGCACCGCCTTCTTGAGAAGGAAATGTATTAGTAATTGCATCAGAGTGAAGGTGGCTGCTTGACCATCCTGCCAGCGAGACAAAAGGAGCAGGACAGTCACTGTCGTTTCGGTGCAAGGTTAAAGCTGCCACACAGAAGCAAAAGGGACCCTCAGCTCAGGCAAGGCCTAAAAAGTGAAGATTCTCGAGTTCAGTGCAATTACGAAGGGACTCGCAGCAGCACCGCATTGCTGAGGAATACCAATGAGCAGCGCTATGGTAACCGAGGAAGACAAATCTATCAGGAAGATAAATAGGAAGATGCCGGGGAGACGAAATGAATTCCCAAGTTTCCTGTTCTATATTTTTGTAAACTGTTGCTAATAACCTCTACCTATCAAAACATCCTTGAATTCTTTTTTAATTTCCACAACCTACTTTTATGGTTTATTCTTGAGCCGTTTTCACACATCCTAAAGCTGACACAGCTGTTCGGGAGCTATCTCCGCAAATGCTGCTCGGTTTGAAAATAATTATCTCTGAGTAGATAAGGCTAGCTATGAGCTAGATGCTGTGCGCAGCAATTCTTCCTGCTGTCTCAACCCACTTACTCTTTGTGGTACTAATTCTTTTTCCTTTACAGTATATCAAACACACACACACACACACACTCTTCCATTTTTATTCTTAAGAAGGAAGCACTGCCCTTTCCATGGCCAGCTTCCTCTACACCATTAATCCCTGCCAGCAGGAACCACAGCTCCCTCTGGCTCGTAACCCAGCCAAGTCTAACATGGCATCCATGGGCCATTCACAGTTATCATGAGCCTTGGGAGTTTGAGATTTTTAGAGGACTCTTCCATGGAACAATGCAAAATCAGTTCATGTACCACTGAACTGCATCATCAGGGCCCAGAGCTTTAGAATTATTAGGTAATACCAAGCCATTTTGGAGAAGGAAATGGCAACCCACTCCTTACTCTAGCCTGGAGAATCCCATGGACGAAGGAGCCTGGTGGGCTACAGTCCACGGGGTCGCAAAGAGTCGGACACGATTAAGGTATTTCCTTCCTATAGAAGTCTGTTGTTGTTCAGTTGTTAAGTTGTATCTGACTCTTTGTAATTCCATGGACTACAGCATGCCAGGCTTCCCTGTCCTTCACTATCTCCCAGAGTTTGCTCAAACTCATGTCCATTGATTCTGTGAAGCGATCCTACCATCTCATCCTCCTTTCTCCCTTTTCCCCCCTGCCCTCAATCCTTCCCAGCATCAGGGTCTTTTCCAATGAGTTGGCTGTTCCCATCAGATGGCCAAAGTACTAGAGCTTTAACTTCAGCATCAGTCCTTCAATGAATATTCAGGATTGATTTACTTTAGGATGGACTGGTTTGATTATGGTCCAACTCTCACATCTGTACATGACTACTGGAAAAACCATAGCCTTGACTATACAGACATTTGTCAGCCAAGTGATGTCTCTGCTTTTGAATATGATGTCTAGGTCTGTCATACCTTTTCTCCCAAGGAGCAAGCACCTTTTAATTTCACGGCAGCAGTCTCTGTCTGCAGTGATTTTGGAGCCCAAGAAAATAAAATCCTTAACTGTTTCCACTGTTTCCCCATCTATCTGCCATGAAGTGATGGGACTGGATGCCATGATCTTTGTTTTTTGAATGTTGAGTTTTAAGCCAGCTTTTTCACCCTCCTCTTTCACCTTCATCAAGAGGCTCTTTAGTTCCTCTTCGCTTTCTGTCATTAGGGTAACCTCATATCTGAGGTTATTGATATTTCTCCCCATAGTCCTGATTCCAGCTTGTGATTCATCCAGCCTGGCATTTCACATGATGTACTCTTCATATAAGTTAAAAGAGCAGGGTGACAATATACAGCCTTGTCATACTCCTTTCCCAATTTGGAACCAGTCCATTGTTCCACGTCTGGTTCTAACTGTTGCTTCTTGACCTGCATACAGTTCTCTCAGGAGGCAGGTGAGGCCATCTGGTATTCCCATCACTTTAAGAATTTTTCAGTTTGTTGTGATCCACACAGTCAATGGTTTAGTCAACAAAGCAGTGGTCAATGAAGGAGAAGTAGATGTTTTTTTGGAATTCTCTTGCTTTTTCTATGATCCAACAGATGTTGGCAATTTCATCGCTGGTTCCTCTGCCTTTTCTAAATCTAGCTTGTACATCTGGAAGGTCTTGGTTCCAGTTCTTGGTTCTATTGTTGAAGCCTAGCTTAAAGGATTTTGAGCATTACCTTGCTAATATGTGAAATGAGTACCATTGTACAGAGCCTGAACATTCTTTGGCATTGCCTTTCTTTGGGATTGGAATGAAAACTGATCTTTTCCAGTCCTGTGGCCACTGCTGAGTTTTCCAAATTTGCTGACATATTGAGTATAGCACTTTAACAGCATCACTTTTAGGATTTGAAATAACACGGCTGGAATTTCATCACCTCCACTAGCTTGGTTCATAGTGATGCTTCCTAAGGCCCACTTGACTTCACATTCCAGGATGTCTGGCTCCAGGTGAGTGACCCACACCATCATAGTTATCTGGGTCATTAAGACCTTTTTTGTATGTTGTTCTGTGTACTCTTGCCATCTTTTCTTAATATCTTCTGCTTCTGTTAGGTCCTTGCTGTTTCTGTCCTTTATTGAGCCCATCTTTGCATGAAATGTTCCCTTGATAGCTCCAATTTTCTTGAAGAGGTCTCTAGTCTTTCCCATTCTATTTTTTTCCTCTATTTCTTTGCATTGTTCACTTAAGAAGTCTATCTTATCTCTCCTTGCTATTCTCTGGAACTCTGCATTCAGTTGGGTAATTCTTTCTCTTTTTCCTCTGTCTTTCACTTTTCTTTTCTCAGCTACTTGTAAGGCCTCCTCAGACAACCACTTTGCCTTCTTGCATTTTTTTTTCTTTGGGATGGCTTTGGTCACTACCTCCTGTACAATGTTATGAATCTCTATTCATAGTTGTTCAGGCACTCTGTCTACCAGATCTAATCCATTGAATCTATTTGTCACTTCCACTGTATAATCCTAAGCAATTGATTTAGGTCATACCTGAATGGTCTAGTGGTTTTCCCTACTTTCTCCAATGTAAGCCTGAATTTTGCAATAAAGAGCTCATGATCTGAGTCACAGTCAGTTCCAGGTCTTATTTTTTGCTAACTGTATTGTGCGTCTATAACAGTAGAATGGGAAAGACTAGAGATCTCTTCAGGAAAATTAGAGATATCAAGGGAACATTTCATGCAAAGATGGACTTGATAAAGGACAGGAATAGTATGGACCTAACAGAAGCAGAAGATATTAAGAAGAGGTGGCAAGACTATACAGAAGAACTGTACAAAAAAGATCTGCACAATCAAGATAATCTGCTGGTGTGATTGCTCACCTAGAGCCAGACGTCCTGGAGTGTGAAGTCAAGTGGGCCTTAGAAAGCATCACTACGAACAAAGCTAGTGGAGGTGATGGAATTCCAGTTGAGCTATTTCAAATCCTGAAAGATGATGCTGTGAAAGTGCTGCACTCAATATGCCAGCAAATTTGGAAAACTCAGCAGTGGCCACAGGACTGGAAAAGGTCCGTTTTCATTCCAATCCCAAAGAAAGGCAATGCCAAAGAATGCTCAAACTACCGCACATTTGCACTCATCTCACACGCTAGTAAAGTAATGCTCAAAATTTTCCAAGCCAGGCTTCAACCATATGTGAACCGTGAACTTCCAGATGTTCAAGCTGGTTTTAGAAAAGGCAGAGGAACCAGAGATCAAATTGCCAACATCCGCTGGATCCTGGAAAAAGCAAGAGAGTTCCAGAAGAACATCTATTTCTGCTTTATTGACTATGCCAAAGCCTTTGATTGTGTGGATCACAAGAAACTGTGGAAAATTCTGAAAGAGATGAGAATACCAGACCACCTGACCTGCCTCTTGAGAAATCTGTGTGCAGGTCAGGAAACAACAGTTAGAACTGGACACGGAACAACAGACTGGTTCCAAATAGGAAAAGGAGTACGTCAAGGCTGTATATTGTCACCCTGTTTATTTAACTTCTAAACATCATGAGAAACGCTGGGCTGAAAGAAGCACAAGCTGGAATCAAGATTGCCAGGAGAAATATCAATAACCTCAGATATGCAGATGACACCACCCTTATGACAGAAAGTGAAGAAGAACTAAAAAGCCTCTTGATGAAAGTGAAAGAGGAGAGTGAAAAAGTTGGCTTAATGCTCAACATTCAGAAAACAAAGATCATGGCATCTAGTCCCATCACTTCATGGGAAATAGATGGGGAAACAGTAGAAACAGTGTCCAACTTTATTTTGGGGGCTCCAAAATCACTGCAGATGGTGATTGCAGCCATGAAATTGAAAGATGCTTACTCCTTGGAAGGAAATTTATGACCAATCTAGATAGCACATTCAAAAGCAGAGACATTACTTTGCCAACAAAGGACCATCTAGTCAAGGCTATGGTTTTTCCAGTGGTCATGTATGGATGTGAGAGTTGGACTGTGAAGAAAGCTGAGCACCAAAGAATGGATGCTTTTGAACTATGGTGTTGGAGAGGACTCTTGAGAGTCCCTTGGACTGCAAGGAAGTCCAACCAGTCCATTCTAAAGGAGATCAACCCTGGGATTTCTTTGGAAGGAATGATGCTAAAGCTGAAACTCCAGTACTTTGGCCACCTCATGTGAAGAGTTGACTCACTGGAAAAGACTCTGATGCTGAGAGGAATTGGGGGCAGGAGGAGAAGGGGACGACAGAGGATAAGATGGCTGGATGGCATCACCGACTCGATGGATGTGAGTCTGAGTGAACTCCGGGAGTTGGTGATGGACAGGGAGGCCTGGCGTGCTGCAATTCATGGGGTCACAAAGAGTCGGATACGACTGAGCAACTGAACTGAACTGATTGTGTGTCTCCATCTGTATAGCAGTCTGCTTTACAGCAAATACACAAAAACTGCTATATCTTCTCATGAAACTGAGATCCACCATTCAGAATGCCTTTGGCATAAACAGACTTTGATTTGTTCAACAAAATACTATGATTTTCAACCTTGTTCTTGGTTTAAGTCATTGAATACAGAAAATAAGCTGATGTGCCTTAATCATATCTTATAGCTTACGATTTGTCCTAGGTTTTTATGGATTAAAAAGATCACTTGTTTTACAGTAAGTCTCCTACATACACACCTTCAAGTTGTGAGCTTTGAACAATGCGACATGCGTTCGCACGTCCAATCACATACGTTAGTTCACGCGTCTGATGCGCACTGTCGGGCACCTGCGTCCTCTGCCAAGTGGCCGTGCTCGAGTGTACTTTACACAGTACAGTGCTGTTGCTGCGCAACATGAGGCGCTTACTAACGACGATGATGGAACTGGAGGCCCAGAGAAAGGAGGAAGAGAGACAAGAGGAAGAAGGAACTGAAGAACCGAAGAGATTCACAATGCAGGAAATGGCAAGGGGGTTTTCTTTATTTGAGGAAGCACTGTTAGGTTTTGAAGTACAGGACGTGAACACAGAATGGTATTTGAAGGCTGCAGCAGCCATTCAGAACACAATCCAGTGCTACTGAGTCATCTTTGACAAGAAACAAAGAGCTACTTCCCAGACATCACTGAGTCATTTTTTCAAGAGGGTTGATAGAATTGAATCCAGCAATGAACCAGAACCTGTGCCATCAACACCAAGCATGAATGAAACAGCAGCTTGCCCTCCATCTCCTAGGCTGACAATCCTTCAGCTCTACCGTCTTCCACCCCCCCTCCTTCCTCCTGTCGGTAACCCTTCTTGCCTCTTCGCTCGATGCCAGCCCCTGTATGCCAGGTGTTGTGCTGAACTATTGTACTTTCCAAGGTACTGTACTGTAAGGTTAAACATGTTTTATTTTGCGTGCTGGTTTTTTATGTATTACTTGTGTAAAAAGTACTACAAACCTATTACAGTACAGTACCATACAGTCGACTGTGTTAGTTGGTATGTAGGCTAACTTTGTTGGACTTAACAAATGAATTGGACTTACAAAAATGCACTCACAGAATGAAACTTGTTCATATATAGGGGACTTATTGCATTTTATTTCTCTTTACTGCCTTCTTAAAATTCCACTAATTCAACAACTCATCAAAAAGTAGGTGAGTCAACACTCCTTTATTGAAAGGGACAATCCAGGTCATGAGAAGTAACTGATTGATTTAACTTTTCTCTAATAATCTCTCCTGAGACTATCATCGGCCTCTAAACTCTCAAATTACTGCTGCTTCTTGGATATTTTCCATAAACTAATAGATTATTTAACCATTCATGATAAATTATTTCATAAATAATTTCACTGTTTTTCATAAATCAGGATTTCACTAAGTTTTAAAGTGATGAACAAGTAGTTCCTTTGTCCCCTTTTTTCTTTTCGAGCTTTGCAAGTAACACCTAAACAGGAACACCTAAACATGCCCTAGACCATCTCCATAATCCCGTTCTCCTTCTTCGTTTTAACCCCCTCTACCCTGTCCGGCCCCATGGGACTTTGTTCTTCAGACACACATCATCACATCATCCTGTACAATCCTTTCAATATCCATGTGTGTGGTTACTGTAACTACACTTAGGAGAAACAAACTCAAAAATTAAAATACTTCCCAAAGCCACATAACTAGCATGAAACAATAAGTATTTTTACCCAGACCTGAATCCATGCTCTTTCATTCTATCTTATAGGTTCCCTGTACCAAGTTTCAGGAGTGAGTTTTCTCGAGGAGGTGAAGACAATGAACAGGATTTGGGGATGTTACCTCCAGAATGCCTGTCTTGCTCACAAGCCCCATCTCACTTCAAAATTAAGGAAAACAGCTGTCATTTTCAAAAGTGATCAGTATCACCCTATGTACAGTGAAGTGAAATATGTAGTATCTTGGACAAAGCGACTCCAGTTAATGTTTGCTAGGTGCCTGCTATGTGTCAAGACCTGTATCAGGCCTGCTTGCAGAATATTTTATTGCTAACCTCATGCTAACCTTTGAAGAGAGAAAGAAAAATCACCGTTTTAAAATGAAGTAGATAAGAGTGTAAGAAAATTGTCCAAGACCACATAGTGTTAAGTGATGGAAAGAGGTTGAAACCCAAGTTTGAAAGTGAAAGTGTTAGTCGCTCAGTCATGTCCGACTCTGTGCAACCTCACAGACTGTCCCAGACCACCAGGCTCCTCTATCCATGGAATTCTCCAGGCAAGAATACTGGAGTGGGTTGCCATTTCCTTCTCCAGGGGATCTTCCCAACCCAGGGATCAAACCCAGGTCTCCTGCCTTGCAGGCGGAGTCTTTACCACCTGAGCCACCAGGGAATCCCCCTTCACCTTCACTAGTTTAAATCACTCCAAAACCTTTATTCTTTCCTTCACTTTCCACTTGCTCTTGGGGGTTAGACTGTCTAATGGTCAGCTTTCTAGCCAAGTCATTAAACTGCATAAGGTACCTTCTTAAAATGGCATAGATCACCTAAAACCACCCCAAAATTACCCAAAGTTTCACAGGGGTATTTTTTATATATCACTTAATGTCAAAACTAATGGCAAAGCTAAAGAAATTTAAAGAGCAGATATCCTGCTTTTTAAAGATTTAAAGAATCTTTAAAAAATTTAAAGAATCAGAATCAACACTGATTCAATATTGAGATTCTTCTCAGCTCTCTTTCTCTCTCTAAACCTCAAAACACATTTTGAAATGTGTGTGCAATCAACCACCATCTTGGCCACTTCACAAATGTTCAAACTAGATAACAATTTGTTATGTGTAACTATACAACACTTGTGTAACTTATGTATGTATAATCAATGTTTTCTTTTCAAAAATCAGTCCTTCTACATTGCAACTGCATGTGGTTTTAGAAAGCTTCCATCATCAATAACTGGCTTTCTCCTGAATGTCAGTTTCATCCATCCATATGGAAGTCAGTTCCCCTTAAGTAATCACTGAACTCTTCAAGGCAGTGCTAATCCTGAACTCACTCACTCTCAGTCCTGTATTCATTCAAATGTTATGGTGTGGGGTTACAGAGGCAATGGCCCCTGGACAATCTATCCTTGATCACAGGCCTGACGACAGTTCCAGCTACTCAAGGGCCTCAGTCACACTGGACTCTCTCTCTCCCAGTGGCACCACCAAGAGGGTACAGCATAGGGAGGTAAGCGGCCACAGTCTCCATCAGACAACCCCCCACCAAGAACACTGGAGTGGGTTGCCATTTCCTTCTCCAGGGGATCTTCCCAACCCAGGGATCAAACCCAGGTTTGATCAAACACCAAGTCAACACTCAATCTCAGTAAAAGCAGCAACTTGTTATATGAACACAGCATCCAGCCATGTGGCCTAAGGGCCTCTTCCCCTTCCAACTGGTTTGCTCATTGAAAGGTCCTCCCAAAGAAACTCTAGAGCCCCACACCTTCTGCCCTCACATACAACAGTCTTCATTCTGCGCCTCCTTCAGAGTTCGCTCTCTGTCCTTTCCTTTACCTTGATGATCTGCTTGATTACCACGCACTTTCATTACAGCACACATTTCCTAACTTGGCTCCCTCCTTCAGATCTCTCCCCATCCAATTCACTTTGCTGCCTGACTAACCCTGCTGCAACGTCATGTTCAGCAAATCACTCCCCTGCCCCGAGAACTGGTGGCTCCCCTGCTGGATGATATAGCCCAGACTCCTCAGCATACTATTCAAGTGCTTTACACCCAGACTTCCTCTTCTGTATCTTCTGTGAGGTTCCCAGTTCCACTGATGATCAGTAAACACATCTGTCACAGTCCCAGCTTCACCCACAGTGTACCGGGCCCTGCTCTCTCTCCCACCACCTGTCAAAATCCTGTCCTCTATTAAAGCACTTCCTCCTCTCAAAAGCCATGCTTCCTTTCTCATTATACCCATAAATATCCTCTGAAGTATTTCCCATTGAAAGTGATCTTAAATCCTCTTTGGCACCAGCAGAGCACAGGATAAAGCTCATACAGGTGTGCAGGTGTGCACATAAGGACACGCCTAGCGAACCCTGGCCAACCCACGGCAGTGACCTGGCCCCTCTCGGAGCATCCCCTGTTGACTCTACTCTGTAGGCACTGAGCTGAGGGTGCTTCTGTCCTCAGAGCCGAGCGAAGTTGGAAACCAAAACCTCAGAGCTCCTGGAAGCAGCACCACAGCAGCCACGGAGTAAATGAGTGCTCTGGGTCGCTGAGTTGTCTCAGAAGAGAAAGACAAAGGATATGACAAAATGGAAAACACCTTTGTCAATAAAAATTAGCTCCTGAAGAACTCACAAGTAGCCACCAATTCTCCAGCACACTGCGTATGAATGTGTTTAACCAGTTTCTTGTCATTATTTGGTGAAATATAGCTAACTGAAACTCAGATTTCTAACGTAGCAGTATTTTCTGTGATCAAGCCTAATACAAAAATGTCTTTGAACTGTGACTAATTTCCTCTTCTTTCATCAGTTTCATAATAAATTAAGTGGCAATACTCTGATCAGTCGAAGTATAGAAAGAAAAAGTTTAAAAATTAGATGCATGAGGTATGAACCTATGTAATAGATGAGAATTTAAAACTCAGTAAGTTGAAATTTAAGAACTACTCTGACAAGCTAAAACATGAGAACATTTATTCAACACAAATTATAATAAACAAAATATCAGAGCTGTTAAAATAATAACTGGCTAAAGTCACTGACATGTAAACAAAAAGTTATTGCATAATTTAAACAATTAAAATTATTTAATAGCTCCAGGAATGATATAAACCAAATTGAGTGTCAAAATAACCACAAAAGTAAATAAAACGAAACCATAAGACATTTATCAGAAATTACAACTTTAAAAATCCAAATATAAACATTTTACCTCATGAAGAAAAAACTTGGAGAATTTTAAAATGGCAGGGCATTGCTAGGATATGGCATTGAAATCACAGAAATGTCATTCATGAGAGTGGCTACACTGAGAAAGCCTGGCCTGGTAAGGAACAGCTTGGGCTTTGGAGTCAGAAAGACGTAAGGCCGACTGCTGACAAGGGCTCCAGCTAGCTGTGTGACTCCAGGTGGTTTGCTCAACCTCTCTGAGGCACAGCTTCCATACCTACAGCATGAGAATGAGCATGTTCACCTAAGGAAGTTAGCGTGAAGACTTAACAACACACTCTACAAAATGCATCCTAATCCCTCACTAAATAATGTCTCATGTGGTCTCCACTAACTCACTCATTCATTCATCTAGAATCTGTGGGGAAAACAAAGATGAGATCTCTCTCCTTGCTGGAGTTCTTACAACACAGGCATTTAGAAACCACAGGCTCTGACTGCTACAAGAATTGTGCAGGTGAAAGAGGGCAGGAGGAATGGTAGAATTAATAGAAATGCTATATCTGTGTCTCATCCTTAATATCAGAATAAACAAATAGATAACACAGCAGATGGCTGTGAGGAGAAAAGAGAAATCACAATAAAACACACAGCAATAATACTCTCTCTCTGCATACTACATTCCAAATCCAACTGGCTCTGCTTCTAGCACTCTGCAACATGTTGACTCGGATACCCTGTAAAAGCCACAATCTGATTCTGTAATTGGCCCCAATTAAGTCACTTAATCCAATCACCTCCTCTTGCATTAAGTGAATCCTATCTGTCCAGTATGTAGATAAGGAGAACAGCAGCAAAGGTGAGATGGCAGGATGACAGTGAGGGACACAGGTGTTGGTCACACTCACAACAGGGTCCGGAAGCTGGCAGCAAGGCAAGGTCAGTGTCTGGAACCAGTGATCAGGCTGGATATTCAGGTCAGATAAGGCCCGGGGTCAGAGCCAAATAAAGAAGCCCAAGCAAACAGTATTTCTCTTTCCCAGGCTGTTGTTTGAACTGCCTATTCCCGTCTGCAGTCCCCAACCCTAGGCCTGCTATTAACCATATGGAAGCCATGAAGAAGTCTAGGTGTGTGGGGGCAAGAAATGGGGGAGGAGGTGCCTCTCTGAGTGAATACTTCTGCAATTTATTTCAAGAATCATCGATTGACTGCCTAATGTGTACTGGAGCCTTGAAATCAAAATAAGAACTATCAGTGATGCTGTGCACTCCTACCCACACAAGAAATACACACCGAACGATTATATGTCCGGGATTTATACACCCCGGATTTGAAAAGTGCATGTGTTTTGCTTGCGCTCATTCAGAGAAACGTCTAGAGCAATGAGGGGCCACGGTTCCATGTTCTCTTACAGCCTCTGGTTTAACTGCCTCTGAGGCCATTAAGCTTTCACATTTATTCAAACATAAACACGAACATTTCCCCTTCGATGTCTTTTTTTTCCCTCCCATAATAATCTGTACTCTAATTCAAAGAAATGCAATTTCATCGTTGGTTCACCAGGCTGACGTTTGAGAAAAGATCGTGTGATGCAGACCATAATGACTAAGGAATAGAATGAAGGCTCCACGGGCAGATGACTTCAAGCAATACCGTCATTTACTATAAAGTGCTTCCTTCCCTGATGAAAGGTTGGGGGAAATTAAGCTCTAACTGCAGCCATGAATTGTTATATGCTGGATGCCAACTGTCACCATCCTCGTGAATGGTGAATCTCTTAACTCAGAAAAGACTCTGGCCACTAGGCAGAGGGGGCTGAGGAGGGCTGTGGCCACCATGACGGAGTTATTCAATATTACTGTTCTGCTGGGAAGTGCCAGTTTTACCCCAGCACTAACCATATGAACAGCCACACAGGGTTCATACGAGGCACAGCTGAAGCAGGTGGTTTAACTGAGGGCCTGGATGCTGCATGGCAAGAAGATTTTGGTTTGATTCCTGTCCTCAGTCAAAAGTGACTCTTCCTGGCCAAAGAGAGCCTGTTACCCTTCTACGAACAATTGCAGGACGCTGACCTCCTGCAAACAACAGAAAAGGGAGAAGCCATTCCTGGATAAACAAGCAACTCACAGGTCACCATTTGCAAAAGAGGGAGTGAAATAGCTGCCAGAAAAAATCAAGCAGATTTAGAATCTGTTTAAATCTAAACCCTGAACATTTGGAGATGGAAGGGTCAAATACTTACTGCAAACAGGGGGAAAAAAGCCCTTGAAACAAGAAATTCCTATCCCAGAATGTATCTAAGTAAGCAAAAGCTTCACATGGACACCAGAGCACAAATCTCCAGTCCTTCAGGATGCTTTGCCTCTTGGGAGATGGACAAAGATCTGGAAGGGATGCCCTAAAGGGAAAGCCAAGTGCAAAGAAGAAACTTACAATCCCCTTAATGTCAGTGTTAGTCACTCAGTTGTGTACAACTCTTTACTACCCTGCAGGCTCCTCTTGTCCATAGGATTCTCCAGGCAAGAATACTGGAGTGGTTATCCATTCCCTTCCCCAGGGGAATCATCCTGACCCAGGGATCGACCCAGGTACCCGGGTCTCCTGCATTGCAGGCAGATGCTAATCCCCATGGGATTAACTAGTTAATCACCTACTCTGTCCCTATCATTCCATAGTGAAATTCTTTTCTCTCTCACTCTCTCATGAGTATGCAATGGAGTTTTTCAAAAGTTATATGATCTCACAAAAAAGATTAAAGGAAGAAACAATATGAGAATACAGCTGCCTATTATAAAGCCAGACAATAAGACTGGCAAACATATAAAACAATGTCACTCTTTTCACTACCATTTTTTAAATAAAAATGTTACTTATGTTTAAAACAAGCAAGTGATCAGATGGTCATGGATGTCCCTGTTGGAAGCCAAAGATAGAAGACAAGCTTGGGAAGAACAGAGGATGGGGTGAAGAGCCTGCAAACCATCCTCCTATTAGCTTCCATGGATCCCACTTTCTCTCCAGAAAGTCATGGGCAAGATGGCAGAGAGATGAAGGTTGTCAGGAAAAAGCAAGGGTAAAGTGAGACCTGGACACCGGGGCTAGCTAGTTGACCAAAAGCTGACACTGCCTAGCCACCAGATTCCACGGGGAGAAGCAGGACTTGGCACCAGAGGACAACTCGCATGTGTGGAGTAGGCACCTGTGTCAACAAACATTTCATGGAACAGGCTCAGAGCAGGTGGGAGCCTAAGAACCTGCAAAGTGAGACACAGACGAAAGATTTTTCCTACCCAAAGGTTTTCCAAGCTGCAAGGTGGACACAATTTCATAGTCTACCCGAATAAATGATTTGCAGCATACTGTACAGCATTATCAGAGATACTCCAGGGAAATAAAAACCCAGAAAAATAATACCATCATTGGTAAAGCCCTCTCAGTAATTAGGAGGTGACTAACAGCACTCCACATACCAACTATACAAGCTTAATGTTCCCTGACAGCTCAAGACACTTTCAGCCCTAAGTCTTTTATTTTTCTTTTTAATCATCATATACTTCATTTCCCAGTAGAAAACATGAACTGGTTTCCTTGCTCGGTTAGATAGCAATTTAATGTATCCATTCTCCTATACCCACTACAGCAAATATCCAAACAGTTCCTAACACAACTATTTTTCATATATGGATTGATCTAAAAGCACACACAAGAGAAAAAATAATGCCAGTTTTTTTTTTCTCTGTAGGTAGTAATCAAGGTGACTTGTTTGGTTAGCTGGGTTTTTCTAAGCAATTATTTTCTTATCCAGAGGAAAAAGGTACTAGTTCTGTAAATGTCAACTTCTAAAAAGAAGTATGTACCTTTTAGACAAGAGGAAAACAGCTCTAATGTGGGAAGGAGGGAGGGTTTTTTTTTTATGTTGATGAAACATTGTTCTTTTAAATGGCAATTGACAATACTCTTACTAGCTTAGTCATAAAAAATTATTCACAAATAATTGTAGCAGAGCTTTGTGTCCCAGGCAGGAAAAAATGTCTCACAGAACGACAGATGACTTTGTAACATAAACACCAGAATTTGTCATCTGGTACTTATTCACCACCTACTGAATGAAAGCCTACAAAGTTATTCTAAACCATAGAACAGTTCCATGTGAAAGATCCATTCAATGATATTTGTAGTCTCATAAATGAATTTCTAAAGATCATAAATCCACAGAAAATTTAAAAGTCAGGCTTATTCCCCGCCACTAGCCAGTGTTCCCCGTCTAGTGTAAAATGTCTCAGATTGATGAGCTTAATACCTTCACAAATATTTTCACTGTATGGCTTCATTTTTTCCAACTTATCTGTAACATCTGATGTCCTCCAAAAGTATCTCTAAGTTTTGCTTCCCTGTTTGCATGGCCACTATCCTGATTCAGCCCCCTCACTTCAACATGCTGAACTTCTTTAATTTCTCCAAGCTTTGAATTTCATAAAATCCCTAAATCATAATTCTTCAACAGTTTTTTCACTACCCTGACTGAGGACACCTCCTTTCCTTCTGGAGCTTCTCCACCCTCCAGAGCAGAGACCCCCATGACTAACCGCCCAATCCCCTCCAGCTGATGTTTTTTGGATGGAGATACTGTATGGATTATGCTCACCCCTTTCTGTATGCTTTGCTCCTGTTCAGCTCTATCTCTCTGCCATCTCATGTGTCTGCTCGCCAACAACCCCTCCCCGTTTCACCATCACCTCTTTTAAGTTGGGTTCTCTAGTATTGTTGAAAGAGCCTTTTGTTACGGAACCGTGTCATAGCATGCACGTTTGAACTATTTTCTGAATTAGATTGTTCTTCAAAGGCAGATACTATGACTCTTCTTTCTGTATCCTTTCTGGTATTTAATACACAGCCCCCAAACCAACTCTACTCAATCGATGATTATTGACTGAGGGATGATGTTATGGGTGTCTAGCATCGACTCGGATTGTATATATCCTGCTGTGGAGATAAAAGGTTCTCAGACAGGGCTTTCTAGTCAGAATAGTACTAAGGTCATTGTCTACATGGTACGTGAGAAATGCAGGAAAACAGTCACTCAGTTCTGCTTTTTCATAAGAACTAGCCTTTGCTTCCGTTATTTTTTGACATTTTAGATAAAAGCATTGAGGAAGAAACTGGTGTAAAGGGATAAATCTCAGATGTCTGAAAAACATTTTCAGTTTTTGATTGTACTATGAATATGCATAAATAAACCAGAAGCAGTCCAAAGAATCAAAATTCCAAAAAAATTTACATCATGTGCGCAAATCCTGGTCTTACTCCTGTTGTTACAAACCAAATGCATTGTAACCTGAAATTCTCTCTTATTTGTGTGTATATACTGACCCTAACCCTAATTAAATACATTTGAGTTTGACCATCAGATTTGTTGATTTTTCAAACCATTCTAGTCTTTTTCTGACCTACATTGATTTCTCTACATTCAGAATAAAATCATGTTTGGTAGTGACAATGTTGTCTGAAATTTTCCTTCACAAAACCTCCTTCAAAATGCAGACATCACTAAAGAATAAAAAGAGGAAAATAAAAAGCCATTTTGATATTAGAAAAATTCTTGTTCTTGTAAGAATATCTGCTGAGTCAAATACGTAAAAGTCCTAAAACTGAAGTAAAACATCCCTTCTTCTGTCTACGTCCCCTGGACTGGGGTCCTGAGCAGTGGCATTAACTTTCAGAAGCCTGGTAGCAGCGCACAACTCCAAGTCAATCCAACAATGTGGCAGTATGAGAAACCAGGAAATGTGGACCGATTTCTGGGGCAAAAAACCTAAGCATTCCACATGGGAAAGGAGACCGAGGATACGGGAAACTCTTGGCAAAATTCTGGGAAGAGATGCCAGGAGGGCTCATTATTTGCAGCAAAATTTGATGGAACTGGATCCCAAATACTAATGTGTGTAAGAATTATTACACGGGGCTCTTAATAACAATGTGGATTTCTAGACTTTCCTTCTTAGTGAGTCTGGGGCCAGGCCCACAAATGAGTATTTTCAACACACTCACCAGGCAACTGTGATGTGGGAAACCACAATTCTGAGAGACATTAATCTGCAGATGGTGATTGCAGCCTGAAATTAAAAGACACCTACTCCTTGGAAGAAAAGTTATGAGCAACCTAGATAGCATATTCAAAAGCAGAGACATTACTTTGCCGACTAAGGTCCGTCTAGTCAAGGCTATGGTTTTCCCAGTAGTCATGTATGGATGTGAGAGTTGGACTGTGAAGAAGGCTGAGCACCGAAGAATTGAAGCTTTTGAACTGTGGTGTTGAAGAAGACTCTTGAGAGTCCCTTGGACTGCAAGGAGATCCAACCAATCCATTCTGAAGGAGATCAGGCCTGGGATTTCTTTGGAAGGAATGATGCTAAAGCTGAAACTCCAGTACTTTGGCCACCTCATGCGAAGAGTTGACTCCTTGGAAAAGACTCTGATGCTGGGAGGGATTGGGGGCAGGAGGAGAAGGGGACGACAGAGGATGAGATGGTTGGGTGGCATCACGGACTCGATGGGCGTGAGTCTGAGTGAACTCCAGGAGATGGTGATGGACAGGGAGGCCTGGCGTGCTGCAGTCCATGGGGTCGCAAAGAGTCGGACACGACTGAGCGACTGAACTGAACTGAATCTACGGGAAGCGCCTCTCACTTCTTTCTCCTCTAAAATCCTTATAGTACTATCCTTTCTAGAGGTCTCTGGGCATTTCTGAGGTAAATAGGGACAATTAGATAATAGGTCCTTTAATGGAACAAAAGAAGAAACATCAAGATTTTATTACTTCGGGGGCTTCCCCGGTGGTCTAGTGGTTGAGTCCCCACTTCCAATGCGGGGGGATGGGTTCAATCCCTGACCCAGGGAACTAAGATTCCACATGCCATGTCACCAAAATAAATAAATAAATAATTTTTTTAATCTACTCTTTGAAAAAAGATCTTACCCCAAATTCTTAGGTTCCTACTAATATGAGAGCAGCACCTGGGCTCTCTTTCTCACACCCACAAGCAAACAAGCAGATAAACAGCAGATTGAGGGGAGGAAGTTCAAATGCAGCTGCAGTCCCTGAGTTGTAGAGACAGGCACAAGCCTCAGTTCTTCGAGTCTCCCCAGCAAAAAGCCGAGTACATGACGTAAAATAGACATCCAACAAACATTTGCTATAGACCAAGTAACTTTAGAGCTGTAAGTTCACCTCTTAAGTCATCAGGGACATCCCTAGTAACCCCACAAAACTGAACTGAAAATGTCTGGTGTTACCAGCTGTGAAGGAAGAAAACAGTGAAATGCTAACTACATACAAGCAACTATGTTTCAAAATCACTGTTTTTTTTCTTCTCATATATAGCCACCAACAGATAGATAATAGAGATAGGTAGATAGATATAACAGAGATAATTGCATAAGAATGCATTAATGCTCTCATATACAGTTTTTAATTATTTCAACTTTTTTCCCCTTAGTTTGGCTCACTATGGATAGGTTTCCAGAACAAACTCTAACACCCTAGTGTATATTAGTTCATATTTTTCTCCCTACATCTGCTGCTGCTGCTGCTAAGTCGCGTCAGTCGTGTCCGACTCTGTGCGACCCCATAGACGGCAGCCCACCAGGCTCCCCAATCCTGCCATACTGGAGTGGGTTGCCATTTCCTTCTCCAATGCGTGAAAGTGAAGTCTCTCAGTCGTGTCCAACTCTTCGCGACCCCATGGACTGCAGCCTACCAGACTCCTCTGTCCATGGGATTTTCCAGGCAAGAGTACTGGAGTGGGGTGCCATCGCCTTCTCCCTACATATATACTCTTAATCAGACATATAGAAATACAGACACAGACATGCACAGAGGGAGTGTTTTCTAACTGACACACTTTTCTGTATCTATAGTTCTCACTGGGCAATATCATATGGACATCCCAAATTTTAATGGCTGCATAATATTCTTTGGTCTGGGTTATCCTAATTTATTCTACTACCACCTTGTTGATGGGCTTTCAGTTTCCAGTTCTTTGCTGCTACAAACGATGCTGACCGAGAGATCCTTGCCCATATGCCTTACATGTTGATATTTCTTTTTCTACAGGAGAAATTTCCAGGAGTGGACCTGCTGGATCAAAGAGTATGCATATTTTTAAGGTTTAACAGTTGACGCCAGACTGCTTTCTTTAAGGCAGTAACATTTCACATTTCCCAAACAGTAAATATTTTAATCAAGATAAAATTGTGCTTAGAAGGCAGTGAATCCATAACCTCTCTGTGCCAGCCTCTAGCCTCTGCCCAGCCTCTAAATTCAGCCTATTCTGCTCAGCTCCTCCCACTGGCTGACTTGACCACACTCCCTAAAACTTGGGGCTCTGATGACCTTTGCTAACTCATGAACTCCCTATGATTTTAAAGTTCGCATATTTGTACTTCTATACCTTTTCCAAAGGAGAATTTCAATGGCTTTCATCAAACTTCCAAAGGGGTCCCCTGACCCAAAAAGAATGAGGAGCCACTGCTCTGGAGTCTGCAGAATAACAAGAGGATTGGGATGTTGCTGATGACATGATTTAATTCTCCTGATGATAATCCCCCCAAAAGTGGATTTTATTGGAGAAGCTTTTCTGTGTCCATCAAGCAACTAAAAATATTTAATCAACATTATTTTAAGAAGGAACAACCTCTACAAACAGATTGCAAAAGGGCATGGGTGCTATAGAGTTATTTTCAAAATCAGCTGAAGATCATTTCCTCTCCAATATATAGTTTCTCAGAGTAGTTGCTATTTGAGCTATATAAAGGGAAAGAAAGTCGTTCTGGGCTTCCATTCAAAGAAAAGGTAAATATCTCATCGGAGAATGTGAGGGGAAGACTAAACAGAGTGCAGAAAAAAAAAAAAAAAAAAACAACTGTTTACAGAATTTGGGAGAATATCTGTTGAGAAACTCAATAAACGCCTCTAAGTCAGGGGTCATGTCCCCCTCTTCAATACTGCTGGCTTCTGTCTACACACACCTTCACCCCAAGAGCAGGCAGTGTCTGGTCAAAGGAGGTATTCAGTAAATGTAGTTTAAACCAATAAATAACCAAAGCAACTTTATAGAGAATTAAATTACAGGAAGTACATGTGGGTCCTTACATAAGATTACTTTGCTAGTAAAGGTTTGAAATAAAAAATGTCTTGAATTTTCTTAATTTGTAACTAATGCCAAGAAACAATTAGAAAAGCATCTGTCTACTTCTCAAGAAAGTATCTAATTCTTCATTCTTATAAGACTATTTTATGAAATTTCTTTGTTTCTATTTCATTTCATACATTATCACCCTTATCATCAAACGGTATAAATATAATCTAGAACTGCTTAGCTGCATTATCAGGTAATAACCACTACATTAATAAGACCTCTAGCTTCTAATTTAAAATCTGAAACAAAGGATAAAGAAAACAGATATTAAAAAAAACATTAAATTAATTAACAAACTACAGAGAGAGTAAGGCCCGTCAAAACAGGTAAAGCTTTAATGATGTCTCTTCTCCTTATCCTGTGAAAAGTGAGTGATCTGCCCTCTGAAATAGGTGATATTTTGAAAAAGCTCTCATTACCTCCCTTCCAGTAATAATACCAGCTCTGTTATTCCTTTTCACCTCAGCTAGTTCCTAAAACATATGGAATGACTAAAAGACACAGGAACTGCAGAGCTCATTTACATGATGGAAACTAAGATTGCGAACGGTGCAGCTATTTCAGAGTCCAGCAGTGAATTAAATCATACTTAGTCATTTGATAACAAAAGAGAAAAGCAGATTCACATGCTCTAGTCTTGCAGGTTTTCAAGGAGACGATTTTCTAAACATTGTCTCTCTAAGCCAGCTTTATTATATTATTGTATATTGAATATATATATGTGTATATATCTGCATATTATACACACACATATATATACATGTGTATACATATATGCACAATGTATATATGTATGTTATGTGCATATATACATACATATAAACATTTTACATGTGTTATGTGTAATAATATATGTAGTATATATACATACCTAAGAGTTAAGTGGTATTCCTGTAGAGAGTAAAATATTCTAGAACAAAAATTTTCTCAAAGCCTTGGGGATTATCGAGTTCTAAACAAATCTTTAGAAAACATATAGAAGAAACACAGATAAGATTTACTTTGGTTTTAGTTTTAATGATTAAAAGTATTGCAGCCATACTAGAGATTTTTAAAATCTGTATAGGGGCTCTGAAAAAGGGAAAGTGGTAGTTGCTCAGTCATGTCTGACTCCTTGTGATCCCATGGACTATAGTCCACCAGGCCCCTCAGTCCATTGAATTCTCCAGGAAAAAATACTGGAGTGGTTAGCCATTACGTTCTCCAAGGGATCTTCCCAAGCCAGAGATCGAACCCAGGTCTCCTGCACTGCAAGCAAATTCTTGACCATTTGAACCACCAGGGAAGTCCTGTATAGGAACTCTAAGATTGTTTAATTAAAAATAGGATCCTTAGTTTCACTGTTCTTCACTTCTGTAGTTTTAAGTATGTGAAATCTGGTATATTTAGTTGCTTGGTGTCTAAAAGTACTGTGTGCTTAAGAAGCTAAATCTGTAGCTAAAGGGGCTTGTTAAATTTTCCTTAGAAGATGTTTGCAGAGAATAGATTCCCTTGAAATATAAACAATTTCATATTAATAGGAATTCAGAGCACTAGTCAAGCAGAGCCTAGATGTCCCTTCTAGTTAGGATCAAATCTGGGTTCCCTTAACTTCTGATCTACTATCACCCTTATGCTTGACCACCAGAAATTAAAACAGGCCGGAAAGGATGAAGGAAGGGAGGAGAATTCTAACTGCTCTCCTCACCCACTAAAAAAGGTACAACCAATATTTTTGGAAGCTTAAGTAGAGATCTCATTTCAGAACACAACACAGTAATTGTTCCAAATGAAAGCTTTTTTAAAGAATGAAGCCATCACAGTCATCTTTCTGCACAGAATTTCTCAAGCCAGTTTCCATCTGTACAAGGACCATGTAGAACTCCAGCAGGCAGTCCTTCTGAAGACAGTGGATGCTACAAGCAAAGTTCTGAAATAACATGAAATAATTAGACCAAATAATTTCTGGCAAAGGAACACACAGGGACTTTATGAGAGCTGAAAGACTCAGTGCGCTCATCAGGCCTACTGTGTGCTGCTGGCTACTACCAAGAGGACCTTTCTGAGTCCAATAGTGGACAATAGATTTGGTTTTGCTGATTCCATGATGAGACGGTGACCTCGGAGGGAAGCAAGGGTGAAGTGCTGGACCCAGGCCCACTCATTTTCTCCTTTAACGCCTCTGAGGTCAGTGGCATCTCCTTGGCCTCCTGCTCCCTGGGCCCCTGCTGGCGTCCTGCCGAAGACTATGGCTGGTGACCTCATGTTGTCTTCTCCCCCAGCTCAGAAAAGGCCTGCTGGCATCGGCACCATACCTTTCTGTCCGGGCTTCTCACCGAGGTCTCACTGGTCCTGCCTGCCCGCACACCATCCCTGGCTCCTGGGGCCCGTTATTGCTTCATGGCACTGCCCATGCCAGCTCCACAGCAAGCACCCTCGGCATCTCTCTACCGTCTCCACACCGGAATATCCATCCCCCTCTGCCCCACATGAGAGACTAAGACGCTGAGAAACAGCACTCAGGTTCCCTCCCTGCCTGCACACGGCATAAGCCCGAGTATACCACGGAGGTGGGAGGAGGTCTGCAGGATGTCTTGTGGGGTGGTCTTCTCTGCTTCTTGCCTTTCTCCACCCATCTACCATGCCTCCCTCATCTTCCCTTTCAGAGACTTAAGCCAGAAGAGAGAGGGGAGGTCACGTTTCAGCCTCTGATTTTTTCCCACCTTCCTTCTACAAGCTACCATGGCCAGAAGGGAAGACAGGCGTCCTCTTCACCTGGGACCATATTTCCTCCTTCTCAAAGAGGGGGTTGCTCTTCTCCTTTCTCTGGAGCCATAAGTGTGAAATAGTAGGGCAGAACACGATTTATAGAAGACAAAGATGAAAAACTACATTGATGTATTTTCAAGACAGTCTCCTCATCACAGCTGTTACACCATGACCCCGGAGCCACAATATTGATAGGCTATATATTCAAATGCCTAATTAAAGGACAAGTCATCTGCCTCTGGCCCACAGAATAAAAACAAGTAGCTTGCTGCCTGCCCTCCCAGAGAACCGCACCTCCACCCTCCAACCTCCACCACGGGCTGTGGGAATGATGTGGGGGGCAGGGACAGGATGAGCCCAGGGTACCAAAGAACCACGCTGCTGGGACTCTGAGAACAGATGGAAAGAATATGGGTCATTTCAGGAGGATGAGGAGGAGACCAGGCTCCAATGATGAAAGGCTCTAAAACTCCATCATGACACAGCAAATCAAAACATCTTGGTTATTTTGCTGTCCGTCACCACTGACATTTTTGCCTCTTACATCATTTTATCCAGAAGTGAAAGAGAAAAACAATCTGACTTGTGGGAGATGGTGGGGGTGAGAGTTAACATCTGCACAGCATGTTATGTTCCCTGAAAGAAATATGCCACACCAAGTGAATTAATATTTCTCCTTTGAAGTACTGATTCACATTCAGCCCTTCCTATATGTGAAACACAATCTCTCATCATTTTCACTGCCTCGAAACCTTGAAAAGAAACATGCCGAAGCTTTTCCCTGTGAACTTTTACCTTTACATACATGAGAAAGCGCTTATTGTGAGAAATAAGAAGCATCACCGTAGGATCAGAACACAGCATCAAATGGTGAGGAATCAAAAGATGGGAACTATAAAGCTGCCAAAATTAAGTTCAAAGAAAATGGAAAATTAAAAAGCAAATATGAAAGGCTTCTTGTCCGAGAGCAGTGTAATGTAAGCATTACCCACAGAAACTATCTGGAGAGACAATCTTCTGTTTAGAAGTCTGAGCTTGTCAGATGAGATAAGGAACGGTAAGAGAACCCAGCAAAGAGCAAAGAATTGTCAGCTAAGATCGCAAAGTGGGAAAAAAAGAAAAGAAAGAGAGACACACTTAGAAATGGGAGCCACATCTGGGCAGGAGGCAGCAGGCCACTCTGAGATCCCGTTATGTATCTGTCTGCTGAGAAGCACTCAGGCCTCTAACACCCTGAAAATGTTTTTAAACATAACTATAATACACACTGCTCTCTCTGCAGCTCTTGTCACAGTTGCAATTTTTCCTACGTTAGTTAACGTTTGTTAATTTTTTATTATCATCCTCTCCTCTACTAGACCATAAGTCTCTGGAGAGTAGGGCTTTATCTGGTTTTGCTCACTACGGCATTCCCAATATCTAGCACAGAATTTGGCATATCCCTGGTGCTGGGTGGCAAATGAAAAATTCAGGTCAAATTTCTGATCGGGTGAGAACCTCTGGGGTGAGATTTGACAGACATACAGAGGATGAACTCCAAAATAGCCCTTTGGTTTTCTTTCGACAATTAGTAATGTTCCTCAGTTATGGATCCGTTACTTTGAAGGAAGTCCATCCTCAATGATACCTTATTAAAAAGCAGTTGCTACCTGAGGGGAGTCTTGCGTTAGATAATAGTTTAACAACTTCCCGGATGGTTAGATGACAGATAACTGAGAGAAAAACCCTCCGGAAATGGAAAACAGAATTAGGAGACACAGAAAGGTGCCAAGGGCAAGCTAGAGAAAGAGAATGCTGGACACAGCCTTACCTCCTTGACCTTCCAGAAGTATGTATTAGACACATGCCTTCATTAATTCCACAGAGATGTGTAACTATTCCCTAGAAAAAAAAATCACGCTACCTTCTCACCTTCCTACTATCATATATCCTGTTCCCGATGCACCATGTTTTGTATGCCTCCACAGAAACATGGAAGATTAAAAAAGAATCATATGTCTCTTGTCTGGAAAATCCCACGGACGGAGGAGGCTGGTGGGCTGCCGTCCATGAGGTCGCTAAGAGTTGGACACGACTGAGCGACTTCACTTTCACTTTTCACTTTCCCGCATCGGAGAAGGAAATGGCAACCCACTCCAGTGTTCTTGCCTGGAGAATCCCAGGGACGGGGGAGCCTGGTAGGCTGCCGTCTATGGGGTCGCACAGAGTCAGACACGAATGAAGTGACTTAGCAGCAGCAGCATACATATGTCATAAAATTTAATCTTCAAATAAACCTTGTGTTAAAGATACCATACACAGTTTAGAGAGAAAGAACCAGATGCAACAGGCCATAGGTGTTATCACTATTCCTTTACTTGACCTCTACAATCTCCCTCCTAAACATTTATATCTAGCTCATCCTCTGTCATTCAGCAAACCACCATAGATATCTACTGCTAGTCTCTACTGGGTATGAATCTGTTGTGACAAACTGCAACTAAATAGCAATGATACCAAATTTATGTTAATATCACAGTAAGACATTAATAAGAGGATACAGTGTCCCAAACTGCTATCCTCACATTGTTTTGAAATTTTCACTTAATTCTGTTAAGAGAAAAACTTTTAAAAGATGCTAACAATATTAAAAAAAAAAATCCAAAAATGATTTTTAAAAAATCAACACAGATGACAAAATGAAGGCCCAAAGGTTCCAGAATCATTCGTAATTGATTCAGCATCATCTCCGATTTCATCTTATCAGGACTCATAAATTATACACACTCCATTTAAGAATACAGTGAACCCCAATTCTCCATTATTTTCAGGACTGCAAACAACTAAGTCAAGTGGGAAAGTGTCTTTGTTTTAGCGTTGATTTTCAGAACTCAGCCCCACAGAGGCCCAGGGTTTCCTAAGACACTCACCCCAAGGCCCTGGAAGCGGAGGATGGGGAGAAGCAGAGAGAACACAAGGAGGGGAGTTTGCACCCCCCTTCCCTTGCTTCAGCCACAATTGTCCTGTTTTGCTCTCTTCCTAGGAAGACTTCCCCTCAAAATTCCATTTGAAGAACAATTTCCCCAGCTTTAAGAAGGCTTCAGACATCCGATGAGTTCAAAACATCTGTCCATTTTCTTCCACTAAGAATATTCTACACAGCCCGAAGAAAAAACACTTGCTACAACATCATGTGAAAATAAAAAGTTAAAAAATTCTCTCCTAAGGGGCCTTTTCACCTGAAGTTTTTTAAAAGCTTAGGGACTGCCCAACTTACAAAAAGTTTGTGTTCCGGAAGTTTCGTTTACCAGGCAAGTCTTTGGAACTCAAGGCTCACTTCCCCACAAAAAACAATGACATTCTGCTGTCCCAAGGCGTGCAGAGAAAGCCGGATGCTCCAGAGGTAAAGTACAATGTTACTAATACCCCTGGAAGGAAAGGTTTACATTTCTGCGCCTTATTGAATGGGTTCCTGCGGGCCAGTGAGGGTGCCTAACCTCCAGTTCTGTTATTTCTTGGAGGCAGTTCATCCTGTGAGATGTGATTTCCAGGGCCATCCACGTCCACTGGGGTCAGTGGCTGGCCATGTGGGCAGGCACCAGTCATCTGCAAGCTAGCTAACGCCTGCAGCCACTGCCTGTCACCAGTTCCAAAAAGCTAACTCATGGTTTCCTTGTTTATTCTCTGGTATTTCATATCATTTTATTATGACAATTGGCACCTAATACAGATCCCAAAAAAGCTTGAGAGGATCTAACACTCAGGCAAAAAAAAAAATGGGGGCTGGCAAAATTCATAACCCTCTGAAAAAGAGGACAGAGGAGAAAAAAAGGGAAAGATAACAACATGTAACCATAAATAACTTCCTAAGTTGGACTGCAACTGCTTTTGTTTTTCCTTCATTTTGGCTCATTTGGTAAGCTAATGAACTAAAAGAAAAGGATTAATTTTAACCAAACAATTACAAAGGATTTCAGAATTTCAAAACTCGGAGTAATGAACAGATGAGTAATGTGACTCATTTAGCATCATAGGTTATCAAAACAAGTAAATAAATATTAATAGCCAATTTTCCACCAAAACAGTTGAACCATTCAGAATTCTTGATACCAAAACTCAAAGGAAATGCTCTACCACAGAATCAAATCATTTAATATGCTAACTTTAAATGAATTGCCAGTCATGAATCCTACCATTAGGGCAGGTATCTTTCCATGTCTTTGCAAAAGGTAGAAATACTCTAGAAGTGCTTGCATCTCTCACAAAGAAGGAGGGGAAAGAGAAGAAGGGGGAGGGGAGGAAGGGGAGGGAGAGGAGAGAGAAAGGACTTCCTCCTATGTGTGACTTTTGCACTTTAAGCAAAATTCCACCCTTACATACACTGCACTATCAGCTGGCCCCTCAAGCACTTGCTTACACATCTCCTTTTCTAGGCACTCTCCAAGTAATGTGACCAGAGTACTGGTTGAGACTGGACACTTGGGGCTCACAGACCTAGGTTGTATGTCAAGTTCAACTCCTTGCTGTTCGAAAGGGCAAGTTCTCTAAATTCTTTAAAGGTTGAATGCTTCATCTAAAGAGGGATAATAATAAATTCCTGTCTCATCGGGCTGTTTGAGAGGAAATGAAATAGTGCACGTAAAATTATGTGCCCTGAATGCAGCAAGACTGAAGATGATGATGATGATGGTGATGATGGTGATTTTCCTTCCTTTCCTTCCCCCACACCTAGCACAATTCCTTGCATATAATAAGTAGTCAACGCATGCTTCTTGAATCGAGTTGAACTTCTCCATGCTCTCTGTCTGATGAAGTCCTACATTTCCTTTCTGGCGAAGATGATTTTTGAGGAAAATCATACAGAAAATCTGACGCCTTCACCTGACCAGTACCTGGAGACCACACAGCACTTTGTGCCTCCCTCTATTAACTGACCCGCAGGCCATGAACTACATTCATGCTCTGCCTTGTCTGCAGCCTGCTACCTACGTGACGGAGAATAAAGCCAACCCTTCATGAAACTGAGCTCCTTTTTCCTTTTGCTTTTCCAGAGTTAGGCATGTGGTAGGAAAACAATAAATGCTTGTTCCTGGACCAAGTAGGTGGCATGGGTAGCCACTAACTGAACCCAAAGGGAGAGAGGTGCTCTCTCAAGGAAGGAGACAAGGTTCATATCAGATTCTCTGTCAACCTTCAAGTTCCATTCAGACCCCGCTCTAGCGTGAAGCATGACCGGACCAAGCCATACTCATCCCTCCCCTTCTGAATCCTCACTGTAAATGAGACATGCTTGCTTGAGTGGAGGGGAGAGCATGTTAGTCCTATTTCCTCAGACATCCCATGAGCTCTGAGAAGGAAGGATTAACTAATTATAAATGCTTTTGCACATAACAAGGACATGTAACAGGAAGGAAACAAATATTTGATTTCTTGATTTAGTTCTGTTTTCCAGTGTGCTCGTAGTACTTCTCCAGAATCATCTAATTAATCCTAACTTGAGGAGAAGAAAGGCATATTGGATCTGCACAGACGGGAGCCAAGTCCTGGCATCCTCTGTGGTGTGAATGAGCAAGGGGTGTTCTTGCCGGCTCTGCAACAGTGCCTCTCTTTGGCCGGCACTCAATTTTTTGAACTAATGGCTTAGCACACAGAAAATTAGCATTTTACATAAACCAAAAACTAACTGCCAACCAAGTCTTCATGGCACTGTTAACCAACAGTAAACTGTACTCTGAGTTTTTTCCCATTAATTAAGTGGACTGAGAAGTGGTCCCAAGTCCCCCCAAAAAGAGGGTGAAGGGAACTACGATCTCCCCTGTGATCAGATAAACCTGCATGAACGTAAATTAGATCCCACTGCAACTGAGAGGTGACTACTCTCATTACAAACAGCTACAACTGACATTTTCAAAAAGTGTTAGCTAGACCCCCTTCCTCCTTCACAAATTCTTCTCTTCTCCCTTTTCACATCGAGGATTCTCAGGGACCATGGTAATAATCATCAGCCTCCACAGTCATATCATCTATTGCTAACTTTTCAAAATGCTTTCACACCTAACTACTCATTTGACACCTGCAGCCACCCTCAAGACAGTTAGGTAAGATCAGATAGACTGTCTCACTTTACACAAGCACAAAGAATGAGAGTGGGTGGCCCAAGGTCACAACCAATCAACAGTAGAAGGGGGGCCTCAACACAGCCTTCCCTCCCCGCTCATCAGTGTTATTCTACCGCGATGCTGACCAGCGGGCTCTCACGTTAGCCACCGAGCATCGTCCTACACCACGGAGGCAAGAAAACTTCGCTGAGTGAAAGTGCCCTAGGTTTCTCAAGAAGTGATTGTGTGTCCCTGAAGAAAACACTGTCATTCGAATCCCTAGTCTTAACTGATGTGTTTCTCCATATTGAAGGCACATTTCCATCCAAAATGGTTGACTGGGAGCCAATCGTGGTGTTCTAATCTTTGTTCATGCTGTCAGAGTGACATATGAAAGAAATATGAATAAAGTGACAGGATGAAAACAAAGCTAGTGGCTGGTGTGAGATACACAGACAGGGTGTTAGCCCCACACTCTCTGCAACTGGGTCAAGTTAACACCTCTTTTTCCCCTACATATGCAGTGTGGAAAAGCTATTTATAAAATGTTTTTAAATATTTAGGACCAAATAAATCAATATTGTTGGAAAACACTTCCTCTGACCAGAACTCATTTACTTGCCCAAGTCCCATGTGGATAACAGAACCAAGAATATCAGGGTGATCCAAGACCAGGAATGAAACAGACGTTGGGCACTTGCTCCCGGAATGCCCGCCCAGGCTCGCTTTCAGTCTTCACACTGGCTGGTGACCCGGTGTGAAGAGTCCAACAACGGAACAGTGGTCTTATGAATAATATTAAGAATCAGTAGCAAAAACAGGCTTTTCAAAAATTACCTGACTCTGCAATTCACTTTGCTGCTTCAGGCGAAGGTTTTCAGGTGTATCTGCCACCGTGGTGAAGGACTGCTTTGGGTAGTGTCTGTGGAGACATTTTTTTAAAGAATATAATTAAAATATTATGACAGCAAACAATGTTTTTACCCCAGTCATTTTATTCTGCCCTTCTGTCACAATGGCAGAGGTGTCTCTCCTCTTAGGTAAGGTCCTGTCTACCATGGATCCCAAGCCCTCCTCTGTTCTCAGGACCCTCTGTGACCCACTTATCCCCACTGTCTCCCAGAATTTCACCCTAGGCTTCTCTATGAGCTTCTTCCCGTCAGCACCCGAGCACGCACAAGGCTTTCCTGACTCCATCTTCCCTCCACCCACACTACTCTAGCGTGAGGTTCCAGAATCCATTCTTTCCCTTCTGCCAAACTTCCTGACAAAGAGGCCTCAACTCACTGTCTCTGCTCATCTCTTCCAACTCTCTCATCAGCGCTATGCATTCCAGTTCCTGTCTTCAGACAGTGCTCTGGTTAAGGTCACAATGGCTTCTGGTGGCATAGAGGCTCCCACAGACACCTCTTGGTCTTCCTCTTGCTTAGCCTCTCCTGACTTGAATTGTCCTCTTCCACTGGTGTCTCTGTCCCCCCCACACTCCTGGCCTGGCCCACTCCTGGCCCTTCTAGCTGTTCCTTCTCTGTCTCCTGGGACTCCTCTCTGCTCATCCTCCTTCACGGTTCTAACAGGCTTTTCTTCTCTTAGTGATCTCCAGGGTGATCTAATTTGTTCTCACAGCTCTGGGTACCCCTGATATCATGCCAATCACTCCCAAATCTACATCTTTCTACAGCTTTCTCTCCTGTATTTCAGACCCACTGGCATTTCCACTTGTGTACAGCCCATGCTTACCACAAACTCAGTCTGATAACCAACAGTCCATCACCCCACTATAGTCCCAAAATGAATTCCTTCCCCTGCGTTCTCTCTTTCACCCATTAGTCTCCAGCTGTCTACACCAGAAACCTGGGAGTAACCTTGACTCTTCACACATCTAATTAATCCACTGCCAACTCTATTGATTCCATCTCCTAAATATGTCTTGATTCTATTTACAGCTCTCTGTCTTCACTGAATCTTTCTTTAAAGTCCACATTTATCTTTTAGGTAACTACCATGCTTGCCAGTCTTGCCCTTCTAATCCAATTCCCCAGAGCAAACTTTCCAAAATGCCAACCTGATCATCTGACTCCTCTGAATAAAACCTTCCCAATGCTTCCCACTGATCAGAGAAAATAGCCCAGCCTCCCGTCCACCAAGGCCTCCATGGTCAGCCTTCTGCAAACTTCTCACTCACACTCCATGCTCTGGCCGTGGAGCTCACCCTACTCTTTCCTACCTCTACCCCGACATGGTTCTCCCTGGCCAGGAACACCCCACTTCTTGGTTAACTCCTCTTTATCTCTTAGTTCTCGCCTTAGATTGCACTTCCTCGAAGAAGCCTTCTGGTCTCACAAATGTGTCCTGGAACGTACTTTTCATCCCATCATAATTTTTTTCATGTTCATTTCTATGTTCCTATTGACATAACTCTGTCTCACAGTACAAGGAAAGTCCTGCAGCAGCAAGACAGGCTATCTTTCCCTTGTCAGAGCACACTCCACATCTGTCGGAGTCTGTCTCAGCATGAATATGATTTCAATAAATATTTGTAGAAAGAAGAAGAGACAGGAGGGAAGGAAGGAGAGAGGAAGGGAGGGAGGGAGGAGGGTAAGAGAGAGAGGGTCAAGCTATAAGACCATAACGCATGGCAGGCTACAGAACAGCTTCACTGCATTACATCATATACGATGGCGTGTATGCAAGCACACAGGCCCTCCTGGGGGTGAAGTGAGGGCGTCTTCTCCCATGTGTGGCTAAGACACGAGTGAGTGCCTCCACTCCCTATGCCCAGCTGGCACGGAGGGTACATCTGGCTCCTGTGACTCCATCACCAGAGAAGCTGAGGCGCTCAGAGCCATCCCTCAAAGAGCTCCCATCCTTCCACTTCCTTCTCCGTGGACCCTCTTCTTGGTAATGCCCACCCTCCATCTCTTCCTGCAGCTTCCCAAAAGTCCTCTAAGCCTCACTATTTCACCATAATTTCCTTGCTTTTTAGAGCAGATACAAACCTAATTTAAATTTGTTCACGATAACTCAGGGTCATCTGACATGATGTCTATTGACTCAGGGTCAATAGACATGATCAGACCATGATACAAAACAGTAGTGCTTTCAAAGTTTACAAAGGTCAGGATGGCCTAAATGCCACGAGATCGCTTTTATGCCTGTTGACTGGCAAGAGAGTATTTCTCATACACAGAAGTCAGCCTCCACGGTCCTCTGCCTTTCTGGTTTCCTTCTTCTAACCCAGACTAAGAAGTAGAGAGCAGTCAAGTTTAATGAAATGTTGGTAAAACTAGAGTTACTGATTCAAGTGAGGAAGCTGTGATAAGGCAAGGTCTCCCCTCCTTATCATGAAGTCATAGACTTGGTATCAGCCACACGGGGGGCTACTACCAGGATTTTTTAATTTATTGAAGTACAGTTGACTTACAATATTATATTACTTTCAAGTGTACAACATAGTGATTCTTTATTTTTATAGATTACTTGGGAGCAACTGTGCTCCAGACAGGTGAAGCTCAACAGACAACTTCAAGGTGGGTGTTTCAGACCATTTGCAACTCCATCTTGGAAAGCTGAACTAAACTGGACTTTAACATGTAGCCACTATGTATGTACTGCTATACGTTAAAGCTAAAATAACAATGTGGCATATTTCCTTTTTCAAAATACATTCTGCAAAATAAAGTTTCACAGAGATTTTCAGTACTTTCATAATGTTTAATTCAAAAAGTGTATGTATGTATTTTAATGACTTTTGAAACTGTAATTAAAATCTACTCTCAAATGTGTTACAGAAAGTTTAACCAGTTGAAACTGTATTGTACTTGCAGGTCAACTCAGTTTAGGGGAAGATTTGGAGGGGACAATTTTCGCCTGCCATTTACGTTTAATTAAAAATTATGTTTTAAACACAAAATAACTATTAAACAGAATTTTTAAGGAAACATAATTTTAAAACTAAACAGAATTTTTATTGAACAGCATCCTAGTATGGAAAAATGAACTGGCAGTGGTGGGGGGATTCAATTTGGCATTTGGTCCATACTAGGCAAAAATGTCTACTTGGATACTCACAAAACATCACTTGTCACACTTATCTCTCAATTTTAAAGTAACCATTTCATGAAAATAATCTATTCTCACCCTTTGACTTTATAATGGAGAAAGTGATAGATCTGAACTTATACCTGAATGTAAATAAAATACCACTTTAATATGTTTGAAATCAGCAACCCAAACTAAGTTCTATTTGAAACAAGGTTTTACACCTTTGAAAAGAAAACAAACTGAAAAGCTTCTACTGTTTTTCTTTATTTTTTTTTAAGAGGACATACTCTGCTCACCTGATAGCCAAAACAACACATTTACTGATACACAGTACAATTATATTGAGGACTATAAACAGATTGCAATGCTTTGCATTTTTTCCAATATTTTCCTAATCCTAAAATTTAATGATTTTGTAATTACGGGTAATATAACTCTCTAAAGATGCATTACAAGAAGAAACTATCCAAATTTTTGACATAGAAGAAAAATTCAATCTAGTGTTAATAGCCAAAATATAAAAAATGCTGAAGAAACGTGGAATTCATATCTGAAACTACCAGGAGTCATGAGTAGTATAACAGATTAAAACCTAAGACTTTGGGGACCAAAGTTATCTTCAGAGCTAGCAAAATTCAAGTGAGTATGGTCTTGGGGGAAAATGCCTGACAAGCAAAAGACAGTGGAGTGGTCTCATGAGTTGGAACCATGAGACACAGACATAATAAATGTAATTACAGAGAAGGCTGCACACACTGTTTATATTAAAAATAATAATTACAATATCTAGAGAACCTTAATTAATTTTGCCAAACTGGACACATCCGAAAACCCTGGATTTCTCAACGTCATATAGCAATGTCCATCTAAACTAATCTGGTGATATTCTGTTCTGAAATCATAGTCTTAACTCCCACTCACCCAACACCCCACTCCCAAAAGAAAAACAGACCCAGAAAAAAAAAATGAGGGCTGAACGATCCCTCATGGGATCACAGGAACAGAGAAGCAAAGCATTTTAAAACTAACTGATGGATATAGTTAATTCTAGCTCTTCCCAAATAGTGCACTTAAATGAGACAAAATAACTGTCTCAAAAAGAAAGCTTCAGGAAAGATCATTTCTTCATTAGGCTTAGACAAAGAATGACATTTTTCTCCTTGTCTATATTAGGGATCAGAACACGGGGCAGAGGCATGGGAGCATGAAAAATGAATGTTCAAAGGGAATAAGTAAAAAAAGTAAAAAGAAAAAAATTACAAAAGATGGAGTGGGTGAATTGGTACATTAATAAATTTTCTGGATAATAATATATAATCATGGAAATATGCGAAATAACACATATTTCTCATATGTGTTATGAGCTGGTGGAAAGATCTGAAGATTATCATAAAATGTTTAAGCACCATAAATAGAAGCCTCTTAGCTGAAGTATGCAGGAATTGGACAAAGTGTATGTGTCAAGATGAGGCTGACAGCTGCAACAAATCCATGCTTCCATGAAATGCTACATTAAAAATAAATAAAAAGAGAAAGAATCAAGATAATAACAGAAGACTATAACTGAAATGGCAAAGTTAGGTCACAAAAACAAGACTTCTGAATTTTTTCATCTCTGTGAGATTTGGTTGATAATATAGGAAAATTATATGCAAACAGGAGACCAGAGCTGGGCAGAGTGAGGAAAACAGTGTAATAAGCAAACGGCAGCCTCCACGGGGGCTTCCCTGATAGGTCAGCAAGTGAAGAACCCGCCTGCCATGCAGGAGACCCAGGAGACGTATGTTCAGTCTCTGGGTCAGGAAGATCCCCTGGAGAAGGAAACGGCAACTCACTCCAGTATTCTTGCCTGGAGAATCCCATGGACAGAGGCGCCTGGCGGACTACAGTCCACGGGGTCACAGAGAGTCGAACACGACTGAAACAACTTAGCAGCACAACCTCCATGGAGACAGTAATCAGACAGAACACTATCAAGAACCCAGAACCTCTCGCTTTTTACCCAGAGCCCATGGTTCATGAGAGCGTTGGAGCCAAGCAGCCTGGGTTTGGACCCGGCTTTTTCACCCACTGCGCCTTTGGGTAGGTTTCTTGATCTCTCTGGCTTCAAGTTCCTCATCTGTAAAATTAACACAAGGATAGCGCTTCCTAGGCTTGTTGCAAAATGAATACCTGTAGAGCATTTCAGTGTCTGGCTCAGAGAAGGCACTCAATTAATAACAAAAAATATTATCGTTACTATTACTTCTACTATCACTTTCTCGTTGCTTTATTGCAAAGCAACTTAACCTGTGTGTCTCACTGCCTTCATCTATGTAACAACGATAAAACACCCCGAGCTCTTTCATGAGCTTCTTGCTAGAAATACATGAAACAGAAAGCTTCTATAAATATGAATTATGAGTAAACCACTTAGACATATAAAGCTAAGATCATCATGAATTTATTTACCATAAATTCTGTAGTAATGGTTCTCAATCACTGTCCCTGGAGGACAGGTGGCAACAGGCAACGTCTAGAGACATTTTTGGTGCCACAACTGGGGAGATGGTGAGGAGGCACATGCTCACAGGCATCTAGCAAGCAGAGGCCAGGGAGGCTGCTAAACACCCTACAATGCACAGGACAGCCCCCCACTCCAAAATGTCAGAGTGTCGACGCTGGGAAACTCTACATAATAAATACAAATTTCTAACATTATAGGAGGCCACTAATAAGACTGCTAGCTGTTTCCAGCCAATCTCTGATTTTTTTTTTTTAATTTTCATCTGCCTGGCAAAGTCAAATGGCCTGCCATCTCCCCCTAAACCTGTCCACAATCTGGGTCAGTCCCTCCTCCTCACCAGCACTCAAGCCTACCCACCCTCTCCAGTTTTTTGTTTCCTTGAACACTGTCAGCTCTACTCAAACTAGGAAATCTAAGAACAGAGCTCAGGTGTCAAAAGCATTTGTTATTATATCATTATTTCATGAAGGCCCCAGAGCAGAAGAGTAAATACAGCAGGCCCCGATGCTATTTATAAAAGGCCAGCTTTCAAGGTCGCCCCTCGGCTGGTGTCTAAGAACTTGGATTCCATGGAGGGGGCGGGAGGGGGTTGTTCCAGGAGGGGGGCATTCCCACCACCACTAGCTGATAAGAGTGGAGTTCTGTGCCTAAGCTGTTTGCACAGACAATACAGTGAAGCAGAATCCTCGCTTTCCTTCTGGGAGTCTGGAGTTTGGGTACATGCCAGACAGAAGAGCCTATGTAAACAGCCCGCAGGTGAAAACTCTGGGAGTGAAGTCTCTAACGAGCTTCAGCTGGTTGGCAACATTTGACACAGAGGGGGACTCAGAGAGGCCCCAGTTAACTTTCTGAGAGAAAACTCTAGAAGCCTCTGCTCAGTTTCCTCAGGACTCTGCCCCATGCAGCTTTTCCCTTTGCTGCTTCTGTATCTTTTCATTATAATAAATTACAGTCATGAAGCCTGGGAGACCCCCTAGAGAATCATCAAACCTAGGCGTGATCTTGGGGACCTCAGGTCCTCTTCTGTTTAACAATACTCATGAAAGAGGAAGGGTATTCACATTTTTAATACATCATCTGCTTTAAGAAAATGCAACTTCATCTCTAAGAACATTCATTTCTAATATTTATATACTATTTATTTTTGGCTGTGCTGGCTCTTCACCGCTGCACAGGCTTTTCTCTAGCTGTGGCCAGCAGGAGCTGCTCTCTAGTTGCAATGCACAGGCTTCTCGTTGCAATGCCTTTTCTTATTGCGGAGGACAGACTCTAGGGCACGCAGGCTTCAGCAGCTGTGCAGCACTTGGGTTCATTAGTTTCAGCTCCCAGGCTCTAAAGCACAGGCTCAATAGTTGTGGCACACAGGCTTAGGGGCTCCACAGCAAGTGGGAGCTTCCTGGATCAGGGATTGAACCCCTGTCTCCTGCATTGGTAAGCAGATTCTTTACCACTGAGCCACCAGGAAAACCTTCTTAACAACATTTAAAAGGCAGAAGGTCTGACTTCACGTTATTAAATTGGCTCTTCAATTTGATCTTTCTGAGTTAGGTGAGGGCCTGATGACTTTTCTCTGGACCACTTTTTTATGCTCTGAATTTAACCAAGGAGGTAATTTTATCCAAAGGTCAAGATCTGAACTGTACTGGATAGTGGAGAGATGACAGAAGGTTTGTACATAATTTTAAATATTTCTTCCAACTATGAACAACTCCATTTTGTAGCAATAATAACTGTTTCACATCACTCAAAATTATCTTTAAAGAATGAAAAATAAAACATTTAAAATAATCAGGCCCACCACCAGGGTTCTCTATGAAGTGACTTACAAAGGATATGTTTCAGCAAGAAAGAAAATAATTCCAGAAGGATAAGCTAAAATGCAAAAACGGAATGGTGAGCAAATAAAATGCTAAATGCAAGGCACCATACACATGTATATGAACACATACACCCACATACACAAACACGGTATGAAACAAGACAAACTAAAAATACCTGACAAAAAGACAAGAGGGCAATATGAGAATAAAGCATTCGGAGGTCCTCTGTTCTTCAGGAGAAAGGTTAAGACATTACTGAATTTTAAATTGTGTGTAAACATATGTGATAAAACCCTACGGGTAACCACAAAGATATATTGCACATACATTCAAATCCTATAAAAAAGAAAAATCAAAATTTTTTAAAGTGCCAAAACTCAACAATAAAATTAAAACTGGAAAGAGAACAGAAAGGGAAAGAGAACAGAAAGGAAAAGAGCAGCATAGAATAAATAGCAGCATAGAAAATAAAAAGCATAAAGAGAATAAAAGCAAATATAGCAAATAAAAGCAAAAGAGAATAAAAAGCAGCATAGAAATTTAACAGTTGGGAGAAACAATTCAATAATCACAAAACTGTAAATGGGTTACATCTGCTGGCAAAACAATCAATATACAGTCATATTTTTAAACTTCACTATAAAAATAGTAATCTCAAAATGAGACAAAATATACTTTAAAAATAAAGGCATTAAGAATAGATACTACATAGTGATAAAGACAATTCACCAAAAAAGCATCGTCTTAAATGTTAAGTTTTAAAAATATATGTGTGTGTGTTTGTGTGTACATCTAAATGGAAGAGAGAAAGGGAGAGAGAGAGATTGTGTGCAGATGCAAAATTGATGACAGGGAAAACTGGCATATTCACCAATATAGTCAGAGATTTCTACACCCCTCTCCCATTCATTGCTAGGTCAAGCAGGCAGACACAAAATGAGTAACTCTATTAAATATGTGAAATATGAAATATGTGACAATAACACTATTAAAGTCTCCACACAAGGGCTGGTATTCAACCTAACAACCAATAAGTACATCGTGGGAGCCCAAGAATCAAAAGGGGTCTCAGAGCTGGCCCAGCCATGAACCACTGGCAGGACTCACCAGTGTGAACCTAGGATCACCAGTCTGCCTCTAATGCAGGAAAAAGTAGGAGGCCAACGTGTCCCATAAGGAATGACAGCAGAATCATAAAAAGCAAGGAAAAAACTGTCTCAGCTATAATATCAACTCTTCATACGTGGATCCTGCCCTATTGGATACAGCTTCCCTGAGGATGCCTGCTTTGGAGCCCAGATGTAGTGAGAAGAGGAAACAGCATGAAACTGGGGTGGATGAGAGGGAAGAGGAAGAAGGAAAGAGAGAAAGACTGTAACCTAGCCTGGGATCTGCCATCACACACTAAACACGAGAAACGACTGCTAACACTGCAATGACCTCCAGGAAGAAAAGGCATGGAGCAGGGGGCCCAGGAGCCACGTGTTCTGCACAGAAAGGTTTCCAGAGCAAAGGAGCAACAGAGACAAATGCAGCTTGAGGACACTCGAGCCATGCACAGCTTTGAAGACCGGATCAAACCAGACCTACTCATGAAGGGATGGGGCCTCAGGAAGGGTGAGATGGAGCTACTCGGACAAAGATAGCAACTGGTGCATTTACAGCCACACTGTGCTGTGTTCCCCCCAGACTAAAATGTTAAACAGATTTGTTTAGGGAAGATCTCCTCCATTGCCTAAAAAGTCTGAACTGAAGCCAGCTCCAAATTGCCAAGGGCCTTCCCGGGTAAGTGCTTTTGCTGTCTAAGCATGCTCTGCCAGACACATCAGGGGGTTTCTCCCAGCATTTTCTTTCCCACCTAGAGCCCCAATCTCAGAAGCCTGAACACCCAAAGCCACTCACTGGATTTCTTTTCTTTTTTTTTGGCCACTCCACACATAATGCAGGACCTTAGTTCCCTGACCAGGGAGCCAACTAGTACTCTCTGCAGTAGAAGCATGGAGTCTTAACCACTGGACCACCAGGTAAGTCCCCTGGGTTTGGTTCTTCAAGGGCGAAGCATGTAGAGTCTCACATGCTTAGACTCCATTTTTATTTCTTTCTCCAAAAGAAAATCTTAAAACTTTATTGTAAGGATTTTGTTAAAGAGCAGTCATGGAAAATGACACATTGTGTAAAAGAAGGCAAAAACCTGGAAGTCTTTTTCCCTTGAATAAAAGTTCTCGGAAATTCCATAATTATTAATAATTTGTAAAAATAATTCTATTTTGATTATCTTTTCAGATGTAGAAAATTAACACATTACTGACCGGGGAATTTTTGTATAAGCAAACACCTGTGGCCATAATACTGCTACTGCTGCTAAGTCACTTCAGTCGTGTCCGACTCTGTGTGACCCCATAGACGGCAGCCCACCAGGCTCCCCCGTCCCTGAGATTCTCCAGGCAAGAACACTGGAGTGGGTTGCCATTTCCTTCTCCAGTGCATGAAAGTGAAAAGTGAAAGGGAAGTCGCTCGGTCGTATTCGACTCTTAGCGACCCCATGGACTGCAGCCTACCAGGCTCCTCCGTCCATGGGATTTTCCAGGCAAGAGTACTGCAGTGGGGTGCCACTGCCTTCTCCGGCCATAATACATCTCTGGATGATAACATGAGTAAAAACAATTCTACAGTATTTTTTATGAATATTCCAGTTTGAGTGCTGCCAGGGAAACTAACATCTAATGGATAGAGGCATTTTAAGATAGTACCATTTGTACATGTTGGGGTCAATCTGGACATTTCCTACCTAATAACACCCCTTAAGTATAAATTTGTTAGTGTACGATGAATGCTATTCAACATGAGCTAAAGACATATTCAAGTTTAAATGCTTCTTTCATTCTCTTGCTATGTCACTGATGTGATGTCTATTCATGGATTTCTCTCCATAGCCATCATCTCGTTCTTAATTCTACCACTAATCTTCTTCCCTGTAGCACCTCCATAAACAACTCACAAATGATGCCACTGGTTGCAAAACATCAAATTTATGATTTTTAAAAAAGATGGTGAATTAGAGCAAGTAAATGGGGAATCCTCTTCAGAAAGGAAGCTTACAAGAGCCGCTGGTAGATCACATAAAAGCGAAAAATGGATTATGATAATGCAGGCCTCCCGTACATGACATACAAGCCCAGCTGAAAGGCGATGCAGAAAGCAAACCCCTGGCTCTCTAAAGGACAGTCAATAACCTAACGATTTACCAAATTCTCTTTCTGGCTGGAAGGGTCAAAAACCTGCCACCCTCTGATTTACTTCCTTAGCGGGACTCCTTTGTAACCTCCATCGTGTGTTTACAAAAGAAGGCAGGATCAAAGGGATTACACGGTAAACCAACCACACTATGAAATGCTTATCAGCTATTGGAACATGTCACCTAGATTTTGAATTACTGTGTAAAAGGTAAGAAATTAATACACACACTCACACACACACACACACCCCCCCCTAGATGCTGTTGAGAAAAATACAAGCTGGTGGAGAAGAGTCTGTGCCTATGCTGTTGCCAATATTGACGGTGGGAATGCACAAACGGGCGCACGTGTGGCTGGGCAGCTCTGTGATTTGCGCTCAGGAACGCTGAAAGGCCCTGGTGACCAGAGCCAAGAGGAACACATGCAGAAGTGGGACTCAAGTATCTGAGGCATTACCGCAGTCTGAAAGATATTAAAAACACCCGTGTGGGAAGGAGAGGGTGGGACGAATTGGGAGATTAGGACCGACACATATACACAACCATGTGTAAAATAGATAGCTGGTGGGAAGCTGCTGCAAACACAGGGAGCTCAGATCAGTGCCCTGCGACGACCTAGAGGGATAGGATGGCGTGTGGGGGTGGGAGGAAGGCTCAAGAGGGAGAGGATATATGTAAACATACAGCTGAGTCACACTGTTGTACAGCAGAAACACATTGTAAAGCAATTATCCTCCAATTAAAAATCAATAAAATAAAAAACATTGATATTTAAAACAAAGTTCATAGAAAAACAGAACATTAAAAACACAAGAAAGATCACATTATCTTCCATTGCTAAAAATAATAATAAATACAATTCCTTTGATAAATGCTCTGTATCCATAAAAATAATTATTTAAAGCCTAAAGATGGGGGGAAGCATAAAATAATTCTATATTTTGGAAATATCTATGCAAACCTAAAAATGTAATATTATATCCAGTTGTGAATTTTTTGATAAAAATAGTTACAGTCACAGAAAAATTATGGCCAAAAAAATCAAATAAATTGTGGGAAACTAAGAAGATGAAAAAGAGCCACCACTGGGGTGTAGACTTCACCTGCATGTTAACCCCCGCAGGCTCAAGGCAGACATCACCAATTCACATCGCTCTTCCTGAAGGGAAGTCTAGCCACAAAACAGATCAACTCTTCTTGAAACGTACTTTTTTATGGCTATTGATTATATAATTAAACGAAAACACGATTGGTCATTACACTGCCACTATGTTCAGTGCCATGGATGAAGAGAAAGATGTGCAGCTTTAACCCTTTTCCATTACAGGTTAATGGTACAGGGGAAAAAAGAGAGGGTTTGTGAAAGCTCTGGATGAAGTGCTGTATTTTTAAAGAAATATAGTTATTACCTTCCATATATTTGACTCAAGTGGCAAGCCAAGCACTTCCCACACAAAGTCCAGTGGAAATATTTTTTAAATGTACCTAAATACAAGTATAATAAATATCCATACATACAGAGAGAGAGAATATCAGTTGTTTAAAAACACAGAATATAGAGAAGAAAGATTAAAGACAGCTAAGGTGATGGTCAATAGAACAGAGTCAGAACTGTCGACCACATATAAGGGGGCTCCGGAACTGTCACCAGGGGCAACACTGTATTAGAAGAACCAGACGACTCCTCAGGCTATTTCTTTCCCCTCTCCATTTACTTCCCATTCGGAGGAGAGGTAATCACCCTGGAAGGGGAGGTAATCACCAGTAGACACTGGGCCTATCTCTAAATAAAGTGAGTGATCAGCTTGTGGACAAATCCTGTCTTGAGGTCTGAAACAAGGAGAACAGGCCTTGATGTGGACACTGGGTTGGTGAGTTAAATACGCGAAAGCAGTTAATCCAGTCCTCCTTGCCTTAGCTTGTTTGTTTTTGTCTTGTTTGTTTATTCCAAAAACTGAAGGGTTCTCCATCTTAGCTGGTCCTATCTGGTCACCTTAAGGATGCTGGCCTGTTGACTCCACTGGCAGCTCACAGCACCTGGAGAAGGCCACTGTCAGCATTCACAATCTAGGTAAAGATCTGCTAGGGAAGCAACCATCCCGACTACGGTGGAGATATACCTACACCATACCGAAATCAATCCTGAATACTCATTGGAGGGACTGATGCCAAGGCTGAAGCTCCAATACTTTGGCCACCTGATGCGAAGAGCTGACTCATTGGAAAAGACCCTGATGCTGGGAAATATTGAGGGCAGGCGGAGAAGGGGCAACAGAGGATGAGATGGTTGGATGGCATCACCTACTCAATGGACATGAGTTTGAGCAAGCTCCAGGAGATGGTGAAGGACAGGGAAGCCTGGCGTGCTGCCGTCCAGGGGGTCACAGAGAGTCGGACAAGACTGGGTGATTGAACAACAACAGCAGCACCCTTCAGCCTCCTCCTCGATCATAAAAATAGACAGACAGCATCAAACCCCAACTGGGTAAGATAATCCAACAGTAAGAAAGGAAAGAACAAAGATGTAAATGTGAGGGAGACAGTGTGTGTGTGAACAGAAGAGAACCCAGCAAGCCCTGAAGGAAACACAATTTATGCATGAGAACTCTGAAAATCATTCAAGAGGCTATAATATCATAGTACACTGAATATTACAACATAATCAAGCTATATCAACAAATAACAAATTATTAAGGAAAAAAGAGAAACCAAAAACACCATAGAGCTAGCAGAAAATCAACAAATGAAAATATACTCATTGAAATTAGTGACTCACATTGGCCAGGGATGAAGGGACTGAGTTGGCTACAAAGGGGCAATCAGAGAGAATTCTGAAGTGATCTTCAGCTCTAAAGGGAAACTAGGTGCCCAGCAGCACTTAGCAAAAGAAAACTCTAACATGCTCTAGTGAGATTTCAGAATTCTAAAAATAAAGAAAATCTGCAGAAATCCTTGGGGGGAGAAGGGGAAGTCTGCCTACCAAGTTATAATATCACCAGTTTTATGAGCAAAAGTACAGCTTTGAAATCTTGAAGGTAAACAGTTTTATCAATATAGACTTGGTGGCTCAGACAGTAAAAAATCTGCCTCCGAGGCAGGAGACCTAGGTTTGATCTCTGGGTTGGGAAGATCCACTGGAGGAGGGCATGGCAACCCACTCCAGTATTCTTGCCTGGAGAATCCCCATGGACAGAGGAGCCTGGCAGGCTACAGTCCATGGGGTCGCAAAGAGTCAAACACGACTGAGCAACTATCACTTCACTCGCTCAAGCTATGAGACAAAAATAGGACATTTTCAGTGAAGCCAACTCAAGTTTGCAACCAACACACTTTGTTTTTCAAATATTAAAACGGGACATTTTTCACGATAACAATAAAATTTGGGTGGCCTTTCCCTTCTCCAGGAGATCTTCCCAACCCAGGAATCGAACCCAGGTCTCCCGTATTGCAGGCGGATTCTTTACCAGCTGAGCCACGCCAACAATAAAATGTAAGATATACCAAATTCAATGGCAGCTAAAAATGTGTTTTTTAAAACCCTGACTAGAGCTCGCAGTAAACAATGCATCTTGCCCCACAACCCAGTATACACACAGGTGTATATAACACGGAAGTGTCCAAACAATACAACACCCATCCTGTCTGATGATCTCTAACATTTTCTACTTTGTTCTAGGATATTCCGTTAGCCTTTTTTGTTTAATGCTGGTCTCAGCCCACTAAATCAATATCCTGGCCCAGGAATGGGTCCAATCCACAGCTTGAAAAACACAGAACTTAAAGAAGCAAGCAAGAAAAAATAAATAAAAAATCACTAAAAAAATAAAGTGAGGATCCACTCAACCTCAAGGTGTGGGGTACTCTGGTGACTGGCAGGATTTAAAGGCACAGAATGACATGGTCGGAGAGGACTCCTGAAATGCCAACTGATTTTTTTTTCTCCCAGTATTTTCCCTTCCATCTCCCCAAATTCTTGCTCACTCTGATTCGTTCCAGAGTTCACAGTCTCACTGGCAGATGACAGGAAGAAAGCAGAAAGGGCTGGCTAGTCTCTGCTTTTGTATTTCCTGGTTTCTGAGACAATTAAGGAGATGATGCTAGGTGGCCCTTGAGGGGGGAAATAATCACGGAGAGAAGAGCACCCTTAAGAGAACATCAGGGCTTCCCTGGTGGCTCAGCGGTAAAGAATCTGCCGGCTGATGCAGGAGACACGGTTCAATCCCTGATCTGGGAGAATCCCACATGCCAGGGAGCAACTAAGACGGTGCGCCACAACTACTCTAGAGCCCGTGAGCCGCCGACTTCTGAGGCCACTGCCGCAGCTCCTGAAGCCCATGCGCCCGAGAGCCTGTGCTCAGCAACGAGAAGCCGCTACAAACAGAAGCCTCTGCGCCACAGCTAGAGCAGCTCCCGCTTGCTGCACCTAAAGAGAAAACCCAGCAGCAGCGAAGACCCGACACAGCAGCCATAAATAGAGAGAGTTCATTCAGATGGCGAGGGGCAGGGAATAAAGAGAACAGAGAGGGAGCTATGCACCTAGGCCCGGCTCAGAGCCCCCAAGTCCAGGCAGAAAGGGCCACAGGCAGCCCTGAGAGCCAGTGGCCTCTGGAGTCGGGGGGCCACAGTGGCCCAGTGTGTTCTTCCAGACAGGACACAGAGCCACGGGAACCAAGAAGGCTGAGAACAAAGGAACATGAGACATCTCAGGGGTGACCTGTGTGAGCCTGGCCTTGAGAACCGGCTCATAAGGACCACTAAGGTCCTGGCAGCAACCTCCCAGTAATTTAGCCACAACCGCAGGGAAAGGGGGATGAAATCTTACATTTATTTAACACTGGGTTTTCATTACCCTACCAGAGTGAGGACTTGAATAGAAATTAAGTCATTATAGGAAATTAAAGTTACATTTCTGGTACATTTTACTTCTGGACTGGGACTTAATTATATTTCCTTCTTACTGAACCAAACCACAAATATATCTATTCTCCCAGGAAGATTATTTATAAAACCTAACTTTCAGTGTTGTTTTATACGATATCATTTTGCAGGATCAATCTATAAACAAAGCACAGAAAACTTAATTATAATTATTGCATAAATATTAATATTAAAAAGTTTTTAATTGCTAAAATGGTAAATATCAATCAATAAACACTAAAACTTTTCCTCAATAATTTTGAAGAGTTTAAAAAAGGGATCCTGAGTCCAGAAATATTGAGAACCACTGGTTCAAACTACTGTTAGTGAAATTTTGTCACTTTAAGTCATAAATATTCTAATCAACAAAACTATTTACTGGACTGAAGTAAAAGTTACCCATTAAAGAATTCTGGGTGTTTTTTGTTGTTGTTGTTGTTTTTTGCCATGTCATGGGGCATGTGGGATCTTAGTTCCCAACCAGAGACCAAATTTTCACCCCTTGCATTGGAAGTGCAGGGTCTTAACCACTGGACTGCCAGGGAAGTCCGCGAACTCTGGTTTTAGACCAATTTTTGCCTGCCCATGAAATCCAGAAAGTTCAGACAAGAAAAATAGTTTGAATGATTTACTCAACTTAAAAAAAAAAACTTTAATTACTTTCATCTGAATTTACAGATTCTAAATTAGTGATGTTCAACTTAATATAATGGTACTTATTAATTATTTGAAAATACTTCAATCAGTTCAGTTCAGTCATTCAGTCGTGTCTCAATCTTTACGATGCCATGGACTGCAGTACACCAGGCCTCCTTATCCATCACCAACTCCCAAGCTTGCTCAAACCCATGTCCATCAAGTCAGTGATGCCATCCAACCATCTCATCTTCTGTCATCCCCTTCTCCTCCTGCCTTCAATCTTTCCCATCAGGGTCTTTTCCAATGAGTCAGTTCTTCGCCTCAGGTGGCAAAAGTATCGGAGCTTCAGCATCAGTCCTTCCAATGAATATTCAGGACTGATTTCCTTTAGAATTGACTAGCTTGATCTCCTTGCAGTCCAAGGGACTCTCAAGAGTCTTCTCCAACACCACAGTTCAAAAGTATCAATTCTTTGGTGCTCAGCTTTCTTTATAGTCCAACATCCATACATGACTACTTGAAAAACCTTAGCTTTGACTAGACAGACCTTTGTTGGCAAAGTAATGTCTCTACTTTTTAATATACTGTCAAGGTTTGTCATAGCCTTTCTTCCAAAGAGCAAGCATCTTTTAATTTCATGGTGGCAGTCTCTGTCTGCCCAAGACAGAGGTTTTCTTTGGAGCCCAAGAAAATAAAGTCTCTCACTGTTTTCATTGTTTCCCCATCTATTGCCATAAAGTGATGGGACTGCATGCCACGATCTTAGTTTTTTGAATGTTGAGTTTCAAGCCAGCTTTTTCACTCTCCTTTTTCACTTTCATCAGGAGGCTTTTTAGTCCCTCTTTGTTTTCTGCCACAAGGGTGGTATCATCTGCATACATGAGGTTAATGATATTTCTCCCGGCAATCTTGATTCCAACTTGCACTTCATCCAGCCCAGTATTTCGCATGATGTACTCTGCATGTAAGTTAAATAAGCAGGATAACAATATACAGCCTTGATGTACTCCTTTCTCGATTTGGAACCAGTCTTGTTCCATGTCCAGTTCTACCTGTTGCTTCTTGACCTGCATACAGATTTCTCAGGAGGCAGGTCAGATGGTCTGGTATTCCCATCTCTTCCAGAATATTCCACAGTTTGTTGTGATCCACATAGTCAAAGGCTTTGGCATAGTCAATAAAACAAAAGTAAATATTTTTCTGGAATTCTCTTGCTTTTTCTATGATTCAACAGATGTTGGGAATATGATCTCTGGTTCCTCTGCCTTTTCTACATCCAGCTTGAACATCTGGAAGTTCACAGTTCATGTACTGTTGAAGCCTGGCTTGGAGAATTTTGAGCATTATTTTGCTAGCATGTGAGATGACTGCAATTGTGTGATAGTTTGAACATTCTTTGGCATTACCTTTCTTTGGGATTGGAATGAAAACTGACCTTTTGCAACCCTGTGGCCACTGCTGAGTTTTCCAAATTTGCTGGCATATTGAGTGCAGCACTTTCACAGCATCATCTTTCAGGGTTTTAAATAGCTCAACTGGAATTCCATCACCTCTGCTAGCTTTGTTCATAGTGATGCCTCCTAATCCCAACTTGACTTCACACTCCAGGATGTCTGGCTCTAGGTGAGTGATCGCACCATCATGGTTATCTAGGTCATGAAGATCTTTTTTGTACAGTTCTTCTATGTATTCTTGCCACCTTTTCTTAATATCTTCTGCTTCTGTTAAGTCTGTACGGTGTCTCTCCATTATTGTGCCCATTGTTGAATGATATGTTCCCTTGGTGTCTCTAATTTTCTTGAAGAGATCTCTAGTCTTTCCTGTTCTATTGTTTTCCTCTGTTTCTTTGCACTGATCACTGAGGAAGGCTTTCTTGTCTCTCCTTGCTATTCTTTGGCAATCTGCATTCAGATGGGTATATCTTTCTTTTTCTCCTTTGCCTTTCGCTTCTCTTCTTTTCTCAGCTATTTGTAAGGCCTCAGACAACCATTTTGCCTTTTTGCATCCCTTTCTCTTGGGAATGGTCTTGATCACTTCTTCCTGTACAATGTCATGAAACTCTATCCATAGTTCTTCAGGCACTCTGTCTATCAGATCTAAACCCTGAATCTGTTTGTCACTTCCACTGCATAATCATAAGGGATTTGATTTAGGTCATACCTGAATGACCTAAATGGTTCTCCCTACTTTCTTCAATTTAAGTATGAATTTGGCAATAAGGAGTTCACGGTCTGAGCCACAGTAGCCCCCAGTCTTGTTTTTGCTGACTGTATAGAGCTCCCGGAGAAGCTCTGACCGGGAGCTGACTGTATAAAGCTTCAATATTTTCAATGGTTAATATTAAATGATTTAGACTTTAATTATCTTATTGAGGATTTGATCTTTAAATAACTGATTTTTTCTCTTACTTCATACCTCAAAGCCCCCACTGCAGCCTCTATGTTCACTTGTCTTTTCTGGGCTCTAAATAACTTGCTAGCTTCATTCTAAAGCTACAGATGCTTCCTCTATCAAAAGCTTATAAAGATACTCTGGCATCAATACCACAATAGCACTGTGCAGACAGAATAAAGACAATGCCATCTTTTCCATTAAAACTGATGGAAAATCCAGACTACATGGGAAAAGCTATGGAAAAAAAAGAATTTTTTATTTAGAGAAATTGCTTCTGCTGACAACAAAAAATTAAATTTTAATAAGTTATACTAATTAAGTTTATGGCCCCTTATTACCCCTTATTACCTTCAGCCTGTACATAAATTATTTAGTTGACCCCTGAACAACATGAGTTTGAACTGTTCAGGCTGACTCATACATATATTTTTTCAAAAAATATATTGAAAAACTTTTAAAGATTAGTGACAATTTGAAAAAACTCAGAGATGAACTGCATAGTCTGGGAATATTAAAAAATTAAAAGTTAGGTATATCATGAATGTATAAAATATATGTAGATATTGATCTATCCTTCAGTTCAGTGCAGTTCAGTCACTCAGTTGTGTTCAACTCTTTGCGACCCCATGGACTGCAGCACACCAGGCCTCCCTGTCCATCACCAACTCCAGAGTTTACCCAAACTCATGTCCACTGAGTCAGTGATACCATCCAACCATCTCATCCTCTGTCATCCCCTTCTCCTCCTGCCTTCAATCTTTCCCAGCATCAGGGTCTTTTCAAATGAGTCAGTTCTTTGCAGCAGGTGGCCAAAGTATTGGAGTCTCAGCTTCAACATCAGTCTTTCCAATGAACACTCAGGACTGATCTTAGAATGGACTGGCTGGATCTCCTTGCAGTCCAAGGGACTCTCAAAGAGTCTTCTCCAACACCACAGTTCAAAAGCATCAATTCTTCAGTGCTCAGCTTTCTTTATAATCCAACTCTCACAACCATACATGACTACTGGAAAAACCATAGCCTTGACTAGACAGACCTTTGCTGGCAAAGTAATGTCTCTGCTTTTTAATATGCTGTCTAGGTTGATCTATCCTTAGATTACTGCTTTACCATTTTGTTTAATCTTCTTACTGTTAGTTTTCTTACTGTTTTATCATTTTGCTTTCAAAGAATTACAGTACCATATGGTTTGTCTCTCTCTCTCTCTCATAAGTGGAGAAACTGTTTATTATCACAGGTAAGTGAGTTTTAATGTAAGGATGTTCCCAGTTATGTGTTATGGATTCGACTGCAACACTGTATGCCATAGAGATTTTATAATGGTTCATTCATTAGTGTATAGGCTAGGCTACTGTGAGCAATTCTATCAATGACACTAGGTGACCATGAAGCAATCATATTGCTGTTTCTTCATTATCAGTGCATAGATCACTGCTGTAAATAAATACGAAATTCTTTTTCACATCATCTTTTCATTTTTGATGTCAAGTGTTATAATACATACAACATCTACTGTGTTATACATCATATAAGACCATATGGGTGTTGGTACTTTTAGACAATTCATCTTGTGAACAGATGACATAAACTTACTCTATCAATAAACACAATACAGTCCGATGAATGTATTTTCTCTTCCTTATGATTTTCTTAATAATATTTTCTTTTCTCTAGCTTACTTTATTATAAGAATACAGTATATAATACATATACAAAATATGTATAACATACAAAATACCTGTTTATGTCAGGGGTAGTTAAGAGTAGGCTATTAGTAAGGTTTTGGGAGGAGTCAAAGTCATACATAGACCTTTCAACTGCACAGAATATGGTGCCCCTAACCCTCGCATTGTTCAAAGGTCATCTGTAGTTTAAAATAACTAGAAAGAAACCTATACAGAGAGCCATCGTGCATTCCCTTTCTTGTAAAAGATCAAACATTATAACTACTTGCATATTTTGAACACTTACTAGAGTGTCAGGCATTACTCTAGGGACTTGTACTCAATATCTCATTTAATCATCCTAACAACCCTACAGAGAACAAAATGGCAACCCACTCCAATGTTCTTGCGTGAAGAATCCCAGGGACGGGGGAGCCTGGTGGGCTGCCATCTATGGGGTCGTACAGAGTCAGACACGGCTGAAGTGACTTAGCAGCAACTTAGCAGCAACAACCCTATGAGGTAAGTACTCGTCAAACAACCAGTAAGTGTCAGACACAAATCTAACACAGGTCTGCTCCACCAGGGGTCTGCCCCACTAGAGCCAACTCATGCTACCTTCTGAGAGTAAATCATTAATTTTTCAGGAATGTTGTGGGCAAGCTGCTAATACAGCCATTAAAAAAAATTAAACTATATAAACAGAGTTAAATAAATTATAATACAACCTAAAGTAATAAATATTCAAATCTCACCAGTTCATAAATATTCTACCACACTGTGTATTATTATCAGTGCTCCTGGCATTATTTGCATCTACTGCGTTGTAAAGAAAAGCACTGTATAATCTGGACTGTTGTGTATCTCTTTCCAACTCCATGTTCTGTGATGTCTGGTTGGTGACTTGAAATTAACCATGGTGGGAGTCTTTTCACCACAGAAAATGGCAAACACTGGAAATTCGACTTTTTGTTCCCAGAGAGCCGACTGTTACACATTTACCAACACAGAGCAGACCACAGGCTCTTAACGCTATAATTTTCTTTCCCACCTGATAAGCATTATACATTAATTTTGATTAACAAAAACAAATGGCTTTCACAGACAGGCTTTGCTTTTACTCAGAAAATTAAACCACATGAAAAGTAAAAGTAGTTCACTCCATTGAAGCATTTAATTAAGTTCTCAGAGGAAGACTTTGCCTTTCTGGCTCAAAAATAACATTTCCCAGGAAATGAAGGGGCGGGGAAGCGGGAGAGGCTGCTCTGTAAACAAACAAGAAAAGGAATGCGTTTCCACCAGTACCTTCCTATAAGCTATAACCACTTTTACAGAAGATTTAAACCTGACAGTAGTTATCTTTCCGAATGTAATAAAATTTGTATCTTAGAAAGGGCCTGAGATTACAGCTCAGCAGTACCGTTTCCTCACCCGGTACTATCACCCTTCCATCCCGATTCCCAACAACAGATGGTGGAGCCATTTTGATCCTTTTCTTTCCGTAAAATGAAGCAACACCAACCAGTTGTCAATCTACAAAAAGACAGCACTTGACATTGACTAATTTAGAAGCAGCCTTGTCAGAATCTTGAAAGCCTGCAATCATAAAAATCTAAGATCTCCAAGTGTGCTTTCTATGCACAATGAACAAGATAATTAGCTCCTTTCCTTGAAGGCTTAACTTTTCCATTTAGAAGGGACAACTGTTAGATATCATTCTCCAAAATTTAATTTTCTCTTTAACAAAATAACATGCACATGACTCATATCTGTACATACATACATATATGACTAAAGGAATTATGAATTTATTAATAAGCTAAGTTTCTATTTTCTCAAAAAGAATTCTAGCTGGGAATATTTTAATATCATCACCTTTGCTACTGAGAGGGTTGCATATGTTGTAACTGTTACTCCTCAGTAAAATATCTGCCAAGCCAGAACACTGAGGTCTTGTCTCTCAAACCTTCATCCTTTCAACAAGTAATAATTATGTATCTAATAACAACACTGTTATATTTATTCAACATAGATGCATCAGGCTATGTAATCACATATATCATATATACATATGATGTATTTGCTTCTATTATCACCAATCAGATATCAAAGTTGTCAAAGTTCAAGGTGGGAGGGGAGAAATGTAAAGTGAATTGTATACACACCCGAACCACTAGTCTATCCACTAGTCTATAGCCACAACATGAGTACCGCTACCTGAAGGTCCTTTCTACAGAACTGTTTTAAAACAAGGTAGGAAATATAAGAAAGCTAAGGTTGGATAATATTGCTGACCAATGTTCCATAAATAATGCTCCACGGAGAACAGACTCCACGGGATGTTAACAAGTTGTTCAAAATAAAGGCGTGAGGGTACTCTGTCATCAAATATATTTGAATCGACCAAGTTAAAACAGATTCTTTACTGCAGGACTGCTCAGATTTGGCCCTCATTGGCCAGAAACATCTCACACAACTGGTGTTCCTCAGGTCCTATCCTGAGAAATGCCCATTTACACAGCACTTTGGCCTAAGTATGTATATTGGAAAGGAGAGTTTAAAAGAATAGAAAATAAATTCACGTAAGTGTTCACAGACTCCTTGGTCAGCACTAAGATTTCCAGCCAGATGCATTTGCTTTTGATTTTCTTTGAATGTGCTCTGCCGAATGGCTGATCCATCCTTTCAGACACTGTTCACATGCCCCTGTTCCATAAACCCTTCTCTGATCTCCCAGTCACACACTCAAAGCAGCACTTGTGTAACTTGCTTACGACAGAATGTGTGTACATCCCATTACCGCTAACTGCCTGCATGCTTCCTGGTGGGAAGGAAAAGAACTTGAGAAAACTATTGAATGGAAAGATGAGTGACTGAAAGACTAATTAACTGAAAGAATGATACAATGAACAGCTCATTGGAAACTGGTAGAAAAAAAAAAGGTATAACTGATCCAAAGTAGACATTTTCAAAAGAATGTTCATTATAGACTACTTTGCTCAAATAGGAATTAAGCTTTTCACTTCCAATATATCTGGATGCTTAAAGGCTTCCATAAATTGTTAAAATTTAAGCTGTATCTTTAAAATTGTTTAAAATTATTACTTTCACTCCACACCATTTGTTTAAAGTCACTAACATTTTTTACAGTTTCTGAATTGTAGGAAATACTATAGTAAATCAATACAAACCAAAAATTTATGCTCTGATCACGCAAGTACTGAACAAATCATAATTCACTGGAAAATTCAGTTTACACATTTAAAGAAACATGCTTATCTTCTTTCAGGTGTCAAATCCCAGTCTTGCATCATTAACTGCTGAAAATTGAAAACCCATCCCAAAATGCTATTACGTTGGTCCTCACAAACTCAGAGACACCAAAAACACTGTGAATGTCCAACTTCTTAAAAAAAAATCCTCTTTGGCCAAGAAATAAAGGCAGACATGTGACTTCTCATTTGCTTCCTTCTTTTAAAAAATTTGGATTCTTTTGTGCCAAGTTATAACCTAATTTTAATGATTTTATCACTTGCTATTTTATTTAATAATTAAAGGGGAAATATCCAATTTGAATGGGGGAAAAGTATACATACAATTTTAGTACATTTTTTATAGTTTTCTCTGTTCAAGGAAGCATGGTTTACCAAATACTAATTTTATGCCTATGTCTGTCAAGCAGCCTTTTCAGATACACTAGAAGTTGATCACTAACAACATCTCTATAATGAAAAAGCCGCAAATCTAACCTGTGTGGAGAAGCAGATCATAGATTTAGTCACTTTTACTTAACACTGTCAGTTAAATACACGTACACTCCACACACATACACAGTCTTGCTGATTTACTCAGGAACAAATACAAAAGATGGCTGAAAGCTACACACACCGGCTATGGCCATGGGCAAAGTGATGACTGAGCCATCCCTTGTCAAAATGTCTGACAATACTTGAATGAATCACATCTTATCTGGAAGCTCTACACCCAAAGACAATATCCAGTCAGGTGGTGGATGAGGAGAACGGGGCAGAAAGCAATGAAAATATATATCAGAGTTAGCAATGTTCTAGTTATTTCAAAAGAAGTCTCTATCAATAATAAACTCACATTGACTTATTAGAATGTAAGTTTCCATAAATTGTTAGAAAGTTAAGGTCCCCTTCAAATGTAAATTTAATAACACTTAAGGCCATTCAATAACAGATCTCTTTGTATTTAATACTGTTCCAAATGAAGTTATAAAAAGAACTGTTTTTTTAAATATAATCTTCTTTTTGCCACAAATAAGACTGATATAAAGTAAATATTGCCTAAGTACCCAGTAGGGACTCAACAACACACTGGATGACTTCTATGGAAATTTGGTCCCTAAATAACCTAAGCAACTATTGTATGAATCAGAAGAGATGTCTTAATTCTCTGTGACCTTGACCAAGTCACTTCATCTCAAGAGGCTCCTCTCTTCATACTGTAAAGAGGGGTTGTAATATCTTTCCCACATGCCTGAGTGATGTTGTCAAAGGCTATCAACTGAAATAGATCATGAAAAGATATATAAATTTCAAGTATTATTCACTTTGCCAAGAGGACCACTTTTATCCCACAACAATGCTGTCATATAGCTTATAAGCTTCCTTTCTTTGTGAGGCATGCAAACACTGTAGAATATTTATGCAACTGATAAATCCAGAAACTACCCAACAAAAGACTTCTGTATGTCACAATATGCAAAGTGAGCAGCTTTCCAAGATAAAAATTTCCATGGTGGCAACTCCACCAAGAGGAACATTCTGCACTGAATTCTTACAGCATCCCTTGTCATCTGCATGGGCACCTTCAGTCTTGTTTTTCCCTCACACGCTGTTCCGAAAGAGCTAGTATTCCATCAGTCACTGTGACAGCCCCACATTACAGATCAATGTAACTTGTTTATCGACTTCTGAATACCAAATTCCTCCGAGGAGAGTCACAGATCCGCAACATGCTGGGGAAACATGGCTGGAAAACATGTAAATACAGACGTGCCCTGACGGCTCTTGATGGCTGCCACTCTGAGTATCTCCCAGAGTGCACTTCTTCCTTCAAGGGCCACTCTACTCAGACGTGGTAAATTTCCTCCTGTGGCAGTGTGGAGGGGGGAGGGGAGGGAATAGGTAAACAAAAGTGAACAACAGATCTTAGCGCCACAAGAGTTTTTAAAACACCAAAGTGGTAAAGATGTAAACGCTGCTGTGTTAGTCAGGTTCTCCAGAAAAAGAAGACTCAGTAGGATTTATATTTATATATATATGGGCTTCCCTGGTGGTTGAGTCAGTAAAGAATCCATCTGCAATGCAGGAGACCCAGATTCGGTCCCTGGGTCAGGAAGGTCCCCTGGAGAAGGAAATGCCTATATATATATATATATATATATATATATATATACACAGATATATACACATATGTAGACAGGTAGATAGATACATACGTAGATAGATAGATACATGGGTTTCTTTGGTAGCTCAGTTAGTAAAAAAATCCACCTGCAATGCAGGAGACCCAGATTCAATCCCTGGGTTGGGAAGATCCCCTGGAGGAGGAAATGGCAACCCACTCCAGTATTCTCGCTTGGGAAATCCCAAGGTCAGAGGAGCCTGATGGGCAACAGTCCATGGTGTCGCAAGAATCGGGCACAACTTAGCAACTAAACCACCACCACTATACACACACACACACACACACACATAAAATGAGAGAGAGATTTTAAGGAATCAGCTAACATGATTGCATGCACAGCCATTCAGTCCTGTCTAACTCTTTGTGACCCCATGGACTGCAGCCCGCCAGGCTTCTCTGTCCATGGGAATCTCCAGGCAAGAATACTGGAGTGGGTTGCCATTTCTTCCTCCAGGGGATCTTCCTGACCCAGGGATCAAACTCTTGTCTCTTGCATTGGCAGATGGATTCTTTACTATTGTGTCACAGGGTCAGGAAAATCCAAAATCTGAAGGCCTATTCGGCAAGAAGTGTTGAATACTGCAGCTGGAGTCTGAAGGTAGTGTGGAGGCAGAATTCCTCCCTACATGGGGATAGTCCCTACATGGGGAACTCAGTCACCAGCTGACTGTCATCAATTAAACATCTGCACACAGAAGCTCTTGGCACACAGGGCTAAGTCTAAAGAGATGCTAGAACCAAGATTAAACGGCATTGTCTTGAAACAGTGTGGATAATCCAGTGAAATCCCCAAAAATCAGGAAGAGCCGTTTCATTCCAGACCTGGAATAGGATCGGTGTTACAGAATGGGTCCTCTCTAGCCTCCCGTCTATGGAAAACCACCTGCCCACGTCCAACGAGAGTTCGAGACCCATCTGCTCTGGCCTTGCCCCCTGGTGACCGCAGTAAAAGAGCTGGGATCACCATAAAAAATTCACTGACAACATTCTTGGCCCCCATCCATCTTGACCATGTACAATACAAAATTTCCAGTTTGGAGATTTCTGAGAAGGAAAAAGAAGGGATGAGGTATTATGCTAACTTCTTGATTATAACCTCACCTCCCACTTTTTTAAATAGTGTCTATCCTTCTAGGCATTTTCCACATGTTCACAAGCACTCACACACTCCAAAAGTCTGGCAGGGAATACACAAAAATACTAACAACGATTGTTTCTGGAGGATGGGAATTTTGGATAGTTTTTTTTTTCTTGTTTATATTGTTTAAAACATTTATAATGAGCGTTAATAGTTGGGGGAGAGAGAGTAGAGCTGTTTTTGCTTTTCCAATACAAAAATAAGCGAATCCCTTGGATTCCTTGTAAAGCTCATTCGATGGTCCCTTACTATAACAAACCCCAAGGAAACATGCACATTAATTTAGGAGTTCATTTTTCAAAGTGTCCCTGAGATTTGAGTGAAATCAATGTGAGAGTTTGTAAGTACTAGAAAGCAAAAATCAACAAATATGCCTAAACACTAAGGATATCAGAGTAAAATGAGCAAAACAAGAAAAAATGGAAACTTTGACTAAAATATTGTTTTCAAAAGAGCTTCTAACCAACTTATGAAAGATACTGCTGTGGCTAATGAGCTAGACACAGTACAAAGGTGCTTATGGATCCACTGATATTTTATGTTGTTTATGCTGGTTTTGGTTTTCTGTTTATTTTTATTGTTATTACTATTAACAAGAAAAACAAAGTATCCCTTATGGCAGAGTAAGGTCGGATATGTTTAGTAACTATATTTCCTGAAAAATATTTACAGTTTTGAGGACTGGCAAGAATTCTCTGAGACCTCAGGAGACATTATAAAAAGGGTGATGATGTTCAGCTGGCAGTAATTTTTTAAATCCGCTAATTCACATTAGCAGGAAAGGAAGGAAGCAGGGCTGGGATCGGGGGTGGGGGATTGGTGTTAAAGTGACAGCTGTCTCAACTTTGGTGTCAATGCTGTATTGACGCACAAAGGTTAGGGCACACAATGGGCATGTGACATGTAGGAAAAGACACCTCCCTCTCCCTTGCTTCACTAGCTTCAGGTAACCACCAGCTGTCTAGCTGCATCCTGGCTTTCCCACCCACCAGCTCTGTCACTGGAACATGGTACTTCACGTCCCTAGGTCTCAGTTCCCTTTAGTAAGCACCAAATAGAGTTGTTAGGAGATGATGTGAATTTCCTGGCACACGGTAAGTGGTTTGTGTTCAAAAAACTACAAGTTACACGACTGCTTCCACCACCCAACTCTATGACATACCCACAGCCCGAATGATCCAATCAAATTAGCCCCCAAAGTAGCCATAACTCCTATAATTCAGGGAGACTCTCGTATGAAAATGAAAGGAAACTACCAGAAAGGACTCGAAGTAGATGCACCATGGTGACACACATTAGCATCAGCCAGAGTAGCGTGGCTCCAGGCTGCCCTGCGGCTACACAGACAAATGCTTTGTTTGTCCTGAGGCTTAGTTGTCTCTGGGTGATTCATCACAGTACAGACCGATGAACCATGTTCAAACCGGCCGCAGTAGCGCTGGAGCAGAGTTAGACAGGAAGCACAGAGCGACTTGTAGTCACTGCGCTCTGACGTGGCTAGACACTGTGAAGACATCTCCGCACCATGATGTAAGGATGACTCTCTGTTCTTCACAGCGGAGAATATCCTGCCTCATGAAGCTAGTGAGTGTGGGCCCAGAGCTCACTCCAGGAAACCCTGCTTCCCATTTGGACTTTCTCCTACATGGTGCTCTCTCTTGTTCATAAAAACTAGCATAGATTTCTTCAGAGAAGAAGGGGAAATTTACTCAATTCTAGAATCCAGAATTTGCCAAATTTGAGAAAGTTTCAATGTTGAAAACTGGATATGCAAACAGCACTATGAGGACGACCCTCTGGCACTTTAAACGCAGGGAGCGACTTCCCTGGTGGTCCAGTGGCTAAAACTCCACACTTCCAAAGCAGGGGACCCAGGTTCCAGGCTAGGTCAGGGGACTAGATCCCACATGCTGCAACAAAGATCAAAGATCCTGTGTGCTGCAACTAAGACCAAGCACAGCCAAAAAATAAACAAACATTAAAAAAAACAAAAAAAAACAAAAAAAAAACAAGCGTTCATCTTAAAAAAAATTCAGTAGGGGAAAAAATCTGGAGCAACAGGAACAAGTATATGCAGCTGGTGAAAGAATAACTTAGTACAACTGCTTTAGAAAACCAAGTAGCAGCATACTCAGAAATGCTGGAAATACACACAGACCCACCAGTTCCATTCAGAGCCATATTCCCTAGACTCAGACTCTTTCACATTTATACCCACACTGTCTCTTAAGAAACTGGATACACTGTGCCCTGGAATACTACACAACCATGAAAATCACAGCAGCACAATTCAATCCGAACAACAACACTGAGTGGAATTAAGCAAGTCAGGAGAACACAGTTTCATTCTACTGGTATTGATATACAGTTCAAGAAGAGATAAAATCAGGAAATATATTCTTAATGGGATTATCCATATGCAGATTAATTGCAAAAGAAAACGAGAAAATTATAAACACAAAATTTAGGACTGCAGTTATCCCAAGAAGGAGAGAAATGTGGTCAAAGAGGATGTCATGGACTGAATGTTTAGGTCCCCCCAAATTCACATGCTGAAATCCGGATTCCCAGTGTGACGGTAATAGGAGCTGGGGTCCTAGGGAGGTGCTTAGGTCAGGAGACCTCAGAATGGGATTAGTGCCCTTACAAAAGAGGCCCCAGGGAGAACCCTCATCCTTTTGGCCACATGAAGACGCAGCAGGAAGACAGCTATGAACTAGGAAGTGAGCCTCACCAGACGCTGAACCTGCCAGTTCCTTGCTCTTGAATTTCCCAGCCTCCAAACTGTGAGAAACAAACATTTGTTGTTTAAGCTACCAGGATGTGATATTTTTGTGACAGCAGCTGAATGGACTAAGACAGAGGGCTCCATGCAATAGTGGCCACCCCTTTTGTAAGCTTAGCAACTTATATGCAGATGCTAAATTTTATGAATCTTTAAACTGTGCATTTAATTTATAGTCCTTTGCATGCATATTTTCTATAATAAAGTATTGTTAAAACAAGCAGAAAAGATCAACTTTATTAAATGCTAAATGCAAAACAGTCTTATACACAGTCACAAAATAAGGCAAAATAAAATGAGATGGAAAGCTGACATTCCTTAAGTGTCTATGTGCCAGGTACATACTAGGGGCTTTAACGTAAGTAATTTCATTTTGAAAAGCACAAAGGTTATATGAAGTTTCAGAGAAAAGTGAGATGACATCAGGTGGGAGAACAATTTGCTGAAGAGGGTTGCTATCTGACTCTTGCTGTGAAACTGGCTAATACCTTTGACCAGGTAGCAACGGTGTGACTGGGCATCTTGGGGAGAGAAAGCAACACTTTGAAAGAGGGCAGCAGAAGGACACTGGGGATGTCCAAGCAATGCCAAATAGTCCAATCTGGACCCCTGTCTTAGCTTAACATGTTGCCAGAGATATGGGTTACTACAAACTGGTTCCCAAATCTGAGATCTGTTAAGAGTCTGGATGACCCCAATAGCCTCTTCATTCCCCAAGTCTGAGTTCCCAGTAAGACTCTCTTAGAAATGCCTGTCAGTTCAGTTCAGTCGCTCAGTTGTGTCCGACTCTTTGTGACCCCATGAATCGCAGCACGCCAGGCCTCCCTGTCCATCACCAACTCCTGGAGTTCATTCAGACTCACGTCCATCAAGTCAGTGATGTCATCCAGCCATCTCATCCTCTGTCGTCCCCTTCTCCTCCTGCCCCTAATCCCCTCCCAGCATGAGAGTCTTTTCCAATGAGTCAACTCTTCGCATCAGGTGGCCAAAGTACTGGAGTTTCAGCTTTAGCATCATTCCTTCCAAAGAACACCCATGGCTGATCTCCTTTAGAATGGACTGGTTGGATCTCCTTGCAGTCCAAGGGACTCTCAGGAGTCTTCTCCAACACCACAGTTCAAAAGCATCAATTCTTCGGCCTATAGTCTTAATTTATTCACAATATAATCTGACACGAAAAGAATGTTTAACACTAGACTTAATGTTGTTTCTTCAAATTTCTTCAGTAAATCATATACTCTTGAAAATCAGCTTGCTCTCCCACCAAAGGAGAAGTTCTAACTTTCAATCTATTTCTACTGGAGGATACAGCAATTAACTAAAACAAAGGACAAACTTCAAAAGATGTTAACAGTCAATTTCAATCAGTACTGTGTGTCTTCTCAGAAATATGACTAAAAACAGCTACTATCAAAGTGAATAACATTCATTCTTGAGGCTATGGGACCTGGCCACGGTGCCACAGTTCATCAGCTCTCCCCATTCTGGTCAAGAGCCAAGGATGGTTCAAATATGCTAGACTCGTCTCCTTTCATTCTGCCTGTGATCCTGACAGCAGCACATTCGCTCTGCTCCAGGAGAAACACATATGATCCATCCTCGCTCTTCTAGACTTTTGGAAAGTGCTTTAGCTAAACATGGCATTTAACAATTCTTTCCAATAAAGTTTTATTACAAGTTTTAAAGTAATCAAAAATAATTTCAAACACACACAAAATGGCCCCAACCCTGTATAAAGATGAGGCTTTAAAATATGGAGAGGAACTTCCTGGTGGCCCAGTGACTAAGACTCTGCACCCCCAATGCAGGGTGCCTGGGTTCAATCCCCGGACAGGGAGCTAGATTCCACAGGCCACAACTCAAGATTCTGCATGCCGCAACAAAGACTGAAGGTCCCATGTGCCTGCAACTAAGACCCAGTGCAACCAAATAAATAAATAAAACACAGGGAAAGAGGCGTGAACAAGAAAGGGGGAAAATTATATACCATAACATTCCATATTTGAGAAACTACAAGTCTTTCTGACTTCTCCTTAGGAAATGACAAAGTATGCATTTAGTTTTATAATACATTTAAAAAATAACTTCTTCTAAAAGAATCAACATTAGTTTATGGCAAGCTTATCAAATGCCACATTAACCACAAAATTATCTCAGTCCAAAACCTCAAGCTGAACTTTCTTAAAACACTGCAAAGCTATTATACTATCAGAGTTGCATGTAAAGATTAACAATTTTGCAAACATTTAAAAACATTTCAAACATCCTTTAAGTAACTGCGGAGCCATCAGCTGTTCTAGACCTGATTGCATTCACTTCAGAACCAAAGATTTCCTTACCTATGGGTGTAAAACATTTGGACCAGGACTCAGATGCCCTGGGTTTTAGGCTTAGATCCCATACTCCTGTGCACAATTTGTAACTATTGGAGCTAAGGCTTAAGCCCAGGACATCTGAACTTGGGTGGGTCAAAGGCACAAAGCCTTGTCTTTTTCTCCCAGTCTGCCTATATGGAGACTGCTTAAGTGGATAAAACAGATGGATATAAAAGTAATTAAATATAAAAGTGTGAAATGGTATTATAACTTATTATGAAGTATTTAAAAGTATTGGAAAAGCTCCGCTACCACATCCCCCTATTCACCATGCTCACCACTGACCACTGCGCCCAGCACTCGGGGTGAGTCCCTCATGAGGCAGCCAGAGCGCCCACACCTGCATCGACTGGCGCTCTTACTGCATGCGCTGCAAAGGCTGTTTACCAGACTGTCAGCCCCACGGGACCCGGCGCCCCTCAAATTCTGTGTCTCCGGTGGTGGGCACAGAGAGACGCTCATTTGAGGGATGCTGATCAATGTCCCAATGTGAAAAAAGTTAACATTTAACAAACAGGATACAAAACCCCAGGGTATTAAAAGGCAAGTCTCCTACCAGATTTCCTCAGACACATTCAGAGGAACTAGGGAAATACTTCCTAGTACTGAAAGGTAACTCAAATCCTTTCTGACTACTTCAAAGGGGAAAGGGGGATAAATGTCCTCTTGATAAAAGTAAATCTCAGAGAGTGGGGGATATATAACCCTAATAATTGCATATTTTCTACCAAATAATGTGCAGTCAATATTCTCAAATTAGTTTCAACACGTATAAAACATAATCCTCTGGGCTGGCCAGACATCTGTTCACACCAAGTTATTTTACTAAAACCAAAGTCAATTGCTGCTTTGATTAAAACCCTCCCTTGTCTTAACTTTCTTCAGTCCTCTAGTATTAGGAAAATGAAAGTGAACATTAACTGACTTGAGAAAGAAAGTATGGTTCTCTTATTGGAAACTGTATATTTTGGAATAAAAGTGAGTCAAAGACCAATTGCGTTAAGGTGATAACACCAACCTTCAGCTACAATTTTCGGTGAACAAAATAAAACTGTACACTCATCAGACAAGCCAAACTAGAGGGTTTTCTTTGGAAAGTTTTAATGGAAATCCTAGTCCTTGTTTTACGTTGAACTCACTGTACAAAAATGTGATATAATAGCATTTGAGTATTAGGACATTAATTTGTCAGACAGCATTTGAGTCCTGCCAAACACAAACATTTCAAGTCCTCATGACATGCTCGTCACTCTACTGGGGTCTGATGCAGGTCATCTAAAAATAGCCATAGGGGATGCAGCCAGATCTCCCAGGCAATGCTAAAGAGGTGCCTCTAAATGGCAGAAACTGTAGTTTAAAGAGACAGTAGAGCTTATTAAGCCCCTGAGAGCAAAGCACAGTCAGAGAGCTACCATCCCCTAGGGCACAATTCCCTGTACATGCTCTGTGGTCATATGCATCTGAATTCACTCTTCGTGCACTTATCATTATTCTAATAATGACATCTAGACAATAATAACATATCTAGGCAATAATGATTATTCTAAACAAAAGGGGGGTTTCCTACACAACTAACGGGGTAAGATACATCACAAGACACAGAACTTTAGCAGGCCCTAGAGATCATCTGGAAAGCAGTTCTCCAACTTGGGCGTGCACCAATATCAGCTGGAGAACTTCTCAACAAAGTCATCCTCTGCATGGCTATTAGATTCCACATCCTCTTGCCAACTCAAAGATCTCTCTAAAATTGCCCCCCTCTCTCTGTAATATTCCTCCTCTCTATTGGTTCATTGCACGCTGGTATATTAGCACGCTGCTATCTCTTACCCTCCCCACTCCACTGAAACCACTCATTGCAAGGACACCAGTGACCCCCACAGGATCAAGCCAACGGCCAGTCCTCAGTGCCCATCTTGTTTGCTCCATCAGCACCATCTGACTGAAGTTATCCATCCTTTCTGTCTGGAGCACATTCTTCACTTGGCTTCCAGAATACCACACTCTCCTGGTTCTCTTCCCACCTTGCTGGCTGTTGTGAATTGTCCCCCTAAAAGATATATTGAAGTCTTAACCCCCAGGACCTGAGAATATAATCGTATTTGAAAATAGGGTCTTTTCAGATTTCTCATATATAACCAGGTTAAGATGAGGTCATTAGGGTGGGCTTTAATCCAACATGACTGGTGTTCTTATGAAATGGGGTAGTTTTGGACGCACGCAGGCACAGAGGGAACATGGAGTGAAGACACACAAGAAGAAGGTGACCACATCACTACAGTAAAGCATCAAAGTCACCAAACATCACAGGTTGCCAGCAAACATCAGAAGCTGGAGGAGGCCAGGCGGGCTCCCCGCTGGAGCCATCAGACGTAGCGTGGTCCTGCTAACACTTTGATTCAGACTTCTAGCCTCTAGAATTATGAGACGATAAACTTCTATTGTTTGAAGCCACCCAGGTTTTGGTACTTTGTTATGGCAGCTGTATGAAAGTAAGACACTGGCTAAATCTCCTAAGTATCTATGGCTCGTTTCTCATCTCCCTAACCTGGGGGTGGCTCAGGACTCAATCACTGTACCTCTTTTCCTTCCTGTATATATCCGTAGATCTCAGTCTCACGGCTTTGAATACCTTCTCTATGCTGACTCCAGCCCAGCCAGACTGATGTATCCACCTGCCTTCTTCACACATCACTGATGTCTGATGGACATCTAAAACCTATCCAATCCCACACCAAACTTGATTCTCCCCAGAAAACCCTCGCCTCCTTCAGTCTTTCCCATCTCCATAAATTACTACTCAATGAACCACTTCTCAGACCAAAAAAACAGGGATATTTGTCTCCTTCTATTTCCTATGACCCACATCTCAAAGGTAAACCCTGATGGCTCTACTTCCAAAGTATCTCTAGAACATGGTCTCTTCCAATCCCTTCCACTCTCACTGCTGCTGAGTCGCTCCCGTCGTGTCCGACTCTGTGCGACCCCAGGGACGGCAGCCCACCAGGCTCCCCCGTCCCTGGGATTCTCCAGGTGAGAACACTGGAGTGGGTTGCCATTTCCTTCTCCAGTGCATGAAAGTAAAAAGTGAAAGTGAAGTCACTCAGTTGTGTCCAACTCTTAGCGACCCCATGGACGGCAGCCCACCAGGCTCCTCCATCCATGGATTTCCCAGGCAAGAGTACTGGAGTGGGGCGCCATTGCCTCTCCATCCACTCTCACTGCCAAGGCACAAACCCCATCATTTCTCATCTGGACTACTGCCAGTGACCCCTGATGGGTCTTCCCGCATATACCTGTGCCTCCTACAGCCTATCCTCAACAGAGTAACCAGACAGAACTTTTAGAACATAAATCAGATACCATCATTCTTTTCTTCTCAGTTAGTGAAAGTCAAAATTCTTAAAATCTTCCAAAAGACTTATGATTTCTGATTCTTCCAACCCTTACATGCTCTGCCCTGTACTCTCTCCATTCATTGTTCTTACTTTTTTTCAACACATCTCCACGCTTTACCTCCTTCCTTTATATCTGTTCTTCCCCCAAATATCACAGCTCACCTTCTCACTTCAGGTCTATTCAAATATCCCCTGATTGGACCATCTTTTATCATCCTGCATAAAACAGAAATCCACCTCTCAACCTACCATTCTCTTTCACTGCATTACCATTTCCATAGCATCGAGCATCATGTGATTTGTGAGCTACTCACCTTTGAAAAAAAAAATCTGTGTCCTTTCACTAGAATGAAGTTCCATGACAACAAGGGAATTGCTATATCCCCAGTTTCTAAACTGGGCCTTGGGCTTTGCAGACACTTAAAACACGTGTCTTGAGTAAACAAATAAATTTTTTTAAAAGGTAGAAATTCCTAATATGAAGTGACATTTGCTTTTTTATATAAACAGCTTTTTCACAAGTTCATCTATCTAAATTTCTCCACACTCTCATTCAAGACAACATTCTCAGTGCCTGTAACCAGGAATCATAATGGAGAGAATCCCAGAGTGCTTTTCTTAGAGTGTATATAAGCCAAAAAATGTCTTAGTTTCCTCAAAACTGACAGCTTTATTTCAGCACCACAAACATTGTAGCCATAAGAAAAAAAAAAAGTTCAGAGATCCTAGGAAGACATAACACTCTTCAGATTTACCCCAAAGAAAGCATGCTAATGTCATTCTTCTCTTAAATGATATTTTGCCCCTAAAGATGGCTGGGTCCTCCTTGGCCTCACAGTCCCTCAGGTTTGAGCTGCCTACACCAAGTGACTCTTCGGCATCGGTTTCTCCTCTGCAGAGGTTGTACCTGGGTCAGCTCTGCTCTACAGACAGTAATCTATAAACCACACTCTCCAGGCACAGAAGCTGAAGATGCAGTCACACAGCCATGTGAGTCAAGTGTCTGCTTCTTCAGGATGAAATGACCATCCCAAAATGTGCTTTCCCAACATGGAAAATGCAAGCCCAGTGAAAGGAGCCAAGATCTACAGCAAGCATATTGAAGTAGTCCGTGATGAAGATTCTAGTAGGGTTCTATATGTACACAGCTGCCGCATAATTTGTGAGGTTTAATTTTATCAGACTGAGTTCTGTTTCATGTGCCAAGTTTTTTTCCGTTAGAATTTCAGCAGGTGCAATGTGACAAATCAATACAGCTAAATTCTTAGCCACTGAGCTAAGAAAACTCTATCACAACATGTTAGGATGAGAGACAGCATAAGCTAGAGGGAGGGGAAGAAGGAAAAGGCAATAAAGAGAAAGATATGAGATTTTTTAAAGGAATCTGTTATGTATGCCCAGGAGTGCTGTTAGAAATTGTGTTCCTTTGTTTCCATATCTGAGGGATTTAGATATGTGTGTTATCCGGCCAACTCCTAAGTCCCCCACTGGTCTATTACAACACAACAGAACTAGAACTTGAAAAGGGGTCTCTGGGAGGTAACAGTGCTGTGCCATCAAATTTTTTTAGTGCTTTGAATATTTGAGAAGAGTGTATCAGCGGCCAAGCTGTGGTCAGGAAGATGAATCTACAACAGTGATTTTGCTGCAAAGGAGAACCAAAAGTTGAGTATACAAAAGATAAAGCATCAGAAACAAAGGTTGCACAAGAGGCCACAGGTATATGAGAGCTGGAATGACTTCACCTAGGGGACACCTGAGACATTACTATATATTCTCAATTGCTCCAGGGACTGAAGAAGGACCCCACGAAACCCCTGGCATTTGAAAAAGACTCTCAATCACACACACAGTCATGATCTTGCTTCCTTATACCTTTCCACCTTCATTCTGACCTCCTAGGGTGTCCACCCTGGCACACATCACATGCATGGCCCTGTCCTCCCAAATCGCTCCCCAAGGGCCATCAAGGACACGGGCTGTGGACTCTGTTCTGCATGGTACCTAACGCTCTAAGTTTGCAATTAATATCAAATCACTAAGTCATGAGATACCTAATATTTTAGACTAACATTAGAATAACATTTAATTAAACTTCATAAGTAAATCATAATGAGTAACATGAAGTTGGAAGGTCTCTTTAATGAAACCTATAGAAACACGACTGAGATTATCAAAGTTCTCTATTCAAACCCAGAGCACCAATGTTGGTTATATTTTCCCCCTGATTCTCATTGCTTTTAAGTATCTCCAGAATTACAGTTTGGGGATTTTTTTCTACTCGCGATTTTTGTTTTGCTTTGTTGTTTAAAAATCCACAGCAATGATGGAAGCTTTAAATAGAAAACTAGTACCTATTAAAATATATAGTAGAGGTCAAAAAACAATTTGAATTCAAATAAGATTTCTAAAAATATATAAATATTTCCTTTCTGATTTCTACAGATTTGTTCACTCCTTAAAAACTTCTATGCTATTTTGAGATTTTTACTGCAAAGCCAAGATAAGTGCTGATTTCTATCTATTGAGGGTGTTTCCTACTCAGAAAAACAATTCAAGTCAACCACCACAATAATCGTAAAAACAATGGCCAAGGATACAGAAAAAGAAAATTCATGAGTTCACATTCAGTACATAGGGCTCTGACCCAACCTTAAGAAAAAAATTAACAATATACACAATCCCCTTTAGTTTGATTGACCATTTAAGGCAACTGAAAGTTTTTATTAACTTTTACTAATTAGGTTATTCTAATTCTTCATTAAGTGTTATTGATGTTTTTAAAGTAATGATTTAGGGGAATGCATTTCTAATTACTATTTCTAAAAATACTACAAACCATGTTCTTACCACATCAAAATTAAGCAATTACCTATAAATGCCCATAATTGGAAATGCAGTATAAATTTTGTTCTAACAAACCAAGACACTGTGTCTTAAAGACAGGATAATTAGCACAGATACTACTAAACGGATGCTATGGTGATCGGTGCCATAGAGATGTGCAGACAGATTTAGGGGTGGGGGTTTGTGGTGGGGTGGGGGGCGGGGGGAGGAAGCAGCCTGAGCAAGGAAATTGATTTGTGAAAGCGGAAAAATAATCTTTGAGAATGAGATAGGCAACTGGAGGGAAGAAATAAGCCGCAGAGGGGCTTTTTAACTGGTATTAGGAAGGTGTGTCGTTACAAATATTTAGTACAAATATAGGTAGCGCTCCCTGTGTATCTGAATCTGCCTGATAATGACTCATTGAAAGAGTTTACTCCTGGAAGGCACTGAACTAAACATGCAAGTGCCTTTAAGGAACAGGGAGAAACCTCAATTTGAGTGAAGAGAAAAATCTGACCCATAGCATTTGCTTTAGTTTCAGAGAGACACAGAATTCTTTCAAGTCTGTTTTGTTATTTACATCATGAACTTGATCACATTTTTCTGCTTGATACACTCCACACACAAATGAATAAAAGTGCTGTTTTGTTTTCTTCAAACTTGGCAGTAATTCAGGAGGATTTGAGATGACTTTTTTAAAGCACATGTTACAGGACTAAAAAGTAGGTACACAGCCTCAATTTCATAAAAAGGAAAAAAAAAAAAACTGGGATTATGCAACTGCTTTTCCATGCACATTGCCTAAAATGAATTAAGTACTTAGCAGGTGTTCAGAAAGTATTTGTTTAAGAAGAAAGAAAGATGGGAAGGACTGGAATGTTGCCTTTTGAATTGTAGGCAGAAACTGTTCTAAAACATGTTCATGTCTTGACTCATGTTTCTTATTGCTCAAGCTGCCCCATCAATCACTAATGTCTTCACTCAAATCCAATGGCATTTATTGAGCACCTACTATGTATAAGGATTGCCCCCTTCTACATCTGTCACTCAGGATTAGTCTTTAATCCTGCAGCTGCAAAGCCCCAGGGGAGGGAGCAGATGGGACTAGTAATAGGGCCCAGTAACACTTTCACTCCATCTGGCACGTGATTCCTGGAACAGTCACTGGAAAAGAAATTGCACTAGGTCAGAACATTAACAAAGCTGGGTGATGGGTTTCAGTCGAAATCGCATGTGACAAGTTGCTCTTCTGGTCTTAGCATCAGCAGCTGCATACCTTTCTTCCACCCGGTACCGTGTTAGCCCTCCTCTCTCTCCTTCCACACCTGCATCCTCAATTCATCCTCCTCTTAGACTAATAGTTCTGCCAACTCAAGATCCATCAATCTTTCCACATCAGCATTAAGCTGTGTGGAAAATGAGAGAGTGCAGAACAATCTTCCTAAGACTTGGGTCACTTCCCTCCATTCTCATAGGCTTAGATAACATTTAAAGGCCATTAGGCTTCTCCTCCCTATTTTATAAGTGTATATGCTTCTTAAAGATGACAAATTTCCTTTCCCCCGGACTTTCACCCACAATACATACTATATATTGCCATTCTTGGCAAAATGTTAATTATTAGTGAACTTTTCATGAAAACAGTAGTCATCACCTAGATAAATGAATAAATTTGCTACTACTTTATTTCCCATAAAGGCAAGAGCAATTCAATGTTGATCAATCTTATTCATGCTAATGTTTATAAACAAAAATAAAGGTTAAGAATTAACAAAATTTACTGATTAAAAGAGGCTCAGTTTAAAGTGGAAAAAACAGGAAACAAAACAATATACATCTTCCCTAAGACAAATTTAAGCTATTTAGCTAAAGGAAAATGACGCTGATCCAGAAATGTAAATGACTGGTAGAGAATCACTAATAAAAGAGTTTTATTTTCAGCCTCTGAATTTCCTCTAAAAAGCCAAGATTTTAATATTCTTGGCTTGGATTTACCATACTAAAAACACAGTTATACAAGGGAGAACAATGAGACATCCCTTGTTAAGAGTTCATTTACTAGGTCACGTGTGCATTAGAATCTTAATTCTGATCTACAAAATCATTAATCTCTTACAATTTAACTAAATATTTGTATCCAAGGACTATTTAAGGACACTTCAGAATTACTGTCATCATGCCCCATTTGCTCCATCTTTAGAATGTTTAGAGCACACACCAAAAAAGTTTAAAGGCCTATGTCTCTGAAATAACTTTACTTTTAAAATTGAATACATCAATGTTTGCGAGTGCTACTTTTAAAATTCACTTTCATGATAAACTCTATATCAAGTCCCAAACTATAATTCATGAGGAACTTGAGAAACGTCTAAAAACAAACTACATGTCCAACAACTGCCACGAAATTGGGGAGACAGAGTTTCCTCCAATAATGAGCATCTATAAGGTTTCTGGGCTCAGGACAGGGGACACATGTACACCCGGGGCTGATTCACGTCAATGTGTGGCAAAAACCACCAGAATACTGTAAAGTAATTAGCCTCCAATTAAAATACATAAAGAATTTTTTTTTTTTAAGAGGGAGCAGGAGGAGGTGGGGAGAGAAGGTACAATCAACAGAATAGGTGTATGTAGCCAAGAGACAAAATAGGATTTGAAAGAGCCACACATGAGACTGTGGTTTAGAAAGATGACATTTACTCCATATGACTCCAAAAGGCAGAAAAGGGCCCATTAGCCCAAAGGCAACAGAGGAGAAGGGAAATTCTCAACTTAGTGTGAGAAAGAAGAGCTTTCTATTAAAATGGAATATACTGAGACTTCCCTGGTGGTCCAATGGTAAAGAATCTGCCTGGCAGTGCAGGGGAACATGGGTTCGATCCCTGGCCCAGGAAGCTCCCACATGCTGCAGGGAAACTAAGCCTGGGTGCCACAACTAGTGAACTCACGCTCTAGAGCCCACAAGCCACGACTACTGAGCTCGCATGCCTAGAGACCCTGCTCCTCAATGAGAAGCCTGAGCACCACAACCAGACAGTAGTCCCTGCTCACCTCAACTAGTGAAAGCCCACACGCAGCAATTAAGACCCAGCCCAGCCAAAAATAAAGAAATAGACAAATACATTTTTAGTGGAATAGTCCCTGCTCACCTCAACTAGTGAAAGCCCACACGCAGCAATTAAGACCCAGCCCAGCCAAAAATAAAGAAATAGACAAATACATTTTTAGTGGAATAGTCCCTGCTCACCTCAACTAGTGAAAGCCCACACGCAGCAATTAAGACCCAGCCTAGCCAAAAATAAAGAAACAGATAAATACATTTTTAGTGGAATAGTCCCTGCTCACCTCAACTAGCGAAAGCCCACCCGCAGCAATTAAGACCCAGCCCAGCCAAAAATAAAGAAATAGATAAATATGTTTTTAATGGAATAGTCCCTGCTCACCTCAACTAGCGAAAGCCCACACGCAGCAATTAAGACCCAGCCCAGACAAAAATAAATAAATAGATAAATACATTTTTAATGGAATATACTCACTTATGGAGTAACAAACTCATTATCTTCCAAGGATTTAAGTAGAAGCTGAAAGACCATTTAGCACAGACACTGAAACTGTGAATTTCTCTACTAGGTAGGCAACAAGACTAAGAGGCCAGCTCCATGATGCTCCATCTTACATATGTATAGTCAAATGTGTTGAGCCCTTATACAAAGGCAAAAAAGTGTAGGTGAGCACTTTCAAATAAATACATTATCATTTACATGTCAGTGATGTCTATCTGCAATCTGATGCTCAGCATCCATTTTCCCCCTTCTGTTAGCATCAATTTGCTCTTCCCTTTGGAATGATCCAGTCCCTCTGGTCTGCGTGTGGCTGGTAGAACCCCCACCCCTTCAGTTTGTATCATCCTCCTGGCCACACAGATGGACACGTGATTAAAATCAGACTCCAGCAAATAATTGTGGAGTGTACATTCAAACTATTAGAGAAGGAAAATTCTTTCTGCAGAGCCAGCTAGGAGGTAAAGGTGAAGCTTACTAAAAGGCCATCTTGCCATCATCACAAGGAAAGAGGCTACCCAGAAAAAGTTAAGAGACAGAAAAGCTGAGATGATAACCCCAGGACCCACTGACGCCTGGGCTCCTCAGCCATCAGGCAGCAAGCCAGTACCTCCTCTCTTCTGCTTTAGGCTAGTGTTGCATTCCTGTCACTTGCAACCAAAAAGTCCTGACCAATGTCAAAGGAGGAAACAACGAGAAAGGGAATTTGAACATACAAATACTGCTGCTGCTGCTGCTAAGTCGCTTCAATCGTGTCTGACTCTGTGCAACCCCGTAGACGGCAGCCCACCAGCTAATAATATAATTTGCTTCAAGTTTCAACCTTTAAACCTAAAATATTTAGGGTATCTCTTGGTACCATTTGAACTTTTTCATCCTTATCATGATTATTTTCCAATTTGTACTAAACGAGCTTTTCTCCCAGCTTTCTGCCTTGGTTTCCGTTAATCTCTCAAGAGGTTCTGTATTGGTTTCTCTCGGTCTCCCAGGACAAAGATGCCATGGGGCACTTCCAAGAGTCATCAGCCATCCTGTTCATGCAGAGCAGCCAACTGTCCCTTGTGGCATCACACTCACACAAACCAACTGGAAAATCTCCCCTCTAAGTGAACAGAATGCTTAAAAAAAAAAAACAAAACAGGATTCCAGAAATAGTTTGTCAAGCTGTCCAGGTTTGCTGTTATGAAACCAGAGCCCAGGCCAAAAGAATTAATCTCTTTGCTCCCTGAATCAGAATTTTCTCAATGAGTGTTAGCTCCATTAACCAGGGTGTCCAAAATCTTCTCATCACTCCATATTTAAGTCTCTACGTTAATGTTTTTTTGAGCATTTCTAAATCTTTACTTACATTTTACAAACAAACTAAGAAACGCTTGATTGTACACATTTTAATACATCCTGGCATGGATCACTGGCAACCATATAATTGTTTCTATAGAACAAAATAAGATACAAAGAGACTAAAATGTACATACTTGCTTTCATATCTGATTACTATCTAATAAAATTAATCACACCATCATTTTTTACAGAAGACATAAACAAGTTTTGCTAAAGAATAAATCTTATGACATTTTCCTCTGTGAGTGCAAGTCCTGTAAATATCCCCTACCATGTACTTATGGCAGTTTAACCAAAACGCAGGCACTCATAAAAGAAATGAAGCATCGGATTTGCCGCACACAGTGCCACGTCCACACAAAGCCTCACACTCTGGACAGGAAGGGAAGAATAATACTGTATCCACTGGGAACTGCAGGGGGACTTTTCGGGAGACAAAATGGCATTACTTGAGTTGGAATTTGGCCAGGACACTGGGGCTAAATACCCGGACTCTTATGAAAAGTGCCCTGGGATTGTTAATGCCCTCCAGTCATCAGGACCTCAGTTTTGTGTCTTCTATGAAAAGAAAAGCTGATTAGATCATTTAAGTAAATCTCTCGGTGGGCTTCTTTAGCTTCTGATTATCTAGGTATGCTTTAATCACCGTCAGACTGCCCTGGTGAAAATTAATGACAGATTAATGTGAGACACTCCAAGATATCAAACCACCAAAATATATACCTTGATAATATATCACATATATATTTTTCATTTGTTCCCCAGGGGATTAATTTAGAGCCCCAGCAATTCCTACTTGGACTAAATCACGCTGTTTTAAAGAGTACATAATATCCCAATTATCCTGTTACCCTTATCTTTATGAGTCTCCAAAGGAGGGAGAGCCTAAGTGGGGTGATTAGATTTAATACCACAGCCCTGATCCAAGGTCCTGTTTCAACAGACACTCTTTTTTTTTTCCAACAATTACTCTGAACATTAAATCTTCTATGTTATTTACTAAAACACTCACCCATAATAAGACTTTAAACACAACTATTCATCTCCTTTGCCAAAGAGAAATCTAGACTATTTAAATTTCTTAATGGAATAAAGCACCTGAAAATCTTCATTTTAGGTATTTACCTAAATAGGTATTAAGGTAATAATATTCATAAATACTTTCCACTAGTGTACATTTCTTGTATTGTGTGAACAAACTGTCTTTTATAACAGGACTGGGGGGAGGACCCTGGAAAATATTAGCAGATGACTTCCTCCTCCTTCTTCATTGCTAGTGCCTACAAAGCCCGAAATGAGATGAATTCACTCCCTCCTTCCCCCTTGCCCTCTAAATCTTTATTTTACAAACAGACTCATTCTTCTGCCCAAAGGAGCAGTTTTTCTCCCCCTCCTCGGGCTTCACAGAAGGATGTTTTCAGGACCTCTTTGGCCCACGGGGCAGCTTTACCCAGTCTCGGCTTCTTCATCTGTAAAATACAACAGCCAGACGAGACCAGTGGTTCTAAACCCAGGCTGTGCATTCGAATCACCCAGGATGCTTCCAGAAATAATATCCCCTTACCCCAGGCCCCCGAGATTCTGATTTGCCTGCTTTGGGTTTAGGGATCCAGCATCTAACTTTTTTTAAACTTCTCCAGATGATTCTGATGTGCAGCCAGAGGTTAAAAAAAATAAAATGACTGAATCAGTGTCTCTAGGATTCTTTCAGTCCTGAAGCTCTCTGTGTCCATCTATTCACGTACGGACCACGTACCTAGCATGTCCAGCACAACTAATGGGCTGTTTCCTAGTGCTGCCCAAACCAATGACCACAAACCTGGAGGCTTAAAACAAAGCGATAAAACTGTCCACAGTTCTGGAGGCCTGAAGTCTGACATCAAGATTTCAGCAGGGTTCATTCCTGCAGGGCGTTCTGAGAGAGAATCAATTCCGTGGCTCTGTCTTCTCATCCTCGCATCTGGGGGCTGCAGGCCACCCTTGGCTTCTGCCTGCATCGTTCCAGTCTCAGCCCCCATCTTCACATGGCCTCAGGTCCTGTGTGTCTTCTTCTTTTCTGTCTCTTAGATGGATGCTTGTCATTGGACTTAAGAGCCGACCCTAATCCAGGATGACCTCATCTAGAGAGCTTGACCTTCCTTCCATCTGCAAAGACCATGGTTCCAAAGACAGTCACATTCTGAGGGTCTTGATGGACATATCTGGGGCCGCCATTAGACCCACTTCCCTGGAGGTGCCACTTTTATCAGAAGCCAAGAATAAAATCCTCTGAAACAGGTGCTGGGACAATGGAAAGGCACACTGCACAGAGGCAAGACAGGCCACAGGGCTTTTAGCTGCCATCACAGGGAGGACAAGCAACAGAAAGGGGAGCACACGAAGGGTAAGCCACAGTGGCTCTGGGTCAGTTCCCACAAGCAGCTCAGCGCTCAGCTGTCAGGTCAACTCTACTCCAGTTACAGACAAAATGAGCTGGTAGCTCCCCTGTGCTGGGACAGAGGCTGGACAAAGCAGGGCATGCAAGCGGCCTCCGTAAGAGGGGCCACAGAGTCTGGAAAGGCCTTCCATGACTGCTCAAGAGGTGGTGCATTCCTCACCCTGGAGAAAGGCCCTCGTTTATTATATTCAACAGTCTCCCTACTTTCTTTCTCCTACTATCCTCCAAAAATTCCTCAGATCTAATGGACTTCCATGAATCCTGTTATATGTAGCAAGGAGGAAAAGAGATGACAACACTATAAAATGCCTACTACAACTATAATCTTGTTTTTATGCCAGTTCATGTTACTGCTGTCTTTCAAAACTATACTCAAAAATCCTCACCCATTTATAGTTTCACCCTACCCTCAGGCCTATGGATCATCCCAGTTCATTTCCTTTAGCATAAACATGCATGATTTTAACTGCGTCAGCTTGTACGTATAAATATGTTTCCTCCACACATCATGTGCCTTTTTAGACCCAGGTGCAGGGAGACTGGTGGCTCATCACAGGCGGAGATCCTGCCAACAACTTCTATAGGTTCCTCCTAGAAACCGATTTTGTCCTCCTCGTGGTGGAGGTTGTTAACTGAGAGACCACCAGTGCATCTCCAGTCAAATGCTGCTTCTCATTTATCTGCTTTACGTCTTTTAGGATTATCACCCAAAAAAAGAAGAAAAGAAGAAGAGAAAATGGAAGAAACATTTCTCTCTTCTGAAATAAGTGTAGAACACCCTCTCTCGAAATACAATAACATTTTGAATTACAAACACATG